>NC_090134.1:19801697-20463953 GCF_040581485.1 Linepithema humile
AGTTTGAATTTATTTCTCCAATATTCATGATATCATCATACATAAAATAAAATTTATTATCGCTTATTTAAGAAAATGTCTTTTTTTACATTTCGAATAACGTATTTCATCAGCTTTTTAAAATATCCCAAGCTTGTGAATTGTATTTTTTGTTCGTATTCTCTTTTCAATTTTCAAATAGAGACCAGACCGTTTCCTCTCAAGTTCCATTCATTTGTGTCCAGCTGTATTACCAAGATCGCAAGCATCGTCGCTGTACCGCGCGTAATTGATGAACATGATCGATGCATCAGAAGATTATGATACTCGTTGTATCTCCGATCGTAGCGGAATGCCGGCTTCGTCCAATAAGAGTATCCTTACCGTGAATTGAATCCATCTATCAAGTCCAGCCGTCATGATTGGTGCTTAAGGGTGGTTTGTTGCTCGGCTTAGAACAAGATACCTTGATTGAATAGCGGGTGATATACGAGCGCGGATAACGAAAAAGACGGCGCAAATCTGCGGGCTCAAAAAGTTTAGCCGATAAATAACCCTTAACGAGCATCACGATACAGATACGAATTCGATAAAGTGCAACGCTGCCGAGATAACGTTGGCGCTTCTTAAGAATTTCGTTACGGTCTTTATTTCTGAGAGATTATTTATCATCATAATGATATAAAGATAATTAAAGTCTAAGATATTATTTATGCTAAAAAGAACAGAATATCAAGACAGATTAAGTCTAATTGTATTAATAACATTAAGCTCTGATATCGAGAATATCATTTATTGTAAATGGATTTATTATAATTTTATATTAGTAATACCATACCATACGTTGAAAAAGCGGATTAAATCTTAATTCGTACTGAAATTTCTGATATTATTGCATTTTTAAGTCATATAATGACAGTTTGGCGTCCTGTGTGATTAAATTTATATAGATTGATAAAAAAGTAGGTTAAATCTCATGTTTCATGTATTTTCGTTCGAAATTTTAGTGAAATATCGGATTATTTAAATTTTTGTTCAAATTAGATTCATTAATTTATTAAATTAGATTACCAAAAATAATGGTGTTAAATCTATTATGTGCGTGGATAAATACTTTATTATTGCGCACATTACGCTTCTACATCGAGTGCTTATTTCCAATATTTTTCCGACTCCGATATTAATTGTTCGTACACACGATAGTGTTGACAGTGCTGGGAGCGCTCGTTACCAAGTGCGAGATGCATGCATTATCCTTTGTTCTACGATAGAATATGCGGCTTTCGCTCCCGACCAGCATGAAGCAGTACATACGTCATTGTCCAACGGGTGTTCTGCGGTGGTAATTGTCATTTGATCTCGGTAACCCTCCCATATATACGTAGCACCCGCAGTTCCTACCCGCCTCGCAGACATTCATCATTTACAGACAATTGCCTCAACTTGCCTTGCACGATGCGTAAGCTGCTACTAGGTAACCCTAGTGAGACATCCACTGGCGTTCATTGACGTAATATATATTCCGCGCGTGCGGTTGCAATCGTAAGATGACGTGTGCACAACCGCGACATGTCGTTGACGAGACATCGTCATCCGCAGAACGGTTGATACTGCACGGGATCGATGCACCGGGATTACGGCGTTCGCAAAGAAAAGAAAACTCAGTCCCGCTCGCGCGAATTATTATGTCGCGCGGATATTTGAATATCAATATTATCTTTCCGAGAGATAAATGCTATCTCCCCGATCACGGTGAAGTGCTGCTGAAATGTAGCGAAGGGCGGCAAATTGAGGCATTAAGCGATTATATCATTACTTATTTAATCGTTTCCACCGGAAGATTTTCAAGTTACTCGCATTAATCTTAATATTATTATAAATCGGTTGGAATTTATAATAATTCACAAATTTACCATTAAATTTATCATTAAGCGAAATATCAAAGTTTATTTGGCCGAAAGATACAATTATCCACCAAAAATTTGTTAGTCTTGCAATAAACAGCTAAAGTCATTTTGTCTCACAAAAAAAAAATAAGATTCATTATTCAAACGGCCATTATAATTGTCCTATCTCATCAGTGTTTTGTAATTTCGTAGTGGGTTTATTACCTTAATTTCTTCATTATTAATAACTTTAAAATAGTAATGTTAATCATACGTCCTTCGTCGTTCCACAATATACGGTTCACTTTAGCGAAAAAATTTCTGACGAAGACGGAGAATCTCGGAGACTCCATCAACAGTCTATTTTATAAAGCTGTTAATTAAGGACAAGACTCATGGTCACGTTGCGCGTTAGTAAGAATATCTTGAAACGCCTTATGAATATTTATATACACCAGACTGCTGGTAATTATACCGGGAGCCGTTACATGTCTCCTACCGTTTACGTTTGCTTGCTATTTCAAAGTTTATTATTTCTTACATTTTCCGAGATAGAACGATTAAGAGATAAAAAACCTTATTGTTCTCATTAAGATATAATCCGACGGAATACACGATTATATGCTTTGCAGATGATCGAAGCAATATTATAAAACAAATAACCGATTATATATTTATTTATTTATCAGCGGAAGATATTATGTATAATATGAACGTATTCGAAAGTAACACATCAAGTTGCTGAGTTTAATTCGAAAGCGGAAGGACTACGAACAACGTGTAATTAGGAAAGTAATCCGAAAGCTCAGGTCATAAAGAGAGAAGAGCAAATTACACGCGCTAATTATTTGTATAAATATTTATGAGAAAGTTCCTTGCAAAAACATGTATTTCGTGCGGCGTACAGCGGGATCCAAAACGCATATGTTGTAGATAAATGGAAATTAGGAGAGTGTACTTTTGAAATTTTCACGTAATAGGATAGCGAAAATCAGCTTAGCGCGAAATCACCGTGAGATGCAAATCCAGATTTTTACAGTATGGGGATTTGCCGCTGAGATCTCGGCCCGCGCGAAATATTCGCCTTGGCGCATTACTAGTCAGACACCATAGATCTGAACGGAAGCACTCCAAGGCGGTAGTCTAAATCTACTGCGGTTCTGCCGTGAATCTCGGAGGTAACATACCGAGAAACTCTGTTTACGGCCGAATCCTGAGGAGAGAGAGATCGCTAAATCCGGGTTACTCATTTCCTCCACATCGACCTCGCCGTACGTAAAGAGCGTTTTAATGAATTTTCCGTGCGCGAGATGGGCCGCTAAATGCTGCACAAATATAGGAAAGTGATGTGCGTGCGTATTGCCCGCGATAGCAAAACAATAATAATAATTTTGTAGCAAGCGAAAATTTGCAATTTCCTGAATAACAATTTTAATTCTATTCAATATATAATAAAACAATATTAAAATATTATAGACATAAAATATTAATAATTGAAAATAAGTTAGTTCCCACGTTTCCTACATATTAGATTAAAAAGTTTATTGTTAAATTGTTTGTTCAACAATGTGGAATCAAATTTAAACGCACTGTAATATCGAGATTATTGATTCCGCTTTTGCAATTGCGGGATATTATAAGGCTTTGTTCGGCTTTGTATGAAGAGTATAATGCATAAAATCATCGATTCTCTCACATGAGCTTATCCGGCCGGAAGTTATTATGAAGCAGGAACGAGAATAAATCTCGACGTAAATCATCAGCGCGAACATTCCTTGAAATTATTCGCGTCGGGGATTACGCACATTTGCGTTCGAAGTGGACGTGCGCATAAAGGCAGCGGAAACTCCTTGCCCTCTCGAGTTATGAGCGCAACTAAAATTCGTATCACACCACCTGCATAATATCGGCTGCACGACTTATCGCTTTTCGCCGCAACGCTGACCAGCGTAAATACATGCACCCGTATCACTGGACGCATCCGTTTCATCGTCCGACCGTTTCTATTTGCCTTTCAGCAGAGTCAAGAGACATCTCGTCTAATAGAGAACGTCAAAGCAATGTTTCGCTGCGAGCAAAGCGGGATTTTCTGAAATCGTCGCGCGTATGCCGCATAGCTGGACGAAATTAAAATATTCATATTGTGAATCGCAACAATTGTTACGATGCCTCTCTGCACATTTAAACTGTTTTGACTAAGTCTTTTTGTTATAATATGTGGCTTGAATAACTTGAATTTTACAAGAAAGTAGAAAATATATAGATGCAATCTTCTTGTAATTAAAAGGACGCCTTTAAAATATGGCAATGTTATGAAAAGCTTATTGAGAAGCGTAGCACAATATACGCGCGCCGTTCCGCGCACGAAGGAAAAGAGATACGGAATTAGCAGTGGAGTAAACTGAAAGAAGATAATCTCGTCTATATTTGTGCCGCCAGAAACAGACGGATAATAATACCTTTTGAATTTAGCTAACGAATCTTATTACAGTTAGTTATACAAGATTCCGTAAGAGATACAAGAGCTTCTTGAATGCAGGAGAATAAATATTCGTATTGTCAAGTCATACCGAGAGGAGGCGAGTATTAATAATGTAAAAAGAACCGTTGCCGTTTCATGGCGGAGCAGTAATTGGATCAAACGCGATACAAAGGTAGAAAAAGTAGATTTTTTCCCTTTGACATGTTTCATTAAACTTTGCGCGTTCTAAAAATACACTGATTCCAGTTTGCTATTCCATTATGGCGATACATCGTTCTTTCCTCTTTACGGTTTTATTACAAAATATTCATCATTTATCGTAATTTTGTGCAATATACAATTTTTTGTTGTTAAAGATACATATAAAAACATGTATAATATATTTTACATTAAATTACTTTACATCGATAGACAATGCACGTAACGGTGTGGCAGCAATATATATATCAATATGCGAAATCGACGCGGATTCTTAGGGCGGAATCTCTATTCGGTCAGAAAATCGATTATGTCTCCGGCAGCGGTAGCTGGACAGTCATTCTAAGCTAAACAAAAAGTCGCTGATGCGTTGTCGGACTTCTGTCCCTGATATGCAAACGTAAGCTCTGGCCAGAGGCATATGTATATACACACATATATCTATATACGGCAAAAGGGTCCAGCAGATGCGGGATTACTGCTGCACCATTGCGAGAAGTCCTATATTGTGCGGTCCCGAAACGGTTCGGCGCAGAGGAGAGTTGCTGGAGCTGGTTCGAGCCGAAAGAGGGAATGGAATAGCGAAAGGGAGAGATGGCGAGGTAGAGGAAGAGGAAAAGGAAGAGAGTACAGTTTCGCCCGAATGCATCGATAGCACGGTGGCCTAGTTCTCTCTCCCTTCCTCCCCCCTCCTCACCCCTCTCTTTTCACCTCCTCCTCCTCTGATCCCTCTCATTTTCTTGCTCTTCTCCTCTACCCACCACCCTCTCTTGCATTCTGTCTTTGTTACTCTGTCTCCCGCTGACATCAGGCCGCTCTCTCTCTTTCTCTCTTTTTGTCCTCTCACGTCGTCCTATACGAATTTATAGGCGACCTCGTCGCAACACATCCGCGGCTCGATAGAGTTACGACGGTATGGGAGTGATTTCGGAAATCTAACATTTTGCATACGAAACCAAATTTTTAAACTCGGTAGCATTATCAGAACAATACTAGTTAATTTACTGTTATTTACCGTAACAAGCAATGCTTTTCAACAACATATTTTTCAATGCAATTTGCAATATGTAATTCATGAATTTGAAATATCGGAGAGATGCACTGTTGTTGTTATGTTAAACTATAATGTCTCGTAACACTCTAAAAGACAAGCACACGAGTCATGTACTATATATTGTATATTTATACTGTATATATTGTATGTATGTAGCATAATAGAACGTTGATAACGTACAGTAGTGTAGTAGCCGCAATGCATACACTAGAAACACTTGCGATTAGAGTGCAAGTTCGCAATCGCCACGAGCACAGAATTATATTGATTACAACACTCATCAACAATTAATTTCTCGGCTGCTCTATCTATATGTTAGCACACATGTTCCAATATTCTGTAGAGTACACTATTGTAAACCGCAATTCTGAATAATTTCGAGTCGACACAATATTTCGTCGTAATGTTGTTGAACTTAATGCATGTTTGCATATGCTTTTACGAAACACGAGTATAGTTAAAGAAAATGTCAGATTGTCAGATGAAATAAAAATAGAAGAGGATATATATATTTCGTAAAATATATTTAATGCTTTTTTATGTTCGCGAATTTGTACTTAGGTTAAATACAAATTTAATACAAATTTATGAAGGTTTATTTTTAGAAATTATATTTATCTGCTGTTTTAAAAATTTATTTTCAGAGTTGAGATTGGTAAATATATTGCGTTCATATTATTCATAGAAGTCTATTTCTATCTCTTCAAGAATTTGACAAAGACACGCGATACTTGTATTAATAAGCGTATAACGAAGAAAGTACACTCAATATTTCAATTAAAATCTATGGCAGTTTGCGGATTTGCGTCACAACGGTCTTACTATACGAACGTTTGACGATGTTCGATCCGCACATTGGACCGCAAACCTCGAGGTTACAAATTATTCGCAATCACGCAGAGTGGTTTCCCTATATCCTTCGATGGCATGTTCGTGGAAAATTAATTTGGTTCCTAGCCTTAGTTACAATGCCGTCCAAAGATTCATCGTAGCGCGTTCAAACTTGCATATTAGGATTAATTAAACAACTACTATTAATGCGAGGAAGTTTGGAAGGAAACAGCTTTTACGAGCATCCTGCGAAATAATTGTTTAAAATTTTCTAAATAAATTATGATTTGGAGATGGTTGAAGTATTGTGCGCAGATAGCACAGCAATTTCCGACTGCTCCGTTTCACTTAAGTGTTTCGAGATTTTATCGAAACTTTATATTTTGCGACTGTCGTCGACTTTATCGCGCGTCATCCAAAAAACGGATGCAATCCTGCGTCTTTCGACTTATACGCACGTAGTGAGAATTTAACTCGTGTATCTGCGTGCATGCAGATAATTCTCATTGTATTTTCTCCCGTGATATTCGTCGTGGCTGGCGATATCCAGTCAGCCGCGGGCGGATCCCAAGGAAAACTGGCATTACTCGGCACCGTCCTTAATGGTTGTACCGAACGAAGTTCTTGGCCACCGAAGAAACGACCCGTTTTACTATAAATTCCAGATAAGCCGAGGTTTACGGGCGGCATGCGGTTAAGACATCGTAGTCGTGCGCGCGTGAACGCAAGCGCAGCCCGTCCGTGTCGCGGAAAACAAACAGTCCGCGAAATTACTGTCTTCGTTTCGTTTGACGATGCCAGATTAGGATCGGAGACTGGGGGATCACACGCTTCACGCACGTGAGAGATGTTCCGAATCTTCCGATCTAGTGGTGATAAATTTTACGGAAAATTACAATTAGCATTGTTTTTTTTTTCTTTTACGTTTAAGAAAATGGTTTATTTAAGAAAGGTGCTTTTAAATACTTATAGATACTTATAAATACTTACACTCAAAAAAATGATCTTGCAATAATAGCTAAATTTTTCTAGGTGTAAAAAATTAACTAAAACAGATAAATGATTAGCAACTGTTGTGATATTGCATATGTAATTACTTAATCAGTTTAGATGACAGAAACAGAATATATATCTGTATTGTTTGTGAACTTTAAAAAGAAAGTTTCTCTAAAGCGCCTATCTATATAAGATCAATCACGTGTTCGATTATGCAATGAATAACATTTAGCAATGGTACCTAAATTTTTCAGATGCTATTGCTAGAACATTACTGCTATAAATTCTATATGTGACAAACAATGTTTTCACAGATACGAAAAATAGCGATACATTCTTGTTGCGATATCTAGAAATCTAACTACATCAGCGAAATATTTTTTTGAGTGTATAAATACTTTAGATACTTATAAACAATTTTAACGAAAATAGAGACTATATTAAATATTTGGTTTTCGGATAGTTAAATGTAGAGCATTTGAAATTCGTATCACATTCATTAGAAATTTAGGTAATTTGAGAATCAAAGATAGAGAATACTTTGAACGAAAAGTGTAGTTAGACTTCGATCAATATTTAAATGCTCAAATAGTAGTCAAAGAGTTACGAATAAAAATTAATTTTACCGACGGCGTCTTTTCGTCAACATTGGTGCAATTTTAATCGAGAGATTTATTTTTGCCGGTGTCGGCTGTAGTGAGATTAGTTAATCAACGCTGAAGATTGGCTGTTTCCATCGCGAATGGTGCGTCGGGCTTCCTTCAAGTTTTAGCGGCCGACGGTGTCTCCGGGCTACATTCGCCTTCCTTAAACTTGAATTTTTCATCTAATTCCGACGGGGCTCGAGCGGGCGACTACGCGTCAATTTTCGCGCGAATTAAATATTAGAGAGGTGAAGCGTCTTTTTCCTGGCTCGCAACAGCCGCGAATGAAAGAAGACTGGAGGGATTTCGACATCGGAGACGAATGGTCGTAGGATGCACCGTATGTTAGAAACGATATTCGATGCGAAATGATGTTGAGAGTTAGGGTAGTTTAGGGTAGTTTTCCTAATGGGGAGAGAGAGAAGTAATCCCGATGATTTAACGGAAGCATAAATATTGCATCTCCGGAAGCATCGAAAGTTTCAATAGCACATTGAACATTACAGTATTTTATAATTTTATAATAAATATAATATATTTATGCTACTATAAAGTTATATTGACAGGCATATTTAATTATATAACTACTTCACATAACAAATGACAGTTTATTAAAATGCTCACGTTTGAGGGACGTGTTATAAACTGAACAAATTGATTCAATCAACCGTAATAGTATTTACACGTGAAACCGTGCGTTTAACACGAATTCGTTTAGTTAAGTGTTGCTTGTGACATTTCATATTTCTATCGATGGCTAATTACAAATATCAACGCTCGAGTGAACACTATCGTGCGCACGTTATTAATTACGCGCCATTTATCGCAGTAATATTATAGCGCAAGTGACAAACGGCGTGGATTTGGCTTTACGTGACGGCTGGATAAAACGTCGACAAGATGGCCTGCTTCAAAAGGAAATCTGGCCAATAAAATGCATTGAACAGAAAATATATTTTTATTGCATCTCAAATTTTTTTTTCGTTTCTAATTCGTTTATTACTGAAACGGATAAAACGCTGACAAGATATCTGCTTTGTGTAGTCTGTTGAACGTCGTCAAACGATGAAACGTATGAAAGAGTATGCAGGCAGATCATCCATCGCTCGTGTCTCGTAGAAGAATTGGTTTTTCCGGGCGGAAGTGAACGCCAATAAACGAAGCACAGCACTCAGTCACTCAGTCGCTGAGCGAAGTTGACCGAGATTTGGCTGGCAAAGCACAATAACTCGCCACATCAGTCCCGGGATTTTGCAGAGCGCGCACTGCGAGCAACGCGTGCACACATCTATGGCATTGCTGCAAGCTCTGCGAACGTTTTCACGCTTCGGTGAATACCGCAGTTCGATTGAATCGAGATGTTCTCGTGGCCGTGTTCGTCCTCCGGTCCGCGAATTTCTAATAAAAGGCACGTGCGCAAGACAAATCCGCGGTCACGCTAAATTTGAAAAAGATTAAGATTATATTTGAAGCCACGATAAAATCACGGAATATGGACGAGAAGATGTAATCGCAACAAAAATCACCCAGTCACAATCGCTCAACATTTTGACAATCAAATTCGCGCTTTTTCCATATAGATTTAAAGAGATAGAAAAGCTCTTTTCTGACTGTCTCAATTTATTTTAAGTAAAAGTTTTAGTATATCTCAAAATAATATATCCCGATATATATATATATATACTTATATATATGATAAAAGAAATTATAGGAATCATGCATCTTTAATATGTTTGTAACACGATTTTATTTGTATAAATTTAATGAAAACTATTTTTGCAAAATATACATTTGAGTTTTTTAATCATTGATTATACCTCTGCATCTTTTATCTCCATTACTTTACAATAAGTACAAATTCAAGCAATGCTGCGCATTTTGCTATATTCGATGGAGATTACAGAGATTATTCATGAATACCGCTTCATTGCCAACATGTATGCTTTCATGGTTTTATAGTAGAAATGGAAAATTTGTAATTGTCGAGATTATTTACGATTTTAATTAAAATTTGTGTAGTATATTTATTTATGATACGTAATTCAGCTGTTAAATCTGATAGATATAAGTTTCGTGTCTTTATATATTTGTGCCACATATGTATAAAATATGTTGTATTCTCTTAGTTTTCTCTGTAAAATTTTTTACTTAAATATCGCTACCAATCATCAGTCGAATTTCACTGAAAATAATTGGACCATTCATTATTTTTGCACGATAAATCGTGTATGTTCTAACTTTTTACATCATTCTACCTTTTAATCGAGCTTTTTGGGTTATAACATGAAATTGCTTTTGGTCATTTTTTTCATTTCACACGATACGCGCTTATAGGTACATTTATTTATACAGTTCGTAACAATGATCAACCAATAATCAGGCAGCACCGGCGCTCGATAATCGTCGTATTGCCGTTTTAACAATGTAACTCGTAAAAAGTTTACGCGCTCGCTTGTTCCGCGTTCAACGCGGGCAAAGAGCAAACGTGCCGCGCATCGATTACAGGTCGGAATTTGAATTTCTTCCGCCGAAACGGGTGACGATCGCGCGCGGAAATGTGACTCTCGAAAGGGTCAAACAATAAATTATCCCGGGGCTCACCCGGTAGTAAACGGCGCTATTAACTTTCCCGTCGAAACGACAAATCCGTTTAACGCGCGGCTACGCCGACTGCATCGGTAATAAGTTTCATTCGCGTCCGGCCCACAGCCACGGCACTCGAAGAGACTATTAGCCGTGCGTTTGTTTTACGAATGCAGATACGCAGGTATTATGAGATGCAGCTGCGCCGGGTGTGGAAAGGAAAATACGATAAATCCAACCGGGATTTTTTGAGCCGACATATTTTGGTCGTTACACGATGGCGCGTGTGCGCATGAAAATGATACGTGCCTCGTAAAAGCGCACGCACACACAAAATACATTGTTTATGATATGGCCGAAATGAGTTTCTACTTTAACGCGAATAAAATCACACTGGAAAATTGTGCAATCGCAAAATACTACTGAGAATATGCGTCGACGTAATTTTGTGTAGATCATAATTAATGTTACTATATAGAAACCGCAACGTATGTGAATTTTCAATTAGTTGTAAAATTGTTACTTATACAATCGCGCGCTGATCACGTTGATAAAACTATCTGTTTCGCAAAATCGAAAACGCATACAGCATTTGACGGATGACATTTTCCGAATAGCGGGGGTGTGCGCGCGATCACTATACGTGATCGCGGGATACTACGGTGGATTAAACGAAAAACACGAGAGAGCCTGACGAATAAGCCGATATAAAGTACGAAAATATATTTTCCAATGGGAAAGTGGTCGATTCGCGCCGTGGCATGGGAAAAAGATGCGAGAGTGGCTGAAAAGCAGGATCGATCAGCTGATACCCTGGGGTAAGCTAAAGTTTCGTTTACCGACCCCTTCGCCGATACACTGCAAATGGTGTATCCCCGCGGTACGCGCGCTTACATACGTGCATATATATATATACGAGCGTTGCCGCTGTACGCTGCGGAAAGCAATATAACTTTCTTGCCAATTAATTTCATAGCAACAAACGTGCATGATTAATTGGAAGTTAAACGGCGCCGGCGCGAATGGTAATGAGGTCAGGAGGATGCTATGGATGGACTGGCAGCGGCGGTGGGGTTTGTATGCTCACATCCATATGGCACTTTCCCGTCGTCTCGCACTTCCTTTATCCCACTCTCCCGGATTCTTCGAGCTCCCTGCTTCTTTTTTTCACTCCGTCTTTCGTCTTTTTTCCCCCTCCCCTCTCTCCGAATAATCTAATTTCAGTCGTTGTTAGAAGCTTTTACTCCGGCGTGTTCTCCGATCCATTCCGGCTTGTTCGGCAACTCATACAGCCCATTTTCAGATTGGTAAGTTTTCTGTTTCGCCGGCTTCATTAATCAATATGCAAATTCTTTTCGTTTCTTCCGCCAACGGAAACAACCGAACGCTTACATCTCGCTGTACAAGCGTACGCGTAGAGACGAAATTTGCATGCTGCAAGCTCGCCGAGCTCTTGTTTTGAGCGAACTTCCGCACTGCATCCGAATCTTGCGTCTAATCCGCACTAATTTGATATAACTGGGACTTTGAAACGACTTTGATGCGCGGATGATTACGAACAATGATTAAACGAGATTATCCGATCGGCAGCTCGATTTTGATATAACAGTCAGGCGAAATATAATGAGAGTGCGTCTGTGAATTTCCACCGGTGGGCTAATAAAAGTTTCAAGCGAACGCTACCACAGTGGACAGTGGGCGAGATGGTTCCTCGCCTGGAACCAAGCCCTGTGGATGGCATCCTCGGCTACAACTTTCGCGAAGCCCAGCCTGAATTATTTGCATGGTACACCTCAAAGCCTTGACCAAGCAGTGCTTGCCGTTACCGTATTACTACACAGAGGGAAATGGAGAAAAAAAAGGAAAAAGGCACAAAATTGAATACAAGGGACGAGGCCAGATGGGAAACTTTATTCTCTGCTGATGGCATTAGCCGGAAAACGTTGGGAATCAAATAATCGTG
Organism: Linepithema humile; assembly: GCF_040581485.1. NCBI lineage: Eukaryota > Metazoa > Arthropoda > Insecta > Hymenoptera > Formicidae > Linepithema > Linepithema humile. The sequence goes on from NC_090134.1 coordinate 19,814,314, forward strand.
TGCTTTGTTGTTTTCCTGTCATAACGGAGAAGCAAAATAGTTCGCTCTAAAGGCATCGCTGTAATTTCATAATATTCAGTTATCTATAGAAATATTTATTAATGTGTGTGCGGCTATATTTTATATGGTCCCTTTGAGACGGAACGGGTCCAAATGTTATTCCGGAGATACACATACCTGCAGCGTAATATGATTTTAACATATGATACACAATGTTTATCTGCAGTCGTCTTCGTTTAATTGTATTCTCAGCTAGACGCATCATTCGCCGCGTTGTGTTCTTTCGTATATATACAATCGTTCTCGCGCACACCTACACACACCGATCGTAACCCGACGCCCGTCTGCTCGAAACAGCAATGTACCTTCGCCGTGTTTCCTCGCCGGCTCCGATTACGAATCCGGGAGAGAAAATGAAAGCGCGTAGTAGGGCGCTCAACGTGTACGAGTCGGCATACCCGTCGACAGTCCCGGAGCGTTTCCATGTCTCCCGCGACTGTTTCCAACGACGTCGCCCTATCACCCGCCGGATTTTCCAATGGGAGTGTTTTCGGAGGCATCACAAATTTGCCTACCCCCGCCTCCCCCCACCTGCCATCTTCTTTTTCCAGGCGAAATCGGTGGGATGTAAACGACAGTGCCGCGAAACGAGGTACGGTCTGGTGGAGTAGGAACCTACGCGAGGAACTTGCGTTTTCAAGAAATTTCCCCGTAGCCCCATGTGCAAATATTTATCGGGAGTATCGGGACCTGTGCAAGCTGCCATACGTACGTGTGCGATCGCAATGCAGCGCTCACACACGCACGATCGCTTCGCGCGCGCGGAGGCCCGCAGTATGCATCGGGGAGTCGTGTGAATACATGCATAAAAATGTCTGCTTTCGCGTGCCTGCACCCTTCCCTCCTCTCTGCCCCCTGTCCCGAACCATCCCCTTCGCCGCCCTCCTTTGCAGTGTCTGCTTTCGTGTCTGTATACCGACGGTACCACGACGACGACGACGACGACGACATCGTCGGCGACCGAACGTCGCGCGTATGCACAGCGTGAAAATGTCTTCGGATCTGGAACGTGCCAGCCGAATGTTAACCTTTCCGACACGTCGCGGAATGATTACGCCCACGACCTACATCGGCGCGCAGTAGTGCAATCATGTATCTGCGCCGCCGTTCCCGCGCGCTCGCGGGTGGCAGTCGATGCGGATACCCGGCCGTGAAAGAGCTATGGACTTTGTTCTCGCGTGCGAGCCTGCCTCGGATACCGATTCGTGTGACTTCGCGCGGTAGAATTGTTTGTCAGTGCCGGTGCAAGAAGTCGCATATAACGTCGGAGTGTCGTACGTGTTCGACTAGAATTTTTTTGCCTTACCGGTAGCTTTGCATTTACGAATATTCTGTGAAATTTCAGATGAAGAAGAAATCTGTCCTAAAGAAAACTCCAATGAAACTCGAGCTTTACACATGCAAGCGTCGAATTTTTTTATTAGTTATTTGTATTTCAACAATTAAATGTTGTATGAAAAGAAGCAAATATACGTTCCATTTTCTATTTTTGAAATTAATCTATTTTTATACTCCCACTAGCAACAAGTTTCTCGAAAACGTTTCTTATTAACGAATGATTTTATTGCGTGACTTTTACGATCGTGAGTCATCGCAATTCGCACGGCCTCTTCGGTGCAAAGTGATTTCTTATCGCAAAATGAGTATGCAGAAATATAAATTTTTCGGCGCAAATTATAGCGTATAGGTAGGTAATGAGCACTCCCGACAAAAATCAATTCCTGGTTTTATAAATCCAGATGAAAGAATTGCAATAACTTTTAATCGCGGAAGCTATTATCCAAACGCAAACGGACAAAGCTATTTTTTCTCCTCTCTGCAAAATTTACATCATATATAAAAAATATTGCACTCACATTTCCAGTTATATAATCAGAATTAAACAAAAAGAACTTTTTTTGCAGAGAATCGTATCAAAAATTAAATTTTAAAAAATTTTAATTTAAACAAAAAAATTATGAGGATAGAGATATTTAATGTAGAAAGTAATTTCTATTTAAATGATACTCGCATCTACATTGCAAAATGCATTGTGTTCAAGTTATTTTCAGAAATTACAAAAAATTATAAATCTCGATACTAAAAGACCAATAAACCATGTTGTTCCGATAAGAATTGATTCGGACCGCAAATACGTGCACTGAATGTAATCGTAATTTTTTTCTGGATGGCAATAGCTCTTGTTTGTAACGAACGCGAAAAAGGATTAGCGTTAAAAACTTCTAAGTACGATGACAACCGGCGGGATTGTCAAGTTCGATCGAACGCAACGAGCCACTACAATGTAATTTTCCAGTGGCTGCTCTGCCGTGATCTGTTAACCAGCTTATAATGATTACGCCGCGCATTCCGTGCTAACGAGTCACACCGACGCACATGCCACACATAGAACTGAGATATATAAAGAGACTATAGAAAAAAAAAAAAGAAACATTTTTTGCATGTTGGAGATGTTGAATTCTCTTTGCTCTTTTACTTCGTGCAAGCAGTATCATTCATTATAAACATATTTGAAACACATTACTTTTTTCTATATTATACATGTTTGGAAATGAAGTAGACTGCCGAACTACGCGTGGCAATAATTTTCATTACGATAGAAAATTAAAAACTTTTAACAGATTAAGCTTTAAAAATGCATGCAAATGACAAAACTTTATACTCTTTGATTCATTTTGAAAGTATCTCATTTCAAGATCTCTTTACTGTTGAAAACTAACAAGTTGGTAAAAAAGATGGCGAACAACTGAATTTCCACTAAGGAAAGATTTACTTCAAGTTCGCGAAAGAATTTGCGCCGATAGGAAATGTAAGGTGCGATTATTGGGGCGGTCTTTGTAAAATTGGCCTGTAATTTTTTTTTATCTTTCCCGGACTTCTCTCTTGTTGATCACGCGGCCCGGCAATAATTTCCGAACGTTCCTAACTCCGTGCGAAGTATCAGCGAACCGAGGTTGCTCCAGAGACGAGACCGATATCGACGAAACCGCGAAAGCCAATCGTATCGTCGTGAACAGTAGCGCCGACGAACTTTTGAAATGACACATGCACTCGTATTCGAGGCACGTGACTCACATGCACAGGACACGCCAACTATTGAGGAACGATCCACACGCTTAACGTATTGACCCACTTCTCGATATGAATCTTGCTGCAGCTTCAGCCGAAAGTCGTCGCTCGGTCACGTTGGTTTGCCTAGCGACGAGCAAACTCGCGCAATAAAGCAGAGAGAATCGTTCCCCGATACATCAATGACGATGATGCATTGTACGTTAAAGTGTTCCTCGGTTGGAACGAGATGAGTATCCGCCATCATGAACTACTTCCGAGTTTTACGCCGCTGAAATTGCGCCATTGAACGCTCAATCTTCTTTAATTGTCACGCTTCGTGCTCTAAATTCGCATTGTTTCGAAAAATACAGTTAAATTACACGAAAACTTGTTTATCTTGCCACGTAACAATCCCCGCTTCTCGAAACAATTGCGAAATTAATGTTTCTGATACTCGCATCTACATTGCAAAATGCGTTGTATTCAAATTATTTTCTGAAATTACAAAAAATTATAAATCTCGATAACAAGTACAGTTTACCTTGCAATTTTATGCGCGATAAACGTACAAGGGATTTCGTTAGCAAGCGTAATTGCAGCTGCGAATAAATGTAAAGTAAGAGTTGCCACAGGTGTCTCTCATGTGGCTTAACATTTAATACTCCAAGCCCTTCAATTAGCGGCGCACCCAACGGAGGGTTAATATCAAGCGTGTAGCTATATTCTTCCTAAAGCCTAGAAAGCTGCCCTGTTTGAATACTTGGCCTGTTAAGACGTAGCAAGTTAATGCGCAGAAATTAATTAACTACTCTAATGTTTGATAAATCAGCCAGTTCAGGGAAGGCATGATATTCGCAATGATGTTTGGAAGCCTGCCTGACACGGGCACTCCATCAATGTCGGCTTGTAAGAAAATGAGAATTTATATTTATGAATTGTTTGCTTTCACTACATCTTCATAGCGCGAGTATAGCAGTGCAAATAATTATGTAAAGAGCAAATGCATAATGCATATTTTAGCGTGGATAAATTTAATCACCTTAATTATAACTTATTGTAACTTATTGCTGAAGTTTTAATTTCATATTTCTCTCTCTGATGTGGTTTTTATATAAAAATCAAGAAAATATATATTGATTATTGATAAATTAATAACGCTCGCTAATTCCTAAATAATTTAGAAGAACCGTAAAACTTTTAAGATGAAACAAAACTAGGTAATACGAATACCACACATGTTCAATTAGCCGAAAGTTTCGGATTATTTGGCAACGACGCTTCGCAAATTAGTATTGTTATTCGAGTTGCGTGGAGCGTTGGCTCTGTTGCAATAGAATGCATTTGCTTTGCCTCGCTTTGCTCCACCGGCCCTACTTTCCGGAACGAGGGTTTCAGCGGGATTAAAGCGCATCGAGGAATCATATCTGTGTAGCGGGTAGATGTAGTTCTATTGTACAGTATCACATTGAGTATACGGCATTGTGACTTGGCTCAAACCGTTTGTTTTGGCCCACAAGTCGCTAGAACCGCGCTGATAAACGTGTATCCATATTAGTCAATTCGAAGTTTCGACTTGCTAGCTAACAAGGAAGTGCACGGTGTACTTCGATTTGTCGTAAACTTGAGGACAAAATTACGATGAACAAATATCATATTGAAACTGAAATTGATTGCTTGCGAATGCATGATGCCAGTTTGTATGTCGTATGATATATATGTATATCATTCATTACAAACTTTCTCGGAAATGAACTTTTGCATGTGTGGAATAATTTATGACACAATATCTAGCTTGGTGCATGTGTTTATATGCTGCAGTACTTGTTGCACTAGTATTAGAATAATAGAAAACTCTAAAGAGGCATTTTGAATAGCGTTGCTTTTAAATATATTGCCTTTTACATAATATGTCATTGTTTAACATAAGATGCAAACTGTATTGATGAATCGATGTTTGCCTCATAGAGAATTTATTCGGATATTTGAAGAAAACTATAAAATCTGTAATTTAAATGTCGTTGAATCTTTTCTAATTACGCGTACTGCTTTTAATAACGCTTTAAACGAGAATATTGGAAATCGTTTTAAACGACGTTGCGTACCCTTCGGTTTTCATCCATACTTTTGCAAGGAAAGCAACCTCGATGCGGCACGTTTCGAGGCCGCTGGCTTGTCCCACTCCACTGTTTAGTTCTTCACCTTTTCCCTCGGCTACCACTTCACCTCTAAACTCCTGACACAGTCAAGACGCAATCGATAACCCTTGATATTTTATTCGTAAACATTTTAATTTCCTGAGCTTCTCAACTGCTGCGCCCCGCTTTTAAACGGTCATACGTAAATATGAGAAACTAACGGAAAAAGAAAATTGTGAAATCGTCCATTGAGACTTGCCCGCGGAAATTTATTTCGTTCCACGGAAAATTCTTACGGCAGCTGGCAATCAAATATCGCGTCGAGAGGAACGTTTCCTTCGTTCGGAATTTATAAAGAAGAATTGCATCTTTGAGTTTCTTTCACTGAATTGAAAGTAAACATGCAGTATGATGAATAGTTCTTCCCTTTTAACGTACACCGCGATTCTTTTTTTTTTTTTATACATTGTTTTAATCCGTTTGTGCCGTGCCAGACGAATGATTGTTCCACTAAGAGACTAAAAAACGCCATTTTCACGGAAGCAATGCGTGTCACCTGTCATCGCGTGCGGGCAGTCACGCGGAGACTCGCGCGGAATAACTGCCACTCAGGCGAAGCGATTTACTTTAGTTGCTGGTGTCGCATTGGATCCTCATTTTCCGCCAAGCGTTTCGCCCGCCTCTAGCGACGACCAAGTTCCATACGCTTTGCCGCTATTCAGGTAGCGTGTATCGCGCACGCATTTTGCACAATTTTCATTATAAACGGAAGCGAAGTGAAATGGATCGTCTGGCGGCACGCATTTATTGCGGAGTGGCTGCCTTTGAGCGGGAGCACGCGCATGGTCACGAGAAAAAGGAAGACGGGGTTCCGGTTGGTTTGTACAAACAAAGGAAGCGCCGCGCGCAAAGTGATATGCTTGGTACGTCGTGTGCATGTCGCATCCTTCGATGGTCGACATATTGAGCTGCTCCTTTGTACAGCGTCTATCGAGAAATTCGAAGTTTCTTTATGACGAGACGTGTGTATAAGCACTGCGTTATGGAAAAAATCATTCTCTTCCGCATTGATTTGATTGCGTTTGGGGTAAAAGACCGTCGGGAAAGGATGTTGCTGGACGATTATCTTGTAATTCACACAAAAAAGATTTAACTCTCTACCGACGCTCGCTGTGGTAGTGACTGAATTATTATAAAGATTTCTTGGAGCATTAAATACGCGACTATCTAGCATATCGCGACTAAGTTTCAGAGGACGCATAAGCTATGCTTCATACAAGGTAAAGCGTAAATATTTAAATAGATGTAATATCCCAGAGTAGACATGAAGGATACGTAGCGAAACGAGTTTTGATACTAAAGTGACTAAAATACGGTCGCTGCATGTCGTTTCGTGCACCGAGTAAGGTTTTACATTTACTCATATGTAAGCATATGAAAGTATATGGAAGTCCTGGGGTTCGCACATTCGGCGCGAATTAATATTTTCCGATGGAATTATTGCCTATTACAGCGTACAAAGTGTTCGATATGTGCAATTTTCCGCTTTTAAAATTAATATTACGTAAAATGTAATATCCCTTATTAATGTCTGCGATATCGATACATTACCGGATAATAACAATACGTATTTTCTGGCTCATTAAAATATAATAGTCTGCGTAATTCTGAAATATAATGACGCGACATAATACTAAAGCAATAAAAGAAAAGAAAAGGAAAAAAAAAAAAAAAAAAAAACGAACAAACCGAAAGCAGTTTTTCATAATGCTCATAAATGCATTCAAGTTTGATGTATTGATTCTTGCACAATTCTATAGATAACGTTATACATGGAAATGCGCGCAAGCCAGAACATTCTACCTCGTAACAAGAGAAAAATACCTTACAATACTCGTTACATTGGACACTGCTAATACCGGCTTTATCAATTGTTGTTCGCCGAAAGGTTGAATAGGAACTTAATTCAAACGGTTTTTATCGAATTATCGACACGGAGTACGCTCGGCTAAACTCGCGACGTTGTCTTGCATGTAATCACTTTGCATCGCGTTCGATAAAAGAAAACTGGAGCTCTCTTTGTTTCGGAGTACAAAGAAACATTGAGATGCGGCGAGCTTGCGCGAAATTTCGTACGCCGTTTAATGCACACAGCTGCGGTGCAAAATTAAAAAAATCTTTACATTCTAATGGAACCTTAATATCAATTTATGAGGAGCGAACTAGGATGGCATAATCTCTAGTTATACTACTGCGCACGGTCTACCTAAGGGGCTTACAGTTGCCTCACTTTATTACTGATATATGCGTGTACACGATCAGGCTATTGTTAGCGCGGTTATAGGCAGGCCGAACAGTTTCCGTAAGCATGTGCTAACTACACTTCATCCATTTTACCTAACCGAACGGGATACTACAGGAAACCCCTGATATTTATTCCTGCCATCGCCCGTGGTTTTAACGGTGTTACGCTCCGCTGCGAGACGTTAAAGCTTTTTAATGCTTCTTAATGGCGTTCTGTTCTCGCGCTTGTTATGCGACTACTCTGTAATGTTAGCATTGAATTCCAATGCTAAAGTAAAATCGAGTTGGTAACGAAGCAAAACTGCTTATTCATCGGGCCGTGTTACATCGATTACTTCTTATTTCGCGACGCGAAGAAGAACGAGTGTAACATGATGTCACCGCGTACACAAGACAGTATTTTAAAAATATCTCGGGCCTCTCTCTCTCTCTCTCTCTCTTTCTTTCTCTCTCTCTCTCTCCCTCTCCTGTTATCTCTGCATGCATTTATCGCGAGGAAAAAAAGCGCGCTATCGAACGTACACGGGTGCTTCATGCCCGGTGATAATACCCGGTAAATTCGAAAGCATCGATCGCCTTTTAATATCGCGAGTGGTCACGCAAAGATATTAATATGAGCGTAATCCCGGCTGCTGTGTGACGGTGACTTCACACGAAATTAAAAATAAACCGCCGTGTTTTTCATGTGGCGACACCCTCGTAATATAAAGCCCGACGCAACAACACGACACGTATTCAAGTTTTAACAGAAGGCACAATTGCGAACAATGGAATTACATATCTCGCCTCTGGTTAGTACCGCATTGCACGTGCGGGACATATGCATTTACATTGTTAATAGATACACTATACAGCGAAGTGTATATACATTCGTACATCGTCGTAATTTCTCCTCCTAAATTTGCGATCCTATTTTAGCTATTCTTTCTCGTGCGCGGTTGTTAAATATAGACCACATTTCGATAGGATGCAAATACGATTAAAAGAAATCAATTATCGGGAAGCTTTTATTGCGAATGCTAATTAATCAATTATCGAGTAATATTATTGAGAGAAGCCTTGTTAATATTATAATAGATAGAATGTGTATCCATGTGTATGAACACACACTGGATATAAAAAGAATTTATGTATAGTGCGATAAAATGATACGTGCGAGAAATTTACTTATAATATATGCATATTTGTCCTATATATAATATTATATAGATTTCTCATGTTAGGGTGTATTTCTAGTGAAATAATTTTGTACAAATATTCTGGGAAAAAAAATGTCAACATTAAATCATTTATGCTGATGCTATCGTCGCAAAAGATAATCTCCGAACTGCGCTTTTACGTATTGGGCAATTTATGTTTCAAACGATAGACTTAGCGAAAACTCTATATTGAAACTAGCATCTGTGCATACCATGTAAAATCCGAATTTTATTCGTACTCTTGCGGATTCGGTCATATAGATTCGCATACCGAATAAACTACACGTGTATCTGTACATTACATACAGATATGTGCCATCTACATAACGTTTTTTTTCCGAGAAAGCACTATTAGAAATCCTACATTGGAATTTTCTCATATATTTTATACGGATAATATCGTGCATATTATCAATAATAAATTACATTAATTTATCGATTGCAAAAGTATCAACGAGCTAACTGAATAAAACAAGAATTATTCCTTGGGTTTTTACCGTATTCCATTCACTTTCTTTGTTTTGTTTTTTTCTTCACGAAAGATGTATAAAAAGCGGTAATAGAATGCGCTTTTACGTGCTGATAATTATCAATCCGTCGTAAGCGCAGCATAAAACCTTCGATCAATACGAGATATTCTTATTTGAGAACCAATTCCAATTACACAGCGTAGCTCCGTTCTTTCACTATTTTCTCATGTTCCGCTAGGGTAAATTGCGGAAAGAACGCGGAGAAACGGTCTGAAATTGCTGGAGGGTTGGCGTGCAGATAAAAATGTCACACTTGTATCTCCGGGGAGTAAGTGAACCCGCGAGTAACCGAGTGAGATGTAGATAGAAGGTACGTAGGAATAGCAAGGAACCTCGTGTATTGCTCAAGAAAACTGTACACGTTCTTTGCGTCAGCATTCACATCAGTGTTAGCTTTATCTTTCATCTATCTCGAAGAATAGTCTTTCATGGCTCTTTGATCTAAAAGCTATTTGCAAAAATGCAAGCGGATTATTTTGCCACGGTTGCATCCTCGCTGTTATCAAATAAATTATATTTTTTTCAGTTGATTTAGCCCGTCTGACATTTGATTCCTTTTTATGCTTCAGAATCTTATATTATATCATTTAGTAGGCCTAGCAGAGTTCTTTACTGCGTTGCCTTAAAATCTATTCTAGAATTCTAGACCATTTCTTTGTTTAAAATGTAAGATTTCAATGCATCACAGTAAAGAAAATGTGCATTCTAAAGTTGTAATCTAACAAATGTTATAATATAACATATTATAAGGTCTAAAAATGAATAAAATATGTTTTAACATTGAAACAAACAAAGAAGTGGTCCAGGATTCTAGAATGTAAGATTTTCATGCATTGTAGTAAAGTTCTAAGCTTGCTAATGATATAAGATTCTAAAGCATAGAAATGAATAAAATGTACATTAATGTTAAAATGTACATTTTATTTATTTTTCTGCTTTAGATTCTTACATCATAACATTCGGTAGGCTTAAAACTTTACTGCGACGCATTGAAATCATATATTACTAATTTATTATTTATAAATTTGTTTATTATTTATAACTCAGATTTTCAGAATTATTACTTTATTATTGAGAATCATAAAAAAATAAGAAATAATATTGATGAAAAGATGCAAGGCGTACATAAGAACGTTCTTTAATGACGTAATAAATAAATCACGAAATATCTCTTCGCCAGAGATTTTGCTTGCTTCTACCAATAATTGCATCCGTTTAACGACGTCTCGTTAGCGGTGGACATCTTCTTTTCCGTTTTACTCGTTTTGCATTTTAACCATTAAAATTTTTCTATTCACTATATTAAAAAAATCCTTCTTTCCTGAAGATTCGTCGATTGATACGATCAAGTAATTCTTTGTATAGTTGGCTTGTGTTATAATTAAAATTGTTATGTATAATATGTAATATAATGCTGTTATTAAAATCTACAGTGCAATTGATAAGTTAACTAGCAAAGTTAAAATTTATATAGTGCTGGAAGTAGAACTAATTCCGAAATCGAAGTTTAGCAGTTTGTGAGAGAGCGTTCATTAAAATATACTATCTCAGGATATTAATACAACATTATTACGGTTCGTGAAGCAACTTTGATACGTATAATTTTAACTTTAAATATATATTAATTAAATATGTTTTGCAACCCACAATTATCTTTATAAGAACATGTAATTTAAAATGTGAATAATTATATATTCTATGATTTTTCATTAAATGTTGTATTTTTGTATAACGATATTATCATAATTCGTGTATTAATTCCAATTATGATTTAACTACAAATTATGCAAAAAAAAAAAAAGAAGAAGAATTGTAAAAATCGCGCGAGTAACAGCACTAGTAAAATTGTATGCGAAAGAAACAGGCACGAAACTAACGTAAGAGCTTTCATGTCGAACGTTTCTACGCTCGCCTGGCTTTCGAAGAAGCTGAATCGCGTGTCAGAAACGCTCCTCGCCCCGCCACCACTTTCCACCTACGTAATCCCGTGTACGGTTATACCACCCACGAGTATGCCTCCTATCAGGTGTATTACTGTTCGTGAAAGGTATAATTATCGATAATACCCGAGAAACTAGATACCATCGTACACGTTAGTCTTAAAGAGCTTTTCAATTTTTACTTGCGTAAAATATAGAGCACGATAATAATATCAACTTTACGTGAAAGCTGAAATCACAGAATATCTCTTAGTGCTATCATAAAATTTAAATATATGAGAATATTTATAGTTGTTGGATACGGTAATATTTTAGTTCCTACCTTAAGATTTATCTCGACCTACAAATGGTTTCGTTGAACTTTGTAAAATATCGAAATTCTATTCTTGATTAATTAAATTTTTATTAAACTTATATTTAAGATACTTTATTCCAGAAGTTATATTAGCACTTCAATTTATATAAAAATTAGAAAGATTTACTAATTTCAACATATGGTATTTTTAGCATCACTGTATATGGACTTTCAAACAATACTATATAATAGTTTAACAATATTTATGTGTTCTATACATATAAATATTATAAATGGTTTTCTACACTATTAATAAAGTGAAACGCACTATTGCGTTTTAAAATATGCAACCGGGTACGAATTTCAGCCTATGAACGTGCAAAGTGCAACGATTGTTTAGCCGTTCCATATACGTTTCCTCTGGAGACCTTTAAATCCAAGCTGATTAACTACCGCTCGAGTACGCCATTTATAACAAGCGCAATAATATTGCAGCCAGTCTGAATCTCGTATCGAATGCGCGGCCTGTATTGCCAGGTATGATCACGTCCCAATATCTCCTTCGGCGCCGCAACACGTGTAGTTAATTGCACAGAGAGTGGTGTAACGCTTCGCATAACGTAGCGACTTTATTAATGTGATGACTCGGCTGACGTTAGGATAGCAACGATGAACTTTCCTTATATTATTAGTTACAAATTTCATTTCCTTATATTATTAGTTACAAATTTCAAATTGCTTGCGAATGCTAGATAAATAATATATTTGTATATGCATTTTTTTAAGTTAAAAAAAAAAATGGCCAACGTCTTTTATGTAGTAAGCATTTTGTTTTATCTGCAATCGATATTTAAATCCGACATAAATTCTCTCGACATTATAAATTCGAATAAACTTGTCACGCGCAAGCCCATTATAAATGAACGGAAATTTTTCCGCATTTATTCCTTTCATCGCGATATGAATTTCAAAATAATTTCACCAGCGCCGTATTACTCACGACCTTGATATCATTATGCAGGCTCATTTTCTCGCCGGATTAATTACGTGCATCCACTCGTGAGCCAGTTTATACGCGGAAACGGCAGATCTGTTGGAGATCAATCGCAAGTTCGCATACCTGCGGTCGCTCGGTTCAATTACAGAGAATTCCATGTAAATGGATCGTATCGGATTATATCGAATCAGGCAAGCATGGTAATTATTTTAGTGTAATTTATATTATAGCCATATTTGTATATATTGCAATATAGAATTTCATCAGATCATCTAACATGCTTATTTATAAAATTCTAAAAGGTTTATAAAGTCATAGCTATTAATGTTGTGGCTTTGTATGTTAAAAGTCTCATGTGTATAATTCATCGTTGCGTCATTGCTTCCGTGAAATTTACAATGCTGAATCTATTTATATTTTTGCTCGCATGTGGTTTATTTGAAGTGACACAATCATAACATCTCGCATAAAACGTTTTATGCGAGTACTAAAAATATGCTTTTTTAAATAGTTTTAAACCGCGACCTTTGCTGTATTCGCTGTAGTAAGTCGCCGTAGCGTGTTAACCGATGGTTAACGCACACACGTGTCAGACGAATGCAGACTTCTGTTCTTGGGAACTTTACATCCGTAGACGGGAAGCGAAAGAAACTGCGATTACATCAAAAACTAGTTTTGGAAATATGTGTTCAGCTTCGCTTAACATAAACGAATAATTGTTATCTGCTGAATAAAAACTCGTGATTGCGTGAAACGCAAGGACAAATCCAGCTGGTTGAAAGCTTGATGCTTGATGCAAATCAAAGTGCTAAAGATAAACTGGATTAGAGATGCACGTTGTGCTACCATTGCATGTTAACGTTGCATGCCATATGTAATATCGTAAGAAGCCGGCAATATTAAAAATAGCTGCTCAATGAAGGGTTACGTTGGGTAATGTCGTTTATCATAATTTCATTTTCCTGCACTTTCCAACGATATTACAGACACGCATGCAAATACTAAAATACTCGCGTATTTTAAGACGGCGATTTTGAGTAAGCTTGCGATAGAGCGCGAAATAGTAATTGCTAAAACGAAATTTCTCTCAACGATCGCACCGTTAGATTAATACGCGCGCCGCGCGCCAATTCCGTGGGAAACTGAACCGTCGCTCAAAGTAAAAAATGCATTAAAGATATTTTCAGCCGATAGTAACGGTATTAGTTATACATTCAGCAGCGAGGAACGCCGGGGCAGTAGTATGCAAGTGGAGCAACCCGCAAGATTCCGCTGTTCGGCACTCCATTTGTTTCGCTATAGATCGCTGGATAAGGTTTCGTTGTATGCTGTGGCTTTATTCACCAGTCAAGCGATATACACTTTTCTAGCTGTCCCACATCGGCGATGGAAGGGGCCGCCGAAATACATTGTGCTTCCCCACGTAGCTCTGCATACGAACGTTTTGTCACATTCTAGCACGGTGCAAGGACGTGACACAATTCCTGGGTAACATCGTCCTCACCACGAGCTCAGTATATTTTCTCCTGTCGGACGTAAGAACATTTTTCTTCCTGTCGATAGGTTTTAATAAAAACGTTGCGAAAGCGCAATAACGAGATTACTGTCCAATTATTATTTGTGTAACACACTAATATGGAGGATTATAGGAGTATGTTGTGTGCGTGTGTATGTGCGCGCAAATCTATATACGCTTGTATTTATAAATGTATATGAAAATGATTTGCTTTTTGCGATTCACCTGAACACGCCATTTAATCACATTGTAACCGCAATTTCATCGATCTTCTTCCCTGTCAGATTCTTTATGATTTTTTATTCCACATTATTTGCATTTAATATGTACAGTTGTAAAGATTTATTAAACTGTTTTTTACTTTCTTAAAAATTGAAGATTAAAGAGTTAATTCATAATTTGCCAAATTATTCATAAATCAAACTTGCATAATTTTAGTTTTTCAATTAAACTTATAATGTTCGGACACAATTATGAAATTCTATTCTGTTATGCAACTAAATTAAAAAGAAAAAAAAAAGGAAACACAGCTAATGAAATGCAAAGAGAATTTATCGATAAAGGGTTACAACGTGCGACGCACTATACCGATGGAATCATGAAACGAATATTTCATTTACCGCGCTGCACAACGTAACTTCTGTATCACATTCAACCGTAACGGAACGGCATTGGTGCGATTTCCACACGGCCAATCGTGTCACGGTGGGTTAAGCACCTGCCTGCCGGGCGCAACATATTTTTCCCGCAGTGGCGTTGACCCGCGCCGAGGAAGTCACGTTCGGCAGGATGCAACCGAGACAAAACTCGTCTGTCCGACACTACCTCGGCAGGTAGTCTTCTCTGGCGTTTCACTATTGATTCCCGTTGAGGCGCGGGGATGAAGTCTAGGGACTCGACGGCGGGGAAGTGCAGGATAGGGTAGCGCGGTAAAGTGGATGGTGGCAGTGCCGGCGGGGGTGGAAAGGGTGCAGGCCGCGGGTGGAACTCGAAGTAGGGTAGCAAGGGAGACAGGCGGTCGCAGAAGCGCAAGAGAAGCTCGGTCGCCCCAGTTGCCGCCACTAATGTCTCCTCATACTAACTACCTTCTTATCCTCTCTCCATTCTGCGCCCGGTTCAGGGTGGGAGAGAATAAGAGGGACGCAGAGAGAGAGGGAGAGAGAAAGATACAAAAGACGCAGGGACAAGCGCGGAGAAAGGACAAGGAAAGCGGGTTGAGCGGAGAAAACCTGCGGCAGTTAAGATAAAATAGCTCGGAAGTAGACACTTTTGTCTCGGGACGCGGGCAGATTTTTCTTTTGGCCGTGGCACGATAGGACCTCACACGTATCACTGCCGGCGGTTGGATCCGCAGGCGCTGTTTATGAACGCCGATTGCCAAGGTTGGTTAATTCCCGGGGAAAAATGGCGAGACCGCCGTGCGAGTCGCCGGGGACTTCTTTCGCCGTTTCGTGGAAAGAAGACGGTGCCTGGTAGCGGCGTTTCGCAGGATGAGAAAAACAGCTGCATGATGAAGATTGGTTGAGTCTGGATAATCAACCGGGCGCTGTCTCTTTCTCTCTCGCTTCCACATCTCCGCTATTTTTTTCATTCGCGTACAACGCGCTCGGTATAGCTGCAAGGCTCACTCGAGTGGCAAATTGGGACGTTTTGCCGCGTGGATGATTCTGTAATCTCTATCGCCAAGGTGAGCGTAATAAGCGCTGATAATGATCCCCGCGCTTCGAACGGCAGGATTTTTATAGCGAGATGCGGGGGATACTCGCGGAATCGTGGTACAAAGGAAAACGATAACGGTGAGATGCGCACCGAAGAGAAGAACAAGTTTTACTCTCTTTTTTTCACGCCAATATTAACCTTTATTAGCGTTAATATAAAACCGTGCTAGATTAAGTATTATGAAAATTTCAAAGAGTGTCACAAACTAAATCCCTTACGGATTTTGCGAATCGGAATCGACTTTGCAGCGACAATTGATGAATGCATTGCAGCATAAAGCCGTTGATATCGTTATCACAATCCGATTAGTGGATTATTAATCCAAGTGTTTTTCAGAGATTTATCTCTCGCAGAATATAAAATAAAATTATCGGGTGCAGTTGCAACTGAAATTGTATTCATTTTCAGCAGGACGGCAAAATAGCGCCTGCATCGACAAAGCCGATGGGATGCGCTTTGCATTGTATGGGAATTTTTTTCGATATTCGCTTCGAAGTTTCTGCATGGAAATTAGTATATCTAGCTATGTTGTTCCCGCGGGAGAGATCACAAATAGCGTATAGAAAATGAAGAAGACACAGCCGGAGGACACTCGTACCTAGCAATTTCTTATAAATTATTATTATGAATGACGCGCGTTGCGTCATAAAATTTGACAGACACGAGATTATTATAGAGCAGAACAAATTGAATAAATTGTTGTTGACTTACGGATTTGTAACCAATCGCGAAATTAATTTCAATATTCGTTTGCGCATCCGTATGCGGCGCTGTATGGTTTCATCGAGTGCAAATCGTTCTACAAATTGGACTTGTAATCATTGCACTGTATAAATTATTTATGACATAATATATTTCAGGGTGGTATTAACTCGGTATATATCAACGCGACTACGCACGTCACGTCCGAACTGGTACATTGTTGTACGCTACGCGATTCTGTTTAAACGCGATATAATTGATTTGCACGTTGACCAAGCTGTTGCACTAAAACAATGACCTATTTTCGCGCATAATGCGTACCCGATAGGCATGGATTTCGCACAAGTAATCTTATTATTATTTTCATGTGGTGAACTTGAGCTATTAATCATCTACATTTCCCTGAATTATATCGCGTGATGGTCTATAAAAATTTTCATCGAAATTTACTACAATTTGAATACGACGTCGTGGATTTGGAAAACAGATACATTAATTTATGTATCTTTACAAGTACTACATGAATCAAAATTTTACATAAAATTTAATGCAATTAATCATAACGTTTGATCGCGCAGTGATCGTTCGTGTGTTAACCGAAAAGTGATTTGACTCCGCTCGGGAGTGAAATTTCTCTTTTGTCGTCCTTAATCGAAATATATTTTTCCTTCGGAAAGCATTTGCTGAAAAGATCCATTCATTGATAGTTCTTCGTAAATATCAAACAAAATCTCTTGTCGTCTGAATAAGTTTCATGCATTTATGCAGACGATCGAATTACATATTCATAAGTTGTGCGCGTGCACACTTTACAAAGATGATGTCGGTTTATATGTTTGCGGAAATGTACAAACAATCGTACGTTTTAACAAGCAGCCTGCAAAATTCTCCAATGGCGCACCGGCTGCAACTGATATGTGCATCGCGTCGGTCATTGTGTCACGACTGGGGCGAGGACGCGTTCCAGTCTTGGCGTGAGATTCAAACTGGAAAACAAGGACGGCACGCTATGAAGAATGAATACTGGTATTTTGTCATCGACTTCATCGATCATTGTTGAAGACACTGTCGCGAGAGAGATGAATTATCACTCGATATTCTCTCGAAATGAGGTCGCTCCTTTCAATAACGTATGATAACTATGCAATGTTTTTCATCCTTTGTATGCTGCTTTAATGTCATAATCATTATGACACGATTCTCAGAATAAAAAGAAATTCACATTTTCGCTGCAATAAGCGTTTGCAATTTGGTGCGCGATTTATTGTGATGGTCGTGACAGCAATGGTTTTCATCGAAAATGTGTAATTGCCAACCGTTGCTGATCATATTAACTCGATTAATTAACAACTCGTTGTACTTAAACCAGTCATACCTGAAGTGGGACAGATAAAGTTACCTTAGCGCGCGACGATACGTAATCTGGTAATTAACTCGATACTGTCCAATATCCGGCGCGATATCGACGAACGATACGACAGCAAATCGAAAATTGTTGTACCAAAACTATATATGATGTAGAACGTCGGGAGCGAGGCGACAACATATTGTATCGACCGATGCCGAGGATCACGCTTGATTTAACGCGGCGCAGCGTCCCGATGGATCGATAGCTGGGTAATCTACCAGGACACACAAGGATCGGGACCTTTACAGGTCCAATTAACAAACAAACCAATTTAATTAGCATTATCAATGCAATTTCCGCACTGGCATCGGAACTAATATTGGAGGCGGCGGAGGCCGCCGATGTACGTACGCAATGTACACGATATTGGTTCGAGCGAGAGGCGACGAGGAACGGACGGGCCATGTAGTAATTCTGTAATATTGTGGGTGACGGTGGTTAGCCTTAGGGGATGGGCAAACAATGACATCCGACCAACGCGGCTCGATTGCTACGCCACCACCGTGTCGGCATTGAATGACGATAATGTAAATACATTATAGAATTATTTACTCGACATTTTGCAAATTATATGTATACTCCAGATATTCGCGGGAGAGGGAAAAAAATGCAACGATGTTATTAAGCCGATATATTTAATTGATGTGTGCTGTTAATCGTAATTAAGTGTCTTTGATGGGATAATCGTACGCTATTATACGTTGTTTAACTGTTTGTTGCATAAATGTTCGATATTGCATAGATGAGAATATGGATTTAATTGTGACAGTAAGCTAATGTTCAGCTAGATAGACGTATAAATAATAAGCGTTGGGGATACGTTGTGTATGAGGTCAGGTTACATGTATTAATGTAGAATATAATGTTGATTGTGTATAATGTATGGATTCGCGGATCTGCGCAGCATTATATCAGACAAGTTCGCGTAGAAATCTTATAAGTTATTGCAACGCCCGTAGAAATTATCCAGTTGTGTAAAAAAATGACTATTAGTCTCGAACGCTTAATCAGGATTGCTGAGGGAATAATTTAAATATATATGGACACGTTTACGTAAAACGAACAAGCGAGCGGGTCGAAAAAGCGAGTATCATGGAGATGAAAACACGTATGCCACAAACAATAAATCTCACCCGTCCCAAGTCCGAGCCACTACTCATAATTATAGGAAACCGTTAAGCCGTTATTATTTATTGGCCAAGTCGTTAATGGATCAATAACATTTCTTTTTTCCTAGTTTACCGTGTCGATAGCAATACATAAAGTGGCCAGCATTAAAGCGCGTGTACGCGTGCGCGCGCTTGTGTCTCATGCACACACATTGCCGGAAATGGGAGCGGTAGCAGCGCCGTAATATACTACAAACATTTGCGTTGTTTCACACTGTCTCTCATATTTGTCAGGAACTACCGTTAAATGACAATGTCTAACTCATTTACCGCGCATTAAACCACATGGTTCCCTATAATGATCCACTAAGAGGATTCTATTCGATATTAATTTCAGAATCATTCTATTTAAGGATGAAATATATTTTACATTACGAGAATAACTATTATATTAATTAAAAGATCGAAGATAAGAACATCGCGACGCGAACATCGCCACAGCATTTTGTGAAAATTTGAAGATATGAGATTTTATTGGAAATAATTTTCTCGAGGAAAAATCCAATACTTTCAAAAAACGAGAGAAACGAGCATTGACGTTACACTCGAATAAACTAATTTCGCTCAGCCATTTTGCACATTCATAGAATATATTCAGTGGTTTGACTAAATTTTTTTACTTATATCAAAGAAGAATAAAATGGCAAAGCTGTCGTTTTAATTTCCTTTTGGTTTGTAGATTTATTGCATTTATTTATTTTTCAGTTAAACGCATCACATGACTAGGAAAAAATTAATCCGTATATTACGGAATAACTGTATCGTGTTATTTCTGATATTGAACTTATTTAAAAATAGCCTGTTATTGAATAAGTTATATTTCCACCTCAATCGCGAATCATCTATATTAAGCTCTAGCGTTATCTTTGTAAATTATGCACACCCCCATAATATTAGATGAGGCTAAGAGCTGACGCTTAAATTGGGTCGACACGATCCGGGGATTTCAATATTCACACTGCGGTTAAAGATCAGGACTAATCCAAATGCGATCAGATGCATTACGTAGGAGAAATCACCATGCAGGGTAGGAACGTAAATGTTTGCCCAAGCCTCTGTGCCGCAGGTTAGATTGCGGCCGCCTTGAGCGTCGGGAAAGGTTAAACATCTGAGAGTGCGGTAAGTAATACATAATCCCAACGTCCGATCGCGCACAAGGGGCATACTTGTAGCCGTATTAAATCTGGTTGAGTCACGCGTGATAAAACCGACACGCGCAATTGAATGGGCGAGCGGTTGCGTGATCGTCGTGAATTACTGGCGCTCGCGAGTGCCATAAAAAAAAAAATACGCACACGGTTTACCGGCCGTAATGGCGACGCGAACATTGATAATCCTCAGCGATTTCCATCAGTTCGCCTAGTTCTGAAGTTTGGTCTTGTTGGAACGGTTGGCAGTTCACAACTTCGCGTTTCCAAATTGCAAACCATCATAAATAAGCACGCTTATCTCGTCAAGTGTCGTCGCCAAACTCAGTGCGCTTCGCATTTCTGTGCGAATTATGGCATCGTCAAACCGAGTTTGTCCGCTTGTTAAGACGGGCGTAATATAACGGTACGGATGGCGCCGTATCGCGAATACACCCAAGTACCAACGATAATGGGTTCGCGGGAACTTTGTGTGTCGCTAAACGGAGCAAATTAAGATATTGATGAGCGTTGCGGCGATATATTTATACCGCGGCATTATTTACGCGCTTTTTCCATTTGTATCGCGTCGCTCCGTTTCCGCAAACGTCACGACGCGTCGGGAGGGAAAACGCGAGGAAAATTTCCTTTCGCAGAAGTAAGACACGAGCAAATACCGTTTCTCCGCCGTGCAGACAAGATATTAAGCTGTTGAGACGAAAGTTGAGAGCTTTATAGAACCCGTAAGACTCATCAATTTCCCGGTATTTCCGATCGGTCAATCCTGCAGAGACAGCAACATCATTGCGCGCAATCCCATTGACGGTGAAGAATGAAAACTCCGTTTAACAATATCGCTTATTCAAGCGCGTCGGCACCCGTGCAGACTTTCTTCGCCCGTGCCGAGATGATCGATTGTGCTCGCGCGCACGGGGTTCCTCAGTCAAAACTGCACCCACGCTGACGATCAATATGCCGTGGCCTTCTCGTATATTTCGCGTTTCCGCGTGACTGCCCGTGTACTTGAAAACAACAATACTGCGTTAAAGCTCGCGATGCAACGAGCGGTTTGTAACGCGCGATACCGCCCGCATTTCTCCTCGCTTCGCCGCTGATTACGTCATAAAATACAACGAAGAGCGACGTGCGATCGCACGACCTCGTTGTATCAAGGTTACGCCGGCGTACATCGTGAAACGTATTTTACGGGATCGACGTTGCCTTCCGGTTGTGTTTCGTGGTCGTTTGTTGGTTCTCCCATTCATTCCGCCCGGCGCGCGTATATGTTCGCGCGCTGTGTCACCTCAGTCCGGCTATACTTTGCGAGCAAAACTTCCCGCTTATTCGTTTACCGAAACAAGCGCGTAATTTCGTTAGAGAAACTCGCAGCGTCGGCGGTTTCACCTCGTTATACGGAAACTTTCCGCGATCCCGTATGAAAAAGAATATAGGCGGTACGGAGCAACGGGCAACAGCTGCAACGACGCGGCGCGCTCGCCGCAATAATTTCCATTCCACGCGATTATTCGCGAATTGTTCACGGTGTACCGCACGGGTGCGCCCGCGCGCGCGATAACGACAGAAGAGTTTCTTGCTGGCGGCGGCTGTGGCCTATTTGTTACCATTTGGCTCGTAACGCTCTGACAAGGCATAAATTTTCCTTTCATCCGATACGTCAGAGTTAACGGGTCGCTGTGCGCGCACGGTAACGCGTGCGAGACCGTGCGTGCGTGACTAACCGCGCCACCAGATATATCTCGACCACCGCGAGGAGCGTGTGGCGTGAAAGAGAGACGGAGAGGCCGCGGGATACAACAAATTGCCAATCTCAACCGCGGTAACCAACTGCTAAGGGTCTACCCGACTCACATCAACATTCCTCCCCGCAACAATTTTGCTATTTCAAACGGAGGAACTTGACGTTTCTCTTTCAGCGATCCCATTTGTCGCGAAGATATAGCCGCGGCGAGGCGCGTAAATGTGTGATGCGAAATGGAATGCCGCGATTTAAAAAGCTTGCGACATGTGTACGTAACTTGCTTATGCATCGATAACAATTAATATCGGGTTGGGGAATTTAATTGCTGCCTTTAACAAAGTATTTCATAACGCAGCGCAGATGTTATCGTTTGTATCGTGCCTCTTTTTTTCGCAATTAATAAGGCAAGCATCTTATTAATGCTTTAATAGATTTTACTTGGATTTTCATGTACTTGTAATTCTCATGATATCGTGTTATATTGTAATATAAGAACAATTATACATTTTTATTTGCCGCTTCTAAAATTCGATGTAGTCAATATTTGCGCTGCGTTGTCGTACAACTCGATATATTTTCGTGTGTTTAGCCAACAACATTCTTATACAAATTCATCCAGAAGTCCGCCCTGTTTTGCAATATGCCTTTCTCCATTGTTAACTCTTGATTAATGTTCATATAATTATCTTCTTTGCCTCTCGGCTCCCAATTCACGTTTACGTAATCATTCATATTCGATGTAGGGTTTCTGAAAATTAATTTTTTCTTATTTATATTTGTCATTGCATTAATGAAGGATTGCCTGAAACATACCCGTCTTTTGCAAAATTTGCCAATAACGTGGTAAAAATGCGCGTCATTTTCTCCGCAGGAGAGCCAGATTGTGGCACATTTTTCAAAATGTCCGAATAGAATTCATAAGTCATGTCGTCGCCATGGGCAACACCTATTTGAAATAAACAAATCCTATTAATTAAAGTAGGATACATTAGGATCGTGTCTTTGTCGCAATCTGAATAAATGGAACAATAAGAGCGTGCTTAATAATAAAGAGGGAAAAAGTATTTTCCACGACACGTTATGGAGTTTCTAACTCACCCTCTTCCACTTGAAACAAACTCTTCATCATACCGAATGGAGCTTCGTAAGAAAATAAGTACTCGTAAATTGGAGCCGAAATTCGGGTGCTTAATATCTCTAAACTGAGAGCAGTCGCAACGTCAAACATGACGTCGTCCAACATCTAAAATGCACAAACAGCTATAATATGCACGTCGTTAAACTCACTACGCGCTGCTTGCACAAAGTTTCGTGGTAGCGAGACGATATTAACGTTAAGCACTCACCATCATAAACTCTTTCGTCGTTTCCGTCGAGATCGACTTATCCTCGAAGTAGAAGCTCTTCAGGTTTTCACCCAGTTGGTTCTTTTGCCCGGCGTCGGTTACATTCAAGTCGTCCGGCAGAAAGTTTTCGAAGTGTTCATTCATCTGATCGATATTGCCGAGCATCACTGAAAACAAATGTGTGGATATCGTTTACATGACGCCGAGCGTGTAACTTCAGCGTGTAATATCATGTCATATGATTACTCTGCACGAAGTACGAGGACTCGTCGGCCGTGATTCCGGCCATAACAGGCACGTCGGCAATTTTTCCGGTCTTCAGCAGCGTCCACGGATCGGCGGGCAGAAATATTTCTTGTCCTAGGTCAATCTCAACCGACGGAATAAACGCTGCGAAACGGCCGTTCATAGTGTTCTGCAATGACGCAATCGAAATGATTACCAGCACTTAGTACTCATTAGCGTAATGTCTGCGTTCGCATACATATTTGGGTACCGTAAACTTCAATTAATGTAACGCTACCTCTCGTACGCGTAATAACGAGGTTCTACATTCAATTAACGCAATATCTGCTCAATGAATGTTATCGAAAAAAGTCACGTCAAGCGCACTGCCGCATACCTCGGTCTTTATTAATTCCATACTGGCCGTGATTAATTCTTTCGCACTAAATTCCGCGAGTCTGGCAACTAGCTCAGCAGAATCGCTGGTTTCAATCTCCAGTTTATCGCCCAATTTGAAAGCCATCTCCCTGGGATTGTAAGACATCGCCCATGTGTTAACCGCGCTTCCACTCTGCTGAATAGCGCTGTTAAACAAACCTGTAGCGCAGTAAATCATGTTGTAGGATTTTAAATGGACAAAAGTTTGCTTCAATCAAGCACACATCTCACCATCGGACATAGGAGACATCATGTGAAGCTGCACGGAACTTGCGCCCGCGTCCTCGCCGAAGATCGTAACTCGGTTGGGACAGCCGCCGAAATAATGTACGTTATCCTTCACCCATTTCAGCGCCATCACCTGATCTTTTAATCCGGCGTTGCCAGGCGCATTCTTGTCGCCGGTGTTTAAAAATCCTATAAATCAATCATAACTATTTATCACGCCACGTAAATTTTAAAGATGAAACTTATTTGAATAAAGTAAATCGCGGAGTCACACACGATAGTTTATTAATGCAATTACTTACCAAGGGGGCCGAGTCTATAGTTGAGCGTTACAAGAATGACGTCCTGCTCGACTAAAAAGTCAGGCCCGAAGAACGAATCGTCACCGGAGCCGCCGTTAAAGTTACCACCGTGGAACCATACCATAACGGCTCTGCGAGCCTCTTTGTCTAATACCGGAGTGTAAACATTCAGGAAAAGACAATCTTCTTCGCCAAGCATGTCTTGCTCTAGCACGTTGAAGAACGGACAAGTCGACCGATGGTAGGTCGCGTCGTACGTGCCTTCCCAAGAATCGGCTGGCTCCGGCATCTTCGAAATTAAAGCTCGAAATATTCATTTATTGAACAATCAACATTGCTCGCGCAATGTTTCGATGCCAGTTTATTTATTTTTTTTTTTAATGTAGAAACAGTTCACAAAAATAAGCGTATGTATTATGCATGAATGTAAATTTGGCAATCAACTTACCTGGAATTTATTAAGACCGATATTGGGCTTTGCGTATGGTATCCCTTTGAAGCTATAATAGGGCTTGTTCTGTAAAACAGTATTGGTCTTCAGACCCTTCAGAAATCCCTGAGGAATTTCTAATTGAACATTCTGCTCGGCCTCGGCCCACGCGATCACGAACGCACAAAACACAAACTTGTGAAACCACATTTTGACTCTGCGAAAAGATTGCCGCGTCGCCCACCTTATATATCTTCAAAACACATGTTGATGGTCAAATGAATGGATTATAGCGGACTATATTTACGCAATCATTACCTAGAGGAGATAATAGCGCGAACGGGTTACCCATGTAGCAATTTACGAGAAGCCTCCGTAATCTCGCGTGTCATAACTGTAACCGCGATGTCGGGTTTTCGAGTAGAATTGTCAGATCGGATTTCCTCAGTTTATCTTTAACCTCGATACATAATCTCTATTAGATTCATAATGTGCTTCCTGAAATTTATTGTAATCCGCAATAAGGTACATCGTACAAATTGCGTTGCTTTTCAGGAACCGCGAATAAAAGAGATAAATTGCTCTTTATTACCGCCTTTACAATTGTGCACGTTGTACATATTCATAAATTGTTTTTTTTTTTTTCGCGATATTCGGTAAAATCACATTTTATCTATCGTTGAAAAATGTTATTTCATAACCACTCGTTGCATTTCGTCAAGTAGTACGGTTGGATTAGGTTGCGGAAAAATATAGAAAACCTTCCGCGATTAAGACGAGTCATCGTTGATCATGCAGTTAAGAATTACCTATCATTATAAACCAGCAAAACTAAAATTTTCCAGTTTTCATCTGCGCATCTGTCTATTAAATTTATTTACAAACAGAAGTAAAATAGCATTTTTAAGAAATATTCCCTTAAAAATAATTTTAATATTATTTATATAAAATGTATTTAAATTTTTTAAATATTTTCTTGAGATAGTAAATAATTTTATGTTGTACAGTTTTCATGGTTAAATAATTCAAATTTTTCGATAAACGGCGAAAAAATATTCCAGACTAATTAGTCTGCGCTCAAGATATCCTATATTGGAAAAATTAATCACGTTACATATTATTATTATTATTATTATGTAACGTTACGTGATAATGTTATGTTCGAACATGTCAGAAGTGCTGAAAGTCGCAATGTTTTCGCAGTGACGGAAAATTTCAAGCAGAATTTTAAGGCAGAGCACATGAAGTGCACTCGAAATGAATAAATTTCTACAACTTGCTTTTATATCCATGCAAATAGGAAAGCAGATATAAAGGAAAGAAATGAAATGAGCATAGCTGCGCAAACTAAGTAGAGCGAATTTTGAACGCCATAATGATTAAGGTCATGTACTTAATACAAACTTTACGAGTTAAGCGGTAATTAAGGTCGAGTTAAGAGAGGAGTAATTTGAATTTCTTCGATATTCAGATATATAGATTTGCAGTATTGCCACTTTATGACATAATTAAAACTTCTGACGATAAATATATTGATAAATATATTTTGACAATATCAGTCAGAAAATTGAAGAATTATTCTATTCTTCAGGCGGCCTTTAAAACGAAGGCATCTTTTGTAAAAATTCAGTGACACATAATTATGATTCTTAATATTTAATCAGGCGTAACACACGTGTGTCGCTTTAAATCAGCTTTCGGCATCGACAAACGACGCAATCGAAAAAATATGAAATTGAAGTAAATCTTGTGCGCGTGATTTTCCGCTTTAACGAACGATCCGACGGTTTCTGACAATCTGTTCGCTGCGCTAGGGAGAAGGAAGATACGTTCCGTGAGCAATTGCAGCCGTCCACCCAGCGTTCCCCCGAGTGAACTTCAGTCTGTTTCGAGCGTGCCATCGAATTTTTCAAACTTCAGCGTGATTTTCCATGAGGAGTTCCTTCGTCGACGTCGACGATTCTCTTGAAAGCGACGTTGCCCGTCGCCATGAATGTGGCGTCGTATTCAGACCGAACTTATGCAAAGCAGCCGATAGGTACACACTCAACCTCGCGTCGCAGGCAATCGTTATTCCTTCGATCGGCAACTTCGATCGTGTATTTTTTCCCGCTAAATAAAGTATTTTAGAAGATCGCGTCTGATCCGAGAAAAGAAGATACAGATATAAATTAATTTGCATATTCAAGCGAGGTGGATCTATAAAGTAAAAGAGGACAAGCCGATCGATAAGCAGTTTTATACAACGACAAGGAATACGCTTCCTACTTTTTTTTCGTAAATAGAATATCCGCTTACAGCAAGCTGCTTTCAACGGTCGCCGCTAGGGAAAAGACAAAAGGGTAGACATGGGACACTTGCGAAATATGACCACTTTGTCCGCGCCCTGGCATCGACGGCTCTTGCTTCTACACGTTTTCTACCTGAGAGACTTACGGCCCAGTTTCGCGTTTCAAAGCTACTTTCAAGTCGAATTTTAATCAACATGTTAATTTTCAAGAAACAAGCCACACGTGAAAACAGTAATTTGAGGCGAACATTAATGTCATTTGCTTTCAGTCGCTCGATTTCAGGTGTGCAAATGTAACAGGAACTTCAAATACATCCTTGCTTCATCTCCCTTACGCATAATAAGATGAAAAGTTACGTAACAATAGGGAATCTTCTTTCTTATTGTTGGCGCCGCTTCAAAAGTACATTGTTCGCCTCTTAATAAACCCTTTGCGTACATACAGCGCAGTACAGTATATTTGAAAGAGGGCCGCATCAATGTTGTTGTAATGGTATTCGGTGTGCTGCGCATGCAAGTAATTGAATAAACAGCTTGTGAAAAAACAGTGAAATTTCAGCCCGCAATATGCGAATGCGGAAGGTCAAGTGCTCAATCGTGCAGACGCGGTTGTGCAGTTTGCAAAACGCATCGCGGCAGTGATAAAAGAGACCCGCGCGAATTTATGAACGGACCGGCGGATAGTCGTGAGCCGTTTAACTGCTCGTTGTTTGCTCGAATTACGGGCCATTGACACCGGAAAAAATTTCGGATAATACGAAAACAACGCGGCCGAGCAGGGGTCGGGCCGACGAACGGTGGTCCGTGAAATAAAACGCGGATATTTTTTTTTTGCCGCCGCCCTCGCACTCTGTCTGTCATCGCGCGCGCACCATCAGCGATTCTCTACGGCGATTCCGGCAAGTTCCGTAATGGACAAAGCACGCGCGGATTTGACACATTTCCGCATCGTACAGAAAAGCGTGCTGAAAGCATATTTTCACCTTTCCTCCCACGAGCATTTTTTTTCCTCCCATGACTGAATCAACGGCTAGCCATCACTCAGGTGCGCCACTGCCCTCTCTCGAGCTTTTCACTTTGTTTTAATAGTTCGTTCTTTTGCGGCTATTCATCCCTCTTTGTCTCTCTTTCCTCTTTACCGCATCTCACCCTCCCTCCGTCTCCCCTCTGCCTGCATTCCTCCGTCTCTCTCTGTTCACTCACTACTTTATCTTCCCTTTCTTCCTGTCCATTTGTCCTTTCTGGTCACCTCATCCCCCATCATTTGCTCTCTCATACTGTCACCCCGTTCGGTGCAGTTCGTTCGCTCGCAAACAATGCTGCGGCCGCCCCTGTGCCTATGCGTTGTTTTCGCTGAATAAATTTAATTTAAATTTTTCTGCCGTTCGGGAACGTTTATTAAGTAAATATATCACGCGGAACGTTGTGCACGCTGATATTTTCCGCGGGACTTGCACCGCCAAAGCCGCGAACACGTATTGCATTCAGCCATTGCCGCGGATGCGTGCACGTGTTCATGATGCACGCACGGAATAACCAGCGAAACGCGACTCCATGTTTACGGGATTAATTTATTAAGTTCCGCGCGCGAGCTCTTTTACCGTTTCACCGCACCTAGTCGAGAATCATGTGGTATGCGAATTGGAAAATGTAGTTTCGTTGCGTGGAAATTGCATTAAAGAGTAAAATGTCTGCAACGAAGCGCAAATGTGTATGTGACATACAATTTTAAGGATCAGAAAATCTTAAACAGGTTGAAATTAGAACCTTCGCGGATATCAACATCGATTTTGTTATTCTGGAATAATTATGAAAAGTAAATTTGGTTACTGAAAATCAATCTTGCTTACACGGAATGTCGAATTATTCGGATAAATGCGATACAAAGGAAACTGTCCATCATATGTGCAATATCAGCTTATGCAATAATATAATATCGCTATTAAATTATTAAATTGGAGGTTAATGGCCAGTGATTCCTGGGGCAAAGACCGAGATAGATAGAGAACATAGCAGAATAGTGAGAAAAGGAAAGGTGAGATGTCATATCTCCGGCCATTAGGAAGCAATTAGAATGCGAGCTATCCTTTTGTCCACTCCGATTTAAACCGGTGGTTGCAAAAGGATGCGAAATATGTTTCCTTGAAAGCAAATTCAACATTCCGCGCGACCATCTTTTAAGATAGATATGCTCAACTATATATTTTTTTCCGCATAGAAAACTTAAAATAAAATTTCATCTTAGTTCTCTGTGTACGCCGCTGTTGCCGAGCAAGCGCGTTTTTTCATAGCAAGATTATAGAGAGGATCTATAAATACGCCGATTAAAGCGTCGCTATTTTGCATGTATTCGCCGGCTAGCGTCAATATTTTTTGAAAATCGTCTTTTAGCCGTAGTGAAATATGAGAAGATTTATACATTTGCTTTTGCGTCACGTATTTTTCGCTATCACTCAAGTATTTTTTGTCGACTTTTTAGGAATGGAGACATTAGTATCTGTATTAAGAGTGACACGCTATGGATTGCTGTGTTGCTTCAACTAAAACCGGCGAAACGCATTTAGAATTCCCCTTGTGATAACGCAACGGATATTGCAACAGAAATCCCGGCTTAAACCGATCGACATGTACAATTTTCTCTAATTATCTCGCACCTGCGGATAAAGACATCAAGAGAAGGAAAAAAAGAGAAAAACGGAACGTCAGCACGAGTAAAGTGCGACGAAAGGAATTGCCTCATTGTTCATGGTACTGTAATAGACAATGGTGGTAGCGAAATAGCAACGAGAAAGGTCCTGCTGGATCGCCAGCTGGGATTAAACCATCGCGCAGCAAACCTTTAACCGCGATGAGAGTAAAGCACTTCCAGCGGCGGCCGGGCCTTTTGATTTGAATGTAAGAGCGATTTTCCGTGCGAGGAGCTTGAAAATGTAAAAGCCAACCGTTCAAGGCTCTCGGTGTGACGAGGAAGAAAGTGGTAGATGGAGAAACAGAAGAAAAGCTAGAGAGAGAGAGAGAGAGAGAGAGAGAAAGAGTGACAGAATTGGGAAAAGCGGAAAGAGAAAGATGGAAAAGGCATCAGAAGGGTTAGATATCGCAAGACTCCGGCAAATAAGCGCGAAGAGGACGGAGTAACATAATTGCTTTTGCAAAGGAGGTCACAAATTCGCCATTCACAGTCGGTCAGTGCGGTTGAAAGCGTCCTTTCGGGCGTAAGGTTTTTAATACGAAGCGGAGTGCCGCTTCTGGTTTTGAAAGCGTTAAAGATCTCGTCTCTTGCGCTCAGTTTCGCGTGATTCCATCCCTTTCGATCTCTTCTTTCTCTCGCGCTCCCTCCTGCGGCGCACCTTGCTGGCGTCGCGCGAGCCCCGCACCAAATCGCCTCCGGCGGAATATCGATTATCGATATTTATTGCCATGCGGTCAGCATGCGTCGCCTATATATTCCGACATTAGCCGATCAAGCGGGACGATGTACGATTTTCGGAGCCAGTTAGGTATCGTCGAGCGCATCATCAGCTGATCGGAAGATGATTTTCGTGCACTGATATCTAAGCTAATGGCATTAAGGGCGATGTCGAACAATGCAGTTGGCGCAATAGCACGGTATCGTTCGTCGACATATCTGCTTTCTCGGCACCGTGTCTGTCGTAATAACGTAATAACGTCACATGACGGCATAATGGGATTTCATATCACACGCCGGTTACATCAGACATCGCGTTCGGTCTCATATCGACGACTATGCGAAAAACACGGCTGTCGCAAAATCAGAATATCTAACCATTGTAAAAGGATGAACAAAGATTTACAAACAGCCTGATACACCGAAGGTAGGCGCGCGTACGGAGAGGTGTCATAATCTTTAACATTGCCGTCGGCTGACGGAACTTTTGACGTCGCTCGAGGCAACATTGCGCTTTTTTATGGAAAGAACAGACTGAGGGCGGTAAAGGAAGGAGCTTATACGCAAAATTTCACGGTAATGGGGCACATTTTTTATCGAGATACCGTAGCCCCGGCTGTTTGTGCACCACCACCCTTTCTGTACCCGATGTCAAACAACGAGATATGAATGTTTACGACGCGGCTTGTCGTAAGAACCGTAATTTACTGGTTGCATTTTGTAAGACGTCATGCTCCGCGGCTGGGAACCGTCTAAACTCGTATGTCTTATGCGCCGTATTCTTCTTGCTCGTAAATGCAGACCGTCCCGATGGTATTCCACCTCCCCCACCCCACCTTCCCTTCCCTGGCTGTCACGGGAAACGTTTTGTCTAGCTATCGAATAATACGCGCGAAATGTGCCGAACATAATATCCACGAAAACGTTCGCGCGATAGAGAAGAGAGACGCGGAAAAGGTGATCGGCGCGCTGCATTCAATTTCAAGTTGTCTGCTCGCTCGAATAGTTCGCTTTATCATCGTGCAGCATGATTTTTACTCGCATCCGAAAAGGAGAAAGAATTCTCCTGGGAGCCTCGCGCTTGTTACTTGTGAAGTTTTAACCTGATCTCCCCGGCAGTTTGCTCGATGTCTAATGGGAGAGTTTCAAACTCAGTAGTCACAATTGCATTACTTAATCGATCATATAAATCGATTCCCACTCCGACGTGTCATTTTCGAGGAAACTGACGCTGTAGCTAGAGCGGAAAAGCAGAGAATGGAAACTTAAACCAAGTAAGTTTAAAACAATATGAAGTTTGTAAACCATGTAATGAAAGACGATATAAGTTTATAGAAGCAATATTGCACCAACACCGAACATTCACGAACGGAATTCGTGTGTACAGAATTTCGCATATGCATTACATGATTAAATATTATACAATTTACTATCAATCACATTATCTTACAAAGTTTTTCCAAACAGTTTTTTTACAACATTTTTCTTGTTTTTTTCATGATAACGAAAGAGTATGGTAATAAGAAAGGTAAGAGAAGAGTGGTTTCGTCTTTCTCAATAGATATGCAAACAAGCAATGCAGTCAGGAACGGGCGGAAATATTACAGGAAATGAAAAGGAATTTATAAGACTCAATGTCCCAACAATGTAAGGGTAAATGCATGTAGCATCAATCTGGATATTTTAAATTGTCTGTTTTACATTAACGTGATTAATGCCGTTGTTTTTCGGACGAAAAAATAAATTTGTAAGCTACGTTTGCGGCTTCCTTGAGCTTTTTTTATAGAAAAGAGTTTAATGAAATTATTAATACTTCACAAATTATACAAAATGTATGATATATAATTTATTCGTATTACGGAGACGTGTAAAATTTTATCGTAATAATTTTGAATTTAAAATAGAATTTAAACACAAATATTACATATTTGCATAATTTGTACCATGAAGGGTTGCAAAACATAATCGGGAAAATGTTTTAATGCAAAAAAATATATCGTTTTATTGCGCGGTTTCATATGAAAAGTGTAGGATTGCTGTCCAATATATACGAGAATATTGTACGAACGGATCAGATTTACAGGCGAAATCCGTATCTAGAGATATCTTTCCCTGGCGACGTAGATTCGTAGACCGAGGAACGCGAAAAATATACGCAGCACCACGTAGGGGAAATAAATTAGGTGCCTTGGAAACGAACCCGGGAACTGAAGACAGAGTCAATTATCGAAGACCCCAACGCTCTCCAGAGATCGTGCCTTTATAGGATGTCCTGAAGTCTCGATATGGAAATCTTAGCATTTGAACAAACAACTTAAATGATAATTAATTCAAAACGTCCAATTTTGTTCTTACAATTAGAATAGAGAAGCGTAGACTCGGATAAATTGTCATCATCACTTCTAGAAATTTCCATCTTACCGTTTTTAGAACAGCACTTTATTTAATAAAGAAGTGCATAGCTTATTTAAGATATGTGATCTAGTCAAAGAATAATTTGGAGCCATACATTTCCAATACGGAGGTTGAAATCTAGGTCGCCTATCTGCTTGCATCCGATATGTCAACCTTTGACTGGAGTCTCGTGCAATTGTAACCAGAGACAATTGTAATGTGGTGTCAAAGTGACACAAGTACAAAAGGAAAAGCGAGGTTGAGCTTCTATCTTCTTGTACGTGATATCGCATTCCAATCGCGTATTGATCTCTTCAACGGTACATATTACGCGTTATTTAAGGATCATAATACAACGTTTTGTCACTTTGTTTCGCGAGATTTCATACCGTAAAACATTTTTAATTTTGCTAAACAAATGTGTGTCTATGATAAAATAAATACACAGGAAAGAAATCC
Organism: Linepithema humile; assembly: GCF_040581485.1. NCBI lineage: Eukaryota > Metazoa > Arthropoda > Insecta > Hymenoptera > Formicidae > Linepithema > Linepithema humile. The sequence goes on from NC_090134.1 coordinate 19,847,743, forward strand.
TTATATTTATTGTCAGAGATGGTCTTAAGGAATCTATTGTGCGGATCTCACACAGCAACACTTTTTCATATTTCGTCATTTATCGAATAGACGTCTCGTTTGTGCGAACTCGGTCGACGAGTGAGAGATAACTCTTGTAAGCGACTAGAAGCACGGCGAGATGAAGTTCTGTTACAACACGTGGACCTGACAGCTTCTTGTTTGCGTCGTCGTTATAAATTTAAGATGCATCCACATTTGTGAAGGCGGCGCGCGTTAAGAACTAGGGCAGCGGTCGCCGTATTCCTTATCTGATTTTTGCGGGGGCAACGTCCATTTTATATCCTCGTATTTTCCGCCTCGACGCAGTAATCAGAAAGATCTATAGTTACATCGCCACGCTGGAAGTTCTATCCGACATTACGTACGCCCCGCGATAAATAGACGGCCCGAAGGCAGTTACACTGAAATGAATTATCATCGTGCCGACATCTACGCTGTGAGATGTGACTTGTGTGTGTGTGTGTGACGTAATCGTGCCGAATTTTGAAAACAAATCACGCAGCAAGCTTAAAGGGAAGTGTGAGGTAGCAAGAAGAAGAGTGATTCGATCGGAGGAGGTGTGGTCTTATCTCGCGGAAGAAAAAAAATTGTATTAAATCTCTTAAAATCCGCGAGCGGTTCTGAAATTAAAACTTTAAGCCAAGCTTACGTTTCTGACCAATCAATCACAAGCGGCGAAGCGTGGTTGAAATTTTGAGCCGCTTCGTCGTCAGGGAAGATTAAGCGCTCGTTTAGGAGAGATGCACACCCTCTTCTTGATATCTCGTTCCATTGGGTCAAGGAGAAACCCAATAAAGATCTCGCCAGCGAGTCTTTAGTCCCGCAAATCGATCGATCGCCGTCCATTTAATCTCTCCGCTCTCGATACCGCCGTGTGCGAAAAAGATATCATTACATCATTGCCTGTGTACACCGTAGGTATATAGTAACCAAGATTACTCCGCGCGATGAATCATGTGTGAATAAGCGCTACAAGGATCATCCTCTTTACGTTGTTATCAGTTATCGCGCTTCCCCGCTTTCAACCGCTATGAATCCCGCAAGCAGACGTCGAGCTCGAGAAAGAACACGAAGAGCTTCGTGCGTAAGTAATTACAAGATGTGCGGTGAGAGGAACCCTTTCCCAGATTCGCGCAACTCCCGGGACGTTGGGTGCACTTTTCGCAGAGATCGATCCTGTATCCTTCTCGTCTGCAACACGGAAACGCTTCTTCCTTGATAAATTTAATTTACATCGGGTTAACTTCGGAACAGACAGCGCGCTCTCTCTAAGTTTCCCTTCACGACGAGCGCAATTGACGATTATATCTAGTCGTCGGGGAAGATTCTCAGTTTTTCTCGAATAAAGTACGAAATTTAATGAAAAAATAAATTAAGCATGTTTTAATTGAACGCTGTTTGTTGTGGCAATTTCGCACATATGAATTTTGCGAGAATAAAATCGAAGTGTTTGTTCATAAAAAATTTTAAACAACGTCCGTCAATATTGCTGAAAGTAGCGCATTTCGTGCATCGGCGTATGCATTTTTAAGGCGCAACCGCTCTAAAATTATTTATTATCTGTAACATTCGCTATTTTCTGAAATTCAAATTAATTGCGTTAATTAAATTTTTCTAGATATAATGTACAGCAGCGAACGATGTTAATCTATCGCGCGGACCACGCAAACACGCAACGGCGCGTGTGCAAATTTTTTGATCAGTCACGTGAAGCTCATTACCTTTCACCCCTAACGAGGTGAAAAGTACATAGAAGCGCGCGTTAATTCGCGGTAACGTCCCATTCTTGCCGGATCTCGCCTCCCATTTCCTCGCTCAAGCGACAATTTTTCCGTTCGCATTAGCCCGCCGGAAAAAGCAATAACGTCTCTTTATCTCGACACCGCGAGAGCCGTGAACCATCTTCTCTGCCGCGCACGAATACTTTATTCCTTCTATTCTCGGGAGTCCCCGCAGTTTCCGTTTTCTTTACATTGCGTCGCGCGCGCTCGACCCGAATATTCTTTTCTCTTATTTCGTTCACTGTATACGTCCTTCATCGCACCGAGTTCTCGTGCGCGTGCCTTTCGCGTGTGCGTGCGTACACCATGAGCCTTGTACGTGACAGCGTTTACCATTGGGTCGGGTTTAAATCAATAATCCTGAAGACGGTGACATGAGACAGTTTGCCGGTGTAGTTAGCGAGGCAATGCAAGTTGGAAACGTCCACATCTAACCAAGGTAATTGCAACATTAAATTCAATTTGCCTACCGGCGCCTGTAGGATGTGCGCTGCGAAATTGCACGAGTTCTTGGCAAGCTTGATCCTATGACGTTCGTAAGAAGAGAAACAAGGAATTTAGCTATGGATTATTTCCACCATCGCGAGTTGCTGCGAGTTTAAATTGTACTTTATAATTCGCTGTTACGGTAGCGCGCATCAATGCTAATTATTAATCTATTTTACTATTAAATTTTGCTATAACGAGCAACTGAAAGATTTTAATTTTATTTCAGATGTGGAAACGCATTTATAATATTACGTGGTAGATAATTGAAAATATGACTGACATGTTCGATTTTAGTTGATAAATGCTTAAGCAAAATTATTCTTTTATTCGATTTTAGAAACTATGATAAGATAAAACGATTTTCTATATTGCATTATATTATAGCATATCAATACCAATGTAATTAACCAGCGCTCATTATTCGCATAGCTAATACAAATTGAATCCATTATTTTTAGGATATGTTAAACTATGTAATTAATCTCTTGTTTAAGCAAGACTCGCAAAATCATTCTTGACCTCTATTGAACGCACACATATCATGGTGCTTATGGCTTTTGCTGGTCTCAAAAACAGGAAGCGTAAAGTTTTCATAATAACACATCCTCTCCGTTAGATAGGAAGACCCAATTGCCACAGGATGCACACAGGGTCCGCCGACACAAAGGTTCACCTTTTTTCCTGCTTCAGCCGCATCTACACGGAACAGCGAACGCTTATGCGAACCCTTACCCGCAGGGGAATAATTTTAGAAAAGATTTCCTCATTCAAAGGACGGGATAAACCGTTTTAAACACTTTCCGTGAAACAAGAGAATGGGGAATGTTTCAGCTTTACGGCGAACGAAAACCCGCCGGGCTTGAGATTAATCGAAACAGTAGCGAAACTGAATTCATTATGCAAAACTAAATGCGATATATTATGTTTAAGCGCGAATTCTTGTTAGTATTTCCGAACGTTACATCTGGCAAAAAAAAAATTGTATATATTGAAATAGATCGCTAGAAATTTTGGCACAATTTTAGCAGTGAACACGTAAGTTTTTTTTTTCAGAAACCTGTGCAACTCTTTTTTTCTCTCTTGGTTAAGTAGGACAGTGAAGAGTTTTATAGAAAATTAATATAGTTTCCCAAAAAAGCGAAGAATACAAGATATCAGACAGTAAATTTTAATTTTGCTTCGAATTTAAATGTGTGTATAAAGTTCGCTTTTAATTTCATGCATTTTTGTTCATAGCAACGAAAACGTTGAATATTGGATATAATATTATTTAGTAATGAAAATATGCATACGGCATTAAAATCATAAAAACTTTGATTATACTTTGAGTATAGATATTTCGTCACAATACTTACAGGAAAGCTTATCTACAATCTATTCCGCGTTGCAATTAATCAAGATAAGTTTTAAATATATGTATATGAACGTTATATTTTATGGAGGAACTTAAAAGTCATCTGTCATCTAAAATATAAATGTGCAAAACGATCCAGTTGCATACTATTTTTGTAACACTCGTAATATTTTAAAAGCTACAGGATGTATCATAAAATATCAAAATTAATATCAGATTTAAGCTTTTATAGCAATTATTTTTTATCAAATTTGCGCTGGCGAAATAAAATTCTACATTTTAGTGTGCGAAGTTAATTTCTTTTGTTTCATAGCTAAGAGAAATGTATATAAAATACGCACGAAATCTCGTTGATAAAATGTGTCCAGGCTGGTTATTTTTGTGCAGACACGCGTAAAATATTGTATCACTTTTCAAAGCAGAATCTATATTGTTGTATATAGCAACGTATAAATGGATACATAAAAGTCGTTTGGTATTGCGCGCGGCTAATATTACTCTATGGATTATTACTTTTATTTTCAGCATTTCGAGTATCCGGTCATCAATACTGATCCAGATGAACAAATTTTCCTGATATTAAATTTACGATCTCTTTATTAAAACTTTCGGCGACATATAAATTTCATGTAATGAAATTGAATTTCACAAACGAAGCATTATTGCTACTGTAGATCTTGATATATTCACTATGTCGAAAAAAAAAAAACATTCATTAAAGCATGCTTGTTAAATAGTATGCGACGTCTAATAACGTCCTTTCTCACGTATCATGTGACGTTCACGTATCACGTACATCCGTATGCGATTTTATTAATATAATAAATGCAGACAGAGCTGAATAACCAATCGCGATTGTTCGAATAAGTGATAAATATGAGCCAATTACATAAATAGTGCATTAATTACTTGACAGAGATTTTGAAAATACTTAGTTTCCGAAACTGGTACACGACACCGCATTTAAAAAAAATAAAAAATGAATAAATAAACCAACGATTCTATGTGGCAGAAAAATATCATCTTGCATCGAGTTAGCGCACGAAAAACTGTTTTTTTTTTATTCATCCGGTGTCATTTCCCCAGCAATCTGCCTGGCTATGCAAATACATATTTTTTCGTCCTGGTTGGGTTAACTTTACCCGAGCGGAGGGCCCGAGCCATCGACGATGCAATTTATATCGCATGAACCACGACCATTTTGAAAAGCGGCGTACGCAGTAAGCTTGTGATGCAATAAAAACTTTAACGTGGGATATTACATACGCGTTTAAATCAATTTTTCTTTACGCGAACTTGGGATGTTTCTTGTTTCAAAATATTTTTGCATCTTTCGAAGCGTTCGATTTTATTCACAAAATATGCTCGCTAATATTTCAGGAGACGCAGACGTTACGGATCTGGAACGCGCCCGTATTCATCGCACGCAGCATACGAAGCATATCATCGTTTGCAGAAATTGCCTGACCGATCGGAACTTGCACTTTGGATGTCCTTCGGGGTCGAAATGATGATTACGGCCGAAGGATCGCTTCGCTGCGGTAGAGCGTCAATTAGGCAAATGTGAGAGAATTTCACCGCAATCAGACCTGTTGGAAGTGTATCGAAGTGCTGATTTACTTAATTGCATCTTAGCTACTTTCGATAAAGTATGATCGATATCTTCGCACAATTTCATGAACAGATATACAATTATAAGACAAATTATAAAATATTAATGTATATAAAATTTTTAGTCGTACTTATACGTATTTATGTTTAGATGCTAAGAATATATCTATCTACATACCTGACTTTTCACCACACCACGTGTCTTGTAATTCTATTTCGATTATGTTAACGAGATAAGTACGTATAGATACCGTCGCACAAGATAGCGCGAGTACATCACTTGATGCGCGCAGCCAAAAAGAAAACTTAAGTGCTGCGAAAGGAGCCGCAGTGCTTTCACACCGAGGTTCACTCACACTGATCAATGGTCGTAACACTATCGAGTAGCATTGGAAGGTTTGCAGGCGACGCGGCGCTTTGTGAAAACGTTCATATTTCTCGTTTGGGGATATCGTAGTTTTATTGAACTCGGCGCGGTGATAAGTCCGGCGAAGAAACGAGGATATCGAGCGTAGGCGGAGATAAGTATACGAAGGGAGATCGCCACCCTGCGAGCTCGGTCAGGTCCGAGCAACGCCGTGGCGATGACAGCGCGATATGTCAAACCATTGTCCCTCTTCGTTCCCTCGTTATGTCCCTCTTGTCCCCATCGTTTTTCTTCACGCCACACAAGATCTAACTATGCACGCTGTGCGAGACAATACGATCGCGTTACAATTTCGAAAAATGTGCTATATCGCTCGCAATAATGGCGTGAAGTATGTCACCGATAGAAAAATTAATCGAGGAATTTGTCAGAAAATTTTTGTTATTACATTGTGTGCATACTTGTCTACATATTTTAGACACACACACACACAATAAACGTTTTAACCAACTCAATTTTTTCCGAAAGAGTTATTTTATCTATCCATATCAACATCATAAAACTAATATAATCTTAGTGTTATGATATTTATAATTTGCATATATAAATATTTTAATTAATTGCTGCTGTATTCAATCAAGAAAAATTTAATATATATATGTGTGTAAAACGCGCTCACAAAACATACTTTCACGTCATAGAAATCAGCTTTCTCACGGATCCTCAGTAAAGGGCAAATAAATTCGGTGAACTCGGCTTTTGCTGGCACTTTATTTCTTCTCTGTGAATCGCATCCACAAAGTTTTTCATCCCTCCGCTGTTTTCACAATGAACGCTCGTTTCGTTTTTAAAGGAGAGTAATTTGGGAAATATGACTTCCGCGGCAAGTTTTTCAAAGTTTTACAAGCCTCATAAAAGGCCGGCTAGTCAACGCTAGGATCAGCGTACTTTTCGGACAATAAATAAGGGGCGGCTAGTTGTTTAGAAATACGCAGCGGTGTCTGAAAAGTTTCGACGAGCGGCGAAATGGCCCGTGGTGGAAGCACTGCATTGATTTCAAACTGAATAAATGTATATATGCATACGTTAGGACGTCGATACTGCTCCGGTAAAAACCGGAAGAGATACGGAAAATAAATTCCTACGACTAGACGTTTTTATCATAGCGATACAGTCTTTTTTTCAATCCAAAATTTTTGCACATGTTTATATTCATTAGATTATAAAATACAAATGTTACGAATTTTTATTATATAACGTAGAATATTGCGGCTCCGTGGTCTCTCTAATTGCTCTTGTAGGAATTGAACAAATTAGACTGCAACCATGTCATTTGACGCAGCTTTTAATAAATCTCGCACGAGAGAAAGCCGACAATAATAATCCATTAGGTAGCGTAATCGGAAACGCACTTATAGCACATGAAAGTGTAAAAGCCAGACTCGCTCTTTTGTTGGCAGGAAACGAAAGTTAGATCGAACAAAGCAATTATAGTCTTGAAGTCGCTTCGTGCACTACCTGAAAGTTCTAACCGCATCTGGTATTCATCCGAGGGGACGTAATAAAGGAGAGAGTAAGACGGGCAGCATGCTTCGAGAAGTTGCAAAACTTTCTGTTCCCTCGTCGTGTCGGCTTAAAAAGTCACCGATTGTCGATCGCTGAACGTCGCCTAATATTTGCCAACTTCGAGAAGCATATCCTCGTTACATATTTACCGAGGTAAGGCAACCTGTGCACGCCGAGACACACGCTCGTAAGCAAGACATCACGATGCTGTCTACGAAATTGCGGCGGAAGGTGCGGTGCTTGTTCTACCGTAAAACTTCCTTGCTCCTCGAAGCGTTATTAATTTTCCGTGATACATAAAATAATATTATAGTTGCAGCATTTTAGTCGCAGCATTATGATTAAAGTACATGATAAACTTAATACACCGCTGCAGACCCCTTAAGTCATTTCAAATTTATCTCAGCGACATAATATGTTTCAAAATCTTTTAATGCGCAATAAATCCAGATATCCATTGAAAACTGTTGTTTTTTCAAGATTACCAATGTAATATATTTAAGCGTTTCGACAAAGCAGCGTATTTATTTTGGAAAACATTACGGTCACACGAGAAACCTTTGCTTTAAAACATTGTAATTATATTTTCTACGAGGAACCTCGAGGTAAATGAAAGTTAAATCAAAGTCTTAGCTCGAGGCACAGTGGTCGAGGAAAACGTCGAGAGAGCGGATGTTGAAAGCCCTCACTATAAGCTTTGTATCGGTCTTACTTATATCGTAACTTACGAAATAATCTAGAAATATGAAAGAGGTAGAACAAAACGTGTTGGTACAGTACTATTAAAATATTGAATTAGATTTGTCTAAAGATACTCAAATCAAGAGAGAAAAATACAACACATTAAAAATATTACATTGAAAAATAAATATGCTATGTTTTGAAAATGTTATTTCGCGTACGTTTCAAAGCGCTTGTCAGTGCTCCATTTTATAACCGCATCAAAATAAAATATTTCGGTGTAAAAGCAAAACTATTTGCAACATTGCAATTTTTGTAATTTTACGATGACGCCATGTATACCACTCTATACGTATATATAAAACATGTATGATAAATGTGAGCAAGTTTTAATAAAACTTGTATTGAAATTAATAGTTGGAAATTATTATTATTCGAGTTTTATCCACCGATCGTGCTACGGTTTGGAAAACAACGTTGAATGATGGAGCACTAAAGGTGCAGAGGTACTAAACCGCAGTGTCGTAGCGAAAGTTCGTGATGTAGCAGCCACAGATAAAGGCAGCTATTTGTTACAATTAGGTTCTCTTCCGCGGGCTGCAGACGGTGTCCCCAGGTTGCACTTGCTCACTTCACCCCAGGCACTTCTTGTCACCGTCCTTGCACTCTGCGCCCTCGTATGCATTCAAGCGTCTCCGTCACCTCGAGCGTCTCAAATGGAATTACGCGAAATGGCGGTCGCGTTTTCGTAATATTCGGTGGCACCCTCATTCCCTTGCGCGACTTCCATTGTACGTTACTAGCGTCGAGTACGTGCATATAATTGCTGAGTGTTGAGAGCAATTCCTTCAATACAGACGCAGTATATTCTTCGAGAAAAAGCAGCGTGAATATGTGCCGTTAATTGCAACGCAAAATTTCAATTCAATCTAATAATAATATTTTAAATGTCCATTTTCAATTTATTTCTTTGTTGAAACAAATATTGAAGAGTATAATAGACCTATCCAAGTTTATGCTAAAGTGCCTCTTCCTCTTCATCGCCTCGCTGAGGAAGAAACGGAAAAGAAACAAAAGAAAACAAAACGCTGAAGCCTCGTGCATAGATCGTCGCGTGTACACATTTATTCACGCGTCGCTGTTGATTAATTCTTGACTAAGAGTATAATACATTAATTAATGTTAATTTTTTATAATTTTATTAATTATGAATATTATAGTAACGTTGTTTTAAAAAATTTATAATAAAAGGTCGAACAAGCACAATTTTCAAATAAATATTCTCGGTAATCTTTTCAATAATGCTTCTCTACTAACCCGAGCTTCTCTGCTAGCTGCCGGACATATCGGCTTTCAGCTCAAAAGGCTCAATTGGCTTCGGTCCGAGCTTCCTCACACCACAGCATTCAAACACAGGATCATATCTGTCTATATTCATGAGCAATACCTATACGGAACGGAGGAAGATGCAAATGTCGTGCGTTTCCGCCCCAAGATCCGGGTACAATTTTCGCAGAGCCCAAGGGAGGACATACGTTTCCTCTCCTACGTCCGAATATATATTATAATGGAGCGTAAAGAAGGATTCCTTTTCCTTTGCAGATTCGATTCCGCTCTCAAATGCAAAATTTCCCATACGGCACACCTCCGCGAGCTTTATTTAGAGTTATCGAGCGACTGTATTTGATAAAATAGATTTGATGACGGGCGCTTTATCTCAATGTATTCCGTGTCATCAAGTTCTTCTCGCGCTCTTGGCGTTCTCTTTCTACCTCCACGTTAACATTAATTTATTACATATTTGAAACATTGTAAAAACGAACGGTCAAAATGGAATCCGCGTTTCTCATCTATCATTTTATTTCTCATCTTTCATATATGCCAAGTTACATAAGATACATTTTGTCGATATGGTTACTACACGGGCGGGCTGCAAAGTTTATCCGAACAAAATTCGGAAGTAAAGATTTTCTCGAGCGTGTTTGGCACTGACGCTGAAAACCTCAAACACTGTCACGCGCCTAACAAAAATGCTTCCGCCGACACAACATTGGACGTGTGTTTTCTGTATGAAACTTGGAATGAAAATATTCATACACAGTTTCTGTCGTAAAGCAAAAACTAGCCGTCCGTATGTTTCAAAAAATTGTCTGTTGTCGACTGTTACTCCGAACTTGCAATCTCGAAATATCAGGAGTTTGTATCGTTGCTTTCAAGAAAAATTGACAAAATATGTACGCGCAATGCACGTATCAATTTTTTTTTATTGAACAATAAATCAGTGATTATTTTCATCACAATATTGTCTTCGATAAATTTCAATATTTCCACGATATATCTCGACATCTATCAAATTTTATTATTCGACAGACGAGATAGGATTGACGTGAGATTGTGCACTGTGTAGAAATATCAATCACGATAAAGGATACTTCAAAAATGGGTAACTGCATTGGCAGTCGCTATCGCAAAGCTCTGAGACGAGTGAGATAACGTTACCTATAATAGCAGGAAAACTGGAAACTAGTATTGGGGTAATCTCCTGTTCAGGAAATTTATCCGCCATCTCGGTAGCTTCCGCTTACATCGCTCTTTCCAACTCCCTGTTCGGCATCGTCATTTTGCCAGGATTAATACTTATGTCCTATGATACAGCTTGTTGAAATTTACTACACGGTAAAATCGGCAAGATGGAAATGTTCGTGCAGTTTAAATCGCATTATATTAATATGGCGTCGCATTAAGATTAAATTATATTTCGGTAACATGGCTTTAGCATTTTCGAAGGTGCAGATATTGCGTTAGATTCATTTTGGTAATGCGTACGCATAATTGTATAATATAATATACATATATATATATATATATATATATACGATCTCGAAATGAAATTACGCAATACCGTAATATTCACGATTTGATTAAAATAGCGTATCACAAATACGATAAACGTTAATAATTTTACGAGATATTTGTAAGAAAATAATAACTCTCGAAAGATGATTGGGGGGAGAGCGATTAATTTCCAGTCAAGTAGCTTAATAAACCATGTCATTCAATCGAGAAATTATCGGGCATGCTAGGAATTTAATTGAATCTCAACCGCGCAATCTCTGCCCTCAGATCTGCAGAAGACGCGACAGATTCGTCATCTAACTGTGACTTAAAGGAAGATGTACATAAAAGGCTACGTCGGATTATAAACCGTAGTACGACGTCTCTTCTCTCGCTATGGCTACACGATATTCACGTCTATATTTAGACTCAAGCAAGTAAAAGCACGTTTTACAAAGGAAGATGCTGCGAATGCTTACGTCAAATACTATTCTGCTTTTATCACTTTTGAAATTGCAGATCTTAGAAAAAAAAAAGAGAGAGAGACTGCTTCCCAACGGCTGGTCTGTCTGAGAATGTTGGGTATCCTCTTTACCTCTCGAAAAGGTGCTGGCATTCAAAAACTGCTACTACGAAAAGGCGCAGAATCCATCCAACATCGACAGAGAATAATATCACCATGGCCACTTGAATCGTTCAAGTGCGGAGGTATTCTCGGATCATCACCCTCTTGTCGATGAACGGAGAGAGGGAAAGAGGAAGAGAGAGAAAGATTTCCGCAGAAATGTCGGCGGCGATGCTGGACGATGATATTTGCCATCGACGTATCGACGTCGCGCTGCGCCAAGTATAGACACACGGTAGAATTACAAAGCTCATATCTCCACCTCCACTCAATGTTATCCTTTGAAATTACTTTAAAAAATAAACTTCGTGAAAGCGATTGAGGGGAATATGACCAGTTTATTAAAATAACATCTGCTACGCGAAGGATCTTAGATTCGAATCAAACGTTTTACACGGCACACATCGCCGTTATTATCGAAAATGTAAAGAATATTCAGGGAGATCGAAATTTCTAATATTACCGCAGGCTGAAAGCTTCGAAATAACTTCACAAGTTTGTACGTAATAAATTAATATTGCGGAAGATACGAAATTAACTTAAAAGGATCGTAAAAGCAAACAAAATATATTAATACATCAGCCGGCGTATGGATGGCTACACAGCTATCGATAAAAGTACCCTCCAGCTTGAAGTAGCACGTTCAGAAAAGCCGAACAACGCAGACGTGTGTGATAAACGATAGAGCGGGTATCGTAAATGTATACACAGGCTATGAAGCCCGTGTAACCAACGATCTCATTGGATAACATAGGATGTAGCTGCGGTAGCTTTTATGTGTACCTTATACGGTATCTTTTCTACTTGGAAATTTCTAGCTTAGCGCAAATGATAGCGCAAATAATTTAACCATATCATTCGACATCTGCATCCCAGACTCTTCTGCGCTTTACACATCTCGTACCTATTTTATTACCGCTTTATGGTGTTTTTTTCATAAATTTCTTAGATTTCTTCCACGGAGTCGCTATTCGAGCTGTTTACTTTTTCACATCCGATACAATTACTTATCCATTAATCTTGTCGCAATGCCCCCCCTCCCCCCCCCCCTCCCCGCATTTGTGCCGTATTGATTCGTCGGTACGCGAATCGTGCGATACGCGAGACATTTTTGCATGCGCCTTGAATCCACCGAAGTCGATATCGAAAATCTATGAGAAGAATCTCGCTCGTTCGTTATTCGCCGCGCGCTCATCTCGGTCGTTACACTTCGCGAGAGACGCAGCTCGCGTGAAAAGGGGCAAGAATGCGTGCAACAGCGACTTCGACGTTCGTACTCGACGTGACTCGAGATGCAAAATTACAATTTCGGGGCGAGCGCGGATAGTTACAAACGCGTCAAAGGCGGATTAAAATTCCACCGGCACGGGGGCGTCAATACCCGGCGCATTCCAAGGAAGCCAAGCGCACTGCCAGGTAGATCATTAACTCCCTAGGTCGTTGTCGGTCGTAATACTTACGAATGATACGAGTGGGGAGGAGCACTTTCGGCCAACGGCGCGAAGGAAAAAGCTCGCTCCGAGGGGAAATGAAGGCGCCGAGAGCGCGCCGGTGGAGAAAAAGCAGAATCCAACGAGATGGTCTGATAGCCGCGGCCGTTCATTATGATTTGTATGCTACATTACGCTCGCCCTCGCGCTCCTACCCGCTCGCCTTTCTTCTGGATCAGAAAAGCCTGGTAAACCGGCGGGGAAGAGAAAGCCCCGGGATCGGCGATTTGAACCGGCGCAGCCTAGAGGAAGGCGGCGTTGATGGTGGGCGGGATAGATTGGCGCGGGGATGATGGGGAGTGCGGGGAGGATAGAGGAGAACGGCAGGGAAATGGGCTCGGCTGTCACATACACGTACTCCCCGGAGCTGCAAACTGATAGTGGACAGATACTGCGCATTCGTGGCGCACGGTTAGAATTAATTGCCAATGTTTGGCCCGGTACGTGGATATTGGGATGAATGTTCGTTAGCGGACACGGTTCCCCCGGCATTATCCCGACAGAACGAGTTATCCCGTCAGAGCGGTACTTATGTCGGACCTGATGCCCGAAAACGAGCATCGTGTCCGCTGATAATAGGACTACGGTCATTAATCATGATACACGATTCGAAAAAAAAAAAAGAGGTCGGCGAATCAGATTTCGAACAGTGGAAAACGTCCGCTGATAAGTACTCGCCGCGCGTGCATTGTGCACATGGCGGCCTAATGGCCACAACGCGTGACTTCACCGTTCGGAAATAACGTTTCGAGTAGGTCGTGTAAACGCGGCTATTGTTTGTACAGGTGAACAGTTTGCTTCGTTGCATACGCGTTTATCGCGCCGATGGAATAACACTGCAGCGTTACGTATCGATTATTGCGTAACGATTGATAATCCGGCAGCTTTTATCAATTGCGTGCCGAATGAAGTTAGTTTTTCAATAATAACGAAATCGATTATCTCGTTGTTACTTTCGTTATTTCGTTATATTTCTGATCGATACGGCGGTCGGCCAAATTGTTGCCATTCGCCAAAGTGGCAGTCTGCGTTTACGGGCAGTGAGAATTTGGACGAGTAATGAGGATCTGCAGTTGACGTAATCGTGCGAAGTGATAGGATGAGGGCAGCCAAAATACGCCGCTAATCGCGGCACGCCAGACCGCAACGACGTAGGCAGATTCTCGAAGCGATTAGCTTCGCGCGCGTCACCCTTTTTCCCACAACGTAGCAAAATTTCAACCGGATAACGTGCGCGCGGTCGGATCTAACGCACCACCAATTTAGAAGTTAACGACATTACCTTGTACGCGAGGATTATGTTAATGCGGCATTTCGGTGGATGCGCTCTTCGAGCGCGGTCGGTGGGGGCGGACGGGAGGGGGAGGAGGTTCGGCGCATCCCGCGCGTATACACGCGAGCAGACGCGCGATGCCGCTTTCTCGCGTACAGCAAACGGACGCCTTAGACAAGTCCCGCGACGTCATAGAGCGCGGAAACGATTATTGCCCCGGGTATAAAACGTAACTACTTCCTTCCGTGGCGCGGCAAAGTGCGACAGTTTTGTAGCCGACCTCAGCCCACAACGGCTCGGTATAATGGTAAGTGAATGAAGTCCACGCCCAAGCGCGTCGCGGTTGGTTTTAAATAAAGAAACCGCGCGGCGTAACGTGATTTCTCGCCGCCGCGAGCCACGAACGAGGGGAAGAGAGCCCGCTTTTATCTTTGCTCGAGGGCTCGTCGCACAACGACGACGATGACGACGACGAGGACGACGACGACGACGACGACAGTGCTGTAATTGCGCCGTGATCTACACTAACATGCAATAATTGGCGAACGTGCGCGATGTCTTTCCAGACGAACGCGAGCTTCGAATTTTCCGTTGCTTGGAACGCGATCCACCCTCGGCGGACTGGAATTCTCAAAGAAATTCCGTAGACGGAGACGAGTCAGGCTTTTATTTTCGAATGCGTCGTTGGCGCGGGATATCTGATCGACGTTTAGTATCCAATAATACGGTCGTGATTTACAGAATGCTTAGCACTTGTAACTGCACACTGCTTATATAGTGTATTGTGATTATCTTATAAAGAGTATCAAACTGCGCTTAAGACTGAAAAACGAATCCTTTCTTTTGTTTCGAAATCGAAATCGAAATTTCTGCTCTATTTAAAATAGAGTTCATATTTGAATCTCTAAACTTTAAGTAAATTGCTACGTAATCTAAACTTACGGTATCGGATTGAGACATGACCGAAAAGATTCCCGCCAAGTATCCTCCCGGTCGACGACATTCTTATCTTTCGCACTTATCCTTTATCATTTCGAAACTTGGAAACTTTATCCTCCATGCAACTCTGTCGCTTATGTAAATGACATCATTTTCGAATTATCTGGAACTTACCTGAAAAATTGAAGAAAAATATTGTTAGATATTCCTTCAAATGAATATGAAAGAATTTAAAAACGTTATTTAACGCCAGAAAGATTCAACAGGCAGAATGCGGACGCACAGGCTGCGCGTGTAATGCGATTTTTATATAAACAAGAAAATACAACTGCGGCAAACTAATGTTTTCGCAAAAGTTGTTCTCAAAGTAGGGTAGCTTATAACGCAATGTATTTCTGCGACTTCATCAACGCAAGTTCTGCTAAGCAGCTTACGCTACTTTAAATATTCAACAAGAAGTGATTGTGACACATCGATAGGAAAGATAATAAAAGTAAATCGACTTTCTTTATAAAGTTGGAGTTTCATTCAGCGACTTTCCCCTCCAATATGAGTATCAGCTAACAAGCATTGTACATAAGAACTGTATACCGTATACAACAAAACGGAGAGATCTTTAGAATTTTTCTTTCGATAATAGGGAAACGTACTATCCGCAGTTCCTGTTTAAAGCAGTTTATGTATTATAGTGAAGATTGGAGGCACATAACAAATACCCTATTTACGGACTTACTTTCTTTTCAAGAACTATCTAGTTAATGAACGCCGTGGAACAAGTACACTATACTTCTACAGAATAGCGTTATACAGCTAAGGAGATGTACTTCTCCGTGCGCAAAGCTCGTTCGAATCGATCAGATTACGCTGGCCTGGCATAAAATCGGAATATTAAAATTGCGGCAAATATTATTGCATCTAATCAATTATACCGATCGCACAATTAAATTTTACAATACTTTTAAAGCTAAAAGTTTATTATCTCCGAATGCTAATTAAAATAAATAAACTTATCCGTTGTCAGCGGCTAATTACATGTATACGCGATGCGCCGGTTCCGCTAACTGCACAAGAAATTACACGAGCCACGTGCAACCGTTGCAGCAGACTGTGTTTCGTCTCTCCTCGCGTAGACGCGCAAAGTTTCGCCTCTTCGTCGTAACAATACGTATCGCACCCAACTGTAGGTTATGACTTGTGCCAGGACACATAATTAATCTGTCAGTTACGAGAGGGTAACAGAATGAAAAGACAGGAAGGAGACCCCGGTGTATAATGGCTGAAGTGTCGGGAAAGAAGCTGCATCGGCCGCTGGCAAGCTACTTACAACTTTACCTGCTACTCGGCAACGAGAACGTGGAAATACAACATAATAAACGGTAATCGTGAGACGCGCATTAGAGAGCTGGGCGCCGGGGCCCTACGGACTTCATTTCCCCTCAAATGAATATCGCGCACTTTATGAAGCGCGGCCTCTGTTTTCGTTTTTGCTTTCATTCTTGGCTTTTGTTTCCTTCGCGGGTCACGAAGCAAATGGCCTTCGTAAGTCCATCAGCGAAAACTCTCGCTCAACTAATTCGGAATGAATACTCTATGGTTGCGGCTTGCGAGATTCTTTTTATTCGCGACCAGATAAAGTGCGATGAAGGAATCTCGTTTAACTTCGTTGCCGCATCAACAGCGAAAAGTCGTGTTTCTCGAGAATTTATTCGCGACGGCTTTGCAAGCTTATTTCGTTGAATTATCGGAAATTATTTTGACTATTTTAATGTTTCAATAGAAGTGAATTCTTTTATAAATACAAGTGTATTTATTTCCTCGAAGAATAATATGTCGAATAAACTGTGAACTATTAATTATTTTAGAAAGATTCTATCACGTTAAATTGCCAACTTCCATACTATTGCATTACAAAATAAATAATAGCAATAGAATTAAATTTTTTCAATCTTGTTTTTAATTTTTTTATATTTGTTTCAATATCGAATAAAAATAAAATAACAATATTTTTATTATTTATAGTCTGCAATACATGTCACTAAAATTACTCACAGAATATGCTCGCAATTCGCCGATCAACATATTGCTATATTAATACTGTGAACCACATCGGATATTAGCGTGATTTTGTTTTGCATTCTTCGTTACTTTTTGCAGTTAGAGGTAAATTAACCGAGCATGCAATTCATTGTTTTGGGCATCTTCGCAACGCAGTGGGATTCCTGTCGGACAGCTTGATGTTTAACCTACATTTTTCAGCAGATGCATGCTATCCCGTCCTTGAAATATGCAGAAACCCGAGCTAGTCGATCGACGGGTTTTTTTATTAGTCATTTCAGACAGTCTGGTCATCACCGCTCTCCGAAATGTCGCACATCCGCGCACTAAACAAATTAAAGACCGCGAATTTAATAAAAAGAAGAAAATGCGTATTTCGCGCCTCACGTCGTGTCATTCTCATTTATTGTGTAACAGAAAATTAAATAATCACACACGTTTGAAAATTTCAGTAGGGCAAAATTCAAGCGTCATGCCGGCGCAACGCAAAAGAAATCGAAGTAAATTTAACTGTTACGAAGCAAACTCAAGTGGAAAATATCAAAAATACAAATCTGAACGGAGTGCTTTTTCACGTATTCGATGTATCTTTTTTAGCAACGAACGCTGTACCGCGGCTTGTTAACGTCACGCCTGAAAATCTCAGGTCATACACAGAGGTGTTATAAAAAATCTTTAACCTGTCCTATAAGCGAGTTTGCGTCGCAGTAATTTCCACTTGGCTTCTTTCCACCCTCTGACCACCCCATTGACCCAAGGGTATTCCCTCCGGTGTTACCTCATGCTGACCAACTCGTGTTTTTTCTCACCCTTAACCTGAGGTGAGCGTGAGGTTAACCGTGAGGGTAAAGGTAGGACGGAGTAAGGGAACTCGTTCGACCGAGGCGGGGATAAAGCGGGAGGATTCGGAGAAGAATTGGTGGAATCAACAAAGGAATGCCCTCACGACGGACTCGAGAAAAATTCGGCCCCTAGTTTCTAAATATACCAATCGCGGTCAACGGACGAAATTATTGAAAACATCCGTGATATTTGCGTTGAATTACTATAGAGGTCATATTCTACAGCAATTAATCAAGTAGCGCACTGATAACTTGCGCGCAAAACGGGCGCGCGTATAAATAATGTAAGAAAGTAGAACAAAGTTGGATGATGTATACTTTTCAGGGAGGAGAAATATTCCATGGTTTATGACTGGGTTTACAGCTGCAGAACGTCCTATCGATTCCCTTCTGCAGTGCTGTCGGCGGAAACGACAACGGTAACATTTCATTCCAGTTATAGCATCTAACACTTTATTACACTTGCCGAGTACATATCAAGGCTAATGCGACTTCTCAAATAATCTTATCCATCAGCGTAATGAAGATATTCCAATTTCCAGTGAATGTGTTTACAATAGCATGTTGTACTTTAATAAAATAATGAATGATAAATAGATATTTTTAAGTATTGAACAACAATGCGCGTATAAATAGTGAGCATGCATATTTATTAGGTGCGACAATTTGCAGCAGTTTTTGCAATTTAAATGGCTTTTTAAATAACTCGTGTTTTTATTTATTAAATGGTGTGTACTAATATTAGAATTCCTCAATACCGAGAGCGAAAGCAGCGAAATACTTCAATGACGAATTCCAAATGGACCACACCTAATGCTGAAGAAAATATGCGTTTGCGAGACATTAGCGGTTGACAGGTTTGATCTTGTACTTCGTGGCCACTTAGAAAATGTCGGGCTTTTACTTACCAGAACTCAGGAGCTATTAACACAGAGCGCTCGCGAAAGACAAGCTCAAGTAAGCATTTCAGTAAAATTACATTGACGCATGAATGGCTGTGAATATAATGCCCTTAATGGTATTGAAAATACTGTCATCGTTTCTTTCAACCGAAATTTTGATAGCATGACCTGGAATGTCATTACTTTGATATCGCGCAATTATTATAACAAGATAAAGGCTATACTTTGCTCCGAAAAGAACGTATATTTTTTTATAAATTTAAATTTTAATTAAAAATATTAGATCCCTTTTATGTAATGTCGATAACTCTAATAAAATCTTTGTAGTAATTGCATAAGTGATGATCACACAAAAATATCGAAAAAAATTATCGTTTTAAAAATACGATAAAATGCATGGTTGAACAAGTTCGTACAATAGAAGCTATTTCAGTGTCTGGCAAAAAAAAAGTGACACAGCTTAATGGGTCAAGGTAAAATCGATAACTACAGAATGTTGAAATGCAGACCAAAATAACAAAGCGATAGCGTCGTATACTTTCCACTCTTTGGATATATTGTGTGAAATCTTCTTTTCTTCAGGAAATTTTACGTCTATTATTACATTCCCAACAATTATACGAATGGACATCCTCAAACATCTCCTCCGCTCTGTATTCCGGCTCTACCATCTTTCTTTTCTCGTCCGTAATTTTTCACCAACATCCTTTACGTCGGACGTAAGATCGCGGCACACGCCATAACGATATCGCGGCGGCCTTTTTTGTCGGTGAAATTTATGGCGAGGTAATAGAGGGCAAATTAGAACCACATGACTGGCTACGCCATCAATCTCCACGCTTTCCTCTCAGCCAATGGTCCTCTCTTCTGCCGGCGCCGAATAAACTAAACCTGCCGCCGTGTGCTTAATTCGTCGAATTCCTTGCGATTCTCGCGAAGGGCTTAAAATCGTTGAACTTACTAAGTGTTCCGCAAAAACATGAATCTGAGTTCTACGATTCCTTAATTGGGTGCCCACCAGGCAGATGCGAAAGGGGAAAACTCTCACCTAAGAAGCGATGAGTTAAGTTTGGTGTTACGATATTTTATACATTTAATAAAATACTTTATCTTAATTTCTTAACTTATGTATAATATTTTTAAATAGTAGTAATGCTGAATGCTATTATTTCTTTAATTAATTCTGTAATTAATTTTTAATATTGCGATTTTGTGTGCAGTGTTATTGCATAATAAAACTAATTATTAATTTCGGAAGAATTATTTTTAAAATGACTTGCACACTCTATTCATCTTCATCTTTGTATAATTGTCCACTATAAGCATATAAAGTAAGATGAATTTTCCACTTTGTTATATATGCATGAAAACCGTGGCCCTTCATAAAGGCATTAATCGTAAGGAATAATTAATTTTTCCTCATCGTATCACACGAAAAAAAAAACTTACTTGCGCTAACGAGCTACATACTTGCGGCTAAACGTTATTTATTTATATACGTTATTTATATAAAATGGTGTATTATATGATATCACGTACACAATGCAAGAACAACTGTTAACAGAATCTAAAACGAGAATATAAAAAAAAAATACATATAGCCGATTTGGTCGGATTTATCGCTCTGGTTACTATTGTGAACAATTCTATTTGAAAAAAAAGTGGATATTACAGAAGAAACTAAATTTACGCACAAATTAGAAATACAGCAATTTGTTGAGACAATTGTGTATTGTTATAAGGATGATGCGAGATGAATGTATTTGGAATGTTCCATTTCAAATACATTGAATAGAATTATTTGATATTTGATTACTAAATACAATCTGTTCGAATAATGGTTGAAAATCTACGATTATTTAATCGAGAGAAGCATCACGTTTCAAATTCGCTTGAAAATCGCTTAGAATTTGATATCGTATTTTATTTATTATCGTTGGAATCTCTGACTGCAGAAATCCGAGCTGCGAAATCGCGATATGGCAGATATGTTTTCGTAAAACTATCGCCGATCGGAGTGTAATAAGCTTGCGCAGCGAACGAGCTCAATATATCCGCGACTATGCTCGATGGAAATCTTCAAATAGGTGTTGCGATATCTGAAAGTTTCACCGTAGCTTCCAGGGGAGGGCGGGCTTTATCGAGCGAACAATCTGAACGACGGTACGGCCGCGGATAAATTTTAACTTTCCTCGAGAGCAGAAATGAAAATTACGCGCGGGAGACATAATCCTCCTACAGATGCGACGAATTGATAAGACTGCGCGCAATTTAACTCATTACTTTGAAACAATCACCGTCGAATTGACAATTCTATATTTTTGCAGTGACAACGCGCTTCCGTTTCCTCTAAATACCTCGCAATTAAGCTCGCTCGATTCGTCCGACGGCGAGAGGTATTTCTTTCGCTTCTCGCAAGCTCGATAAATAAACACTTCCCTTCCTCGCGCTTTAAATAGCGGTTCGACGGAGATACACACCGGGGAGGATTATGATAAGGGATAGGAGGAACTTTATACTCGGAACGTGCTCGATTTGCATTAACAATGAGAAGCAATTATCTTTGGAACAATGGGAAACTATCCTGTAACAGAATCTTCTTTTGCGGAGGACTGCAATGCACTCTACACTTATTAATAGCGTCGTAACTGGTACTGCCGAGCTGTGTGAATGCAACTGCGCACGTAGCCGCGAATCATTCCGCAGTGTGATAAATACAGACTTTCTTCCTCTTTCTTTTTCCGAGATACTTCCGTCTGACACTCCGGCCTAACGAACGCCAGCACATCGGCAAAGGACGCCTGAGCATAAATATAACTGCATATGTATGCGCACATATGTGCATCTTTGCAGAACTGCGCAAAGTGCGAGTACTCGCGACTGAGACTATATACTAATGGCTTTTCTTTGTCCGGATTTTCGCCGGTGTGAAATTTGTGACGCCTCGCGTCTCGCGACAATGAAGTCTCATAATGCTGCCGGAGTGAGGCAAAGCGTACCTGGGAATGATACATTATTCGATGCCAAATGAGACGTTCGCACACAAGAAATACGTCGTAATGAATTGCTCGTTCGATCGCACGCGAGTAACGCCGAAGTAACGAATTGTACGGGGCGGCAATTTGCATGATATTTGACGACACGTAAATTATGGAGCCGTACGGCTCTTTTGTGCGAAGTAGTTACTTCCACGTGGCAGCGTTACGCTTAAGCGATCGCCTGGAAATTTCATTCGCAAACGTATATACGCGTGCCTACGGCGCGATGTAATGAAATATGCTTTCCCGATATTCCAATATTGCCGAGGAATAATTTATCTCCTTATGAGTGCGCGGCGGGCGGTGGTAGATAATGAAAAAAATCCGCTATAAGACGGGGAACAATTACGGGACTCTTTCTCCGTTTGTATTCATCCGAAAAGATAAACACGAATTACGCCGCATTTGAGTAAATCGATTCCGATCGATTAAGTGTATCTTTTATTTCACTCTACGTGGAAAAGATCTTTGCTTTATTACGAGAATGGGTCCACGCGCGCAGGTAGATACAATACTCATAGTAATATCTGTAGCGTCGATATCAATCAGGCGCCACCCAATATCGCTCGGCGAAGATCCAGCTCGCGTCCGAATGAAAAAGGATTTCGTGACCATGGCCCACTCGAACCTTTCCGGAGAACCTTCCCTCGTTCCATTAGACGCGAAAATTCCCAGAAAATGTTTCGATTTCAGATAGCGTTTTCTTCGAGATAGTGGATATCGGTATCGCTCTCCATTCCGCCCTTTAGTTTCCGCGATGTGCCGGGCGATCCGCGCGAGGGCAAGACTTGCGTAGGTCGGGCGCGGGGGGGAAGGGGGGGGGATACGAGGGGAGGAACATTTGGGAACGAGGTAACGCTGCGAAGGCATCCACGGGAGAACAGACGAGCGCACTCAGCAAGGGCAAGCTACCGGGCTGTCTCTGATCTGACACGACGGGATTACCGTCGAAAGAGGAAAAACGCGTACGCCCTTCTAGAAAAGAATGAATGGCAAAAATAGACTTCGCGCTCGTGCTGTCGAGCGGGCTGAAACACGGGTGGGAAAGTTACGAGATATATACGGGCGGGCGTACCTGCACGATAGATTACGCGCGGACACATTATCCGTTGTGGAATATGCGTATAAATATGCATGCACGAACGTGTGGAGGATTTAATCCGAACCGCAGCGGAAAGAAAGGCGTCGCGCGCGCGCGCGAGACGGGGTAATCGCTGCACGGAACGTCGTTTGAATTTCGAGAAATCGTACGCGCGCACCATTCACGATGTCTCGAGTTATTTTCAATAGTAAGTTAACAGTCGACAGATTATACATGTAAAAGCATAGAGAACTGTATATACAGCGGCGCGCGAGGAAACTCCGCTACGTGCTGTTCCGCATATGAGGACGAAATTTACGTATGAAATCGTTTATACAATAAGTTTGATTAAATCGAGTTAAATACACGCCTCGGGCCATTACCGCGACCAATTAACTTCTCATTATGTTATTTTCATCAATTTTCCGCTACTCCGAGACAGTGCTATTAATAGTCCCGCTGTGAATTGAGGTGACACGTGCCTTAAACAGGACGAAACAATGGAAGCGACTGCACCGGAGACCGCGGACGCGTATAATTCGAAAGAGGTACTTCTAGTTTATCGAGGCCGAATTCGCAGATTGGAATATAATCATCCCGACGGGAACGCCGTGCGATACGAAAGGAATACGAATACACGAGGATGCATAAACACCGTTAAATCGTTCAATTAAAGTAATAAGATTAATCCGTCTGAAATAGTCTCGATTGAAACACACGCAATAATTGCGAATTGTGAAATATCAACGATATTAAGCTTTTTTCACGCGCGTAAGGATATGTGCGCGGCAATTATGTCACGTCGAATTTTACTTCTTTCTATTAACGTTCAATAACGAGCGGAAAAAGAAAGCTTTTGAGCGTACAATCGCGTATTCATATGGGTGTGCGCGTGCTCATAACAGAGACTACGTACGCGGAGGATTACTTTTTATTGAAACCATACTGAACGAGCTCGCCGCGTGCACACGGCATAGCGCGCAATGTGATATTTTACGCGAATTCTCGAGCATGGAATTTTATTTTCTTCGTTATTATAGCTAATACGTAAACTCGTTTCCGACTATGTATTAAATTAACGTATAATAAAATTCTTACGACGCAATATTTCACATTATCCCGGCTGTACTTACAGCAACAGAATTCCATATTGCCTGCATTACAAATCTTTAATTTTCATTACTCTGTTATCCGTTCGATGAAAAAGTCGATATACATTAGTAATAAAGATAATAGCCCGTGCCGAGTATCGAGTTATTATATCACTGCAACGTTCGGCTTAATTATTCAGTGATATTGGAACTGATAGTCTTGTATAAATTTTTGATTAGACAAAGTGCTAAAAGCCGTCGCAATCACGTCAGTTTGCCTCCAAACCGCGCCATCGCTTTGCCGAATCATCCGGCACCTTTTGCCATCGGAAACTATTCTCTTTCTGCGGTTCCATTCGCCGCAACAAGCTTTAATCTGCTTAGCCGCATTCAGACTACGTGGGAAACTGCACTCGTGTAACTAGATTGTGAAATCTAGTGTGTCCCTAAAATCGAGGCCGTGTTCCTGTCCCAGTGAGCTATAGCGCCCCGTCCGCCCACGACGTGTCTACAATCCTGCGCTACAGATTTAAATAGTTTGCCCGCCACGTGCATCATCGTGTTTTACGTTTTTCCTACCTCTGAGATTCCTGTAACTTTACGCTGAACCGAAGCCTGTTTGCTCGCTCGAAATCCTCATTAAAACAGCGTAACGCAATTAAAACTGCGCCACTATTAATTATCGCGTTTGTAGCTAATTTCGATGCAATTCCGTTAAAAATTATCCCATAAAATGCTTTTACCTCGCTATGTTAATAACATGAAAATGAAGGTAAAGAATGTTTCTCAATAACTGATGTATGAGAAAAAACAAGTATCCAGTTAACAGGAACGATAAATATGTTTCTTACATAAGGCTGCCTGGACTTGTCATTGGATACATTTGCATATTTTATTTGAAAGAAGGAGGTCATATGGTATCAGAGATGTTTCAGTAAATGCTCGCGATAAATGCGATTCTATTCCGCAGCAGATCTGTTGCAGAAACTTCCCCATTCATATATGTCGAAAGCAAATGCAGTGCATTTCGCGATGTACGTATTTCATTATTAGAAACACTAAGAATAGTACATTAATTAAATATACCATGGAGAATAATTAAATATTTAAATATACATCACAATAGCGATGACGTAGAGAATAATTTCAACTTTGCGAAAGACGTTTTAGTTTATTAAATTATCGGACATCGAATAGTTTAATTTTTCTCGATATCGCGCGATCACATTTCCATGAGAAGCTCTCGTTATAAATATACGATACAATATTTGAGAATATTGCGCAGTTTCTCAGCAACTAGTATATTAGAAAATATTATTACGGAGTATGTTGTCCGTTCGAAGCGGTGATGAAATACCAATCTTGCCACGACTCGCTGATTCAGAACGTTGAACTGGTAAAAGTGGTGCAAACGTTTCACGGATGAATCTACCAGTACACACGCGGGATCCCGACGAGCTTTAAAACTCGACTCAACCCGGTCCAATCACCGATCGTTATTTCCTCTAGGGCTCGACACAGTGGATACATTCTCAACGACTAATCCAACGTCAATCACGTATCGATTTCTCGCCGACGTGGAAACACGCTGGGTAACTCGATCGACGAAAATGCTTGAGACGTACTGTACAGTGTGATATGCGAGGTCATCAAATTCTTTGCCCCCGTCGTTCGCAAGTTTTAATATTTTAAGACACAAACATTTCTCGAGTGAATATAATAATTAAAAACGACAGCAAATATAATATAAAAATTTCAGATATCAAGTTAAAAAATATAGAAATTTTAAATCTGTGTTAATGCCAATGGAACGTACGTAAAAAATTTTGTATTTACGAAATCTGCATTATAATTTCTGTTACACGCGATTTTACAGCAAGGAGTTTCCACTTTTTGTTCACTATGGCACTTTTTCCAGCCTACCTTTATCCCAACAGTGCTGTCCGTCATTGCGGCTTCCGTTTCACGAGCAGCATTCGCTCTTTCGAGTGAATGCAGTTTTTGCCAGGACCCAAGCGCAATGTCGGCAGCCTAAGAAGAACACAATACCGAACGCGGCTTATTCGAATACTGATAGAGCTTGGAAGAGAATCCTTCGTAAGCGCGGCCATACGTAGGCTTACCGCGGCTTACGGGGATGCCCTCCTCTCCAGCAGTTTGCCGTCCCGTCCCGCGAATTTCGCGAAACTCAAGGGACTATCGTCCGCAGGCGGAAAAATATTTTGTTGGATCGTTGAGAAAGGCGGTCTCACGAATTCCACGAGATAACGGCCTGACGTCGGCACACGGGCGACGTGTGCCGCGAACATCGAACGAACTAAGCAAAATAAAGTACAGCTTAATAAACTAATGCTTCGGTTAATCGTGTTCACTTTTTACTCGAGTCTTGTGCACGGCTTCTGAGTCAACTTCGGCGCACTCGATACGTCCCGTTTGACTTACGAAAACTGTGTTGCTGCGAAACTCACAGAAGTTGAACGAGCATTCGTAAACTTTTCACGCCGTACATTTATATCTTCTTTGATCTTTTAATCTGGATATAGTGAATATCGTGCATACTTTTTATATTACTATTTATAGTTACGAACACGCGGCAAACTTGACTTAACAGATAAATTCCAAAGAGCGAAGTAAAAGTTTAAAAATTAATTTTATAATATCTGATTATAAATTATTTGCGCTAACTTATTTTTTAAATCAATAATTTATGTTAATCTGTTCATTGCAATGTGTTGAAGAGCTTGAGTACAATGTTTTATTTGTTCTTATAAAAAAAGTGAAACTAGCGCAAACAATAAGGAAAAAGAAAGAAACATAACGCACACGTGTACGTAAGTGTTATTTCAATATGTAGTAATCTTGGAGTGCTAATCGTCTTATATCTGTTTTAAATGGAAGCTCGCGACATGCCAAGTTAACAGTCCATTAGCAGAGGTCACGCTGCATCGCGCATGCCTCACGGGATGCACGGACCGCCGACACAAGCGCAAGACGAAGCTACGTTATAATCTGGCGATCTGTTACGTAACGTAATCGTAGCGGAAAGGCACGTTACATGCCACATGTACACACAATTTATTTCGCGCAATGGGATGTACCTTTAATAGAAATAAATTCAGATTTTGCACGAAAATAACTTTCACACGAATAACTCCGCCGATTTTTAGATGAATTTTTAGATCGCGCTGGAAGGACAGTATTAATGCTCGTTTGCAGCAGCATGTGCCGTTGCATCATTCCCTTTGAAATAAGAGAAGCAAGAATCTTCATTAAACCGCTGTGGTTCATTACGGTTAGTACGACGCTATATTGACGCTGGTATCGTGCAAAGTGAGATGTGCTGCAGATATGAACTCTGACACAACGATGACACGACGATATCGAGGCATACGTCTTCTAGCGGAATTCATCCGTGCCACGCGCGACAAGATTAATGACCGGAAAGAGTGTGGGTCGTGCGAATTCACACTCGATAAAATTTGCAACGCCTCACCGTCCCATTTGTATGGCGTTCACTCTCTCCGTCCTCTTTCCCTCTCTCTCTCTCTTTCCCTGAAAATATAACACGTTCGCCGAAGTTCTCCCGTAAATATGCGTATTGGAAATGTCCTCCCACATCCAGCGTCCGTCCGTTCCATTTCAGCCGAAGAATCGACGCGAGCACGCCGGGACGCCTCGTGCAAATCGCAAATTTGAAAGCACTTTTCTGACGGCACGTAGATACGGCCGCGTATGTATTTCCGCGTCACCCCCATTTACGCCGACTGCTGCGACGCGGTGCTTCTCGAGATTTGCGGCAAACGGCGACGAGAGGATGAACCCAGCTTTATCCGGTGCTATCGACGAGTTTCTGCACCGGGGATGTGATTGAAATTTGCCGTGCAACGCCAGCCTTAATACAACGGTCAGGGAAAGCGCGTGCGAAATTCTGTATCGATTATTAGTTTTTCCAATTACGTCGCGAATGTTACTTTCTGAGCGTGCACGATAATAGAAGCTGAAATTAATTACGAAATTTGCCGTTGTCGACGCTTGTCACGTATGCTTATTCCTTTGCACGATAATGAAATGCTTTTGCACGGAAATGACGGCTTTTGTGTTAAATAATTAATCTTTTTAACCTTTTGCGGTCGCAAAAGTCAGAACGCACCCGTCAATTTGGAAACGTCTGGGACATGCATACTGACGTCAGTGATGAAATTACTTGTGACGGTCGTGTCGAGGATAATTGTTGGAATCGTTGCGTGCATGGAAATCCGCATGTGATTTGAAAACTTACTTCCAAAGTGTTATATGCAATGCATTCGGTATGCTGCTGTATAATCTAGGAAGTTATGAAAGTTCGCGGAAGATCGAGCTATCATTTGATGGTTCAACCATACCTTTATGCGAATACCAACGCATTTCAAGTTAAATGGCGCTACTAACAAAATAGTTTGCATCTTATTCGGCACGAGTCTCGAGGCCTGCACAATCCCCTCAAGTTATGCTCATCCATACTGCTGGCGAAACTTTTTAACGGCTCGCGGAACTCCTATACTGCTTCGAGCTTTCGTGAGAAATCTAATAGTGCTCATACTCGAGCTCATTCTAGATGCATACAAAAGACAATATTCAAGCTTCAGTTGTAACTGATTATTACTGTTGCATAAGTGGATGGAGCATTACAGTTTCTACGATTGTTCGTGTATACTGAAAGAGATAAATTACTTTTAGAGAATCGGCAAAATCAGTGTTCGAGTCGAGGCACGAGTTGAATTATTCAGAAAATTTTGCAATCCATCATGGATCTTGAAAGGGAATTGAGACTTGTGTGCCAAGTGAACGCCGCTCTGCCTACTTTTAATATCCGTAATGCGTAATTGTCAGAATCAGTACGCCGGTAGCAATCCAATCATTCTATTAGAGAATAATAATACACGCGTATATTGGTACAGATAGACCTGCCGGCAGTTCTCCGTCAATTCGTTTGTGAAAGCTTCCAACATCGAACAAAGGACATCGCTTTTGCGAAAGCACCCGATAACGGACAAAGGATCCCACGAATAGCATAGATATCGAATGAATGGATACACTGCGAATTGTTGTGCGCTATATGTTGCGATTGAAGTGTAATCGTACATAAATTAAGGTAATCGACTAACGTGCGACAAACACTTGTTCCTGGGAGAATCCTCTCCTTTTCCCGTGTTACATAATTACAAATAGCGAATGGAGAAATAACTCATATATTCCAGATAATAATTTCCACTATTTTCCAGTAAATCAAATTAAAACCTACGATCAGAGGAAGGTATTCATCGTCAAACGCGCGGTAGGATTGTGCCAATACCGTCATATTGTGACGTAAAAGAAATCGATGAACGGATAGACCGTACATTAAAGAAAATTACCATATGATGAGTCGCATCGAACCAATATACTCTCGAATTTCCAGCATTCGATCGTCGCTCATTTCATCTTATCTCATTTTTTACAGAAAACTCTTTTTTCATGTCACCCCGAGATTAAATGTAAAAGAGGATCCCCTATACTCTTTATTTGCGCTCTGCGCATTACTCTGAATTGCCGAGCGGCGGATTCATGTGATCAAATATGGGATATTTGCGCCTTCGAGTGCTGATATTCGCTTTGATTTCCCGTTATCGACGTCAGCTCATTGATCCGTGAATTCATTTGCTCGTAAAGATTTTACTATTCCGTCAAGCCGAGATGCGATGAAGAGATTTTTCTCTTCTGCAGGGTTTACCGGCGTTCCTTTTCCTTTTGACAAACTTTTATAACTGCAGTGAAAAACTAAAAATGAAAAACCACGGTGGTTGTATTCGTTATAGTGTGCGTATTAATAGCACGTAAAGAATTGTCGTAAAGTTTTAACTAGAAAATTATAAGCAGTGGCTATTACACAGTTAATAGCTATTTAAATATGAATTTTTAAGCAATTTATAAATTTAATTAAAAAAAAATTTGCAAACCTTATAGAAATATTAAATATCTATACCTTTAATTATTTTAATATAAAATATAATTCCATTGATTTCCTTAGTTCAATTTATAAATCATTATAAACTGTTCTGTATTATAAAATTTTTTATATAAAAATAATAAAAAAATATAACTGTTGTTTTAGGACCTCTTTAAACAAAATAAACGTCAAAGAGATAAGAAAAAAATAATTAAAATAATGACTAACCAAATAATGCATTTTCATACAAAAAAGGTACTTATTAAAAATGAATATGCCTAAACATGTTTCACAAATAACACTTTTGTACGTGCTTTTCGTACGGAAAACAAAATTTACATAACGCGGGCTTAATATAATTTATTAAAATGCGCTTACGGTGAAATTGATATTAATTAAAACTGTGAGATTTGCATTGATTATAATGTGCTACTAATTGAAAACGACTTATCTGCACGTTGTATTAAAATGTAAATCAAATCTCTGGCATCACGGGCATTCATGCTTTTGCCGGCCAATAAGCAGGGGCACGTGAGGCTGCAGTACAAAACATACTTGCCAAATTGCCTCCTATATGCTGCCTTTTTATATATATATAATATATATATAAATACTTTTTATATATATATACTTTTTTTCTTATAAAGATACGAGGTAACATTTATCGGAAATTTTACTGGATGCGGATGATACAAACACTGTTTATTATATCAATAGTAGGTATGTTTCACTATTACAATTATTTTTTTTATTTTATACCCGGAGCGGTATATGTGTATTCAGAACGCGTAGTGTTCGTGGGATAAAAGCGAGGATATAATTCGTTCGTAACAATAGAACTACTTTTTGTTGATTCAATCGATTGAATATCGATCTCGTATGCTCAGACAAATTTTAGTTTCGACCATGGTTATTATATCTACCACACAATCTCGTTCACTGTATAAATAAAAAGTTATTTTTATATTTTCATGTAAATATTTGACGAGAACGCGATTAGATCACGGTCGATCTCTGTTTCATTTAAATTGATAAACTGCTAGTCATCGCTCGTTGCAATTATCTAACATTTATGGAAAGATTTTACGGTGGGCTGTGGCAACATAAAATCACACAGGGGGCTCAATGAGCCATAAATTTCACAAGTTGACGATAGTCGTATCAACTTTCACAGTATCTGGAGCAGCAGACCTGACATTAAACCAAAAGTTCCATTGCGCGCCCGGACGACTCTCAAGCTGCTGCGAAAGAGGGAGTCTGTGCAGCCGGCCGGGAAGAGAGATATAATCCTTCTGTCGCGGAAAGTCAAGTCGAGTCGGACGAAGTCAAATCCCGCGCCGGCACCTATACGCGACGTCGGTTCCCGGCTAGCCCGGGGAAAGGCAAAGATTGGTCCCGTGTACAACAGAAACTTCGGACACTACGCACGAATATCACCACCAGACAGCCGCATCGGGTCCCGATATTGCGCGCTCTCACGGGTTTTAGTTAAATGCCAGCGCAAATACGCGGAGTACACGTGCATCCGATGTGCCTCAGCGACGTTTCACGTACGAGAGAACGTTCGTTCGTGGACTCTAAGGTAGCGTGGCAATGCACCCAAGTTCGGATATAAAAGGCTCTCGACAGCTTCCCACTCGCCCGGCGAAGCGGCAACGGGGAAAGCGATTTCTCGCTACAAAAAGAGACCCACGCGTCTAATCGAGAACTCTCGGCAAGCTTGTTATACATTAATGTTCTGCAATAATGTATAAATAATATTATGTATTACAGCGCGACGATGTAATTCGTGATTTACAGCATATTTTGATATATAAACAATTTTTTTATCCTTTAAAAAATAATGTAAACTTTTACGAAAAGATAATGTATTATTTGTTACATTTTATGTTTTTAGTTAATAAAATTTAATAACAAAAAAATTTAACACGTTGATTCCTGTTACCGATTTTATCTTTTATTTATATTTATTCGGATGCTTCGTAAAATATACAAAAGTAAAGTATACAATAATACGGTAAAACTTGAAACGAAAAAAATGGAAAAGTAGAACTTTTCGCGCATATTTATTTTCTCTCATTAAAGAGAGAAGAACTCTCGTAAATCGGAAAAAGTTCGCGCATGATGTACTGCCATCATCGCCAGGTAAGTCAAGCACTGTTTTAACTAACACGCTCTCTTAAACTCCCCACATTACGGAGTAATTTAAGTGAATAAGATAGCTTTATTTAGCGTAGATTTTCGTTTGACATACTTTACTAAGACTGATGTTTGTTGGTAGTCATAAACTTGGAGCGCGCGCAAGCAGGTTCTGGCGCTCAAAGCGTCAGAAATTGTTATTCATAGTATGACGTCGCACGTAAATTAATACCATCACCGTGAAAACTCATCTCGGATAAGTAATTTTTCGCCCGATATGATAGACAAATAGCTAGCTGCATTCTTTATTTTGCAATCGATAGAAATCGGGATTACGGGAGAAGCGAAAACAAACGTTCGCGGTATAGTTCGCTGGGATTTTATTCCGTCAACAAAGTAAGTTGTTTTTTCTTACGACCGGCTGCCTGTGAAAAATTCCATCAGAAATCGATCGACCGGGCGTCTCAACCAGCCGCCGTTTTGTAATTATGCAAATCGGCTTTCCCGTCGTTATCTCACATATATTTTTTCTCTCGTGAATAGCAATATGCTTTCACAGCCAGTGACCGGTAAATCGACATATTTAAAAGCTACAATACTTTGTAATATGAGAGCACACGTCAATATTTTGAATAATTCCATTCAATGAATAAGTAATATTTTTTTATCTCGATTTTTAATTAAAAAAAAAAGGTAATTTTTAAACTCTTCTTCTTTATAGTGAAAGAAGAAGACGCTTAAAATATATATCCTCATCATTGACATTAAGAAGTAACTGCAAGAGATGTACAATTTCAAAAAATCCACTAGTTTTTGAAAGATTTACTACTTCTGATTATATTCTCCAATTTAAAAAGTCATTTATCTTCGAATATCGCGAAATTTAAGGCACGTGCAATTGACAACTGGATGCCCTGTGGCACTTCTAACAGCAATAATGAAAGTCAGCGTTTCCAAGGTTGTGCAACGCGAATGCACGTTCGTGCTGCGATATAATAGAATCCTATAGGGTAGTAACTTACGGTAAGGGCGGTACGCGCACCATAACTCGAAACTTCGTTTATTCGAAGGCGTCCACGGGGACGCGGTAGTGTCAGCGATGCGAACCTAACATTTAACTAGGTATGGTCGCAACTCAATTTACAGGCACAAGCTTTGCTTAACCCGAGCATTACGGATACCGAAGCCAGTTCAATGTACTCGCAGGGACCTTTGAGTCAATTCCGAACTGTGTACGCCGACGGTTAGTTTAATAAATGACTGAGAGCGTTCGCGCGCACAGCCCTTTAACGTCGACTGACGACCACTAATACATATCGGTATCACTTAGCCGTATTTAACGAACGTACGCAATATGAACGTTATAATAAAGAGATCACGCATGCCTCGGTGATCCGTGATCGCCGCTATTATTCGTAAATACGGCTGTTTGCATTGACTTGGGTACAGTGCTTGGGTACAGTACTTTCTGACGAGTGCATCGCGGGGATTGATCGATCGGCGCGGTCTAATGTTAATGACACGAGGCACGTCATCGCGAATTTTCGCCGGAACGGCTGTGACCTAATGCGTCCCACCGCGGCTCATGCGTATCTCTGGATCACGCTGGCATAACCGTTGTGCGGCGTAATGCATGCGCCGCGCATGGTTCAATATAAAGGATTGTTATTTACGGTGCGGTTTATATTTCATCGGAATATAATGGAAAATGGACCTGGTGTTAGGGGGCAACGCATAGCTTACCGTATATATATCCTTCATCTCTATCGTTTTGGCTCGCGCCCAACGCGAATGCATTTTGACATTTGTTTGTAGCTGAAATACGCGTCTACACGCATTTCTGTAATTATTTGTACGTTATATTCGCACGCCCATTGTCAGCGCTATCTGAAATTGTTAATCCATCCCAGCGCAAGCCCCATTTGCCGACGCGCATTGTATATTTGCGTTGTCAAATTAACGCTGAGGAGAGTCATTGTGCTTGAGTATGTAGCGCAATGGAGTTCCAAAGTTTCATCTAATAACAGTCATCTGTTGACAAGAGAGTGCTCCGCGCATAGAAAGCGTATAAACTGTCAAGCTCACTTATCATTTCCCAAACGTCGTTTGCGTGTTGTTTAAGTTACTGTACAACAAATATTTGCGCGATGACAGATTAATAGAAGCGCGGCCCGAACTTATCATACCGTTCGAGCCAAGTGAGATTCATTCATTCTTAATTTCAGCCTTACTCCGCTCCTATGCGTCATAACTTTCCAAACTACTAGTCTGGAAACGAACAAATATATCTTCCGACAACGACTAAACGGCCGTAACTTTCTTTCCAAAACTTTCCGCCACGCGCAGCATTTACGACCGGCACGGAACCGGAGCGCGCCGTTACGTATCAATTAATTTATTATAACTTGATCGCGCGAAGGCAAATGTGCGATCACGAAGCTAACACGATGACACGGCCGTGCGTAATGCTGCACACTTTTCCGCGGAGCAACAACTGAGGATCTTAAGCACGCGGGAAATTCCGGAGTGAAATATCCGCGCGCGATAACAGCCGACAGATGTTCCTTCGCATAGCGGAATTTTGCCCACGCCATTCTCGGATCAACGGGACGTCGTTGCATCGTAAATGAGCTCGCCGGACGAATCTTCCTGCACTGCCCGCTTCCTTATGCGGGGAGATTTCTCAGACGGACATTGCCCGCAACTTCAAAGCTCGTCCTGTCCAGACGGACACGTCGTGTACGCGAAACTTTCGCCAATGCGGTCTCCCATCGTTCTTACGTGCTCTCATCTCGATGGAGAAAAGTTGTACGTGTGTGGATTTTTACATATCCCTCTTGGATCGCGCATAGAAATATATGTAAGGACTCGCGCGCGATCTCATCGGTCTTTAATCCGAAGGAATATCTCAAATATGCTATGTAAGATTTACTCGTTGTATAGACGCAACGGAACTTCCGTAAATAGATACAGAAGAGAAAAATTTTTCAGGTCGCAAGTGGACAGGTTCCGAGTAGGGATTCGGGGGACGAGAAAGCTCGCGGGTGCTACAGAATGCAACGGAAGAAAGGCTGCGGAAGAAAGAGAGAGAGGAAGAGAGAGAGAGAGAGAGAGAGAGAGAGAGAGAGAGAGAGAAGAGACGGGAAGAGTACGAAAGTGGGCAGGAATTGTTACGGCAGCGGGTTTACGAGGTCCCGACGGACAGGATGCCAAGCAAAGGGGGGCCACGTCGCTTCTTTCCGAAAAAGGAAAAGCGTTATCTTGCCATGTGTGACTCGAATAACGAGAGTAAGCCCTCGCGAAGTCCGACGTTCTATCATGGCAATGTTAATGCGATTTCTGCTTGCGCGATTTCGCATCGTCGCTCTATCTCCCGTCGCATTACCGACTACCTCAATGACGCCTGAAAGCGTATCGAACTGCGTGATGTTTCCTTTTATTTTCATGATATCCACACGAGAAATCTGATGTGATCCCTCACAAAAGAGAGCGATAAAATGAAAGTGCAAGTAAACTAGATAGATGTAAACTTGAAAAAAAGAAGAAACTGTTGGCAACTAGACACTGTATGAGAACGCTTAATTTGCATTGTCGTACATCGTGAAATAAGCGGTAGCTGTAATAGGATGTGAATAATGATAGACGTCAAATGACTTCGTACTCGAGACAGCGACAGTTAATTCCAGGACGTCGAGAATGTCTCTCATATTGAACTAAATAGACAATCTAGATAGCGTAGTAGATCTCGCTGTGAGTATTGTTGCAATATATAAACGTTTGTAAACGTTAACTATGTGTATTTCTATTTGAAACACGACACTGTCCATCGATAAAAGTTTATAATTTATTAAAATCGACAATATAGAAAAAAAAATATATATGTTATTAATAATTTCTATTAAAATGATTATTCTTAAAAGTAATTCGAGGAATTAAACTTTAGTAAATTTAATGAATAATTTAATTGGATTTTCATAATTTTAATGCTAATGAAAGATATTATCCGAAATAACAAACTTTTTAATCTTCATCGGCACCATTTTGCAATTTCGATAACATTACATTTGAGGCAATTAACTTGAATATCCATAATTTCGTGAATGTCTCACAATGTATCGCTTACATTGCAATATAAAAATAGTTTATCGATAATATAATTACCCATAAAAACAGTTTATCGACATAATTCGTTTACAAAGTAGATTTAATATCTAATTATAATCGCTAGTTATCATGGACACAAGTTAATATTTTACACTTCATTATCGGACTTTCAATCATTGAATGTAAGTGTAATGTGTCTGTCGACATGCAGTGACACACAATATCATTTAAGAATACATAATTAAAAAAACAGACTTATACGATAGATAGATACGACTAGATAAATTAAATAGGATGCATCGCATCCTATTTAACGCGCTAACTACACGCACGATCTACATGATACGACATGATAAACTATCTGCATATATCTCTAAGGAAAAAATATTCGCGATTATATTAACTTCGTCGAGATAATCCGAGGATTTAATGCGAAACTTTCAAGGATAATTCTACGTTTTCCACTTCATAATGTATTATACACTTTACTGTTATCGAGGTCGGAGTTTGGATAAACTAACAAGTTTCCGATCAAGTTTGTTGCGAGACGCTGACAGATAATAATTATTCAATATAAAGACATACGATTCCTATGGGAGTTTAGATCGAAGCCTCTAAATGTTATCAGATCCGAAGCGCAGTCGAGGTTGCTGCATATAACAATGCAGAATCGAAGCAAACTAAAATTATCTGCCGACGACACTGCATCTAATTATATATATATATAATTAGATATATATATATATATATATATATATATATATATATATATCTTATAAACGATAAGTGACAGAGTAAGGCAAAGATCTATTTCTACTGAGTGTTAGAGTGAGACTACTTTTTCAGATAATAGCTTCACGCTGTGGCATGAAATGAAAAGCGTTCAATTAATTATAACTAATCGATTCACTGCAGTGATGACTGCAATAATCAACAGCCAACGATGCAGGCAATCATTTAGATTTACGACATAGACGTACAAAAAATAAGCCGGAGAGCTTTTAGTAATACCGTATGATGTAGGTACCATGGCAACTCCACAAATGTGCCTCGCGCATTTACATTTAATCTCCGGCAAAACCGATGGTTGGTCGGATAATTACCAAGAACGATTACCCGTCGTCAATACATATATAAACCATTATATCCATTTCAACGACAAGTTCGCAGCTCTGTTCGAAATTCAATGTGGATAGTCATCTAAAAACTCTGGTTGATAGCAGAAACTTTTTATTGGCCAATTTCCAAATTGTTATTTTATTTAAATATATTCGTTTTGAAAAATGAGATTGAAATAAAAGGCATGTTAAGTAGATTCCCATGATTTTTAATCCAGATTCGATATTAATCAATCTTTTGTGCCCATTTTTAATACACGTGATTAAAAATGGTTTTTCATATATCGTATAAGTACGCATCATGATTTATAATTATAAAATTAATTAAACGATTTATTAAAAAGTGCCGAATAATTAAAAATATTATTTTCGCTTTGAACGGCTATTATAAAGCGGATTACATTGATTCGTATCGTAACAGTTGAGTAACGAAAAATCACCGTACCAGTTAGAGATTAATGTCATTATCTGTCGAACACAATTTACTAGAGAGTCAAGCGGCAAACATTTCGCAAACTCATTTTCCTGTTCTCGCACACTTTTAATGACACACGCGAACGTGCTAATATAATTATTGCGACAGTTTCACTCGTTATCCTTGATTGTCCCGTACGACAAATAATAACTGCTTGAAGCTGCTGTGTATGTTGGTGGCTTTAGTGCACAAATTTCAATTGTGATTGACATTTCCATTTGTTCTATTTGCTTAATGAGATTATCCCGTGTATTTCTTCGCGTACAAACATGCTCATAAAATTTACATTGGTCCCCACTACTCAGAATTAAGTTTTTTATTTGTATCACAAACTAGAAACAACTTTTTATGATATAAGAAAAGAATGACATTAGAAACTTTACCGATGCAGATTTCCAACATTTACGAGTCCGACGATAGCATATTATTTCCGCGCTTTGTGTGAGCGCCGCTATACTTTTCCGGCATTGCTTGACGAGTAATGGATCGCCAAAGCGGTGGAGGTGTTGCGGTGGAGGACGAAAAAATATGGACCTAGGTCGCGGAAAATGAGCCCAAAACTTTTACGGCGGATGCAAAGCAGCGCAGCTTATCGCGTGAATGTTTGTATGGTGATCTATCCTCCAGGAAGTCAGAACCTCCACCCCGCTTGGCCTACATAGCGAGAGTTATGGCCACAGCCGTGTCATACAACCGCACGAAGTCTCCGCGCGAGGCATATAAGGAAATAGGAGCATTGCCTTTGCCAGGCATTACAGCGAACGCGGCGGCTGTTGCAACGCGAAGGTACGAAACAAGCATCGCTTTCGCACCGGGCGAAAATATTCCGCGGCAGCTGTAACATTCGATTTCCGTTCGTCCGCAATGGTGATATTGAGATCGGAAATAAAATGCCACATTAATAGCGACTCTTCGCTGCCCACCGAAAATGTTGTTGTAGCTTTTTATAGGATATCGGAAAGCACATAGAAATACAAACATTTTTTTTTTTTTTTTACTTCAGTCAAGTGATTTTAATGTGCGCTTTTTTTCATCGCTATTTTAGTATAATACGGTTGCAACGCGAGGAAATAAATATTCGCTGTGCGATCGTTAGTATATGCACTTGTTAACAACGCTCGGCTTAAAATGTCGTTGTATACTAAATGCCTGTGGCAAGTATATAGTCATCTCTCACGAGACACAGTGTGCGACAACCTTAATCCATGCACACTTATTATGTACGTACAACCTTAACGATGAAATATTTCACTTTGATGGCGCGAATGTATTCTACTTTCAACAGTTCGCGTTCTTGTTGCACGACAACTATAACGATTTAGAGGTCTAAGAATGACCTGTGTTATAACTGCGCTACATTTATGAAAAGTTATATCCGAAAGAAGCGTGCGATAATTTTAGTTGAAGTATATTTTTGTGCGCGAGAAAATCAGAACCACTCGGAGAACTGGTCAAAATTTTTGAATGAGAATTACATGAAAACTTTACAGAACATTTCTGCGAGCTGTCAAAGTTGTTAAACAAGGATTCAAGCAATAATCATGTAGAAGTTGGAAATCGAATTTTAAATATACATAGAATATGGGTCAATAAATCGTTACTTATGTCGTTCTACTGTCAAACGTTGTCAAGTATATACGGATATAGCTAACCACTAACTGGTCACTATAATCGCTATAACTTCTTAATCGATGCGACAGTAACGATCGGACTACGGCAAGTGTATAATTTTAAGTGAAGTTAGAAACAAGGACGTTTACATTCGCGGTAGGCGACGAGTGAGAGAATAGGTAACGAGACTCATCGTCTCATTAACAGTCGTACTTGTTTTCAAAGAAAATCTTCACTCCCGAGTTTTCTCATTCTATATACGGTCTTTTGCTGTGTCAGGCACGTCCGCGGGTGGCAAATGGATCTCCTCTGTACGCGGCGGGCGACCTTTGTAATCTTAGTTAGTCGTCGACAATTAGCGTAATTTCGGTATTTAAAAGACACATTATTTTTTCGCGGCACGTCCATCTTATCGCGTGTTCCTCATCGCTGGCGTGCGTAACGTGGCCGTCGTGTACGAACACAGTTACCCTAATCGATAAGCCGGGATATTAGCGATATTAGCTCTCCTTTTTCCCTTCTTCTCGGGTGAGACCATCCCCTCTTCTCCGAGGCAGTCTTATAAAATTTATGATAATTTCCGGTTACGCGGTGGTCTTTCGCTCCCGGCTCTCAGTGGGCTACGGTACGGTTATATAATTTTTCATCGCCGTGGCGTCGCTAATGCGTAGTAATTTTTCAACTTTACTGGTAGGCAAATAATGTCGTGATGTAGCTTTGACCAACTGCTATGCAGAATATTACAATCCTGAACTAATTTCGAGTCAGCTAAGTTTACAAAAATTTATTTTAGAAATAATGAAATATTATTAAATATTTAAAGCACACTTTGTATTAAAAAGAATAGAAATATTATGTAAAGCGAAATAATGTTATATTAAAAAGTGGAAGAATAAATTGAAAAACCGACAAAATAAATACCTTAAACGTTTTACAAGAAAAATAAGGTAAAAAAAAACAAGCAAATTACACATGTTATCTTTTCCAACTGAATAGATAACGGCGCCACCCATTCCGATCGCATTGAAGAATAATATCATGTTCTCTAACTATCCATATGTAGACATGTACCCGGAGGGGTGAGGAAAGTCAGAGTGTAGGCAGGGTGTACAAATAACGTGCGTACTTATTTGAACCATGCACTTTTCAGTGACAAGGGGATATGATTTATTGCCCACACGGTTGCTACAATGACTCCGGTACGTGTTAAACTGACCACGTTCATCATTAAAATTAATGGGTATTGGATACTGCTCGTGGTAAGCGAAAGGAGAGGTAGAAATGACCGAAAGCGTCAGAGAACTCGGCGGCTGAGAAAGACGTTGTTAATATTGCAATCCGATATTTTGCAGTATTTCATGATAAACAATATTGCTGAAATATTGGTTTCGTTCGCATTTTCATTTTGTACTTTTTCAATAATAAAAGTCAGTTTAATGAGGGATGCTTTTCAGGAATAATAAATTTAATTATGTTTATTAATTCATAGCATATAGAATCCGTGTATTTAATCTTGAAAGCGCATTTCACAAACCTATGAATTCAACGCGATCTTTAAAGTGATGATGTCCGACGCACGAGAGTAAGAGCAGTTATGCGTGCATTTTCGTGTGTTCTGTAATTGTTCCAGGTGTCTATTATGCAGATGAGCATTAAGTCTGCGGCCTCGGCATCCATTAAAATTAATGGGGATTGGGACAGCGGAGATACTCAGACGCGATAGGCGTGAACGCGAAGCGAAGTAATGCATCATTCACAAAGAAACAATACGTGGAATACGCGGGTAATTCGGTGATCGCATTATAATGTGATTCGTACGTCGCCGTATATGCATTAAGCGATCGTTACAACATTCCGATTAGAGCGCGCGAATGTTTAATGCACGATAGGCATTTCGAGTATTCCAGCATTGAATTTAATCAGCCATTTTTCGATATCGAGAAATGTATAATAATACTAGCCTCAATATCAAATTCGAATCGCACTCTTGAACCTGTCATCTATTTATGCGCTTGCTACGTGCCTGCGATAGTCATTTTTGCCATCTATCTATATGTATTCGTAATGTATTCCGAAGCACCGCGCTAACGGCGAAGGGATTCGTCGGTCGAACATGCGGTAATCGCTTACGATCAACTACTTTATGGAAATAAATTGTATTATGGTAATCGGCCGTCCCGGTTTCAAGTCAAAAGCAAGATTAGGCCACGGCTTTGCTGTCTACCAATTTTCCTGTTTACACGCTTACGGTGCCCCTTTATCGTAGCACACGCGGCTCAGAATCGCATTACCCGGCAGCGGCGGAGAATAACCGTATAAAAATTTCTTTCTTCCGTTTACAAGATCGATACGACGAGAGAGGGAAATGCGCTCGGAGCGAAGGAGGTGAGCGTGCAGGTAGAACCGCGAATACGTCGGACGCTCGCCAAACCGCTTCAATCGTTCATCATCGGCGCCCTTGCGGGCGCGATTGATCGCGTTATCGTAATGACATTTCGCGGCCAGCCTTCGTGTCCATTGACGGCGAGAATATGAGGGTCGCGGCGAGACAAGAAGGCGGGTTAGACAAATCGATCTGTCGGCACACGTAACGCACAGTTAAGTAGCGCGTTTAAACCCCGCGAGCGTCCCGGCTATGCTTTCAGCATATTTGCATAGGATTCTGCTCGGTGGCGTGTACGCGCGACAGCCATCCGTAGTACGCGGAGCCGAACGCTTACGTAGCTACACAAAATGAGCTACACGACGAGCTACCGTTATGCATACCCGAGATGATCGAGATACTTAACAATCCGGTATTCCGATTACGCCGATGCACGTCGGAGCGCATCTTCGAATGCGTCCGGCCAACGCGCTTGCGACGGACCGTCGCATGTAGAACGAGCTTGGCGATCCCTGAAGCGATGAGGATCAGACCTCGCTCATCGGCTTATGACAAGCATGTGACATGAATGTTTATTGACGATTTGAACGTCACGATAGGAAATTTATCGATATGAAAGTTTATTTAATATTATTGGTTATTGATTTGTTTATTTGATATTGATATTATTTGATTTTTTATTTGATATTATTTATTTGATATTATTGATTGATTGACTCGTCGCGGTATACTCAAAGAAATATTGTGCAGCATTATTGCGATTTTATCTCGATAAAAACGCCGCTTTTGCATTGTTGTATTCGATGTAAGATAAGATTAAAATCTGCCGTTATTATCAATAGTCATCGACGACAAATCGAACAAAGTAACTTTGTGGATAAAATAAAGGTATATTCTCTGTCCTGTAGCTTGTTCTCAATTTCAGAAACAATTCATAAGGCAATATCGTTTGAGGAAAAGTGTTTGATCAAAGACGTAAAAAGTTTCATTAAAACTTCTTTGATCGATGGAACAAGTAAAAAGAAGTACGCTGCCAATTATACACTCCAGTTACGCGATGACCTACTGATTATTAAG
Source organism: Linepithema humile (assembly GCF_040581485.1). Lineage (NCBI taxonomy): Eukaryota > Metazoa > Arthropoda > Insecta > Hymenoptera > Formicidae > Linepithema > Linepithema humile. Next base: position 19,890,677 of record NC_090134.1, read on the forward strand.
AACAAAATGTTATTATGTAACGCAATGTAATTAAGTAATTTTATGCGAAAATATTCATTACACGAATTATATGCTAAATGTGGACTTTTATTTTAATTAAATTGTATGTAAGTGTTATTAATATTAGTGTCAAATATTTTCTACTTTATGCTTATGGAGATATACATATAAAAATGTTGTTTGTGCAAACACGAATATATGTGAATTCAAAAGAGATATATGCACACAGAGCTAGCTATATATTGTAATCGTCTGCGTCCACGTAGCTTCATATAAATACGAAAAGCATCTCCGCACGCATCCGCACAACAGTTGGATTTTAATGTATGAAAAGTTCTCGAGTTTTCTTGAATTTTCATTACGTACCGGGAGCAGGGCGGAAAGGTCTCCAGAGGGGGAGCACGATAACACCAGAAGCACAAGCGCCCCGAGGTTCTATCTCCGCGGCGCGTAATTCGAGACCCAGCCCGACGTTCGATTATAATTTCATTTGCCCGAACTCGCACGATTAATGTGGCGGTGCCGACCTATTCCCTTTAATTAAATCCTATGTACCAGCCAAGATATTACGTCCAATTCTGAAATCGGTCGTGGAAATCATCGACCGATGCATCGGAGGCACGGCTATCTATAGCCGTGCGGGCGCGATACGGGACACAAAAACGGGACTCACCTCAGTTCGATGCCCTGGCTCCGCTTGTCATTTATGCTAACGATCACGTCGCGTGGCTGTATCTTCTTATCACCGCTGCACTTCGGGGTAGTCACTTTGCCGCGCGAGTGTACGTCAGGCACAAACGACGATTACGTACGTCCGCACACGTACACCTTACAACGCGATGACGTAGTGACATCCAGCGCGAACAATGACGAGATCAACGTGTCTCTCTCTGTCTCTCTTTCTCCGTCTCTTTCCCTGCCGCGTTCCACTCACGCGGTTCAATTCGCGGTAACGTGAGAGTTCCACTCGAAGCTGTACCGACGTATATACATACGAAAGCGAGCTCAGGGTTAAGTCAGTCACGTATCATTGCAGCCTTCGTCGCACACTGCTGCACTGTCACGGTGCCCGCCGCCACCGCTTCTCTACCCCGTCGATTTAGCGAATCCCCCGAGCTAGCGATCCTAATCTCCCAATTTCTCGCGAGCGCGCCACGCCAACGTGACTGCCACAACGCGATATAAAGTTCCAAGTCGCGAAATTTACGGACTTACTCGAAACGCATTTACGTAAATACGGCAACAACGGTCTGAACTGTCACGGTTCGGTGAAGAAAGCTGTCTCTGTAATCCGTGGGTGAGCGCTAAAGCCGAAGTGATTAGTAGTTCAAATTGGACATTCTACCGTTCTACCGTATCCGTACGCGCGTAGCTTTGCCGCGTTTGATCACGGTCGGCGATCAGCAATCACGCTCGTCTCCGCGAAACTGTTTTCTCACATCCGCACGACGTAGGACGTCCACTCGAGCTACGCGAGGGCGATGGACCGAGCGTCAACGTTCCAGCTGATCCACGCCGATCGAAAGAGAAAGGGGAGCAGGAGTGCGTAGGACAGAGCTACAAGAGCGAGCCGCGACAACGTGTGTGTTTATCCCGCGCGACGACGTAAACACCCCGCACGAAAGCACTCGACTGCTCGGCAGGGGTGGCCGAGCGGCACAGTTCGGTTGCTCGCGCAGTAGCTTGGTAACGCGGTGCAACAGTGCGCAAGTTGTGCTTTTGTGCGGCGAATGCGGACTCCGGTACGGGGGGGCCAGCGCACCTACGATCTTCTCTCTTACCCTCTATCTTCCTTTCCTTCCCGCCGTATTTCCCGTGCTTTTCACCCTCCCGCCTTCTTTTTGCCTTTCTTTGTATGCCACTGTTTTCACCCCTTTTCGCTCCCGCTCGCGGTTTTCTTTTACCTTTTGCTATTTATTTTTTTTCCTCCCCTTACTCTCTCGCCGATCCTCTTACACCCTTCCGTCCCCGGTCTCACCGACTGACTAACTGACTGTCGCCCGTCTGTCTACCTGCGCCGCGGAAGAGCGGCCACGGTGGATCGCGAAAAGTAACTGGCAAGCCGACCGACCCCGATTGGCTCGAGTCTGCGCCCTAGCGACAACTCGGGTACACCGGATATAAAATATAGACGCCTAGTGTGTACGTATACCTACGCGCCCGCTCTGCGCGGTACGCGGCAACACGGGGGTTGAAAAGGAGGAAACTCTCCTCCCCCTGCGACCCCCCACCCGCTTTCGTCCTCCCGTTACCTGCTCTCCTCTTATTCTATTTTCACTCACCGTACCGGTAGTCTCTCCCTCCCTCTACCGTGTTCGTCCGCTACGCGCTTCATATTCTCTCTTCTTCCTTTACTCTCTCTCTCTCCATCTCTGGACTCTCTCGCGTTATCCCCTCACCCCTCACACTCACCTTGTCCTTCCTCTCTGCCTCCTTCATTCGTGACTATGCGTCTCGTATCGCCTGCCGCAGCGGCGCCGATATACTGTTACTACTGCGATGTAACTGTTGATGAAACCTCAAGGCGCATACATACTTGCAAAAGAAAAGGATGCAAGTCTGCAGAACACGAACGCGAATATTTGTCTTAATTCAAGAATACACATTAAACGGGTACTGAAATTGGATTGTCTTGCGCGAGCGGCATTTCCAACATCGACCTAGCTTGTCGGATGCTTTTGTGGCGTAAAATAAATATGATATCTCTCTATAAACGTATATGTGTACATTTTCATCGTTGCGGATTTCACTAGATTTGTCAGATAGAATGCATGACGTACACGGTCGCGGTAAAACTATGATTAAATTTAGGACAAACTCTTCCTGGTTGCGCATTTTAAGTCTAAAGTCCACACCGCCTGTTTAGGGACTAATTGTGCAGCTGCTTCTTCACGGGGAATTACCTTGCGTTTAGACGGTATACATACATCGATTTAATCGTAACGGTATACATATATACTGTATATCACGACAGTGTACTTAAATTAAATATGTAAAGAAGACTAGATATCTACTATTCCTTTCTTTTAATCTATAATTTCATATTCGTGAAAATAAATTATGTATACTTACGGTTTTTAAGACGCAATTAGTTTGATTTAAAATGTCTAATAATTAAATATTGTACGATTACAATGTATGTTAATTACGATTTAAAGCATAATTATTTTGATGTTCTTCGACATGAGAACATTTGCGTCATTCAACGATTCAGGTGAGCAGTTATTGTAAATTACCACATTATTTTTATTATATTTTTTATAACGATTTCAAAACAACTGGATGAAATATAAATAGCTAGCAAAGTAAAGCATATCTCGTAGGGTAAAGCATATCTCGTGTTTCATTAAATAAATTGTAACAGTATTATTTACCATGCAGATAATATTTATCTAATAATATTGCGATTAATTAAAGACATCACTTTGAACATCGAATTACAGTAAGTAATTCTGATGCGATTCTGTATCTTCTATTTATTTGCATAATAATTATATACACGGAAAAAAGAATTTGTTGACGCGGCAAATTTTACGCTGTTATAGCAAAACATATTAGTTATTATATGGGTAGCAAAGAGATTTGTTATGCATGCTAATTTTATTTATTGCAAATAATTTTGCTAAATCTGCAAATCACTATTATAATAAATTGATTTTTACTTTGCTATTAAAATTTACATTGGCAGCGATAATTTTGCTGCATTAGTAAAACGCATTTGTTAGAAATAAATTATCTTGTTGTAACAGCAAATTAATGTGTCTTTATGAAGCAAATGTACTCAGCAAAATTCATCTATTCTACCAGCAAAATAGATTTTGCTGACATATTGAATAATTTGAAAAATTAATTATAGTAGCAAAGTTTTGTCGCTGTTACATCTAATGTGCAATAGCAACGATTTCGCTGCGGTAGCAAAATTTTTTCCGTGTATATACAACTGTTTTTGGTAACCGACAAGTATTTTTACGACTGTCTAATATTAACTGTCAAATTTATTGATTTCCAGTATGCTCCACATTTTTAGATTAAGTTATATCATTACCTGTTACTTTGAGTGTAATTAAATTCATATTCTATCGACAGTTATTTAATTAAACTCCGTTATAGATTATCGCAATATTGAATTCCAATCATGCGTCACATTTTTTTTTAGCCAGATTGTAAGATGGTAATCCGTTGCTTTATTTTATTGCTTTCGTATGATTGAATTTACGACGTACAACGCTGTTTATGTATTGACGAAGCTTGATCCCGATGCCTGTCGGTTAAAGAGGTTCTCAGGCATCTTCGAACACAAAGTTATATTGTTATTCATAACAAGGGGATATATGATTTCACGAAACCTGTAGCCAGAGCTTATTATCTTAACGTGGCTACGACGGGAGTCTTAAAATTGAACGCAACGCCCGGTGGTCTAATTACTCATTAGTCGGACCAGCCGGTGATTCGAACATCGCCGTAACACAGCCGAAAACTTGGCAACGGCTATTATAGCTGCTCGTAGATCCGTTTTCACGGCTGCTTTAACCAGACGCGGTAACAGGTTTCAGGGTCCCGATTTCGTCTGAATTATACGCTATATTAAATTACTCGGCTTGTGCATCACCATTACAGTTTGTCGCTCGACAAAGTAGATGCGCGAAACTATTTCTGTCGGATCATTACCGTTAGTTAATGGGCGCGAAGCCGCGCAGAATTCATATGTTAGCAAATTGCGGAGCAGCTAACTGCTCCCCGCTGTGACACTTTGCATAACACGACAGTGTTTGTACCTCTGTATTCTCGCAGGCTTTTACGTTGCCGTTCGCCGTTGTGTCCAATTTTTCATTATTACTTTTGCTTTTCGAATTTTTTTCAAATTATTCCATACATTTACGGAAAAATATTTTGTAAAATTGTGAGATATTGAAAGTTGCACATAGAACTGTCGTTTACTACTGTTATTCGCAAGTTATGCTTCTTGTTATAATTACAGAATCTTACTAAACTCGGAATAAGATGTCAGCTCATTGTATGTTACATGTTAAAATTATGTAAATGAACATTGTACAACTATTTCGTGAGTTCGCCTGACGCGGAACAAGAAATATAATGCACTCTCGCGCAGATGTGAGTCTGCTCGAACACTCCAGAAGGCACAGAATAATGCTTATGAATGAACGAGATCGTAATTTTTCGTTCAATTTTTCCCACTCAATAGCGTATTTTAACGTAAAGAAGCGGTGAACGCTGTTATACAATTATTATGTATTATTATGGATTCTAGCAACTGCTGCCGCGCTTGTAAATAGCTCATACTACTGCGAAACAAAAGTCGTCGAGTGTGGATAATATCTACTGCGTTAGTAATAGAAGACAGCGCTCTCTACCAGACACGGGGCATATATCTTCCGCTAATTAGCATTCGTCTAGTCGCGGCTGATACGATGAGCACTGCGTAACGCGAATACATTAATTCCGCCATTGCTATCGCGTTAGCTTTGCGCCTTTGCTATTTCGCCGAACCGTATTCTGTGATCGCACAATGTAAACGGAGCGCCAACGTCATTCTGATGCATCGAGCCTCGTACACGTGCGCGAAGCAGCCTCCGTGCGTAACAGGAACAGACGTGTTCGTCGTGATAACCTGCCTTCAGGACGTATGGAATTACTCGATAAGCTCACGTTCCATCGGGCCAGAGCCAATTCTAGGTTGCACGGAAGAAAACATCCCAACGCTGTCAGCGTTTCCCCGAGAATGTAGAGTAAACAACTTGATTAATGGAAATGATGATGCCTTAGTGTGACTCTAGGATTAAATGATGCTGATAAATGTTTCAACAATCTAGAGCATAATAATTATCATAACTTTCGCGTATGAATAATATATTAAGCCGCTTGTCATTGTTAATAATGTTATCATTAATATTGAACGATTAATATCGGATTAATGTCACTTATATAAGTAGCACTATTTTTATCTTATACTTTTTGCCATTATTGCTTATTAAATTTTAATCTCCAGATGTTAATGTAACATTATTCATTAATTTCTTTAACTTATTTTGTTATAATATACTCATATCTTTTCTGAGCTTATAAATTTTAGATCCAACGATGTATGTGAGAATCACATCATTCTCCATTAACTGAATCTTTTTTTATATCACATTAAATCAAAATTTCATAAAGATATGTAAATTTTCTGCTTCGAAGCAACTGTCATTTTGACTAATATTCAAATTAAAACTCGGAGAAATACAAGACCGTGTAATGTAACAACGTCGTATCAATATTAATCTCAATATCAATCGATCAATAAATTTGTCAAATCTGTTTTACGGTATTTTTTTCTTTTTCTTCGTCCTATATTCGTTGTATATATTTGTTACAATTATATATTATACATTATATTGTACATTAACCGTTATTTCTATTTTATCTCGATAATTTGTCTCGACGTTGTTTCATCCGAATTATCAGGTAGAGTTAACGTGAAATGGCCTGAACATTTACGACCTGGTTTTTACGAAAAGAGGGTAAGTAAAGTATATCGTAATTCTTTAAGGGCGTCGTTAAGGCAAAGAACGGTTGATGCCTATAACAGTTTTTGCAGAATGGAAAAACAATACTAAAATAAAATTTTAAAAAATTGCAGTATTTTATATATATTTTGTTTAAAATTATTGGAAATTTTATAAGCCTATAAAAATGAGAAAAAAATAATGATGCATATTTATAATCTTCAAGTTAAGTATTCATTAATACAAAAATATGTTAATACGTTGCAAGAGCAATATATAGTAGAAGCTTTTCAAGCTATGTACATACTAGGTGCGCAACTAAGTTTCCGGGTTTTTTTTATCAATGCAAAATGGAAAATTTCAAGAGAAATACAAAAAACGGTTTATTCAAAATATCGTCCCTCGCTAGCTACACATTTTTGCCATCTCTCTGGCAATACATGAATACCGCGACGATAAAACGACGCGTCTTTGAATCGAAACCATTCATCCAACCAATTCTGCACTTCTTCGAAATTGGCCAAGTGTAGCCCAGCCAAGCCATGCGCCATCGACCGGAACAAGTGATAATCGGAAGGGGCCAGGTCTGGTGAATACAGCGGGTGCGGTAGCAGATCCCATTTCAGCGTTTTGATGGTGTCCTGGACGATGGAAGTGCGATGGCACGGAGCGTTGTCGTGCTGCAATATTACTCGTTCGTGTCTCGTGTCCCATTCTGGCCGTTTTTCGAGCAATGCATGGTTCAAATTTATCAGTTGTTGTTGTCTTGTGTTTGCGTATCATTTTCATCCAATAACGCTTGCAGATCGGCGTCCTCAAATGTTTTTGGTCTTCCGGAGCGCTCCTTGTCCTCAGTGTCGAAATCGCCACTTCTGAAGCGTTTAAACCAATCTTTACAGGTAGTTTTCGATGGTGCATGTTTGCCGTAGGCTTTCTTAAGCAAACGACCTGCTTCAGCTGCATTTTCTTTCAAGTTGAAGCAGAAAAGCAAAGCTTCCCGCAAATGCTGTTTAGTTGGCACAAAACTCGACATCTTTATTGTTAGAAAAAAAATTTTTGCGTTGCGATATGTGTTGGTATTATAACTGGTTATTGTTGACAGATGTCCAAGTTAATAAAAAAACACAACTTTAGACATGTATATCGACTACATGTATCGTTAGCGCCATTCATGTGTGAAACCCGGAAACTTAGTTGCGCACCTAGTACTAGCTATTTCAAGCCATAAATATGTCAGATTCCATAAAATCGACGAATATCTATGTGATAATTAATCAAAGAGTGTGCTTTGTAATGTTCAATATACATGGTATTCAATACTCTCTTCTCGCTGAATGTGCTATCTTCGTTAAATTTCACTGCACGTACCGCAAAGCGACGTGTTTATTATATTCGCGGAATAACCCACTTGCCTGCGAATTATCCATATGTAGTAGAAAGAGCTCGCATGATATTTGAATGAATATCTGACCCGACACTTCTGTAATTCATACTTTGTTTGTAATATTGAAAGACAAAATTCAAGAACTAAATGATAGCACACCAGTTTCTGTAACGTTGATTAATTATGAACGCGAACTGGCCTTCCAACTTTTGCTGCATTGCAGAATTGGATATATACCGATTTATGTCTAGTTGTACAAACAAAAAAGAGCTGCGCGATGACTAGGAAGAATAAGAGAGAGAAATAGGCCATGTTTCTCTCGTCATAGTTAAGAAATATGATTGTGATTGTGTCTGGCGCAATAACATCCCTTAGACAACTCGTGCATGGCATAGAGTCGGACTAGTCACTTGTTATGCATGATATATTGCGGCATGCTTTCTACGTGTCTTCGTTATATCCCTATTCATATCGTCTCATGGTGTGATAGCACACTCTATTACGTGGATATTGAGAATAACACATCTCTTTTCTTTTGCGATACAGTTAGTGCATAAATGTTAAAAATTGTAGATTTCCATTAAATAGATGATAAGTAAATCTATAGTGAAAATGACGCGTCGCCATCAAATTGTAATGCGAACTTAAGAAATGCGATGCACAATTATCGTCTGTCTATTCAGTTGAATGGTTAACGGGTAGAAGTATCAGCGCGTTGAACAGTTCAGTACACTGCACAGTCTCGTTAAACTCGGATAACTTCTACTGAAATGTTTATTGCGGTCAAATGACGTTATGCCGCTTGAGTAAATCAAAGCAAACAAGAGTACACAGGCCTATTCTGCAATTTGCGTGCAACATGGTCGTTACATGCATTTATGCTTTCAACGATGCTTCATAGAGATCGATGTAACGAAGCGATTACTTGTAATGTACATTTTGTAATATTGCTTATGATTTATTAATTACGACAGCTAAAATATTGAATACATTGATTATGCCCAAAAACAAGCTAATTAGATTAAATATAACAAACACCTAATTCTCTCGTAACGAAAATATGGTATATTGCAGTGTGCGTAAATAGCAACTAGTTAATTTAATGTTTTGTGTTAAATATTTACATATATGTATTTTATATTTAATATATATATACGTACTGACGTTGTATTTAAATAAAATTAAATGAAGCCAATTGAATGCTTGGTGGCTCGTTGCGTTTACGTCTACCTTCTGTATTTCTCTTTTAGTATTTTAAATTTGTTTACCCTAACTTTAGCAAAGAATGCATCAAGTGTGTACTATTCGTCTCGAGAGTTTTACGGCATGAACTACCACCGTCCGCTTGAAATACTCTGATTAAATGTCTGCAGAATCTCTTCTAGTGTAAACAATAAACATTTCCGCGAAATGAAAATTGTGTTCTATGCTTCTTCATGAATTTTGCTTTGCACTTGTGCCTCCAATCTTAATAATAATCAGAAAATCTATTTTCCTCTCAAAAGTCTACATTACGTAAATAATTGATAAATTGCGAAAAAAACTAGGCTTAGTTTGCAGGATTATAAAATTTAAATCCCATATCATTCGTGTTACTCCAAATCGATGTGTTCTTTTTCCTTATTCCACGAAAGTATTTACATTGTGCATGCATACGTCGATAAAATATAAATAAATCTTACGCGTTTCTACTCATATTCAATAACAACCTGTCATGGCGGAACACGCGACACAACTTTGCATACGTATATAACAAAAGTTGGAAACTTATAAGACGTCAGAAAGTTTCTAAGATAATACAACAAGACGCAAACGCGCTCTGGTAGCGTCGGCAGCACTACAACTTTCCCAATTTGCTATCTATGACTACAACTGCAGATTCTAACTCAATACGCGCCCCTTAATATTCATCAAATTGGCCAAGCGTATAACGTCTTTAAGGCGTTGTCCAACTTAGCATAGATCAACTAGATAATACTCTTGCGCTAACTTTTCCAACTAGACACATTAGAAGGCATACGTGATGTAGTTAGTTGGGGAGATGTCGCAAGGTTTTGCAGAAGATAATATAAGTTACATAATGTAGAGGAGTTATAATAGCGCTGCTCTGCTCGTAATTTCAATATTACGATGTGTTCATTTCCCGATGCACGTTGTACTCATTTGTAATTATAAATTTACGCACGTTTCCAATTATTAATTGCAACTGCGATGTCTAAAAAGTTTGCCGAAATATAAAGTTAGCTTGCTTTCGCCTATACATATTTAATTATGAACCCAACTTCCAAACTATTAAATTTCACGAAGATTATACCGAGAAAACATGTGAAGTGAATTTCTTCGCGCCCCGAGCAGAATAAATGTATTCTCTGCTGTATGGATTTCATCGTGATATAATGCAATGGATATCTGATTACAATGCGCATGGTGTTATTGAAATCCGTGCTAGAATCAATATACGACTGGTGAGAATTCCGATATTAATACAGATATTGATGCACTGTAAATTATACTGGATGTCTCGAACATTGCCCATTTGCTCTCGACTGTGCTTGGTAAACTTTGTGCCATCTATTTCAGTATCGAGGCGTCAATATTTTTTTTAATTATAATAAAAAGTATTAATTAATGTAATAATACTCTCTTTTTTTCTCTCTCTCTCTCTCTCTCTCTCTCATAAAATATATTCTCATAAAATATAAGTATTCCATTAATTACAAATTATATTTTTAGTGCTTTTTCTTTTACGGCAATATTATTAAATTAATTTACGTTATTATAAATAGAGTCTACTGCAATTAAAATAACCACCTTTAATGAAGGTTGATTCTTTTCAGCTTTTTACTCGTGCATTGTATAGTGAAAGTATCTCGGTGGATAGTTTTTAATTACGCGAGTATGCGAAAAGCATTGCGCTTATACATTATTTTAGCAGTCCTTCATAAAGGCATAAAGTATCCTGGATATATCATGAAGTTTTCATAACTCACGCCACTTACCGTGAATATATGCCCAGCCTGGCCGCATCGTCGGCATTACCCTTCGCGTAGCGCGACATTTTATTCTACATTTATGATCACTATAAGCCAAGATCGTTATTCCGCAGCTGTATTTTTCACCATTATCAGCTAATAGAGTCATAAATCGGCGCGTGACATAAATGAAAAAGTGTAGTGGTCACATATTGTTACCATGCGATGATCCACAACGAAATGCCAATCGATTTGGACTTAAGACACGAGATTTTATAACAACGTCAGAGCGCCAGGAGAGCGCCGTGTCGTAGTGGCTGACTGCATTATCTTCGACGTTTCATCTCAATCGTTACTTTGCGCGATTAATACACATAAACGAAACGACAGTAAATATAGAAACAGAAAAGATATTCCGGTTACATAACCGAGCGTAATAAAATAAATTATAAGTCGTGTATTGGATACTAAAATATATATTATATCGAAGATCAGCCACACGCTGTAAACCGAATCATCTCTATTCATAGTGCATCAAAGATTAGGCAGTAATTACATAGACGGGACGTTTCTCCATAAATAGCGACACTGTTAAAACGTCCACAGAACGCGGTCAACGTAATTAGTATCGCATAATTATATTTTTAGATAGCTGATGTAGAACTGATACCGTCTACCGCTGATACAAACTATAAATCGACCAATAACTATATGTATTATTTAAATTTAGAAAGAGCTTGAACGGATAGTTTAGAATGGAGTCGCGTATATCTACTCTATTATTTTTATCCTAAAAATGTCTATAAATTTGCACGAATAAAAAATATCGTATGTCGAATAGTCCAAGAATTACAAAAATATTCGTTAACACCTGTATCATTTTTGTTTTTACAACTTTGATGGCAACACCGATAATACATCGACAGCTGATGATATCGCCGGAGCCCTAATCTGCTTTAAGTGCACTCCTACGTTCGGCGATTCGTTTGCGAATTAAGAGACGCAAGAACCGTCGCGCGAGTCTGTTTGTCGCTGCGACAGTGAAATACAGCGGCCCTCGTTAGCCGAATTTCGGTATTATCAGCTCATTAGCATATCGTTTTTCGCGCACCGGCCGAGATAGAGATATAAAAACGTTAATCCCCGTTAAGTGCTCTCAAGTCCGTCGATTCGTTCGGAATAATGGCGCGGCAGATATCCCCGGTCTCGCAGTTCTCTGATGCTTTGTCTTCCCGGACATCCGCTGGAGAATACCGCAAACGTTGCCCACGGCGACTGCAGTACGGCTCGCGATTCTGCACATAACGGCCCGCGCTTTGACAAGTTTACGACGTTTAACGGGATGCAAATGTCGAGTGGAGGCGCGTCCGCACGCAGGTCCGGCCGGACGATAAAGAATGGAATACACGAGATGTCGGGGGATAAAATGAGAGAGATAGAATCAGAAAGCAAGGAAGCAGAAGGGAGAGAGAAGGAGGGAGATAGCGAAACCGGCGTAATTACAGGAGGGGAAGCGTAGTATACTCTAATTCTCGTATAACGGGCGAGGAGAGGCACATCGGCACCAGGAGCTGGCCAAACGCCAACTGCTAGACAGTGTGGAAGCGGTTGTTTCAGCTGCAAACTATATCACCGGTAACTCGCCGCGGCCGCGGCGCGTATGTGCGCGTGATACGCGTGGAGAACACGCGAGGGCGAATGTAAGTACTTACGGCCACCAGTTGCCTCCTCTTGCCAACCCCATAATAATGGATTACGCGTTATACATTTAGTAACTTTATCACGGAAATGTAATACGAGACGTATTAATAGAATAATAGAGGACGAAGAATGTTTTTTTAAGATAAATGCTTTCACGATTATTACCGCAATTTATCGAAAATATAAAGTTAAAATACCAATTAATTAATTTTTATTTGTTTATTTTGAAAATTATTTTGTAATTAACATATAATACGTGTATGTGTACGGCAAAACCGACGCGATAAACCAATTGTAATTTTAAAAATTTATTTAGACTCTTATTAGGAGTTAAATAATGCTTATGCAAATGTATTGGAATTATTATTGCATCTATTTTTTCCAATATGAGATTCTCGACCCCCCCGTTTAATGATCATTCATTGCTGCATTATCCACTAATTATTTTCATGCATTTAAAATGTTTGCCGCACATTCGTGGAAAAATCGAACGCCGCGCGATCATAACACCGCACAAAAACCAAAGTGCTCGAAAATATTTACGGAGCCGTGTTTCCATAAAGCGACTGGTAGCGATGGCTTTTGGGTAACTGCAGCAGCAGTCTCTTACCATTCGGTATATTTACGCCAGTACTAGACCTTGCGGAGGCGAGTGTTTTCGTCTCGCTGGCTATATCGTTGGCAGTTCGCTGCGTATATACACGGCGAACTCACACGTACGTAAGTACTTACGACCACCAGTTGCCGCCTCTTTTCTCGGCGTTACATCCATCGAAGTATAAAGCGTCGTTCAGCAGCGTGGACGGGATGGTTTATTGATCATTGCGGCGGAAGCAAGAATTACCTTCGTTCGCGCCCTTACGTCGTAAATATAAAAGAAACATCTCGGCCCTGACAATTGCGTTAAAACACGAGCCATCGTGCTGATAAAAATAAAATTACTTTCGTGTTAATGTGTTTATAAGAAAAGGAAAATGCATTTCAAATATGTGCAGAATACATTACTTTTTTATATTATTTTATCTTTTACGTTCTATTTGTATGTTATTCCCACTGAGCTTTCATATCTATACATCAAATATACTCCGCTATGTTATTACTTCAATTAAATAGTGCGAAGTCAAAACATATATCTTGTATATCATAAAATATTGGCAATGCCATTTGAATAACTATATTTCCATAGCTATTTTCTCGTTATTGACTGTAATAGCCAAGAGATTCGTGAATATGGCATTATATGCATCAAAATATGCAATGTGACGGTAATATATCAGCATATTCTAAACATCTAAATAATGTAGTCAGAATAATTATTTGGATTTACTTGTAAAATCTCTACTTTACTATCATGTATTTCAATTATATACCGATATAATCATAAGCTGCAAAACGCCTCTATTATACGCACTTGAAATAATCCATCTTTACCTCTAATGAGGGATGGAATATAGATAGTTATCAATATATACATGATAAATACATGTATTAGAAATCCTATTTGAACGTTTCCGTCATTTCCCAGCTAGTTGATACGGTAAGCCGATTTTGTGATATATGCAACGTTTCTATGCATGGCAATAATCGATTATAACTTGCATAAAATATGATGCAGTGATTCAATTAATATTATGCCGTTGTTCCTGCATTCGAACCAGTATGGATAACAAGCGAGTGGCGCCTACGAGACGCATTACAATTTCACTGGCTCGGTCAGTGCCGAGGAAGATGGACATTTCGGTTTTATTTCCGTCGTAGCCCCTAACGAGATATTGATACAGCAGCGAGACCACCCATAACTTTCCACCCCAGAATCGCGTATATAGACTCTTCCGCAGTCACTCGTCGTTACGCGGAGGATGGGCCTCGGTAAATCCACGTTAGTATGTGCGGAGGGTTGTGAACGTATCCTGAGTAACCACCCTTCTTGTTCTCGAGCACCGTCTATAACATCGTTCCTGAGTTCCAGGACGTCGCTGGACGACTTGAAAATTTATTACCAGGATAGGAGGGAAAAAAGCTGCGGAGAACCCGACTTCCTGGCGATATACTTGCCTCTGCGTCTGACCCTTAATTCTCCCGGGACGGACAGAAGTAGCGACTTTAAATTGCGTACACCGCTTAACCGGTAGATTTTCCGGAGTCCGGGATAAAATGTTTCCTGATACTCCTTTAGCTCCGACAACGATATCTGTGCAAGAAACCTCGCACCCGAAAAACGTTTAAAGAAAAGCTCTTTCGTATTTTGTCTACGACAACGCGAGAAGTTTATCATGCACACATCGGCATATAGTAACGTTAAAACATTTTTTATGCACGGCAAGACACTTGCATCGCTGTTACTCACTCGAATAAGCATGCATGGTTATGGCTGAGTTTATTCGCGGGTACATATATTTATTCCTGTATAGGGAACGGATAAAATCGTCCATAAAATCTCGTCGTTACATCGAGAATTCAACGCGTGGAATATATACCGGAAGATTGTCTTTATGCGGTGCACGCAACGAAGGTTTGAGCCCTCATAAAGCCGACTTGTATAAAGCGTTACTTAAACGTACCGTGAACAGATCATCCATTCTGAAAGCGATCTGCGATCTCCGTTGGTAGACACTCTTATCTTTGCCATGATAATCCGGACTTGGAAGAATCGACAGACGTGTATGTACAACGGAAAACTCGGTTTTGTAAACACAAAAAAGAGTCGGCATATATACATATATGTATGTGTGTGTAATATTTCGCCATATAACAATATTATATAATGAATTACTGTCACGTGTATTATTCATTTGTGACCCGCTGGAAAAAAAATGTCTCTTCGTATATACAGTCAGTTCGATATTTTTATATCTCGTGAAAACCAACTGTCAGTTGCACGAAAATTAACTGACCACACTAAAATTCACTGGTAGTGATGCACACGACTCGCAATTCATACTAGCAATTATTCATGTCTCCGAAACGTATAAAAAAAATGATGCATCCCGTATATTGGACATTATTATTTCGAGGCCGACACGTATATTAATAAACGCTTTTGCACAAATCGTTGATATAAAATTTTGTAAATATTTATAAAAACTTGTCAATTGCTTCAAAATACAGTTGTTCCACAAAGATTGAAATAATAATTTACAAATGAACTATATCTGCGGAAACAAAATACATATATGCTATTTACAGAAATTTTCAAACTTTTTTGTATTGCCAATATAATTAATCAGAAATAAAGTGCTGTCCTCATGAGGGAAAAAGCTACACAACTAGCATGAACAACAAAATCGATTAAATGCTATCAGCAGACACATTGTTAAACTGCACAATTTCAACAAAGATTATCTAAATATGGAAATCATCTTACCATTTATAGATTAAAACTAATCTTCCTACAGCCAACAAGATAACGTAGTCGGTATTGTATCAAAAGAGAGAGCAAGAGAAACCAGGACGAGAGTCTGATCATCTAAAGGCATGAAACTATACTACCGACTGCGTACTTCGTGAATACACACGAGAGCACGAGGTTCTTTTACACACGAAGAGATGCCGCCGTTGCAAGCAATATGTGCTTTTTATGCTTGTACAGCGATAATTTTATAATTAGCATACGTTTAGCAAAACTCATCCTTTTTCTGTATTGTTTTAATCAATCATTTAACGATTCCACAATGCTTCGTGTAAAACATGAATGCGATATTGTAACCAAACACGAAGACGTACTCTTTCCTCCTGATCGCAGTTTCTTTCAAAAAATGTACGATGACTTCCGATATTTGCTGATGGCATCAAATAAAAATCCAGGCGCTTGCAAATATCTACGTAGTCATGCTTCTATAGTCTCGGAAAAGCGACGGCATTTACGTAATTACAGATACATTATTCATCCATTCAGTATGTTTAGGTATATTTCATTGATAAACTTCTATAACCTTTTCAAAAATCTTTATATCTATTTATATATCAATTTTCAAATTTCTAAGCTATTCAATTAAACCGAATTCTTCGTTGCACAGACATTACTGGGATTTCACAATGATTTTAATTATGATATGCTTGCTATTCGCTGTTCCGCATCAAGCTGCCTTCGAAATAAGCCAACGCTCGCATTACTGGACATTTTCCAAAAATTTCCTGCTTTTCTTCTGTTGCATGGACGTGATTGTTAATTTTATGACAGGGTAAATATAATTTAATTAATAAATATAAAATAATTCAATCGCGCTTATACTGCGTATTCGCAGAAATTGCCGAAACGCATGATCGTTGTAATCCTAACTTTGTTATTATATTAGAATTTAACAAAACATATATGATATACATATAAATTAAAAATAAAATTTCCTTTACTATTATTGAACAGATATTTTGACAAGCTGCATCACATCGTCGTGATGGAGCAGAAGCAAATAATGAAGAGATATCTGAAACGTATCTTTCTGCCAGACCTGCTGGGCTCTCTAATGACTGACATCGTATTTGTTGCAGTGTGGCAAAAGTTTACAGTCACGCGGGAATTAGCGTCTTTGATATGCGGATTTCGCGTGTTCTCTCTCACTTCCTACATAAGAAAAATTGCCCATGTGTATGACGTTCCAATAGCTCTCTACAAAGTCTGCATCGCGATATTTTGGCTGGTAATAACATTGCACTGGCAATCTTGCCTCTACTGGCTAATGCCGATAGCGACGACCTCCATGTATCTACCAGAACGTCCAGCGAACGGTTCCTGGCTACATGAATTCGATCTTTGGGAAGAATCTAAAGCCCGACAATATTTATCCAGCCTTTTACGCGCTATCTCCACTTTCCTTTCCTCGGGCTTTCTGCATAGCAAACCGAGAAATGAGACGGACCTCACGCTTGTGATTATCTCACAAATCTTCGGTAGTTTGATTATTTGGATTCTAATAGCTTACGTGAGACTGTTCTTCAAGGGCGCTAACGGTTCTAAGACGAAATATCGAAACATCATATCGCAACTCAAACAATATATGATTCATCGGCAGCTACCGCACACGACTCAACATCGTATCTTAGCTTACTACGAATTTTGCTTTCAACAGCGATATTTTCGCGAGATCGAGATTCTCAACATATTGTCTATGCAGATGCGTCAGGAAATTAACATGCACGCCTGTCGTAAGCTCGTGGAAAACGTCACGTTCTTTAACAATCTGCCTCTCGCTTTACTCACGCGCATCGTCGCCCTGCTGAAGTCTGAGATATTTCTAACGAACGACGTGATTGTACGAGCCAATCAACCAGGTGACTGTATGTACTTTATTGCTATCGGCACGGTGGCGATTTACACGAGTTCCGGCAGGGAAGTGTGTCACTTAGAGGACGGCGCGCATTTCGGGGAGATCGTTTTGGTGATGCCGGAGGAGCGGAGAGTGGCCAGCGTGGTCGCTGTTGAAATTTGCGAATTATATCGTCTGGATCGCGCTGATTTTGCCAGAACAATTCATCCGTATCCCATGCTATGGGAACAAATCAAGAAAATAGCTATCGAGAGGCACGAAAGAACAACAATATTGAATGCGGAATAAACATATATCGTAAACGTATTTCATTTGGAAATGTCACATATCGTTACTATAATATAGTTTCTGACAAAAATGATAAAAAGTGTTATTTTTGTATAACTTAGTTACGATATTAACGACAATATTGATATCGCTTAATCAATTAAAATAAATACTTATACAGCGATGCAGTATATCAAAGCGTAAGTGACGTTAAAAATTGCTCTGTGACCATTATAATTATACAAATTACGAGTGAACGCCGAACAGGCCATTGAGACAATCGATTACGCGACAATAAATTTTAGTAACCCGATTATCCAATCTTTGCAACATAGAATTAGCGTATAGGATTTATCGACGAGATCGTACTTCGAAACAATGCGTTCGCAATCCGTGCCTCATCTACAGAGGTATAATGTGCTCCAAACTTACTATAGCGCACTAATGTCAGGTTATAAGGACTGCCGTTGGATTGTTGAGATTAAAAGAATTGTTAATAATCGTTGACGATAATAACGGAAAATTGTTAAAGAATCGATAAATTTCAAGACTCCGATAACTGTTTCTCGTAACCCAGCATTAGGGCAGATTTATTACCCTGGACGTGGATCAAGAAGATCGCGATCGTGCGCCGCGGAAGACTACAATTTTCAATGTACTGTAGATCATCGGTAATATCTCGTGTAGCGAGAAGAATATGTGATCACTTCTTAAGATGAATTCATGATAATTACAGTTTAGCACCGTGCAACACGACCGGAACTTGGACTCGTTGTTTTGCGAACGTCAAAAATCAAGACCATTCGAAGTGCAATGCGCGTATCAAATGTATCGAGCTTTGAATCGGCAAGTGGGGCACTTAATGTAATGGAACGAGAAACGGAAGGACGTCTCTTCGCTTTGTAGCGTCGACGCAACTAGCTCGCGCTATTAATACTTATCGGGGAGTGGGATCATTATCTTTAGCGCTGGTTGTAAGATCAAGTTGATTGTAGTCAGTGTCCCGGGATATTGCATTAAGAATACGCGTGTAACGAGAGAAGACCTGATTTACTTGACGATGCGTGCTTATCTGAAAGATTCGCATATCAAGTTAGTCCGACCGGTTCTACCTGAATATCTGCGTGACGCGATGCAATGATACGTTATCCGTTATTAATGAATGCAGTTTTCACGATAATTGCTTTTTGTCGCTGCGCAACGGACTTGTTCTTTCACCGGGCGAGGAATGTCCAAGCGGGAAAGCTTCGATGGCGCGCGTAAATCATTGGCATGCGTGTAGGTGTAAAAAAGAGGATCTCTTTGGAATATATTATTAGATCTAGCTACGGTAGCACGGGGTAACGAGTTCAATAACAAGTGTCGCGATGATAGATAGAAGATATATATCTCCTCTCTTGCTTCGCCGATATTAAACGCGACAGATATCCAGTCTGATTATTCCGCGTTCACAGAAAACAACATAAATTACCGCTAAAAAGGTGAACAAACTTCGAACTCGTATCGTCACGTGAAGTAAAAAAAAAAAAAAAAAAAAAAAACGTGGAAATCGCAGAGATGCAAAGTGATGGTATATACACATTAAATTTAAAAGCTATCGTGCATAAATCATATCAGGATAATAATTTAATTATGCATAAAATTCAAAAGTTAGCGACAAATTGCATTGCAGCAGCATTAGATATAATCAATAAAAATAATGTAAATAATTGATCGAAAAGGATCGGTTTACAAATCCGTGATATTAATGACATCGTTCCGCCTTTTCCTCGGAGGAGAAACTGGCACCCGTTAGATAAAATCAATTGATATCCCTCCCCCTTTCCCCCCCGGCGATCATAGGTGGTCGACCGCGCAGAAACTCACGCCTCGTCTGGCCTCACCATGAAAACGGCGCTGCATTATCCGACAACGGCGGCGTCGCTGACGGCGAAGAGACGCCCATTCGACGAGAAACAATGGTTCATGCGCATCGACGCATGGGCAGAGAGTACGCCGATGACAATGAAACGTTTAGGAGGGCTGGCCATTGTAATAGGCCAACGATGCGCCTGCTTGGTAGCTCCCGGTGGGTGCACGCACCGGGTATCCCTACCGCCGCGTGCGCACCGGCTTCAGGCCGGAAAGGGGAACGCCGTGCGTTAGCACAAACGAGACGGAGAGGAAGATAGCTTACTATTGTTATCACCACGGTCGTCCGGTGGATTCGGTCGGCGGGAGCGAGACAAAATGCTACCGTGAAGAACGAGTGAAAGCACGGCGACGAAGCGAGGGAAGGAGCTCGAGAGAGACAGAGGGCGAGAATAGGCGAGGGATAGAGAGAGAGGGGGAAAGAGGGAGAGAGAGAGGAAAGACCGTTGTGCTATGGTTATGTGGCCACACCCCGCGGAGCCAGCCAACGAGCTCTCCGTCGACCGACGATCCACCTGACCCCCACAATGGGCAGATCCGCGTAGCTACGCGCGGTGACTACGGCGTGCATTGTGTCCCCCCTGTGCGCACTGTCAAATGGCACGCCGCTAAAGCGGGATGGAGATGCGCGAGCGGTTATCATGCGCGGAGGGTGGAAATGAAAGACACACGATGACGATACATCCGAAACGAGCCTCCCAGCTGAACGCGTCATTTACCGTGCGCGACACGATGACAACGCCGAAGATGCGCTGAGAATGCGCAGCGTAGCAGGCAGCTTAAGGTCGTTAACGCGTTTAACGGTGCATGAGTGATGCGGGATCACGATATGTCTTTTAAAATATACACCGAGCATGTCGCGGATAATTCGAGTCGCTTACTTCCATGACCGCGTTCCTTCTCTAATCGCATCCCTGTCGTCCCGCGTGTGCATCGGAGGATAAGGTGAAGCGTACGTAGAGAAACGCGGTTCGTTGTCCGAGACGCTCCGGCGAAACATAAACTTCGAGAGTATAAGTCTGTACGTAGTAACGAATGCGAAAGTCTATAAAATAAAGATTACTCGAGATTGAAGGTACATTAACGACTTAAAGAGTTCTGTAAATCTTCTTACTACGCACATTCTACGCTAATCGTTCACGATGTCTGCATTCTTGAGAATAAAAATGAAACCGTAGACGCATTTTTTCGCATATTAGACAAGCAGCAAACCCTGAAGATCAAGACCGAATAGCATCTGCGTTCGAGAAATCACGACGGTACATTCCAGCGTAGTACGCCTCGACGGAATTAAACCATGGAAACGATTCAGACTCGTATCGCCGATGCAACAGCGAGATTGAGTCTCGCAACGTCTTCGCGCAGAGATATCTGGATAGACAGATACGCGGAGCGTGTACACCTACATCAACAAAACCCGGCGACGGCGACCCTGGCTGCCTTCTCCTCCGCGATGGGTCGATACTCTGCGAGCCGCCACCCTCCCCCGCGCTACCCTCACCCCGCGTCTCGTGCCTCCTCTGTCTTTTGCCCCTACCGCCGCTGTTTCCGTTCAACCCCTTCCATCCTTCCTCTCACATACCCATCTTCACCCACCATCGTGCCGTTCTCTCATCCCTTGTGCTTCCTACCCCTACGTCGTCCTCCGTTTCCACTTCCTCCTCCTTCTCCGCCGCGACCATCTCTACCTTCCCGCCGCTACCACCGCCGCCTCTTTTACCCTCGGTGGCCTCGTCCATAGGTGTACCGGTTGATTGATCGTTTATCGATACGCAGAGGGCCCACCCCGGCGAGTTGCGGGTACGTCCTACACCCGGTCCTCTGCCTACCCTCCGTTCCGCGTCCCCCCCCTCCCCCCCTCCGCCCCCGCCGTTCCCGCTTTCAAGTATACGCATTACACATTTATAAGGGCGTTAAACACGAGCCGCATCGATGGCATAGAACGCTGTACAAGGGTATATATGCGTATTTCCCTCATCCTCTCCGCGTCCTTCCCTCCTCCGCGCCTCTCCTGATACTCTGCTCACCGCTACTCTTCCCTACCTCCGTTCCTGCCTCTCCTCTCCTCTCCTCCTCCGTCCCCTGTAAAGCCAACCGGCCGCCTGGCCAACGGAGCCCCCCTACATCGGTTTTGTGTAGGAAGAGCCATGCTCGATTGGTGTCGGTGTGTTTGTAAGCGCGCCGGGCAACATC
Source organism: Linepithema humile (assembly GCF_040581485.1). Classification (NCBI taxonomy): domain Eukaryota; kingdom Metazoa; phylum Arthropoda; class Insecta; order Hymenoptera; family Formicidae; genus Linepithema; species Linepithema humile. Next base: position 19,912,875 of record NC_090134.1, read on the forward strand.
AATGTTTCGAGTCGAGCGTCCGCCCCCATTATTTTACCCCCGGCCTTGGAAACGCCATCCCATCGACTAGCTGCTCTCTATATAACCCTCGCACGGCGTGGCATCTCCCCTCCCCCCCTTTCCTCCCTCTGACTTCCACCTCCGTTCGCTCGCGCGCGCAGATCCCGATGCACACAACCGATACTTATTGATATGGGCTTCCGTTTACCGTTGACTACATACGTGACTTAACCGCCGGCCCCATGCACTTCCGAAACTACTACATCAATTTTTAACTGCGCAGCCGGATTTATCGGAGCTTATATTCCACTTCCGTGGCGCGCCCGGGCAACTGCGCTTGTGCCGCCCCGCGAGTTTCTGCATTCTTGTACCTTGTTTCCGTTCCTTCAGTCGATTATTCCGTTTCGATTCTTGGTCGAGCAAAGTATGAAATGTACCGAAAAGTAGTAAATATCTCTACATCTCTCTTTTTCTCCAAACAAAAAAAAAAAAACAACAAAAAAATAGTGCGGCATTTATCTTGCTAAAAGATAAATTATATTACATATGCACACAATTACTACTTGTGAATTAAAATGCTATTTACTGCAATAATTTTTTATCAGTCAAAAAGAAAGCTAATAATTCGTTAACAAATTGAGGCAAGATCGCAAGTCGGGGATTGCGTCCAACCCCTATCGAGTGTTGGCTTCCAGTCGTGACGTAGCATCACGGTGTTGACTGTCCGTCACACATCCCCGAGCTCGAATGACGACGTTTATAAGCTAGTGTCAACAACGGTGGGTAATGATGTGCGGCCCCCATGTTCAGCAACCATAGGAGTTTCCCGGCGGGCGGTCGGGCACCCGCAACGTATCATCCCGTCACGCTACATTGAACGTCATTGTCCGAACTAAAGTCGCCGTTTATCGCTCAACGGGGTGACGGTATGCGAACAGAGAAACTGAATACACCTCGCCCGTACATCGTCCGTTCCCTCGCGGCGACGATGCAAAAAATCGCTACTCGAAAAAACGACGCATCGATTTATGCGCATCCGTAATCAAACATCGTTCCTGGCTTCCATCAGTTCTCTCGAAAATAACATATGATATAAGAATGCCTACAAATTTGGCACAACATATTTTTTTAGTACTATTAAAAGTTTAAAATTACATTTATTTTTCGCGTGAAACAGTAAATCTACTTGATATTATTCCACAATTGTAATCTTTGTGTTGTTATAATTAAGATATCAATATAAGTTTTACACCTGGCATGGAATTTTTATAATATTCTGTAGAATAGAAAACATTTCACGAAGACGCGCGTTTCCAACCCTCTCTACACGTGACAGCTGATTTACATAATTCGTCATTGACTTCGCCTTTACAGTCACCCCTTCACTAACGAGACTACCCCAACAGGGGGAATGTTTCTGCAAATTCACCTTCGCCCAGCGTTATACACCGACACTTGATTATCTTTGCACGGTTAAAGCATTCACTGCAACTGGTAGATAAAGCGGAAAATACGACCGTGGCATGAATTGCAAAAATCATTTAACTACAGAGAGAAGAAAATACAAAAACGTTATTAATCAGCATCAAAATATGCTTTAGCAATAATTGCATTTAGCTAACTGTAATTAACAACACGTTATTATGTACAATTATAAGTATTGAAAAATAAGGTATTTTTCATATTAGATAATATGTCACTTGTTGATATTTATTATTTGCAATCGATTTCATGATTGAGTATGCGCATTTTAGAGAAGACTTAATGAACTTTTTAGAACATGAATATTTAATTAACGATAATTTGAGAGATGGATGATAAACAACTGGCAGAGAGCTGTAAGTCAATTGTAATGTGTGCGAAGTATTTGTCTGTAATAAATAATGACGATATACGAGCGTGTGTATCTCAAAGAATTATGTGTATTCAATATGTATGCTCAGTGAAATAATATATGTATTTTCGTCACATTCCGAAAGAGTGAGTAAACGCGTTATTATCAATCATCAAATGTAAATGTACTTATGAATATATTATGTAAAAACAAAAAATATTAGGAAATTATTAAATTAAAATGGTAAATGTAACGGAAAAAATCGACATTAATTACACTTGTCATAAAAAGTAATTGCGAAATTAAGATTTCGGATTACATCATAATGTGGCCGTGATTAAAGCTACAAAAAATGTAAAACAAGCGCATAAATAAAATCATTTGATTGACGTTTTGAGATACATAAAAAAGCAATGCAAAAAAAGCGTGTCGCGAGTTGAACCAACTGCATCCGATCCTGATTACTTTCATCTCACGTAGATCGTTTCGTTGCAAACGTGACAGAAATTACCCGTGGCGCTAGATCTCGCTGCGTTCTCAATAGGCGTCCGGGTCTCGACCAACAAACACTACAAATGCCGAGACAGCCAAAACGGGCACCGAGGAAAATTCATAAACTTCGAGAGCTACATGCTTCTGCCATCCTTTCTTCGGCGACGAGAAATCGTATATTTCGCCGCGCATAATGAAAGACGGGACGGATTTTCGCGGCTCTTTACGAACTGTGACTTGCACATGAACGTCCCCGAAACAAATAATTCGCCATCATTACAAATGGGTAAAGTTTTAGCGGAATTTCCTTTAACTCATTATCGACTTCTTCGAAATAGTTCCTCCGAACTAATCGACTCGTTGTAATTTGACGAGCTGCCTACAAAAAACGCCTAAAAAATACAGTTTTATTCTTTCGTGATAGGTACGTTATTTATAATGATTGTGATAATCTTTATAATGCAATCATCAAATAAAATAATCGCCAACTAAAAGTGATTATTAAGAAAAATATAAGTCGTGCTTTATAAACGCAAAAGTCGACTTTAAATTATTGATTAGCATAAAGATATCACATTTAAATTAATGAAAATTTTAATTGAATTTTTTGCAGAGATTATTTACTATCGATATTTATTTTGTAATTTCCATATTGTGTAATTACATAACTTATTCAGCTTATAACGTTAATTTTACGCGAATAGCGGAAGATAAAAAAAAGATAGATGTGCCGCGGTTATGATCATATTTCAAAGAAATATAGCGGTCTGCATACCATTTCACATATTACAACGGACAGTTAATTACTTTCGGCTTATCCTTCGTCATGTGCGTGTGCTTTCTTTCTTTGCTGTTGTACGACGTCCAGCAGGTTCTCATAATTCCTTTCGGCGTATGCCCTCTTATATCACGTAACTTTATTCGGCGAGCATGCAGCGGAACGGTTTATCATCCGCCGTAGGTCCGAACATACCGCGGCTGTGTCGATAACGATGCTCGAGGTGAAAAGAAGAGTCAACTGCGAAACGATGGTGATTCCCCGAGGCTCTTCATCGTGTCTCCGCACGAAATCCAATGTTTCGCCATAAAGGAATTCACGCGATCGAGTTATGTGGCATTTATTATCGCGATAATGACCAAACCTAATTACTTAGCCACCGTAAACACGTTCCTCCCGATATCGCAGCGGAGAAAAATAGACGTTTGTCAATGATGGATGCAAAACGATTATCCGTGAATTGTATCGCGGATGCGAAATGTAAAAGTTTCAAAGCGGTTTTTAAATATCGCCCGTTTTTCCCGCGACAACCTGTTCGGTTATTGCTCGAAGCGATATCGTAGGCAAGTCGGCTGCAATATTATACAAAGCTCGTCTAAACAAACCTGTTTCCGCAGAAATGTGGAATTAACCGTTACGAAAGATCGTGCCGTATGATAATGAATTTTCTCTTAGGCTTAGAAAATATCCTCGTACATTCGAGGTATCTTCGTGCACGCAACGAAATTACTGCCGGTCCCGTACTATACATTTTGCCCAGGTGAAGAAGCTCTCGATAAACCCAGCGATACTCGATTATTTAATCGACACGTACAAGTTTCGCGCGAGTAATAATGCGTGTAATATTGTAAGCACGCATAGGCTGCTTTGGCCAGAAATCCACGTCAACAGTTTTCTGCGAGGAACGCTCAAATCGTTTGTTACGCAACATGCCCGATCGCTTACAATACACGTAACGCATATCGGATCCCGCGAGTATTCCCTCTTGCGAGTTGCTGCTAAATAACGTCCATTACTCAGGAATTTATTCGTAGACTCACAACAGGACACCGACATTACGAAGCGATAGACAAGCATCCTCTTCTATAGATGTTTCCGCGAGGGGGTATGTACCTTGTTGCACAGCTAGGATACTTTCATCTAATCCTTGACTATATATGTGCGGATAAGAACATCTACAAACTTCCGTATTCATAACTATTCATTCGCGCAGTCACTGTAACTTTCGATACTCGTATCCATAAAAAAATTTAAAAGGTCATATGCCAAATTGTTTGAAAAGAATATAAAATAGTCTTGCCACATTAGGAATACAAATAAATAAATAGGAATTTAAAAGTTGTAAAACTGACCACTAACGTCGAAGATTTGAAATTCCGTTTTACATAATTCTCTGCTTGTTGTTTTCGATTTATCTCAGATACGACAAGCACGCAATATATCCTATCCAACGTCCCATCTGTTGCTGGGACCGTTTTGTAATATCGCGAACTTTACGAGCAGATTTTCAACAAGCCTCTGCGCGTTGATCTCCGCTAACAGCGATAGTGTTTGAGCAGTAGCGTGACTACATCGCTTTCCCCCCGTTTCCCGCCGCAGCGAAAAAGCGTCGAATTGAGAGGAGTGGGCCGAGGCGCCGTGGCGATCCACGCCGAGGCCGCGCGCGGACCACCCGATGCGCCGGGCATCTGAATTAATTATTTGTTTTAATATAAAATCCGCAGGGTGTGATTTAGTTCGCCGCCACGGGGGCAAGTAGTCGGGGGCCGAGCGCATAAACAAGTCGCAGCGGTCGGAACCCTATCTCTTTGCTCCTCACGGACGCGTTCCGCGCCAGCGAGGGAAGCGTTCGGACGCATATAAGTATGCATACGGCATGCGCTGTACGCGGAGTTGGGCTAACGAGTCGCCGCCGCCGCCGCCGTTGCAATCGCGTCTACTTCTCTGCACAGCACGAGGAAAATCGCGCACGCTCGCTCGGATCGGCGCGACGCCGATTATCGATGGCGCGATTTAATCAAGCATGTCGATTGCTCCTCGGCGTTTATGGCGAATTTCACTCTCTTCGCGTCCACTGAATCATATTTTTTTTTTGTTGCAGCGAGATTGGTTTATGTAGTACGCGCACCTGATACGTCGTATATCTTAACTGGAATCGACCAGCGTCGCTGATATGTCGGTGAATTGGTTTTATTCGGGAATTTTTCCGCTTAATATATCGCTTTGATAAGTTATGCAATTTAAAAATATCACTATCTCGATGTTAATATCATCGTATCCGCTTGAATTGTGCTCCAATGTTGCCTTACAGAGGCCTATGAATCACGATGTAACAATTGCAAATATCCGTTCAAAAGGATGCATGCATCTCGAGTATGCAAATCTGGTATTTAGACCGCAAAAAAATATCAATTTTTGTGATTTCAGTCAATACGCATACGTGAGCGTGAGGCGTTTTGTAACAAGTACTTACATATCACATGAGTACATCAAACGCAAGCTCTATGTAAACTTATGTATAATGGTTGCAGATAAAGTATCTCGTTATGACGATAAACTTGATTATTAAATCGTACATATCTAAGCGAGAATTTATTCCCCACAACTGCATCTCATCATGGTTGCAGATTTCATGCGTAGACATTAATAACGCTATTAATGCACGAAGCTAAGACTTTTAATTGCAAGTATCAAGTGGATTAGTATATATAAATAGCGATTATTATTTATAGCCACTAATAGTATCCATCTGATATTTTCATGCATTTCCGGAATGCTTTTCTGTACAAAGTAATCATTTTTAATGCATGGTAAAACCTCGGAATCATACTATAAATAAAGGAAACACAAAGCGAGAAAGAATACGTATAATACCACTGTTCCGTGAAGCAAACGGAAAAGGGAGGAGCAAAAATTCGAGTCGACTTGGAAGTCTCTCGTTAATGGATGGAAGGTCGCGTGTAGAAGAGAGTAGCGCGTTCGGAGCTATTGGCCGGCATCGGTGGTCGGCAGCCCACTAATCACCACTAATGTTAATATTATGCAGCAACCACAATGCTCTACGTGGAATCTCGATAAACTATGAGCGGATCTCTGAGAGATGCATGCAGCTCTCTCATGCGATTCTCTTGTCGAAGCCACGCCACTACTTTCCGATCGGTCCGTCCATAATCTTCGCATGCAGGTATATTCGCTCATCTCATTTTCTCGAAATCATGTAAGAATCTAGTATGTTCGAAACTATTATCGATCTCTCCTTAATAATAATAATCCTTAATAATATTAAATTATTTAGTGGAGTGAGGCGGTTCTTTAAATCATTTTGAATGTCTCATCTCGTGCAATTGAATCTGTCAGATAAATTAGTTTAAGACATATATTTCCATCAACTCAATATGCGCTATAATTATATTCCACTCGTCTTTATGCGACGATTATGGACGGTGAACGAGAATTGATAGATCACCTCGCGAGTTGTGTAATTCACGAAACTCTAAACGCCATTTACGCGACTCGTCCGCGAAATCGAGGTTCCGGAAAATCTCGATGAGAGATTATTCATTTTCATTTATTACCGTTCTCGGTAATCGCCGATGTGCAAGTAAATATTATAGATAGGCACTGACAGTAAATTGAATACGCGCATCGATCCACGATGATACCAGGTGCGTTTTGTTAGACGGGGTACTCTATCAACCGCTGACCTATCAACTTGCACGAAGAACGAGGGGACAAATCTGGACGGGGCTGCCACGGGTGGTCAATTAGAAATGAATATTCAGCATTTCGCGTTCATTGACAACGATTCCCTCGGTGATGAGTTATCGGAGCCGGTCACGCGAATACCTGTAAAAGCTGATAATACGATCCGTGCGCGCGCGCGCGCGCTCACGCAGTTAAACGCCGTGGTAACCACGCAGGGTAACGATAATTACAGTGTACGCTTGATTAATTACCCTCGCGAATATTTTTCCGGGCAATTTAAGGAATCGCGATGACCCGTATCCCAATCTCTCTCATCTTCATTCATATTAACGTTATAATTAAATTACATACATCGCGCACGCAAACGAGAAAGAGCTGACTGACTTATTTTATTGCTCGCAAAGACCGCCTTGAAGGATCCCGAAATTGGGTTACCTTAATTGGAGGTAGAAGTGGACTCGCATGCGAAACCGTTCTCGCTTCGCCTGTCGCGTTTCCGTATTCACGTGATCGGGGCGTGAATTCCGCGTATTTAAGTGTCCGTTGCGCCATGGTGCCTTTCTTTACCCCCGGTAATGATCCCTTTGTCCGGCGAGTGAACGCGACTTTAAGTGAAAACGTCCATTCAACCAACGACAACGACAGTTTGCGCCCTGAATATATTGCACCGATTGCGAGGGGAAGATAAGTACGGGAGACTGAGGTCCGTCGGTTCTTAGCTTCCGACGATTCCGAGCAAAGGCGTCTTCTTTTTTTCCTTCGACTCGCTCGAGAAAAGGAGCTTAACGCTCGCTTCCTCGCTGTCAGAATGGAAAGAGACTCCGTTATTCACGAAGGCAAAACGACGTCGTCATAATACGAACTCGCTGCTGCACTGAATTCGGGGGAAGCGGCTCGTAATAAAGGCCGGCAATTATTCTCATTCGTGAAACTCGCCCTTTCGTGGCGCCTGGTCGCCGCCGTTGCGTTTTCCTCCTAACGCGGGGCAACACGAAAGACCAATCAGCGCTATTAGCATGAGATTTTTGCAGAGTCCGAGTATCGCCTCGTTCAATGGAACAGCGCGCCGTAATAAATCGCAGTCGCGACATCCGTGCTTATTTGCACACGCGGATAGAATTGACGAACGTCCGCGTCGGACGAAATGTACTTAAGCCGTATCGATCCGTCTTAAGCCAGGCGAATATTAGTCGCCCGGCAAGATAGCGCGAGTGTTTCCACATCCGGCATCGGCGGAGATTTTCACGAGATCGGCTCCATGTGTTTACGTAATGCCCCCGCGCGCGATTTTTCCAGAAAATTAATTAACACCCCCGGTTCTCGTAAGCCGCTTATTCCCTCGATAATAATCCGCGTTGGACGTCCGAGTCGCAAATGCGTTAAGCGTTAATAGATGCAGTGGAGTTGCGCGGATTTTCTAGTAAGTGCACTCACCATGAGTAAATAAACGTATCCCAAGCGGCTCTATTAATAGGCTCCTCTGAGCTTATAAGCCGGAATATATTTTTTTCCGAGACCAGATACCGCGCGGCAGTATCACGCGCATCCCGCGCCACTTCCTAAGCTAAAGGCACGTCGATTCAGAAGCCAATCTCGCATCGAGATAATAACAGGGAGATCGCCCCGTGGCGTCGGTAGGCGGTTAAAATGTACTCGACGATAGTCAATGACCGAGATGGTCCCAAATGATCCTGACCTACCGATCGATTCCGCGCGATAGTTTGCATGCGAACATTTTGTTACGGAAATTTTAAAAAATCTTTTTAAAAAATGCTCTACATTTTTTACAACATTAATTACAGTATTATGCACAGAAACGCGGTTAAATTAGATATTTACTCACAAAAAATTTAATTCAATGATTTTAATAGTAAAAAAAATTGTAATGTGTGCTTCATGTTCTCTCGAATGTCAAGTATCAATTAGAAATTATTTATGATTAAAAATGTAATATTAATGAGCAATACTGAATCCTTTGTATCGGTCGTGTAAATTACTTTAACGAATCTATTAGCGCCATCGAAGAACCGAATGCTCAAGCTTATGCAGAAATCATGGAAGAAATGAGTATTAATTTGCGCTTCCTCGGCACAAACAGTGCATGGATAACGAAGGCCTATTAATAGAGAAGGTACATATATGCCAGAAGGCGACTGTCCTTCTTTCAAAGCCAGCCCGCGGCGTCGTGACTGCTACTACATATTTGCACGTACTTCACAAACAGATAGGTGCTCGAGCGAGTCCGTAATTACGGATGTGGCTCAAAATAATGAAAATCTATTAGTTGGTACAGCGTTTAACAGCGATGCTATCCGTTTAGGAACGAGCACACATATTATTACACACGAACTCGCGAATGGAATCTCATGGTAGGACGAATGAAATCTACCTTACGAGGACGTTCGGAATAGGATGAAGGTTGCAGTGGAAAGTATTCCAACGAGCTCTATTTTGTGTCAACCGGATCTGCGCAAAATTAATAGGTAATGCTTTCTTTAAAGTATCTTTATAAGCGTCATTTACTTTTACCAGGTTCGATTTAATGCAAAGTCGCGTAATAAGAGCGCGTTTTCTCTTATCTCATCCTTAAAGGGGAAATTATAAGATCTTTTACAGTGCTCGATAGACGACGTTAGGAAAATTACTAAGATTCCGAATGTAAACTCGTATCGATAATTAATTTAAAGCTTATAGCATACGATACGATATCAAGATTAAAAGTGGTAGCCTGCCTGCATTTAATTACGCCGACGGGAAGCAAGCCTAAGTGCAATCCATTCCTCCATTGCCCATAAACCACTACCGTACAGGAGACAAATATAAAGAATTACAAGTACAAATGACGCTGCATACACTCATCAATAGTCAAACGCGAAAATGCTTTTCCTTATCTTTAAACACCCATTAAAATATTTTAAAAAATTTTTCTCATCGAATAAAATGTTACGTTGAATTTTTTTATTGCGAGAAGAATAATGACGAATGGAATAAACCGGATGAAAGATACATATGAAGGAACCTACACGAATATCCGACGATATCCCTGATTACACGACCGCCTGTCAGCCTGCGATTCTACACATCGGCGAACACGGTGAGCCGATTAGAGCAGAAACGGTACAACATGAGGAGAAAACAGATAAAGGAGGCATCGTCGACGGTTCGGATGCTGCGGAGAGGATCTTCGCGCGGAGTGAGCGCCGCGTCTCGCATCGGCCGGACGGCCGGCCGTCCGGCCGGTCGGTCGGTCGGTCGGGGTCGCTGACTCGAACGGTCGCCGATCCGTCAGTCGATTACTCCGGGGATCTTACGTGAACATGGAAACAGGTTCTTGGAATCCGGTTCTCGATTCTACATACGACTCTAATCAACGCGGCTAGATTGCTGCATCGTATAGGTACATACGCTGCGTACGGCGCGCTGGACGCTCTCGCTCGGTCGCATGCGTTGCTCGGTCGTTATTCCCTCTGGTGTAACGTATGTTGTTTGTTTCGACGGCTGTATCTCGACCGGTCGAACTCTTAAGATTTAGGACCGATTCATCAACGTTGGTTTCCTTTAGTAGTACTCTATCCACTTTTTTCTAATTCGAAGTTTAGAAAGATACAAAAGTCATTCTAACTAAAATCATTGCGTACTGAAAGATATCTTCTGATATTCGAGTAATAATAATAAATGACCAACAAAGATTTTATCATTATTTATCTAATCTTGTAGAAAGTATAAACTCTGTGCACGCTAAGATATAATTCGCCACTACTGCGTAATGCTAAAGTGACAGTTAATCTTCTCGGCAATTTCGCTGAACGACGATGTCCCCGGCTAAATTGCCGCACGCTTCAGTGACATTCCCAATTTCGATCAACCGCTTAAACGGTTCTGTATAAAGTCAGACAAACCAAGACGTGATTTGTTCCTCACGTGAATTGTCACGAAAGGTGCCAAGCGCGAGCGGCTTCTGCTTAAAATATGAAGTCACGATCATTCCAAATTCGTCGCGCAACTCACGGTCGACCGTTCGAAAGCGATCGCGGTACGTGTGCGAGCAGCTGGTAACTTTGTTTGTACACGTGGAACAAAGTCGGATAATTTGCGTGCGTGTCAATCGCGCGACCGTCTCTTTCCGACCGCGTCGAAAGGTCCGAAACGAGCGGATCGCACTGCGAGTACCGATTTTACGCAGCCGTGCCACGGTAGCTACCAATTATCGTCAATTGAGACCCCGAATTGCAACGACTCGCCGGCAGCTGCCGCGACGGAAACGATTCCCGCGATCCTCGGCAAATTTCAGCGGAGACACGTCGAGGATGGAAACGGCCGGTCCCTCTCGATCGTTAGGATCTTCTCGCGCGCGAGCGATCGTAAATAGCATTTTATGTGCGTCACACAATAGTTTCTTTTCGAGCGACGTGCCTTCAGTTGCGCGCGCGATAAGGATCGACGTTATATCCGTTATCCTCCTCGGAGTCTTTTTGCACTCCACAAAACCGGAAACGTTCGTGGCTGTGATGCGCGTTGCTAGCGAAGCGTGACCAATTAACGTCATTTCTGCAGTGATTATGATAATACCGGCTTACATTAACGCCAAAGCTTGCACCAGGCGACAATATTAAATTGATCATGTATAAATGTGAATATATTATTAATATTTTTTTAGCATGACAACTACTGAAAGTATATCGTACGCACGGCTGATCGTGAAAAAGCGCGACTACCGAAAAATTCAAAATTAAAGTAGAAGACTTAAAACGTAGAAAAAATAGAAGATAATAAAAATTTGCGGGATGGAATATCGCATTATCAATTAAATACCAATTATCATTAATTGAGCAATCATGTACAACTATGACAAATAAGAGACACCGATGAAAGTCTCTCTCTCTCTAATAAAGATCAAAGACCGAACGGTCTAATCGGTGAGTCCACTCATAAACTATGTAACTAACGCAGGTGTGATCGACTTGAGAAAGAACTATCGATTATCGGTGTCAATGAGATGCGCGGGACCAGAGTCCTGGACCAAGGTCGTCCACCTGCCGGGTTATCTGTCCCGCGCGATCCAATGTTTCTCGCTAGTCCACGCCCGTCTCGGAATACGCACACGGTTACGCCGAGTGAGTGAGCGAAGCACCTCGTTACGACGCTACTGTCGAGAATGGAGACATCATCCTCGATGATGCCGCGGAATCCGAGCGGAGGTTTCCTCTCACGCGCCCGCCGCTCGCGTTCGCGTGGTGCGTTCCGGAAGCGCTCTTCACGCAACTGACGTTCGCCCGGCGGTTGTAGGTATTGTAACAAGCGCTTCGCGGCACGATATCGGGAGCGGTTGAAACCCGAGAGCATGCACTACCGGAATGCGTATTTGCAATACTCTCATCGAGATGATAAAAAGCGTTAACCTTGAAAAGAATATCTTTCTCTCATTTTCTTTCATGAGAATTTTTAATTTAGCGGTTTACTTCTGTTTTGTGTTTGCTATTCTTTTTGTCTTTTGTCAGAATTTTTTTTACTTTTTTATTATTTTTTACTTTTTATATATAACAAAATATTGTAGTATAGTTTCACTGTACGACATAAAAAGATGACCGAACGACCTTTCATTCCAATCTCTAATTTGTGGCTTTAGTATCTGTATAATTTCTCTCGGTATCAGTAATGCTTCTGTGTAATGCAAGTATAATAAAATCGCAAATTTCGTGCCATCGGTGGTTGTACAAAAATAGCGATAAAAGTAAAAGTCCTATAAAAAGTTTAATTTCCAATTCATAAAAGTGCTGTGAAAAAAGCCATGTGCGTGTTTAGGTCTTTTCCGTCGATAATGTATTGCATTACAAATGAGAGAGTTTACACAATCACCGCTATCCATAGTATCCCTACCTCGATCCATAGTTGACGCAACGAGATCTTTTTGTCGACCGTCGTTTAGGAAATTTTTGTTCCACAACATATGGTTTGTTTAAAACCCTCCAATTATCATAATCAAGAGCTACGCTACGTATTAAAAATTCCGTAAATTTCTAATTGATAAATCAATTATATAATATGACGTGAATAATTAAATGTGTATTAAATTTCTATTATATAAAATATTAATTGCATGTGCGGCACAATGATTCGAAAATATTAAACATTTATTACGATCGATTTTAACGCTTTCTGCGCAATTGGAAAGCACGATGAGATTCCTCGAGGATGAAAAATACTGGCGACAGAGACGTTGTTTGTCAGGCTCACGAAACATCGCCGTTGCAGGAATAAGATCGGCTATCAGTTGCGCGTCTCTCTCGCCGCATATTTATCTGTCAGAAGATAATCCCGTTGCGCGACAACGGAGATAGCCCAATGCAACCGGCCGCTGTATCTCCTGACACACATAACTAAGTGTTCTCCGTGGAATGAAAATTCATGCCAGATCCGTATACGAGCGAGGCACGAAATGCGCGTCTGATCGAATCGGCCGGCGCGTACGCAGATGTACTGGCAGGTGTTATCGCACCACCGCAATTGCGCGACCAAAGTTGTAATTTTCAAGCACAAGTAACCAGCCGACTAGAGAAAACGGCGGGATATACATATCGGCGTACAAAAATATATACATATTGCCCGTTCGCATTTGAAACGACATAAATTGCGCGGGAGCTGGTTAATGCGGTTATCCGTACTACTACGTGAATCATCGTACGCGACGTGATACCGTCGATTGCTTTACGACTGTATAAATCCGCGTCGCTCGTGAGCTTTCCTCAATTTTGCATTGGCGCATCTTCGCCGTCGATTTACGAGATTTTTGCAAAGCGCGCACGCTTACTTTGACGCGCTTTACATACACGCACGCACGCGGAGAATTTACATGTTACTTTCTAAAACTCTCTCTGACATCCTCTCCCGTTTGCCATCGCGGGTAATTATTAGTTACCGTGACGCAGACATTTACACGCTTACAAAGCGCGCGCTCCGAGAGCAGTTTGCAATTCGCTAATCGCCGATTCGTCGGAGCGACGATGTAACGAGTGTTATCCTGTCCCTCTGGCGTTTCAACTTTCGCTAATCTCTTTAAATAAATTACTATGCTAAGTCAGCATTATCTTTTAATAACAATAATTTTCTCCCGTTTGTTGTATCTCATTATTCTATCATATTCTTATTATTTTTTTCACATTAAAATTCAAGAAGCGTTAAAAAAAAATCTCGTGACGGCAAAGCGTAAAACACGACCGCGAAACGTTTCTGTTCGTTCTGCGTCGAATTTGGTATCAATTAAGAGTTACGAAATGGACCGCGCGTTCTTTATATAGAGAAGCTACATCTGAGAAGGGATCTGGTAAATAGATCGGTATTTGCGTCGACGTTTTGGCGCAATCCGATTCTTTTCTCGCACTACGAAATGAAAGTGTGCATGTGTCGTAACGCTTAATGATGTTCTATATACGGCGTAGCCTTTCGCTAGTGCATTATATTTCTACGTTACTACAGAAGCAAACGTGAAAAAGGTGTGAAAATATCCTGCTTCGGCCATTTCTACAAGAGATATTATTTGTCACATAAATTAAAAGTGAGATTTTCAGGAAGAAGAAAATGTCGGGTAATTTTAAATTCACTTCCCTATTTCTGCCAAGCTCGCAATTAACTGGCGGCACGAACGACACGCGCGTATGCTGTCGTCGCGTCATGCGAGTCTCAATGCCGTTCGCGGGAACGACCGATTTCGACGTGGCCGTTGGCGAAGGAGGCTTCCGACACGACCTCGGGTCACTACGTAGCGCCCGAGTAAACACGTGCGCGCACTGTGCACGGGCCGTCACGCCGCGAAGCCCCCGGCGTGTCGTTCGCGTACATATCTGTAAGAAGACAGACAATAACAGGCGTTACCGGTGTGCACCGAGGATGTTCGCTCGAAGCCACGGCGTGTTGCACACGATCGAGATGGGAAGAGAGAGAGAGAGAGAAAGACGGAGAAAAGAACGGAGAAGTCGGGAACACGAGAGAGAAAGAGAGAGAGAGAGAGAGAAAAAGAGACAGGGACAATCGTGATCTTTCCAGCGCGCGACAGCGCAAGGAGAAAGAGAAACGCGCGAAGGGGAAGGAGGAGTACGAGAACCGGCGGGGACGGGGAGACATCGTACGTTCGAGCCGGTGGGAAAGAAGAGCCCGAAGAGTGGATCGAAGATGTAAGGAGGCCCGTGCATCACCTGTGTCGGCCCACGGGTATCGCCGCTGGCGTGCCGGTGTAGCGTGGCGGGATGAAGGAAGCGGGGAAAGAGAGAATGAGAGAGGGGAAAGGGGGAGAAAGGGGATCCCAGTCGCAGGCGAGGTAGGGGAGAGCGTGGGCCTGACGTGAGGATAGACGCGGATGAGGGACACGCCGGGGATCGGGAAGGCGGGAGGGCGAGCCGCGCTGCGTGTGTGACAAGTGAGGCCCCGGGAGGTATCAGCCAACCACCACAATCGCGTGGACGCACATATGTCCGTCCGAGGCGAGCAACGGACGGAGAACGATCGACCGACGACGACGACGGCGAGATGAGCGGGGTCGGCGGAGGGGAAGGGCGAGCTGGGGCAGGCGGCGGGAGAAACAGGGTATTCTCTCTTATACCGTGAGGGCAAAGACGGCAGGGCGGGAGGGCCTTCTGGAAGCGAGAGAGGAGCCGCGCGCGGCTGCCCTCCGGCGCTCGTCCGACGGCATTCCTTCCACTGAGCGAGTCGCCTCTTCATTCTTCTTATCAGCCCCTCTCTCTCTCTCCCTCTCTCTTTCTCTCTCTCTCTCTCTCTCTCTCTCTCTCTCTCTCTCTCTCGCACCTCTTTGTATGCTCGTACGATCTCCTTTGCTACCCTGACTTCTTAAACCCCCCTCGCTGGCCTCCCGGCCCCACCTGTCAGTCGCCCGAGTCCCAATTTTAGCTTGGAAAGACGCCTAAACACCCGACTTTGTCACCTGCCATCCCCCTTGAACCTCGCCGCTTCTCTCCTTTTCCTCGTCATTTGAGGGGACGACATGCGACTCCACAAAGATAATCGAAAAAAAGAATCTTATTTGCTTCTCGTTCTCGGGCTCGTCGTTTCTTTTGTCGTACACGCGGCTCATATTATTGAGTGACGCGAGTTCGATCATTCGATCGATAGAATGCTAAAAACGCTATGATATTAAAATAAATAAAAAAAAGATTTATGCGACAAGAATTTACTTGCTGTGTGCAAAAAATCATAACATATAGATATATATAAAATTAAATACTAAAGAATGAACATTTATTACGGAGAAATCTGTCGACGAGAAGCAGCATACGCCGACGTTTCAGCCGTGCGTGTTAATCGTCGTACTTGAAGCGCCTTGAAAATGTCATAAGAAACCGGCTGACGAAAAAAAAAAGAAAGTGTTTTTCCTCTATATGTTCGTTAGTATCAAAATACGCGTTGGCGCGCGAAAAAGCGATCGTTGATATAAAATCTGAGCGGCGCAAATGAGTAAATGAAAATTTTCATGGTACCGCACGCTCGCGAGTAAATAGTATTTTCGCAGCAATTAAAAATGGTCTGTAATTTCTTCGAGCAACCCCCGTATATCGCCTCCTCCGCTTTAACTAAGTTTCAGCGCCGAGATAATATCACGCCCAGTGATAAGTTACGCAAACCCCTAACAGCAGAAAAACAAATGCGTTTCCGACGGCAGATCATTATACGGCGCGTTATTTATTCTTGATGATCATGAAATACCGGTTCCCCACGGGGCACGGCCGGACGGTGTACAATAATTAACGTACGATAGCAATAACGATAATTCGAGATCTCGCGCAGCATTCCGGCGCTACCGGACACGCAGTGCGCGCTCCAGCTTCATTCATCGATCTCGCGTTTATACTCCGCGTGCCTGGCTCTCGGCTCGGCTCGACTCAGCACCAGTCTGCCTGCCCGCAAGTCGGTCGGCAGAGTGGTATCAGCGCCACGGTGGCGCGTCTCGATTCGGTATTATCTAATCGCGGCTGGCATGCCGGAGCTACCGCGATCTATCCGCTCCGCATGGCTGACGTGGTGTAGCGCATTTATGCCATGCACGAATGATACGTTGGTATACATTTGTATAGGTATATCACGTTTACACATGTCTCTTTGTACCGTCATGTACATACGTATACGTGTAAGCGAACCAATGCGCGAGCGCGCGCGCGCGCGCGCGCGCCGCAGGTCGTTTCCTCGGCGGATTTTTACTCGCGGCAAATAATAAATTATCGGGCCGGCCGTGCGTAATCGGTTCGGAATATAATCTGCGCATGGACAACCGTATCGCGCTGCGGTAGCTGCGGAGGCTCCCTCTTAGCCTACAATCTGTCTTACATATTCATTATGGCTGCAGGGTGAGCAGGTATTATCTTAGATGGTCGGTTTGGAACAACGTATAGCTTGTAATTTTCAGAGGGCCTCTCTCTTTCTCTCCGACTGCCTCCCTCTCTGCCCTCGCGCGTTTCTCCGTCCGTCCCGCCGTTACCCCCGTTCATCTCTCCTACACCTCTCGCGCGCACACACCCCTAACGTCTTCCCTGTCTCTCCGTTCCGATCTCTAAGTCGCGACCCTTCCGGCTTTAGCATCGTGTACCCGACACCCGATCTGGCCGTCGTTACCCGCGGTGTAATGACAGTTCGGTACGCGTTTACGTACAAACGTACGTGCACGCCTCCGCCTGATAATATCGCGCTCTCGACCGTAATTGCCGCTCGTGCGCTCGTCTACCTCGCCACAATGGTCCGAGTGACGATCGTGGAATTCCCGGAACTCGGAGCGGCGCCTTCTCCGGAGAAGAATCGGCATTCGTCGTTCTCGTCGTACCGCGCATCGGCACGATGCTCTGGATACGCATCGCAGACCGCCTCAACGTATTGACCGTATTTGGTTGGAAGAACAGAAATTCTACCGCCTCGATTATTTGTAACAAAAAGTCTCGTGAAAACTAACCATCGAATGTTATTTAAAATTATATCGAAGCATTGAAATATATTTTCCTAATAAACTTCGCAATTCTTTTATTTATTGTTTATATTAATTGTTTACGCTTTTATGTCTTTTAGAGCGCAAATTATCGTGAAATTTCATTTCCCAATATAATCACAAGTTCTCTCATAATTCTTAGCGCAAGACCTTACAAGGTAATCCACGTATTTCTATGGAGCCCATGGCGGATTGGATAGCAGAAAACGAACAGCCGTTCTCGGGAGCTTAAAGGCGACAATTCCCTCGAGAGTTCCCGAGCGGGATTACCCTTCAATTTTCAAGCTTCGGGTGGTGCATTTTCTTGACACGACACTC
The DNA here is from genome assembly GCF_040581485.1 of Linepithema humile. Classification (NCBI taxonomy): domain Eukaryota; kingdom Metazoa; phylum Arthropoda; class Insecta; order Hymenoptera; family Formicidae; genus Linepithema; species Linepithema humile. Next base: position 19,930,980 of record NC_090134.1, read on the forward strand.
CGGCGAGCGTACTCGGGCTCGCTATAGCGGCACTTGGCGTGTAACGCTGTACTTGTAGTTACGCAGGTTAGAGAGGTGCGGAGAGCAGGTGCCACGCGAAGTGAATGACTGGTGGTACGTAGCGGTGGCGGTGGCGAAGGCGGGGAGCAAAAGAGAGGAGAAAAGGAGGAGAAAGAGGAAGGTTTAGCGCGAGTGAGATGTGCGGCTCGTGTGGACGGATAACGCGAGTTTGGTGAATGGGGCGAATGAAGTGAAACACTCCAAGTCGATGGTGCGTGCAACGAGTGGGTGACACGCTTTCTAATTATCGGAATTAACTCGACAGAAACAGAAGCGGGCGTATGCCAGCTTGACGAGCCTCAGGCCGCACCGCGCGATCTTCCTCCTCCTGTTTTAACGCGGAGAGCGCGCGTTATCTGTTACCAGTTTGACAATTTCTCTCCGTCGCGACATTAATTCCTTGCGATATGTCGATAGCATGTTTAACTTTTTCCCCTTATCGTCTTTCTCTCTTAAACGACGACAAATAACATAACGTGTGAGCACGTTGATTGTTTATCATATAATAAGCATTATTAACCGACTGATTTTGAAAAATTGCTTTACTTATTTCGTTCTCCTTGCAAATCGAGCGACAGTCGCGTCGTGTTCATCAAAAACGTGTATATATATTTTACGTCGACTTTTATGTTATTGATTTCTCTTTGAAATAAATTATTTCTGTGTCGTATGTTGCTATAATGCTATAAACCGATTCGGCGCGATACAAGAGCGGAGTAAGAACGATCTTCCAGATGAAATCTCGCCGAGGTTGATCGATTCTGCCGGGTAGATGGCTGGGACGGCCAGCACCCAGAATCGGGGCACGCTTGTCGTACGTCAAGGCGGGGAGGAAAGTGCACCAGCAACAATAATCAATGGAGTTACTGCATTGGGGTGTGGCGCGCAGTGCCGGCGCCTCCTTGCTGTCCGACGTACTTCGATCGTACCCCTTGCAACCTTGTCTTCGCCCCCTCTTCCCCGGTGACTCCCTTCTCTCTCTCTTACCCTACCTTCCCACCACCTTCTCCTCGTAACTCACTCGCTACCCCTCCGTCGTCGTAGGTATCGACATCCCGTCTTGTGTCTCGCCTTCCTTAGACGCTTCTATCGTATAGACGAATTATTGCAAAAGGAAACATTCACCCGACGCAGAAATTATTCCATGGAAAGAATTACAGATATCGTTCGATCTACATATGTTCGATTTGCCTTCTTTTAGAATTAAGTTCAAAACTTTCGCATATTTTTGTAGCAGATTCTTATCTTCACAATTTCTTTTTCTCTTCTTCGTATTTTTCTCAGACGACAAATTAACGTATAAAATATGCGGAGTGATCTTGATTCTTCAGTAGATAAGACGGTGACAATTTTACAACGTGAACATTTGAAAAAGATAATTATAGGTTGTCGTTAAAGTGATATAGTCGAGAGACTCAAGCTGAGACACGCACGGTTTCTAGTGTCCTGGACCCGAGACTGGTTCCAACATCGTGCGTGGGTGGAACGCAGTGGACGCAGTAGCGCGAGCACAGTGCATTGCAGACTGCAGGTGCAGCGCAACGGAACAGCAGCGAAAGAAGTAGCGTTGCGCTGGTCAGCGCTGACACGCCCGGTTGCTCATGCTTCCGGCGCCATCATCGGAGCGGGTATCTTTCAGTCTCGAGCGGCGCCACGGAAATCGCACCACCTGCCTTGTGCGAAGGTCTATTATTCGCCGCAACATTTGTCAAATATCTGTTCTTCATTTATCATTTCGTTAGGAATGCCGCTCGCGATCGAACGGTACAACATTGACAGTAATATGCAAATGGCAAAATAATATCGCAACTTTAGCGAACTATTACTTGTCAAATTTGTCGTTAATAATAAACGCAATTTTCGAAATCAATAATAAAGCACGATCGATATCGCAATACCTCTACATGGCATATAAATAGAAATATTTTGATATATGCAAGCACTATTGACACGTGAGATTAGATTTTTGAATATGAAATTTACATTCACGTCGAGTACGACGTGAGATAATAATTTTAATATAAGAGATAATAATTTTTGCCGCGCTGCTCCGAGTAATTCAATTAGATCGCGAACGCGCTGATTAATGATTCGAAATATTGGGCGGTGCCTTGTGACTTATAAAGACGATTCTGTTTCAGTGCGCGGTGACAAATTAGTAATGTCAATGCTTTGGACACGTATTCGCAGAAGCGACGGGAACAGAATGGCATTTGCTTGTTACAGCTGTCGCGCGTTTGATTATTCACACTTCCGGTGCATCGACCGGACGGAATTGTCGTGTGAACGTCTCGAAGAATTTGCAATTCTCATGCTGCCGGCAGTACCGATCCTGGAGTCAGGTTCGCGCGAGTATTGCTGCGAATGCATCACGTTTCTTGGGTAGTACATGCACTTAGTGTAAATAATGGCGATAATACCGGCAATGCGCGCACAAGCGCGAGTACGCTATTTAAACGATCGTGCTTTTCCACATTATCCGTAATTTATTCCGGAGGCAATTACCGCTCGGCAAAGCTATATTTTACGATCGCTAATGGGGAAATCGACACCGTGCGACATTTGAAAAGTATCATCTCTTTTACCTACTGCGTTAATCATTTTAAGTACAACTCGCGATAATTGGCACTAAGTGCTGTAATTTTGCCTGTAAAATTTTTTTTCGCCCTTTGTTTTCACCCTCTCGTTCATTATTAACGCTACGAAAGGCGGACGGTGCGCTGCGCGCGCGATGATGGTGACTTTCAGCGCAGTCACCGTTGTCACTGTCAAGTAGTCAGCACACCGGTGGCTACCGTCGATATTTAAAGCAGCACCGTCATCCCTCGGCCGGTCCACATAGCTCATTCATGCTCGCTTTCCATTCAATCCTCCGTTCGGGAACCACCTGATCGCACGCTACTGTTCGTATCCGCCAAGAACGGAACGTACCAACGTTACATTATTTATAAGCACTCTAATCGCATTAAAAGCCCTGCAGCGTGTAGTATAATCCTGGCGCTCAATACATTGGCATTAGTTACTGTGAGACGTCGAAAAATGCACCAATCGAAAAGAATGAAGCATATTTTTCCTCGCAAGAACAGTACACCTCATCATCGATCAATCAACCAATGTATTCGCATCGCGGTAAAGCATACTTTATTCCGCAATCAATCAAGAGAAGTGAGGCCGCGTTCTGAACAAAAATGCTCGTCTAACTAATTAAAACCTACAAGTTCTAACCTATCCGCGTTCGCGTATGTGTGCGCGCTGTTCGAGTGTCTTTACAAGCATGCAGCAGAGCAAGATCCTAGAGGTAGTCATTAAGAATTGCGACATGAAAGAACACATAGTTATTGTCCCCATGTGTACAGGTGGAAACTCGTTATAAAGCACTTGTTACGCATGACGCAACCCTCAATATGAGTTATACGTCACACCGTGGACGTCAATGCAACTCAACGTGATAAAAGTCATTATTAAATGATATATAGTCTTGCGGCTAACAAAATGGGACGTCTTACATCATCTTGCGGCAAAGAAAATAATGATGTATTATTAAACGCGTATGTAGCAATGACGAATATATTATTCACTTGCTCTGTTTCTTTCATAATCTTTTTCCATATTTTTTCATTCGATAAATTTAACGCGTATTTGTTAGACTGAAATTATCCAAGACATTCAATAATACAATAGAAAATTCAAGAGATTGCGATCAATATGCATCAACTTTTTCCTAAGCTCAATTCCAATTTGTAAATCTCAATGTTTAATGTATGGACTTTGTATTTATCGAAAATACACGTGTATCTCTAAAATCTGTTATAAATATTTTTTTCTTATCGCCGATAAATAAAAAATCTATGTACTTGACACGTCCGTAACCTAAACAGCTACAACTTTTACGAGAATTAACCCACTGTAGCTGCTAAATCTGATCATCTTTTATCTTCGGCGATCAGGAAGGGGCAGTGCGGTCCCGTAGGAATATTCGGTTAGAATTCAAAGCGTGTGCTGTTCCCACGTAGACTCCGGGGAGTTTTTCCGATTCACGATGAGTCGCTAACCTAAATGTTCAGTAGCCCGGGGATCCAGATTGTACCGCTCGGAGGCATTATGCCATCCCGCATTGTGCACTCATTGTGCGATTGAATAAAGAACATTTTTAGATACCACTTAGGGCTTACACGACAGGGTGACACGCAAGCACAACTCATCCTCGCCTAACATCCCCTTTTCTATTGTCGTGGAAGACGTTCTTATTGTTTGGGATGCTTTTAGCAGCCGAATATCTCACGCTAGAACTACAAATGAATATCAAAAAAATGATGAAACGCCAAAAAAGTGACTCTCAAAGTACGGCCAAACTTTCATGGATATTTAAAAATTTTGAAAATGTAGTGTGATTTTAATTTTGCTGTATATATTGTAATGATTTCATTTGATTTATCAGACGATTGATGTACATACATATGATCATAATGTGTTTATTTTATATCATTATTATATGCGAAAATTAATAGCAAGATAGAATAAGAGATATAGTAAAGACCGTCATTATCAATATATACAACATATTTTAATTGCACTGTCTTGTTCTTTGCACGTTAATGATTACAATCATTGAGGATAGACTTCTAAGACGTATAAATAATTTATATCAAAGTTCAATTAGTTATGATTCAATTAGTAAATCAAAATCGACATCGAGTCAAGCATAGATCATTGGAATGTTAATTGCACCGAGCTCAACGATATGATTGCTAGTAGCAACACGATAACATCACATACCAGCGAGCATTTTATTTGATGATTTACAAATCATGATACTTTGAATTATTCATTTTTTTAGTTCGACGTTTTAGTCAATTTTAACAAGGCAAAATGGGACTAATTTTAATATACACGAAATATTCGACACTACTTTTAATAAAAAATATTTCGTAATCATCGACGATAGATTATTAACTCCAATATAATATACGTTTCGATGTAAATGATCTATATGAATATGCAACATCATGTTTATTAGCGTCAGTTCTGCTTACGTACGTTTCAGGTTTCGAGATAACATGACTATACGGCTTACTGAAAGAATCGCATCGTGATACCGCACGTACGGGCGCACGGGAAACTCGAATTTCACGTTTTATGGCTTAAAATTATCTCTGCCGATGCTGATCGGCGTCATTCTGCCGCGAACACTCGGCGCGATACAAGGGAGATTGTCAATTCTCGAAGAAAACCTGACGATAAGAACGCAGTAAAGCGGTTCGGCCGAGCTGCCGCCAGTTAAAACTTCGTTTAGCATCGCATCGGGGTGAAACAAACCGGTCGCGTGCGTGTTGGCTGCGTGCGACGAGCAGAGGGGCAGAGGGTCAATCTCCTTGCTTCTTCTTCTTCTTGTTCTTCCTCTTCATATTCTCTCTTTTCCTTCCGCGTAACCATTTTCTTCTTCTTTTTCATCATCATCTTCTTCTTCTTCGCCCGCCTAACCATCTCTTCTTCACCGCTGTTTTCTTCGCGGCAACATCCTTTCTCTTTGGCTATTTCTTCCCGTGCCCGCAGGATAGTCGCCATTATAATGTACCGAAAATATCAAACCGTTACCACCGCCGTATCTTAAATATATTGTCGTCGTATATTGTACGATTCGAGAGGAGGATGAGCTTTCAATGGGGATTAGAGACGCGCTTTCGATGAACGTGATCTGTGTATGGAATATTTCGCTAGTCATTGGACATAAAGATAAATGCGGCATGTTACTACTTTGAAACTGTTGCTGAAACATTAAGGTGAAATCCCGAGTAATCAAAAAGATACGCGGATTATACCTCGGCTTTCTTTGATAATATAAAAACTTCAACTGTCAATAGAAAAAAAAATACGAAAGAAATGTTGAAAGCCTATTAAAATACTTAATCTTTACGTCGTTATTATTATAGATGTTTTAATAATAAAATTTCTTACATTGATTGCAATAAATAATAATGATCGCGTTTACTAGCGCAGATATTCAAGAATAACATCGTTTGTATTTTCTGCGTTACAGAATGGAGCATCGCGTTCTTACACTACCTCGAGCCAGAAAGAGAAAACGATTCATCACTATTGAATGGTCGGCCTTGTCTAGATGCTTTATCTCTTTACGCATGGGACTTAGTAAGCCATTGTGATGCCATTGAAGAACGGCAGCAATGCGCAGGTAAGTCGAATTACGCGCCAGCGTTTGTACAGAGAAAACGTTTCATCTAACCGCTCCTCGCTTTTATCGCGCTTATCTTCCGAGATATGATTTCCAAATAATATCTAAAATAATATTTATGAACACGCAATAAAAATTAATGCTACATATTAGTAAATTAATAAAGTTAAATTACGCCGATCGAATCAGCAGAGAGAATTTATCGCCGATGAAATTAATCCCGGCTAAAGAAGAGGAAAATTAATAGGAAGGCTCTCGCTTTCCCAAAGGCGAATCCTCGCTGCACGTAGAGTAACTTTAAACTTTATTAACATTCATTAACTGCATTCCCGCTTTTAATCACCGATAGACACCATTTATCCCCAACAATAGATAGAGAATGTCTCGTGGATAAAACCGTTCCGTAAACTTCGAACATGACGCGGCGTGCCGGCCGCGTGTACGTGTGTACAGAAATCGCCGTGAAACGCTAACGTTATAATAACGGTCGTAACAACAGCAAGAAGTCGTAATTTAAATTGAGTTTCTCGCTTGTCTGCTCGTAATAGCTCTATTGCACGCCACTCGAACGAGAAGAGAGAGAGAGAGAGAGAGATAAAACGACAGTGAAAGAGACAGGCAAGAGAGGCATAGTGATTCAGGGAGAGAAACGACGAGAGCGAGACACAAGGAGCACGTGGGAGCAAGAAGGCACGATCAAATGTCGAGTGGGTGTGAGAGATATTTGCGGCTGTGGCTGGGGCGCGTTGATCTAATTGATGCCCGGTGTTGGGGACAGAGCCAGGATATGACGCGAATCCATTGTGGCTCTCTCGCATTATTATAATATATATTATACACGTATCCTCCGCACGCCACTGACACCACCGCGAGCGGCGCGACAACGAGAACGGTATGGCGAGGGAGAAGTATGTCGAGGAAGAATGGGGACGGAGATACGAATGTAACAATCCGCCGACATTGTTCGGTCAGCCAGTTAGGGAGTGCGGTTAGCGAGAGGCAGACACTTTGCTCGATATATCGGCCACGATTTGAGGGATCGGCGATCGTTGTTTGTACGCGTGAGATTCAATCGTTTGCGATGAAGAGAAAAGAGAAGAGAAAGATTCTTTGCGATGTGAAATTTGGTGATCACGATAAAATTATCCACCTTTGAAAGTTTAAAAAAAAAGATAAATAATTTACTATTAAATTTAATAGCAGATATAAATCGCGAGGATAGTTTAAAATGATAGTAAAATGATGTATTCGGTGACTTTGTGTTTGCAGTAATAAAAAAATATAGTAAATAATTCTTAACAAATAATTTCATACATGATTTGGAGGAGTATTTTAAACAGCGTGATTGGGGAGAAGAGACGACACTCGCATACTCGCGCGAGAAGGCAATTCACACAGCAGAATATTAACAAAATCGTAACCAACGATTCTTCTTTCTGGCAATTCATTAAGGGACATGTTGGTAAGTCATGCATGTCAAGTGAAATTGACGCGCAACCACACGAAAAGAAGAGCGAGTAATCGCGTTCTTGTAAAAGTAGAAGCCGCCTTTTTCCGGATCTTTTTCGCTGTTGCACCGTCCCCTTCCTTCCCGCCCACCTTCTAGGATGCATACCCACCACTCTAAAACTTATAATGAAGAAAATCCTCGAGACGCTCGCGTATAGGAACCGGCGATATAAAATCGTTAAAGGAACCGTGCAAGTATTCTTCCCCTCCGCCAGCGACATCCCTCTGCTCGCCGCTCTCGAGCGAGTTGATATTCAAAGTGTCCCTCTCGTTTCAGCCGAGTGGATGCCACTTTGACTCGTCCCCGCGATAACATCTAACGTTTAATTGCATTCGACTCCGCCGCCGGATATAACTTTACTACCGGAAATTAACGAACTTTGACTATCGGCCCCGCCCCGTACGCGAGCGCACGGGCGTGCATTTAAAACTGAGAGCGACGCGCGCCTCCGAGAGCAAGTGTCCCGCTTGCGATCGCTGGCGCGCCTGCTATTAGCAGATCGTCGGCAAAACCGTCGCGTAAACCGATAATTAATATCTCGATGTTAAGGTGAGGAGCGTGCGCCGGCAGTCCAAGTTATTACCGTTTATGCAATGCGGTACCGCGCGCCGAAATGCACACGTGCATTCCGAAGATCCTAATATTTCGTTTCTCGCTCGCAGCAACTCGGCCGCTTATTTCCGAGTCTCCGCGATCGATCATCCGGCAACGGATGCGCCTTCAATTTTAGACTTCCCGACCGAGAGACAGAGAGAGAGAACCGAAAGATAGTGGGAAAGAGAGATTAAGGACTACGCGCTCCCGGGCGTTAAGGCGCAACGGGCCCGACCGATCGGCCGCTGCTGCTACGCGGCTCGTAAAAATGCGTCTATCTTATTTCCCGAGAGCTACCTGCCGCAAAAATTTCAGAATATCTCACGAGCGCGTCACTTGTTGACGAGGCCCATCGGGCCACAATATCGTATCGTTCCCGAGATCGGCGGCGGCGCGGTGCATCACCGCGAGCGGTGGCTTCGACGCGCGGTTCGAACTTATCGGACACCCGATGGGCAGCACGGCCGGGGCCCGAAATAATTGCCCGCAGTGAAATATAAATGATACCAAGATTGTGGAGCGTCCAGAAGGAGCGAGCGCGGAGGAACGCGGGACGGATCGAGAAGGGGGGGACGAAGAGACGGGTTACGCGGGCGCGCCACGGCGTCGTCGGTGCGTGCCTACGCGCCGGCGTGTGCGTGCGTGCGTGGCCCGTCGACCGGCTACTTGGTACGCGAGACGTACGCGCACGTAATTGCGTGCCCGTCCTGAAATTATTCATCTCCCCGACCACGGCTGATCCCAGGCGCACACCGCGCCGGCCTGGGCACCACCGGAGCCAGCCCCAGCGGTATGATAATGCATAGAAGTGCCAGTCATTATACCTATACGTACCCGGTGTATCCAGTGCCCATCCTACCTACTCGCTACGTAGATTACACCACCTCGAATCCCCCACCCACCCCACTGTCCCCCTCGCCAACCCGCCCAGTGACTGCCTTTGCCCCCCCATCGCGTTGCATACACACGCATATACGCGGGGCAAACGCGCGCGAGTTACACCTACCTATCTACCGCCGACCGGTGTACGCGCGATGCACGACGCTGCGTGTAAAGCCTGGGCGCGAACGCGCACCTATCCCGCATACGCGCGTCGCGAGAACATTAGGGGGTATCGCGAGTTGCGAGAAAACCGCGGAAAATTGGATTTCCAGGTAACACGCAATGAGAAGATGCGACTGGTTGATTGTAAGACGCGATCCGGATGTGCGTCGTTCGGAGGGATTCCTCTTGGAAGGAAGCCTCAGATTACAGCCCGTCGACGATTTCGCAATCGACACAACAGTACGCACGACAATTCATTAAAATGTCAGGAGAAATTCCAAGTTGCCGAGCAGTTAAATCTCATTATCTTTTTCATCTGCCTATAATGGGATAAGCGCATGAGAACGTTCGGATTTCGTCTCGCTCGAATAGCGCTTATCCGAATTGCGCCGCTTTATGATCAACCGAATTCAACTTGCCAGTTATCTCCGGACAAAGTCGCGTTGCCTTCCGGCATGGCAGGTAGATACGACGCGCGGGGCACAGCGCGTTGGTTTTGAGTCATTAAAAGTCACTTAGGATAATATTTGGGTGATTCGCTTTTAAGCTGAGTACTTTTTTTATCAATTTGAACAATTTATCTCGTATTTTAACGGGCCTATTGTGCCCCTTGGCTGTCAAAAATGGATATTCCAGTATTCATTCACCAAAAATCTGATGGGTTTCGAGGTTTTGCATAATGCTGAAAGCAATTTAAATTTGAACATCATTAAACCGGCAGAAAAAAAGAACATATACTTTGCTTAATTCCCTCATGTGCGAATATCGTCAAACTTAATGATGAATAGATTTCGATCGTAAATTATTATCCAAATATATGAGCAAGACTGCGGTAATCTTTGATAAAAAATAACATTACTCCCCTAATTTGCATATATTTTTCAAATAATCCACAAATATGCCTTAAAGGAGATAAATGAGAAGTCTCTCGCGATACAAGTATCAATTGTAGCTGTTTTATTAGAAAATTGTGGTTTCACGATTGTTTGTAATAACCAAAACTATATGTAATAACAACTGTTGTAAAAATTAACATCACTTTTTGCAAAATTACCGTACGGCAAATTGCGCAGATAAAATCGTCGCTCATTGCACGGAAGCAAATCGCACTGAGAACGTCATTACATCGCGAAAGAAACCTCGATCATGAGAGGGAGAGAAAGAACGTAAGGCCTTCGCGGAACGGAAGTTCGCTCGATTCGCGATATCCGACGCCGCGCGGCCGCTCCTTTCCCTTTCTCGTCCGCTTTGTTTCTGGAGCCCCGAAGATAATGAGCACAATTACGGCGGGGTTTTTGTTCTAGAAATTATACAGTAGTGTGCGGATGCATGTCTGTGGCTGATTGCTATGCCCCCGCCGTCCCCTCGGCGCGATACCTTACGTTACGCGCACAACCGCGCGATGCGTGCGTGTTTCGTATACCTGCTGCGGATCCCGAGTGAGCGCGAAAGAGCCGCGGCGAGGAGATCGAGGAGATCGCGCGTGTGTGCGTCGCGAGCTCGCGCGTCCGTGCGTGAACTACCACTTGTTTGCGAGAGAAGTCGAAAGGACGACGTGGTAGCGAGGAGGCAGCCCGAGAAGTGGGGGCAGGGACACGGAGTAAGCTCTAATTGCATTCAATAAAGCAAATAATAGCAAGCTCATTAGAGCAGAGAGAGGAGCTGGTGAGTTGACCGCGGCTCGTATGCCAACCTGCCTACGCTCGGACGAAGGCAGGAGAAGAGGAGGTAAGGGAGGAAGAAAGAAGAGGAGAGGGATGGAGAACGTGCGGAGGGTGAGACTGCATCACTGTAGAAAGAAGAAGAAGAAGCCGCGGGGGGAGGGAGGGAGAGAGAGAGGACAAACCGGGCAGAAACCGGCGATCGTGCCGTCGTATCGTCGCGAGAATCACGGTTCGATGTCATTTATTGTCCGCGGCGGACGCGCTGTTTGCCGCGCAGAGCACATCCCCCTTCCTCCAGGATTCTCCCGCTTTCATATGAATGGGCTATAGCCATGCAACCTTCGCGTCCTTCGTTTAGGTATTTATCCCCGTTTATTATTATTATTCGGTCGTATCTCCCGTGTACGTACGTACACACGGATGCTGCGCTCGCCGCGGCGCATCGATGCGGCGGAATAGATGAGTAACGTTTCGCGCGCGCAATAGCACGTCGTTTCCCCGAGAACGCAGCAATCAGCGCTATTCCCTCCATTTCTCTGGAATTCACTCTTCCACTCGGAAATTACAATCGCAGCCGAGCTGTTGCCAACAACGAGCGAGCTTGGGTTCCCTCATTATGTAAAACAGCCGATGCGTAATCCTTCTCGGGGATTTAATTTCTCTGAAGCTTATACTTAATTAGTGATGTACAGTCTCAGAAATAATTATAAAAAAAATCGCGAATAAGTACACGTTTGTCACGATCATTATCGATGCTGTATTAAAAGACATTATAAGCTACTCTGACAACTGCCCGTAATAAAAAAGCCCGCTCGAAAATGATTTATTTTATCTCGTCCGTTATAGGTATTTGCATATTTTAAAGTTCAGCCGAGTGCTTAACAGCAGAGTGGTTATCGTCTCGATCAGCCCGCATGCTATCATCAAAAGGAACAATGCAGCCGTTAAAGGCGCATCGTGAAATCCGTGGCAGTTTACAGGCGCCAACATTGACAAATCTACTCTCCGCCCGACGATCCGTCTTCGGGCGCTCTTTCACTTATTCGCCTTCGTTAAGCGCGACGTTGACTATGTTAATTCATCAATCTACCGCATTGCAAGGGTATGCAAAAATCGGCGTCGGTGCGCGCAACGTCGCGGCTGTGTCCTCGATTCTCGTATAATAAATAAATCAATATCGACGCCAATTAATTTACCGATGCATTTCCCTTCTCGCGCGAATCTAACGAGCAACGTGCGAAACGCTTTTTGTATCCGCTCCAAGTACAGCGGACACGCGTGTTGGGGAAGAGAAACGATGAACGATCGATGAGGGGCATTTCTACCGAGCGGACGATCATCGGGTAGGATGCAGCGGTCGGGATGCAGCCGGAGGAAGAATCGTCCGCCCCCGAGACGCGAGTAAACGTCGGTAAGAATGGCGATTCGGCTAATGTATTCCGCGGATGTGCGCGCTCATTATTCAGCGATAATTAATTGACGGCTATAAATAAACGACACGTCCGGGCACCGCGTAAATAAATGGTTCGCGCGCTGCGGAATGGTAATGGTGACTTTGACGGACCGTTTAAACTGGAATAAAGCAGGGTAACTCGTTTCCCCCGGGCGCTCCCCGGGTCCGGGTCTGCCCATCGCCCGGTAACGAATATAACTCACCTGCCACGCCGCGGCGGCCTGTATAGCGGCTGTTCGAAGGGACTCGCGGCCCTCGCCATGCCGCCTGGTACCGACCCACAGATATTTACTCCTCCGGAACTCTCTTCAACCTGTGCCCCGAGAGCCCGGGTCCTCTCTCGTTTCATTCGCCGCGACTCGCAATCCCGGAGGTCGCATACATCAACCCATCGTATTGTTTCAAGGCAACCGCGCACTAACCTTCGTGCCTGCAATTTCGCGTAAACGACAAAAGAACGTAGCGTATGGCTGCCCTTAAACTATCCTGATTCGCATATCATTGAGAAGGTACAAGACAATTCTACACATATCTTCCGTTGCCATCAACGAAAGCGTAAAACATTTAATTACGATCGTATCGCGTCTGAATAAACCAACGCGATAACGCGCACCGTATTGTTAGCGTACAAGCTTGATAATGACCGGTGGCTTCTTTCCTCGTTCACGCCCACCGTGCGTCGTACAATGCGCTATTAATCTTGATAACAGGCATTGACGGGGCTTTAACCTTTCGATTAATTCGAGGAGTAACCGTCGCTGATAAAGTTGTGGTCGATGCAACTTAATGCTGATTTTCTTCGGCGGTAAGAAAGATCTACGCGCGATTATCATTTTTATATCCGAAAAGTTATGTCTCTTAATCGTATCGTTAATAGTATTCCGAGTGACATTCAACACGCGACTGACACGAACGTAACATATAATAAACGTGGATTATGCTTCAATGAGCTGTTCTACGCATCGCGAATGTTGTATTATGAATAAAAAGAGAAAATCAGATCGCGGAATGCATTCGATTTAATGTTACTACTCGGAATCGTGTTCGAGCAAAACGACTCACGGCATACGTGTATTATTGTAATATTTGAAACCAATTTGAAGGAGATGCAGTGGTATAATGCGGCCGTAACGTTTCAACACCAAGGTCGCATTGGATTAAGAAGACAGCGGCAGTGACGAACGTGTCGTTGAACCAACAAGCGAAGCGGTAATCCTCGAGTTCTTACGACAGGTAGCGAAATACGCGACAAAGGTAAGAAAGCCCAAAGCCTCGGGCCGTAATTGCCACGTCGGCGCCATTATTATTTCATAGCACCGTGTCTGAAGTAAGGACGGCGAAATTGCAGTTTCCACGCGACGGATCTCGATACGCAGAGGAGCGCTCTAGTTCTCGAGAGCCTATACTTTGCGAGAGATCCGATCCCCATCGAATGAATATAAATCCGTGACAATGTATACCGCTCTTATACCGTGACGCCGGCAAGCAACATGTTGCGGTTAAAGCGGCGATGCACGCGCGAGCGACGAGCTCGATTATTAAAATTCAGAAAGCAGCGTGCAGGCTGCTCTCGCGTGTGTTCCCCCATCCCAGTGAAATATACGGAACGATCGCGATATCCTTGCAACTGACGTTAAAGTAAAGATCATTCCGCAGTCCTTTTAATTGGCCACGTCGCTGCGCCGTATCCGCCGTACTTTTACTGCCGCGCATGTAGGCCCATTTCGGCGAGAGAAATAATACAATGAATCGAAGTGTTATCGGCCGGCATCTATATACGCCGGGATACGGAATCCCGCCTAATAACCACTTCGCCCGATCGACATTGTTATGGCGCGGTCATTAGAGTTGCGTCCCAGTGGCACCCAAAAAACGCGGGACACACTGTCGTTTAACGGCCTTTACGCCGGCGGGTCTCATCGGCGCGTACTTATCTCAAGGGACTTGAAAATCCGGTCGCATTAAGATATCTATCGGAACAACGGATGTGCGCCATTAAACTTTTACTTTATTTAGTGCTCGGAGGAGAACCGCGGTCCGCACGGCAGTCTCCAGAAAGGCAGGCGGGAAGGGAAGGAGGGAAAGGGGGGGGGGGGAGAGAATGATGGTACGCGTACGAAGTCGCGCTGCTACGTCAGTAACATCCGCAGGTAGGATTCCTCGTCGCGTCGCGCGATTGTTCTTCAACATGTAATTATTATTCGCCGCTAATGACCGCCTCTCGCGGCACGCCGTTTAGAATTGCTAACGCTCGACGTCGTCTGCGGTTGTTGTCAGTAGGCAGTAAAGTGCTTACGTCTAGCCATCTAATTGAATACATTACGATTAAGGTGCGCATACGATCAACCGAAAAACATAGAATTTTTTAGAAATTTACATATTTCCTAATCCATGGCACTGTTTCGAAATTGAGAAATAAACACTCTTTTACGAATCTTAATGATTATAATGTACACCATTTGCGTAGAGATAGAAATCCGAACACCGTACTCAATTTCGAGAGAAACATTGCTGATTGCGACACAGCGGTGTGGCGATTAAAATCAAAGAAACGGGCGTCATTCTTACCGTCTTTCCTAACGTAAGCGCGTACGATAGTTAACTGGTTATTTCCTACGGTCGTGAAGCCGGATGGTTTAAGCAGAGAGTTACGACTTTGGAGCTCGTTATGCATGCATAGGCGCGAGCATAAAACACTGGAATTGCGAATGAACGAGCGAGCGGGCGAATAAGCGACACGTCGATTTCGATTCGTCTTTGCACATTGGTACCCCTGATTTTCTTTCTTCTTTCCTTTATACGACCCGATGACACAGCGACTGCGTTCTTATCCTTAACGACGATCCGGATTCCCATGCTTATTCTCTTTTCGAGAGGTCGCGGAACCACGGAGGCGAGAAAATCTCGCGGCTATGCGCCCGCATTGCAAGGAGAGCGCGCATCGCCGGCGAAGAAGGCGACGACGGGAGTCGTTACTCGCGTTGATTTAGTTGAAGGCTACGGATTTACGGATCCACCCTCGTTCGAGCGTGCGGTACGTACGGCGTGCGGCGCGGGCCGCGCCGAACCCTTTCTCGTTAGCCGCCTACATTATATTACCCATCGAGCGACATACATCATTCCCTCTTTATATAAGTATCTATAACAGCACGAGAAACATTCGCGCTCGCGCGGCGCAAAGGAACGAAGCAGGACGGCTGGATACGCGAGTATATCGCGTGGGTTGGCTGGTGCCAGCGCGGGTGAAACGCTCGCGACCGCCGCGGAATTGATGTACTGCATCCAGGGAACAATGCCTCGTACCGACGACGCGCCGCATCGCGGTGCCTACGTGCGAGCTTTTCGCTTGCCGCGTCCGCGCCTGAGAGCGTTGCAGAGGCGCCCACGTCTCCCGAAAATTAAGGACCCGCGAGTGACAGTTTGACAAACGTGATATATAACGCGTGTCTACCGAATAGTCAGTTACATTTCAGTGAATTAACGACAAGGCGCTGTCGACAATTTTCCCTCCACTAATTTGAGCTATCTAATCGTTATATGCTAATTTATAAGTCATTTTATTCCACTTACTTTTACGTAATTCAAAAATGTATTCATTTTACTTGCTTAAAAATAGTGAAAATTTGCAATGACAATTTTCATCAACAAACCGATCTAAAATTTTGCACAACGAAAAATGCTATTGACGGGAACATTTACCGCAAACGTTATGTGCATTCAGCATGGTGCATTGTCGCTGGTCAAGATATTATCAGCAACCTGTGACGTTGTCGTGAATTGTAAGATACCGCCGGTTCGCGGACGGAAACGGAGAGATCGAAGAAACTCATGTGATATACGTCCATCGGCCCTTTTCTATCCGATTGATTATCTTGGCAATGCCCGTCGTTACCACGAGGTAATTGTCTCTACTCGGGTTCAACCCAGCCATCCGATACTTAATGAGACGTCCGATTGCTCCCAATTTGGTATCCCTCGGTAACGAATCGTCAGAGACCGCGTAAATCTGCGTCGCGCATCGCTTACGCTATTATGTCACGTGAAATTCAGAATTATATGCCAAAGACATCGAATCAGAATCGATATTACATATATCAGGATGATTTTTCTTATTTGAAAACAATTTTAAATACTTTAACAGCAAATTTTAATGACAATTATTGAATTTTAATTACTATCGAAATTTATAATATTCTCATTATGATGTATTTCCCATAAATTTTCAAGTCTCAAAAATCAAAAATTTTTTTCAAATTTGCTTGTGACAATAAGAAATTTACAGAGTATTTCGAATAATAAATCAAACAGATATAAGAAAAACATGATAAATTTATTCTCACGGGAATCTTACGCAATCTCTATAAACGTTCGGACGTAAATCAACATTATAAAAGCTTTGAAGCATGTATCTTGTAACATCGATTCCATTAGATGCATTAGCTGTTACATTGATGCCCGCGTGATGTTCATGTTATCTCATTATACATCACAAATCGCCAAGAGCAGGCACGCACGAATCGAAGACAAGTCACGCATATATTGATCAGCGCGTCTAACGCTCGGAAGCAGAAATGGTGCCATATACCTCTTTAGAGACAAGACGAGGTGAATAACAGTGTGCACACATTAAAGGGTTACCTCACGCCAGGAAGTAGAATCCTCGAGTAAACCTTCCGTCGTTGCATAGAAATTTATCGTTGAGCACAAAACGCATCTTATTGCAAAAGGCGTACTCGCGGACGACAACAACGAATAGGTACTTAAGTCCTATAAAATTCTCGGCCCGAGAACAAGCGTGGATTCTACCGGTTCTTAATAATTGTACCCGACTCCTCTCAGGATTGCGAGGTTTATCTCTTGCAAAACACTTCAAAAGCCAGTCGACAACACGGCAATGCCGGAATAGTCCTTGCATACCTTTAGCCGATACACTCTCGACGCATGCTTCAACGAGACGACAAAACTATCCCGAATGCGTTAACGTCTTTTCATCGCGTCTTTCTGCATGACGTACAGCTGTAATTATTTTCTACGGCTATAATTATTGAATCTCAAAAATTGTAAATCGTTCATTACACGGTGATTTATTTTTTGATTTTATGTTATTCGACTAGAACCGCGCCGTGCTGTACAATTCTTAACCGTTACACACATGTGTGGTGCGTTATAAGCTCATTAATCACTCATGAACAGCTATTAATAGACGGCTTATTAATCCCGCGCGATTATCGTCGACTTGACCGCGTCAAAAGACAAACTGAAAATTACGAAGCAATAATGTTATTCACATCACGCGCGTGCGAGCTGAACAGTTACATGTCACGATCTCATTAATCGTCTATCAATTAAATAAAGCGCGCCGTGATGAACTATCAATATCCTCGGCGAGCAGTCCCGCCGCGTGAGACAGACAGAATCGACAGCTCTCGGACAGTATTTTTATCGCGGGGGCCTAACCGCATCAGTCACGAGACGAAGGACCTTTTAACCGTGAAGTCCTCTCAAAGGATGGAGAACGAGATAGAACGGCCGGCTGAGGACACGGAAGACGGGTAAAGAAAGAAATAGCGGGGCGGCGGGGGAGGAGGGAGACACGGAGTAGAAAGAGTGAGAGAAGGGCTGGAGACAAGAGACGAGAGCAGAGGAGTTACGAGAGAGTCCCGATCCGCTTGACAGTGAGGTGTCGGGTGGTCGGAGCCCGGCTTGCTGTCAACTTGTCAGCCTGTCAGCCCACGCACGTTGGCACCGCGGCGACCAGCCCCGCGTGTGGATTCACAGACCGATGCCTCACGCCGTAACCACACACACGCGTGGCGCGCCGTGCCGGACGCGTATTGTTATACCGCGCGCATGTTATTCCGTATGCGTGTGAAGATCGCGACGGGTCCAGAATCGGCTCGAAACGGGTCCGTTCTTCGCGGCTTACACATGGTCGTCATTAGTCGTGAAATCACGCCTGTCAATCCGGAGCAGTTCGATCACGATTTACTAAAAGTGCTTCATGTTCCTTTTTTTACCGAGGCTATAAACCGTGCTTTGTACAACTCCTCCATAATGATGTTAATAATCGCGATCACACCTGCGCTGTCCATCAATAAAGTCACCTGTTCTTGTAGTCAACAACTTGACCTCGATAATAATATAGAAACAGTGAAAAGAAACCTCTTCTCCTCGCATTCACGAGAATAGTGAGGCCTAAATGTTATTGTCCGTGCGATCGCGCATGTCAATCGTCGACACACCATTCTATTCATTCGCTTTTAACGAGTCTTGCTGGCAATCGAGTGGACTTCCACGCTGAAAGACAGGTGCTTCCAGCGGATGCCCTTAGAAAACCAAAGGTGAAGGGACACAATATGCTCGAGAAAACGCAGTCACTTTGAATGAACTTGATGGTACATAAAATTTCAATAACCGCCTTATTTGCGAGATTAAATGATTTTTACGATTGAAACTTTGTTTATCGAGAAATAAACGACGTAATTCTACGTGGTAATTAATGAAAAATGTGTGATTAATTATAATTTAGATTCACTCAATTTAAAGAAATATTATCGTTGTGCGATATTTTCGATAATCTATGTGCAGCTTAAAATTGTTGTATATATAACAGTTTTTAAGAATTGTTAAAAAAATATTATAATTTTTATCAAAAGTTTTTTTCGAAGATTAATTTAATTGCTCTCTAACTAACTGTATCAATAACTACTGCTTTTTCGTTGCTAATAAATTGCACATCTTAAATCGTGGCTTTTGGCAACATTTTCATAAAAATTTCTTTTCATATATATGTTTATGTAATTTATATTTCTCAAATTTTGTACATTTACAATTTAAGAGAAATAAGTTGCACATATAATTTGTGCAAAATTTGATATTAAAATAGGAAGCAAATAATTTTGTATCTTATTATTTTTTTCTAAAGATGCAAATTATAGACAAGAACGTGATTGTCGAAGTACAGTTTTTAGCAATTATATAATAAATAAAAAGTCAGCAGAGAATAATATGTAAAGAGTATGTCAGGCTAACCTTATACATTTTACATTTATTTAACATCTATTCGCTCAATAATATTAAAGTAAAATTAATTACTCACCGGTACGATGCGCAGCAGCGGATTTGTTCTTTGACGGTGTTTTGATCTGCAAAGTTGATCTGTAAAATAAAAAAATAAATTTAGATTAGTGTTCGAAATAATTAATATTTATAAAATAATTACTGCACACATTGAACTTTATATTCGTTTATTTATGCACACGTCTAAACAAAGAAATTTTGAAATTTTCAAAAATATATTTTTTGAATAAAGGAAAAAGTTTAATTAGTTGAAATAATATGTAAAATATTTCTAAGAATGATGAATATCAACTATTGTAAACATTTTACTAAATATTTAAAGTAAAAATTTTACTAAATTTTAATTTTATTTTATGTGTGTTACAATATATAATATTTTATGTGCAATATTTTGTGCGAATAATAAATAATAAATAAATGATTAATTACCCAAACGTTGTTCCGCCGGCGCCTGATGCTCCTCCTGAGCCTCCTCTTCCTCTCAGTGGTCCTTTGAAGCACTCACATCGAATCTCACGCGTTCGCGGCGCATGCATTGCTCGCATACGTACCTGAATACGAAAATCGCGCGGTACTTAAAACGGCACTCCCGACATCACAGGCGAATCGAACTGAATTGTCCAAGCTGTGACGTTACGCGCGAATTCCGTCCGCGTTTCAGACGACCACATTTACCAATTGGGGCACGATTCTCTCAAAACAGAAGGCAAAGATAAGCTCGAAGAAGATGAGGTGATTAGTCATCCAATCAATCGACTAGATACAAGACATCTGAAAAGCAATCGGTAGCGTTTGACTAACTCCGGTAGCCGTCCTCGACTACCTTCGACAGTCCGGCTATCTGTACAACTAGCGCGCTGCACGTAGAACCGAAGATTGCCCTGCCGTAGTCGAGATTTTATGATTGAAACCGACCTTTCCCTCCCCCGAGCCAAGCCTAAAGTCAAAAAAAATCGTGTCCCAATATTTGTCATACAGCAAAAATGCGTTCATCTATAGATTCGCTATAACTCTCGGCATTAACGGCACTCCCGACGCGCATTTTGTTATACTATACGACGGAACGAATATATTTTGTAGCACCGATTACGCGCACAAAGTTGATCTGTAAAATAAAAAAATTAATGCAGATTAGTGTTTGAAATAATTAATATTTATAAAATAATTACTGCGCACATTAAACTTTATATTCGTTTATTTATGCACACGTCTAAACAAAGAATTAAAATTTTCAAAAATATATTTTTTGAATAAAGAAAAAAGTTTAATTAGTTGAATAATAATAAATATGTAAAATATTTCTAAGAATAGTGAATATATTAACTATTGTAAATATTTTACTATATATTTAAAGTATTTTAAATATTTTATGTGCGCTACATTATATTAATATTTTATGTGCAATATTTTATGTAAGTAAGAAATAAGAAATAAATGATTAATTACGCAAACGTTGTCCCCCCGCGCTCGATGCTCTTTTTGAGCCCCCTCTTCTTCTCGGTTCTCGCAGTCCAAGGCACTCACTCGCGTTCGCGTCGCGTATATGAAAATCGCCCGATATTTTAAACGAGATTCCCGACGTGTACTTTGTCATTTTAAGACAAAGATGTAACTCAAATATTACGTGTTTGACACTCTGCGCGACAGATTAAGACGGAAAAGCATGACATGGAAAACTGTGAGAAATAGTAAGGGTATCATTGAAGATAATAACGCGCCGATACGCCGATTTACCATTCGTATGAGTGCCGCCGTGCGAATAATAACGGTATAATAGGAAACACAAGGTCGCGCCGATTCCGACTTAAAGGAATGCGAGAAGTGGGGGCAACAATGTTTACGCTGATACACGACGCGCGCGCGAGAGAGAGAGAGAAAGAGAATGTGCGCGCATACTAAGCGTAACGACGAAAACAACCCCACACTACGGGTCGGTTTCGAATAAATAAATGTTTGATAATTGTTCTGTTTCGAAATCGACTATCAAAAGAAAATTAATTCGTACTTTATGCGAATTTACATCACGAATTTTACACGCTACGGTACGCGAAATGAATACAAGTTAAACGTACTTTGTGCCGCGACACATCCATATCCGAGAAAAAAATGGTATAATATGGTCAGATGTAAATATATATAATTAGTTATGAAAAGATCTGATAACATGTAATATTTTATATGATCATATAAAATTACATATGTTACTATATAATTATATATTATATAATATTATATAATTATATAATTATTATATATTATATAATATTATATAATTATATAATTATTATATAATTATATATATTTATATCTGACCAATTATACCATTTTTTCACAGGTACATATAATTATAGTATAAAACAATATAAATTCAACGATTGATTCTACAATGTACTCACAATGAATAAAACAATGATAGTCTTGCCTAAAAATAAAGGCCATCATGTACGTGGATATACGTACGCGGGTGTTGTGTGTATATGTGCATATGCACGATCATCTACTCGATATAAATCCGACGTCCTGAGTTTTCTGCAAGTTACACCTACAAAAATACATTACATTTTAATCTTTTTGAGCAATTGTAGCGATCATTTTGCATGTCTAAAATTGTTGTGCATTAAAATCTGTACTCACTGATATTCTAACCTGCTTCAATTCACGGACAAACAGACAATTGATAAAACGTAGTTAATTGTGAATATTCGCGATAAATATATACCTTTCAACAATCGCCCGTCACTTTCATCGACACTCCCGACAAAAGTTCGCGATTTTATGCACATTTATTATGCGATTATTACGGATAAAATATGCGATTAAATAATTACGTTTTTACTTTGCGTTCCGTTGGGCGGGAAAAGAGTGAACGGAAAGGGTGTCACTCACTCTAGCGGTCAATAGAGCAATATGCGTAACAGTCGGTAGGACACATGCTACCCTACCGGCCGCTGCGAGCTTCAGAAACAACGCAGAGCGCGAATGTTTCACGAGTGTCGATTCTAATCGCGTTTTTTATCTGCAATAATTACGTAATAAGAATGCATAATTATTACAAATTTTACCGGGAGTGCCGATTAAAGTAACGGGCGATTGTTGGAATGTATTATTTACCACGGATATTCGCGATCAACGATGTTTTCTCGATCATCTAGCGGTCGATGGATTGAAAGAGGTTATGATTGCAGTGAGTAGAGATTTTAATATGTAAAATTTATAAATTCGCTCAAAAGATCAAAACATAAAGTATTTTCCATTAGAAATGTAACATCTATTCAAGAATTCATCTTGAGTAAATGTAATTTACAAGTCACGGGCGATTTGAGAGATGCATTGTCGTATAAAATTGCAAAAATTTTTGACAATTTGGAGCGTACGTATTACATCTAAATATCATATGCAGTTATATCTTTAATTATTAGAAATGTGCAAAAACTTAAACATATGATTAAAAAATTAAATAATGCCCCCTGCAATACATAAATTAATCGAAAAAAATATAACTGTTGCTTTTTTACTAACAGTCATAATTCATTAATATCAAGATACGAAGCGTATATTCTGAATTGCCAATTGATGCAACTTCACATGTTAAGCTGTTTCTATGATCATGGTTTGTAAATAGCAACTTTCGACTGACCGCCCAGACAGTTGCCGCTCATCTCACTCATTCTTAGTCCGTGTATAATACCGAATCAGTTACTGAAATTACCGAAATTTTTACATTCATATCATTCATGTCGCGTATCAGTATTGACTTAGATATATCTGCCGCCTCAGCGAGATTTCTTTCACGCGTCTTCTCTATATTCCTTTTCTCTGTCTTATTCCGGATAAAACTTATATTTATCCCAAAAGTTTCGCAAACGGGAATTCGCGCCCAACGGAAATATGTGATATTCTGTGCTACAATTATAAACGTGAACGCGTCGCAACAAAAAGTGCATTCAAATCGCGTTTATGTTTCGTTTACCGCGACGTAGTAGCATCACGATATAAATTCATGTGATTTTCTCGTAGTAATGTTCGTGAATTGATTTTTGTTCAGTGGTGCACTAAGTGTGGATTCCTACTTTTCATCAATTCTTCGATGGATTTGATGTGAAGGAATTCAAGGCGGAATCTGCAGCAAATTGAACAAACTGCAATATCCTAGTTGGTGAGCACTATTATTTATTTATTACTTAAATGTATACATAATAATATACACTATTTCAATTTATATTTATTAAATATTAATTTAAAATATGCTAAAAGGTATTGATTAAAACTTATTAAATGTTTATTATCATTTTCAAGTAATTATTTTTGCATATAGTTATATTTTAATTAAAATGCAAGTAAATCAAACGTAATAATTAGCACAAGTACGTGAAATGTTTTATGATTTGTAATAATTAAAATATATATTAATTTTTCTAGGTACAGCTATAGCATTCTTAACTAGGGTACAACGACCGGTGAGTAACAATTATTTGTTTATCATTTAAATACATAAATGTAATATCACACAGACACACAGTTACAATTATAAGTGTGGAAATAAATGAGCATATCAGAATTACCGGTATCACTTGATATCAGTTGTCACCGTGGTTATGCATTATGCTCAGTTGTGAAACTAATGCCACCAACGTGGTTTTATTATCGGTTGATCAATCTATACTTTTGTTATAATTATGTACAATCTAGTTTCTGCTTTCTTGTTGTTTTCAACAAGCGTATCTTATTCTCATTTTTAATGCAACCGGTTTCAATATTATCGCGCCGAAATACATCGTATAAGAAGCACTGTCGCTCGAGGGCTAAACTATACTTTCATTACAATTATCGTACGTTGCTACCGCGGTCGGATGGTTACGCGCTACTGTCCTGAAAGTATATAATTTGTCTATAGTGGGAGGGCGTAGCTCGCGCGAAAAACGTTTACTTACGATAGCGAAACGGTGTATTTAGAAGAATGTTCCATAATGATAAAGATCCGCTCGAGATTGTCTCAGATAAGCACAGAATTACGGAGGCAAGCTCAATTATCGATAGTATATCTCGATTATATCGCAGTCGACGCATTATCATATACGCCAGTGTAAAAGACCGCAAAAGGACGAACGTTGCATTCCACCCAAGGAGATTCCAGCCATTACGCTAGATTTTCTGCCATTAAGGCTCAATCTTCCAAGAAATACAGCGAGACCGCACCGATGGCGCGTACCGTACGCTGCGCGTTGAAGCGCAGTTAAAAAATCGCGTCGTCGTTAAAAATTCTTATTAATTTACAGCGATAGTATCCTCAGCAATTAATAGCGCTCGCAGTAATTAACAATCTCCGTATGGCCTGCGCGGCGAGCCTCGACTCATCGTGTCACGACCGTATCGTCCGCTAAACGCACCATCGTAAATGCCTCTGCCACGACGGCGAATCGCCGCGGCGTCGCACGCGGTTCCCGTTGTTCGTACGCATTATCACGACGAGGCAATCTTCCCGGGATCGCACGTATGTCTAATCCGCGGGGATTCTAAGCCGCGCAAAATGCGCGCACGGCGAGCGCAACCCCCGAAACGTATTATTATCCGGTAACCCATCTTAATTGACCTCACCCTGGGTATACGGTTCATCGGTAATCGGCGCGATTAAATCGCTCGATCGCCGACGCGCATGGAACGCGTATATGATAATTCAGTGGGCAGTCGAAGCCGGCGGTCAATGGTCGCGCACCTGTTCTCAAAACTATCTTTTACTCTCTCGCGCCATCACTCCGCCTCTCCTTCGCTCGTGCTACCTTCTCTCTTATTACAAGCGTATACTTGTCCCTCTTCTTCTCCAGCGTCTCTCGGCGGTTCCTCCTTCGCTGTCAGGTCAAGGCACGTCTAGGCTGTTGGAAGGCCATTTACCCCTTAGCCCGATACACAACACACCCGTGGCTTCTCTTCTTTCTCGGATGCGTTTGTGTGCGCGGTATCCACGTATATCTCGTTTCATCATTGCGCGAACCGAAGATGATTAATGCATGATAGCCATTGTGATCCGTGCCCAGTCTCTTGATTAAAATACATCTCTGCTTCGCTTTGCACAGATATCGATTAAAAACTGGAAATTCCGACGGGGTTAAATGCCATACATTGTGTGAAATTACTGTACTCTTTAATCGTGCGTAAGGCCGATAATAATGATTTGACGCGACAGCTCATATAAATAGTAAAGACAGGTCGAGAGAGCGACATTAGAAAGCGATAAGTGTAATCAAGTGCGCTGCAACGGTGTCGAGTCACTTGAGGACTACCGTGCAACGCAAAGCGGCGGACCATTTGTCAAACAACTTCACCGGCTTACGTAACCAGTCGTATTGTACATCTTATGAAGCACGGTATATACACTGATCTCTTCGATTGTAAGTATCGATGACCTTTCGAGCGGTATTCGACGGACAGATTTCTATCGATATTTGATCGTATAGTTATGACGTTCCGCGTCATGCGGTTTAAACAATCGAGGAACAAGGCGTGGGACTTTTTGCGCGACGTGAAAATTACATTGCTCGTGCCGTACGATTACGTGTGTCTGCGTGCACATACGCACACGGGGGTACATTTACCGATTAACATGTCGCGATAGGCACGTAACAACGTCACCGACGTAGCGCATACTTACCGCAAGAAAGCAATCATACCGTATGCGACTTCGGGAGGTATGCGTACGATTAATTATCCTTGTCGAACGGTTTTCACCGATGCATCGTCCAACTGCTAAGATTAATTGCCTCGAAACCGACTTTCTGGCGACAAACGGCGCGCAGCGTCGTTAATGCTGCCGCGGGATGAGGAAAGAACCTCGTCACACGTCCAGTCTTCCAACTATATTATGCCTACCTATAATCGCGATTATCAATCAATGTAGAAAATATTTATTTCAAATTTATCACAAAGAATTCGTAGCGGAGAGAAAGTGTACGCGCGGTGCGTCCGATACAAAACGTTTGCTCTATACATCTTGCGCATTTAATAAACATATTAATATGCATGCGTACAATACATGCACACGCGCTTTACGTATCATCAATATGTATGCGATATATTTATATTTCAAAAAAACGTATTCACTTTAATAAATACATACATGTATAAAATCGTTCTCCGAGTTTTATTCGGGAGCCGGCATGCGGCCGGCTATATCAATTTGTAGGCGCGTGTGGATGTACGATCGGGTATGGGATGCGTGTGTATGTGCGCGAGCTCACAATCAGGTAGGGCGTGCGCACGCGAGAGAACACCTACACGATATCGTCCGGTTGCGCGCGGATCCGAAGCCTCTTGTAGTCTCGGTTCCCTCCGCCCCCTTCCTCCTTCCGCTCTCCGCCACATGCGTTATAATCTCGATATCCCATATATCCACGTACAAGACATGCCTCCCATTTTAAATATACCATCGTGTAATTCATAATAAATGACTTATAAATGCAATGTACTTTTTGTACTGGAGCACCGCGCGCCCGTTGTGCGAGCAACCACGTCGGCTTCCCCTTTTCTTCGCCGAGTATGCACCACGCACACGCACGCATCCGTATATATACGCGGTGGCACGAATGCATCGTATCTCGGGCCCCGACACCAAGCCGCGTCTGTGTTCCTGCTTTATTATGTGTAACACGCATTATACGAGCCCTTGCGCCGGAGCGCGTCTTTCCCGCGTCGCTGATTTAGATAAATCGAAGATAGCCGTGGCGGAGGTCAGACCATGCGTACCTCATCTCGCTGTTCCATTTCCGAGAGTCGCGCGGCGCTAAATCTCATCGTTGCCGCGTATAGCTCTTCGAGGTGTCGCACAATTCAAGCACTCCGCCGGCGTAGGTCGCGGCCGGTTGCGGCAAACAGTGTCCGACGCTATTCTTGTAATACTCGAACGAAGAAACTCGCCTCAATGCACGTGGTATATGTATCTTTTGATAAACTTTTTGATTTTTATAATATCAAAACACGCAGAAAGGTACACGAAAGTTTGATTAAACATTTAACAAGCGCGGAAACGTGAGGTAAATAGCGCGCGGCGGAAGGCATGGAAATGTAAAGGAAAATTCTCATCCCTCTCGATTGCCGTTGCCGATGCTTGATGCGCACGAATTACCGTGGAAGCCGATCTAGCGGACGTTTGTATTCCTCGTGTCCGGTTTCTCGCGAGTCAGGACGCGAGCGACGCTGCGCGACCGAAGCCTGCGGTGAAAGAGACGCGGCGAGATTTATCGAAACCCGATGCGGCAAACGCACCGATATATGTCTCGGACCCCGCTCGAAAACGCTCCGAAGAATCGTCCGATACTGAAAATAAAGGAGCACCGTCTCTCTCTCCACCGGTCGTCGACGGTGGCGTGTCCGTACGCGCACAGAGAGCCAGCGAGAGAAAAAGAGAGAGCGCAAGGCGCGCGTAGCAGCAGGGGTGCGATTAATCGTCGTAAGCAATCGCTTATATTCTGGAATTTTAATTCGCAGTCAGTTAAGCGCGCTTGTAGCCGCTAGGGACGAACAAAACATCGTCCGCGTATATTGCGAAAAGTGGGATTCAAACGGCGAGCGCGTCCGAGGCGAGTCGCCGATACCTAGGCGCGCATCCACTACGCATACGTTCACGAGTGTCTACCTGTCTGCGTGCCTGTATTCAAGCATCCACACTTGAAATCCGGCTAGCGCGGCTCCGGCACCTGCGCTCGCGAGCGCGTCGACGCGACGAAGCGGTCGTACCAGTCGGCGATTGTAAAAGTGTCAACGGCCACATACGCGTCGACTCAACTCCGAGCACCACCGATCGCTCGTAATAATGTTTTCCACATCTCGCGCGGTTTTCGAAGGTGCTAACGACATCGAGCAAGGAAGTGCCTTGTCAATGAGCCTGATAGGGCCGCGTTATTCCCGGTTAGGTTCCTTCATCGTCACTGTATTACGGCGCATCGCGTCGTCTCTTTTTCATCGGACACACGACTCGAGAGTGCACGCACGATTCGCGTATCGTATTATAATAGGTGGACGCGCGCCTGTAAGACGTGCCTGCACGGATATACCGCGGGAAGATGCCGCATCTCTCGCAGCGGGGAGTCTCGCTAAATAATGCAATAACGTAAGAATTATGGCAACTTAATGATACTTTATGTATAATTATGCGCCTGCGTTACAGGACGCACGGAATCGCATCCTCCGTTTTGGTCGCGTATAGTAGGTGGAAGTATTTGTTGCTTATTCGAATTGTAGATAGTTATTCGATGCGGTTTTCTACCTTGCGGTTTTCTTCGCTATACGTCTCGACATTCGAGTTTTGTAGATGCACTGAGAGAGATTAACATTGTAAATTTCTGTATATATATATCTTTCGGTTTTTATATTGAAATAATCTTTTAGTATATTTTTCGTAAAATATTTATTTTAGCGGTTAGAAATTTAGGTGTGATAAATATTATTAATTGCATTTGAGGAATTTTAAAGGGATACATCGCCCATACCTTTACGTTTACGTTAAAATAACGATGCAATTACGCGTAATGAAACAATATTACTTCATTGCCTAAGAGAATACGGGAGTTTATTAATTTTTATGAGATAATTTCGGGAGCATCACTCGTGCGTTTAATATCTCTCTCCCGCGAATACATATAATTTGCCGCCTATCTCGGCTATCATATTACAAAGTCTCAAATATATGTATGTATACACGCGAGGACGAAAGAGGGCTTGGCGCGAGTGTGTCACGCAATGTAACGAGTGGCCGCCCTTCGAGGCTTTGACGAGTCCACCGACTTTGTGCGCCTTTTCACGCGAAAGAAAGGCGCCGGGAGCGGTTAATTTAAAACATGTTATATGCAAAGTGGTAATGGTCCCGCACTGTCGCGACCATCACTGTCGCTTACTTTAAATATCCATCGATGCGTGTTTGTTGAAGCTCAAAGAAGCTAGAGCTCCTTTGGGTCCGTCGCCCTTTGAAAGAGATGCGCGGTCGTATGCCTGTAAATATCTTATCGCACGAGTATTCGCTCGGATCCGTGTTTACGAATCATTAAAACGTCAGATCGCGCAGTGTCTATCGCAGAATCACACTGGGAAAAATATTTAATCGCTAAATTAACGGTTGCTCACACCTGCGAAGATTTGTAATGCAATCAGCGCCGTCGGTCCCGCGTCTTCGAGCGACCCGACCCGATGACTGCCGACCTCTGACTCGGCAAACATATTGATTTATTAAAGTGCACGTGCATACGTACACATTACCACAAGTATCCCGCCACTGGCCGTGTCAGGTAATGGGTGGTTATTTCCTTTAATAGATTTCCATTGCCCAAAGAAATGTTTAACGACGCGCCGGATTCCACTGTCCGCGAGGACCGCCGCTTCAAATTGCAGCTTGTTGGCGGCTACAAAGTCCGGCTTATTTTGCGCCGAATTGCCTTGGTCTGTCCGCATGAAAGCGACGATAACGAGCCGGCACCCTTCGAAAGTTTGACGGCAGGGATTGTCCTTTGTTAAAACTATTGTAATTTCGGTCGAATTCGGAGTTTTCAATACGCCGCAGATGTACGAAAGTGATCTTTATCTTTTTTGCGAATGCACGTAAAGCTCATTTGTCTGTATTCGCGATATTGAAAGTGGAAGTCATCGAAATTGGAGCGATTTTAATTTCTCGTTTAACGAGTCCATCGATCTCTCGTACGTAGCCGAAAACACGGGAGAGGTCTTTTGAAAAGGTTAAAAACAAAATCAAGGGTAACATGAGGGAGGGTGGATAAGTCCGAGAGTGTTGTTAATTTATAATGTGTAATATGTAAAGTGGTAATGGACGGCCGGTTGTAGCGATTCGATGCGAGCTGAGACTTGAGGTTGAAAGAGAGTCTCGAGGCAGGCGAACAGCCAGGCAACCGGCCGCGAAGATGTTGCGAGGGGGCACCGTGGGGCGAAAGAGCGGGAGGGGTCCCTCAGGGGCGTCTCAGCGATGGGGATGAGGGAAGAACAGAGACGGCGAAGAGATGCTCTACGGGGAGGGAGAGAGCGCGAAACGACGTATGAAGATGAAGAGAGAAGGAGAGAGTGGGAAGGAGAGAGCATCTCGGAGCCGCCACTGCTTGCGTGTCGAGCCTTAATGAATGCAAACCACGATCCGGAGGCAGCCCGCTCGACCTGTTGTTTTCCAGTCCAGATAGCCTATAATTTTTATTGTCACGGGAGAAATAGCAGCCTGATGGAGGCACGGCTTATCTCGGTCCTCGTTTTGCGTCCCAGCCGTGTTTCGTGCGTTTTGTTGCCCTCTCTTCAGCTCTCGCACCACCGTCCTCCCTGCTTCACCCTCGCCGTCGGCCTCTCCCTCTAGCATGTCGCTCCGCGCGATTTCTCACCCCCCTTCCCCGCCTATCCGCGAGCCACTCACCTCTCTCCGCCGTCTGCGATTCCGATTCCCCATCTCATTCTCGATCCTTCTCGATCAACGCCACCGGGCGTTATGCAGGTCGCATATACGAAGAATATGATGGCGTATTACCTGCTCTATATTACTAGTATGTGATACATATGTAATACATAACTCGCTCACGTACACATATACGGATACCTATGAATTTACTAAGGAACAGCATCTCTGAATGATCGCAGCAACGATTCTCTGTCGGATGAGAGTCTGCATCAATCCTCGAGTAATAGTTTTTTAGAATAGTAATCATGAGAGAAAGATGAGACTGCGAACACGATTTCCTCTGTAATTTCTAAATCTGGTTGGTTTAAGCAATTCGATGTAAAAGATGACACAATAGTTTACAACGAGAACGCACAAATATTAGACGACAGTGTTTTAGCGACAGGCCGGAGACACAGTGACAAATACTCCGGTTGTCGATAGCCAGTTGCGCGGAGATATGGAGAGACAGAGATCATCCTCGCTCGCGGTCCGGAGGCGCATAATCGTTTCCGAGGAATCGCATCAGGGAAGATCCGATGAAGACACGTCAGATCGTCCATAACGATTATCCGGCGGCGAGGTATATCGTTCCCGCGTGCAGCGTACAACGAGCCTTGTTATATAGGAGATACGCCGGTGTATTGTCGGCCGCGCATACACAAATGATTTCATGGAATCATACGGTGGCCGATGATGGTACTGATAATGACGACGTATGCGAGCAAAATAAATCGCGGAATGCGCGCGGACTTTTTCAAAGAATTCAACATTTGCACGCGACCGCGAAGGACGCGACAGAGTTTCAGCGTGCAACAAGATTTGCCGCGTGATTCGGGGAAGATTCATCGGTCGCACCGATTTAAATTAGATTACGAGGTCTTTCCGCGGGCGCGGAATCGTCATTATCCACTCACAAATTCATTAGTGATACTCGAGCGAGTCGAAGCAATCTTAATAAAGTATAACCCACCGGGTCGCCCTATAATCGTTCTAAGAAACAGTCGAAAGTAACCGTTAGCCACTCACTCGAATTTTTACACGCACGAGCCGTAATGTGTTACTCGGTATAAATCCACAGATCGTCACTTCCGCTCGAGGGAGTTCCGATCTTACAGCGTCATTTGTGTAATTTATGCTATTTAGATAATGGAATCCATTCGAGGTACACGAGCATGAAACGTCCCGTGTACGTATCTTTTAGACCGCGTTCTAGCACATGTGTGCCCGAGCGCGTGCAGAGTCCATTCCGCGAGGATCGGCGTCATCATCATCATTATCGTCATCATCGTCGGCTTTTCCACGCGTGTGCGCGCGCTCTCCCTCTCTCTCTCTTTTTCTCTTCCTTTCTCTCTCTCTCTTTTTCTTGGCGCGGCAACAAGAAATTCCAGCGGGTGAACGGTATAGCGACCGCAGGGCAATCAGCGTTAACAATGTTTTATTGTTACGTCACGGATCGGGTTGGCTGTACACGTATACACGTACGAGACGAACGGACAGGCGTGCATTAAAGCTTATCATAACGGTTCGCCGTTAAGTCGCCGTCAGGGAGAACCCGGAGTAGTTCGCGAGCAGAAGAGAAAAAGGCGGTTCGAAAGTTGGACCCGACGCGCGTTGCGGGATTGAACACAATATTCTGCATGTTGGCGGTCCACCGGTTGTGGATGTGCCTACATGAATATCGCATATGCTCTCGCGCGGATACGCTCGATTAAAACCAACCGCGCGCATACTTACCGAGCACAAAAATAAGCGCCGCGCGCATTCCCAAAGCGGCGGAAAACTATTAATCTTCCGCAACACAAACGGCATTGCCTTGCATCTTGAGCATGTAGGATATGCGACGGAACTACACGTGCATATTTTAAGTTAATCTGTGGTACTGATTACGTTTTTATCTGAATAATGTAGATAGTGCAAATTGTATAATATTATCAGTAATATCCACACCTTTCGATAAACACTCTGATTTTAAAGTGCTGATAAAATTAATGAAGATTTATCAGTATGTATTATATGATCTTAGTAGCGAATTGTAAAAGAACATAGACCGTTAATCCGAAAGTGTATGTGCAGGAAAATTAATTGATTTAATACACTTATACGTGCGTATACTTTTTATTTAAAAATTTGTATGTAACATTACACTTTTATAAAGTACACGTGAGAAGTTCGCCGCTCATTTTCTCACACAGGCTAATGTACGGCGCATGAGGTGAGCAAAGGTGCGGGCAGGGAAAAGTGGGGGAGTCGATGTATAAGGGTAAAGGTGTAACGGTACCCCTGACGATCTACGTATTCATCATGCGCGACCTTAAACGAGAAAAAAAGTGACAACCAATTTATAACCGAGATAATTACAATATCAAGAGTGCGGGGCTTTTAATATATGCTTAATAACCGATAATGAGCGCATTCGCGGGTCGATGCACGTATACGTTTTACCACTTGCGGATATTGTTTATGCGATACGAGACACATTCGATTCGGCTTCCTCACGCTAACGCTAAATCACACATGTGTACATTTTAAAAAGATCCTACCGATATGACGAAGTACGATCGACTGACATAGCGGTGACAGCGCAATTCACACGAATGGGCGAATCCCACGGCGGAGGACTAATTGACAAACATTGACGAACGGTATGTACAGTAGCGTGAAGTGCCACAGTGTTCGAAGTGGCCTTTGTTGACAAACGGACCTGTGCTTCGGCGACACGTACGGCATTTCCCACAAAAGCCCTACTACTTCCACTCGATTTGCCGCTCGTACGATTTGCCCCGGCGCGGACCGGGTCACTCCGCACGCACACGGCCGTGTTTATCGCTGTGAGAGATTTCTACCTGTCAATTTTATTGGGGACGATTGAATGATTATAACTCTTTGCGAGTTCTTAATTAATCGCGATAATTTTTATCACAACTACTAATTTATCGCGCGGTCGTTAATTTTCTGTACTAAAACTCGAAAGGCTCGGAGGATAGCTAAGCGTGTCTGTCCGTCTATAATCTTCCATCCTGCGGCCGTCTCTCCGCTTACGTGGCAGTTCGAAGTAAGTTGCCCTAATATCGAAAGGAAATTCGATCAACGTTTCGTATCGACGGCGACAAGCTTGCCAGCCGCGGCGGAAAAGCATTTATTTGCATAGGCGGCGAGTGCCATCAGCAAAGGATTTCTGTAATCCCATGCAAATTGTTAAAGTTGAACCATTAGCGAAAATTAATGCGATTTTCTCGGAGAGCGCGGGAGCGGGTGAATATAATATTGATGGGTTTGACACGAGAGAGGAAGGGAGGGGAAGGAAAGGACGTTCGATTGAAGCGGAGGAGGGCTTGCACCCCTCATTATTTATTAAATCATCGCTACGGAATCGTAAGCAAGTATCGCGTGCGTGGAACTCGCGGAAGACTTAAAGCGTCGCTCCGAATTTGTTTCCATACGCCGAATGCATTATGCAAAAGATAACCGCGAGGATAAATAGATCTCTCTTTACTTTCCCTGCCAGCAAAACGCATCGCGATCCTTCGAGTTATCGCTCTACGCCGTTATGCCTCAGCTTTATTGCTTTTTATTACAGCGCGCGTAATATCGTCGAGATACTTTGCGCTATGCCTCTCGTATCGGCACTTAAGTGCCCGCGTGTGTCGCGAATACGCTCTTAAAAGCATCTCTGAAATAGAGAAATCGTTCGACCGTACCGAAAGTAAAATGGACACGTAGCCACGAAAGAAAAGAAAGGTTCGTTAAGCACTCGGCGCCTAGCGCCGAACGATCACGGTTTATTTTCTACCGCTTCTCGGTCGGTCAGCATCATCCGGCACATCGCTGCGCGGATACTATCAATCATCTGTTTTAATTGCTAGACAAATGGACGTATTAGGTACGTCTCGGGAATATAAATAGTACCTCAACTCTCCGGCGCGCTTAATATTCTATTAGCTTAGTCGCGGGCCGTCTCTTGCCCTCCACCTGTGTGCTTGCCTCCGCGTCCACATTCGAGTTTGCTAGTCAGTTTAGAGCCTGGTGGAGAGCGGCACTCTTACGCAACGCCAAGTACAATAGCTTTCAGTAGCCTTTTTTTCCGTCTCCTCGTCCTTTTCTCTCGTTTGGTGCGCTCGACGAATCCAGGAATCTTTATGAAAGGCATAAACGGCTATCTTCCCTAACGGTATCGTCGAAAATGGTATTCATAATTATACAGTTGCGACACACGCATTATTTGTTCGGAATTGTAATGGCCACGAGTTCTCCTTTGGTTGAATGAGCCTGCGAGCGGTATAAAACGTTAATCGCCGCGCCGCGGAAAGATGTCTTTTACGACTGATTATAAATCGTCGCTTTCTCACTGCGTTACTCTTGTCCAGTCTGTCGGAATAATTATATCCTGTAGCACGAACGGGTTAATAGTCAGACGCGATGATAAACCGATGGCCGTTGATTGATCTTAACAAGCAGATATTGTGATATCCTAAGGATATTCGCGAATCAATCGGCGGAATTTTCTCATTAAACCGAGTGATTATTAAATGATTATAATGATAGGATGATTATAAAATTTAATTCAATGCAATTTAACGAATGCCGCATAATCGCGCTAGATAAGAGTTTTGTTCAAATAAATTCATCTCGAACATAAAACGCGAAATAGCGCATAAATTTTCTACATTTGAAGAAGTGCGTAATGATTATTCTAACTTTTCCGAAATTCAGAAGAACGTGTTTCCCGCTGTAATCCTTTATTTGCAAATTATTGTCTGAATTATGAACGGGATGCTATCTTGATAGGCTTAGAATACGTTTGTTGCATTGTTGCTGAAGCCTCTCGGAATCCGGCTGGAAGCGAATACCTGCAGTGTTTCCGAGAACAGGTCTAATAACAGTGTATCTCCTCGTCTTTCATCGCCATCACGGCGCTAATGCACGCGTGCAAAGTTCCGCCGCCGACGACAAGCAGTCGTGCCTTTTCGCTCCGATATCATCGGTCCGGCAATTTTGTTGTCGATCGAAACCCAACGTCATTACCGGCCCTGCCGGCCGGACTGCCACGCCGAAAACGATCGGCGTGAAAGAGTTGCGCTTCTTCTCGCAAATAATGCAGGTTCGTTGGCCGACTCTCCGCCGACGTTCTCTCCCGTTCCATTCGTTCTCTCGCTCGCTTCTCCTCGGCGCCCCCACTCGCTCTCTCTTCGTCTCTTGCTCCCACTTAGTCGACGCGCTTTGACTTGGTCTCCTCGCTGGAGAACAGCCCGTGTTTTTGTCGCCCTATTGTGTCAGCCAGGGTTGCTGCCTCTTCTGCCCGACCATTGTGCGAATTCATCAACGTATTCATTCATTCCGCCGGTATTGTCTCACAGCTGCTCTCCTTCTCTCTCCGTCTCTTTTTTTCTCTCGCGTAAAGACTGTCTCCCCGCCAACGTTTCTTTCCACCGTCACTGATCGCCTTCGTCGTTATGTTGCGCATTAATGCTAACCTTCTTGCGGAGAAAAAGAAATAGAAGCAGACAAAGAAGTTCAGATTACTAAAAGAATAATGACGCGGGTGGCACGGAACAAAAGTTACTTCGGCCATCGTACGAGGCCGTTCGCTGTATAGCTTCGCGAGCTTGTAACGCTTCATCTTAGAGTCAGAAGAACAAAACGCTTATATGTCAGAACGTCAACCGAAACCCCAGAACGGGCCATCGATTTATGGTTCAATTTGCCGTCGCCGGAACGACATTGTCCTAGTTTATTCAATAACCTGTTTCTCGCATCCCCCGTTCGGAATCCCTTCGGCTTTTGCCGCGTAGGTGTGTAATAACGTCCGACGACAACTTCCTGGGGCGAAGTTCGTCACCCCGCGACAGCGTTTCTACGTATATCGGATCGTGGGAGAGCGCGAGGAAGGGTGCGGGCGAGAAAGCGGCAACAATCGCATTTCCCTAACGAAAATTATCAAACCTACGCAATATCGTTGCGGATATTGTTTTCGACGCGAGACAGCACGAGACTGCGTTTAGGGTGGCACGACAGTGACAATGGCGGAAAATACCGTCACGAGAGAGAAAGAGAGAAACTAAAAGGACTCCCTGCGTGTAGAACTGAGAAGAGCAGCGTGCAAGGGAAACGAAAGCGTGCACATGAGGAAATGAGAAAGAGAGAGATAGAGAAATCTGCGCGGCGGTGGGTCGAAGGGGCGCGTTATTGTCGTGGCGCGAACCATTCTCTCGCAACTAACAGTCAATCAGAGCTCACGCGGTGGTGCCGTTCGTTCAGTCAGTCAGTCAGTCAGCCAGCCAGCCTGCCAGCCACCAACGCAGCCAACCGAGCCGAAGTAGTCTCGGTGGTTGCCGACCTACCGAGCATGGAAATACAATTACCACTCCGGGAACACTATGCCTCGCAGCTCCACCATTACGACCGGCAAGCGCGACCCCGTCGCCGTTCCTCAGAGTCGTAATGACGCCTGATTGTGTAACGCCAGTGGGGGATATTGGGTTAAATAAACAATATTAAATCCGCAAACAGGATTCGCGTCCCGCTGCTGACGTCTCCGGCGACGACGAAGCTCGCGACACGAAGGGCAAATTCTTACGTTTCGTGTTGCCGTCGGCGCGATCGCATCGTCACATACCGCTAAGTCGAACTGTTAGCGGCTAAAACAATAACCGTGAGTGTCTCCCCCTCTGACGGAACGAATACGGAGGGGGGCTCGGGAAATTGAAGCTGTGTGCAAGGGTTGCGCGTTGCTTGCAACGCGCTTAACGCGCCAAAGCGGAGCACGGTAATAGCTGTCGGTGATTTATGAGAGCGCGCGAGAGGGCACATGCGGTTGCACTGATCGCGATTTTCGCTGCGCGAGGAATGATTTATCAACTCTCGCGTTAGGTTACAAATAAAAAGCGCTGTTCCCACTTATCACCGCCGTGATATCGTGTACAAGTGTACTATTAGCCGTTGCCAGCAATCACTTATCCGTACTTTCCTTAACACAGTACCGCCTATTAATTTATGCACATATGTATATGTGAGCGGATACTTTGCCTAATAATTATTCTATTTGTATTAAATTAATTTTAAATACAAATATATATTTGTCACATGTAATTAATAATTTTTCGCATATCAACTCAACAAAACATTATCAAAGTTGCTTAAAATTTATTAAATGAATTTTTTTTCAAACATTTTTACATTTACTCAAAATTATGTTGTCATGCATTTCGTATTACAAAAAAAATGAATTAATTCTTGCAATATTTATTAAACTTGACAATAAAACTCTGTATAAACGCACTAATAATTTCGAAAGCGCAAGGCAGTTTCTTATCTCGCGTTTCTTCATCACGAATACTTTCAACTTTCGGGTTGTGTGTAAATTACATCTAATTATTTAAATAAATTGTTATTAATCAAAGGCTTTTACGTCCCTTTTTAAGTACGTAAGATTTAATGTCGAGTGCACTTAACCCACGATTCAATTAGAAAAGCCGCGAAGCTCCAGGTAATAAAGATAATGGAAATAATAGTAGGGACTTACTCTTACGGCGAATTACTCGCATCCGTCGACGCGGCTACGTAGGAGTGGAAATTAATAACAATTTACAGATCCAGTCGTAACATATTTGAAACATATGCCTGGCGTAACACATACGAAGCGAGTGTGTGCCGTTTGCCTTCGCTGAAATAGCTAGGTATAAATAAGAATGATAATAATGATTATTGCGACCGCGTGCACGGCCGTTGTTAAACTCTCCGTTTTCTCCGCATCGTTGGCATTAATTCCGTTTAATTGCGAAATCTTGTCTCAAGTGCCGCAGATACGCGGTTATATAGAGTTTCGATTTCCACAATCATCCTCGTTTACGATATTATTGCAATACAAAACTATAACATTTACGACTCGGGATAAATTTACACATAAAGCGTGTTTTATTCGCGACTGTGTTAATCTTGTTTAGAAAATTTAAAGTAATTTTTTTGCGGTAAAAACAATATACTTGGAGACGCACTGATGATTAAACATATAATTATGTTTAATTTCTTTTTCCGGAATACACCGACGCGTACGCGAAACATCAATCAAGTGAAATTCCCCAAATTCTGAAACTTACTTTTAAAATAATAATTTTACATTATCTTTTTTTGCTTTATTCTGTAGAATGCATTACAGAATTGAAGTATAGTTTAATGCAAATTGTGTTTATTGAACGATAAACAAATCATAGTCTTCGTATGCTTTCGGTGACTTAAAACGCGATGTCTCGACGCGATATCACGATCAATTACTATCAATACTGGGAAGAATCTTATAATTCGCAGTTGCCCGCAGAGCGCATTATTTACGTGAGGCTCGAGGCCTCGTGATTACATTGCCGCGAGGGGAAACAAAAAAAGTCGAAGGACAACCCTTCATTTACCCGTCCCTCATAAGTGGTTACTCGCTCTGCAACTCATATGCACCAAAAGAAAACATATTCGGTCATTCCACGCTTCATCATCAGAACGCAACAGATGTTTGTACGGCATAATCTCCTCAAGTGTTAAAATCATCTTTCCGTTATGATGATCATAATTGATCGCCCACGGACAAAAATGTCGATTTTACAACAGAAAGCTGTTTCCTTGCGACACGAATTTCAGTTCTTTTCTCCTCGTCCTTACAGCGTATTATATAAACCGGTAATCGCAGCGCGGAGTCAGTCGAAGCGGATTTAGGACACAGGCGGTCTAATTATTGCCGACATTATTAACCTCGATGAAGAGTAGGGTTTGCACGGAGGATGAAGGTTGGGTGAATGGGTGTCGGAGGGCGAAAAGGCGATAGATGGTTGCTCGGAGACGTCGGTCGAAGGAGTGTTTGGGAGTAAGGAGAAGGAAGCCAGAGGCTGCCGGCTTCGACTATAGACGCCGCATTATGTCTTCGTCCGCCTTGCCTGCAACGCACCGTGTGACGTGACGTGAGTGTTCCAGACAACCTAATTACATCACAACATAGCACACCGTCATGCGCTACCGTCTTGCGCGCGCTACCTCTCGTCTGTACAGCCGTCTTATAAACCACCTTTCCTCCTAGCAGGCTACCCTCGCTTTCCCCTCCGCCCTTCGGCATCCAATCGTCTCGCGCTCTATGACACCCTCTAACCGACGTGTCTTCAGATGAAACAGTCGCGCACTAGATAAACGACATTCGAAATTCCAGCACGTTATCATAGTCTACTGCTATTTGCGTCTCGTATCTCGTAAATATATACTGCAGTTGGGAAGAATAATGCATACCTAAAATATAAAATTGTATAATAATAAAAAACAGTAGTTGTACGATTTTTATATAGTATGATAAATTGTAATATTAAACATTAACATATAGTTTAAATGCTTGTCGTATTTTAAAAAGCTATTCTTTGACGGCAGTAGTGTTATCTCGGGGTCTCGCGTTATGGAATCCAATCGTTATGAATGGACTCCATTTAAGATTTGCACGAGCAAATGCTACATATCCTTGGTAACGAACATTGTCCATAACGAGCAGCCATGCAGAAAATAAACACGCACCTACCATACGAAGGGGCGTGAATGAGCGCCATTCATAATAACGAATGATGAAAGTGCATCGCGTTGCAGGCTAAGCGCCATGCCCTTTCGTTGCACTTTCACTGGCATCTAATTGTAAGTCGAGTCAAGGGCGTTCGCGAGTACGACGATCGGTTTAAATCTCTCGCAAGTTATCACCGACGCTATTTGCCGTAAGCGTAGTCAGCGCTATGGGAAAGTACGTCTCGCCCGCATCCGAGATCATTTAATATCAGCACGATGCATTGAGAGGCTGCGTTCTTCAAGTCAGTAGTTATGGCAATTAACAGTCCAACAAATTACGAGGAAGATGCGGCGCTATTATAGTCATGTTCTTTTATATTCCCTCTCACAGGCTTATCATCGTCATATTGTATGCAATAAATTCATAACCTTTCGTAATCGCGCGGATCTTAGCCTGCTCTCTCGAACGGTCCGCAACGAAGCAAGCGCAATCGAGAATTTATAACGAAGTGGAACGTGACCTCGTAATAACCAGTCACCTGAAATGCGGTTGACGCGCCGCGATTACGCCACGCTATAAGATGATACACCTGCCGTTGTCAACCGTCGACTAAACTCTGGCTAACATGTTAATCGATGCGCACACACGCGCGGTGTAATATCATAAATAACCTAAGATGCTACATACGCGATATTACAAATGCACTCCGATTACGCGGCGTCGTGGAATTATCCGTTTGAAGCCAGTCCGATATCGGGACTCGACGGATTGAGTAGTAACTGGTTGAAATGAGTATCCATCACTCTCAGCACGTATCCGATTACCGGTATCTAAGTAAAATTACAAACGCCAGCGTAAATCGTCCCCTATTAATACTCTTCAGTGATGTACGAGCGTGCCCGTCGCTCCCACAAGCTTGCAGTTTTACATTTTCTCGTGTATCACGGGACGTTCTGGGATGGCCTTTATATCGCCATAATTAATCCATATCGCGGGCGGATAAGACGCATTAGTAACCAGTTTATAGTTGTAATTAACGGTTTAACGACACATTACGATAACGCATCATAACATGTTGCTTTGCAATTCACAATTACATCTGCGCTAACAAAATTCAGCTCTTTACCCTCCACATATCTTTATAGCGTAATTAATTACCGGCTGACTTACAACACATCATAATATATTATTTTGCGATTTACGATCGCACTAGTGTTATAAGCAGTGCGCAACTTGTTTCCGCAGCGCGTAAAGTCTCGCAAATAAAATACCTCTCCGCTTTATTTACCTTAATAAAAAAATTTGCAGTACGAAATACGTGTCTGGATATAAAAGCTACGTAGTCACAGCATACGAGCAATCGATACGTTCGGAATAAGTCATACCATAAGCGTCAGCAACGACCATGTTGGGCGAAAACCATGACAACGTTTTAAAAAAAAAATCGTTCTTTCTAAATAGGCCTTAATGAAGCACTCGACGCGCATCCAAAAACGGCTCTGTGTCCCACGGCAATCGCCTGGAAAATACGTACGTCGCGTTACTTCGTATTTTCGCACACCGACACGCGCGGCGGCGATAATTACTCTATTCCCGCTTCGTCCTCGTGAGGTATTTTTCACGCGGAAAATCGTCGAAATGGAACGGCCGCGGCGTGTTCTCGGCGCGCTCTCCTAACATGGTAAACTCTCCCGCGGGTGATCGATGTTCTTCGGGCCGCTGCGTATCTCTGCGTATGTCGCATTCCGCGAGATCCGCCGATCGGTGTGCGCGGAATATAATATGTAGTGCCGCGATATTGGATTGGCCAGGAGCGTAGGGAGCAGCGTGACCGCAAAAAATTGCACTGCCATTCCTGAATCAGGGCGCACGGTAGCCGCACGTCACGACAGCTTGATTAATAGCCTTAATTAAGATATTTAATTGCTTTTATTTTTATTTCCTGCCGGCGTACATAATGACAACGTCACGACAGCGCCGGCGGGAAGGAGACGCCGGGCGAGGGGGAGGGGGGGGGGGGGCGATGACGACGAGGACACCGGCTCTTCTGTATTCGCAGAGGCGTTCGGAGAAAACGGCGTGCTCTCGAGGATCATAAGTTTTGCGCGTTACGACCGTGCACGAACATTATGATAGTGTATTTCGCTGGCGCGCGGCCGTCGTCGCTGCTGCAATGACAATTAGCCGGATTGCGTTCGCATTATTTATAATAGCAAGCGCGAGCGGTGAATCTTGCACAATTGCCAAGCGAAAATAGTTAAAATCGCACCTTTTTTTATGCTTTTATCAGTTTTCACATAAGATGCAACTATACTTGAATCAAAATTACGTGTGCAGTATCTACATTGTTAATTCATTGTTACGATTATCACACGACTGACAAACTTTATGAACGTGTGGAAAGGTAGTCGATAACGTCGCAAACCCTTGATTCGTCGTCTGACGGTGGCTTGACAATACGGGTAATCACGTATGAAGGAATCAGTGATTGTTTCATTTTCGACGTGTGAAGAGAGGGTGGGTTGTCCAAGCCCGGCGGAGAGGGGCGAGACGTCAACTCCCAGACGCGCGCACAGACACCAGTGTCTTCCCTGTCCTTGTCGTTTATCTCGGGCGGTCGCCTTCGTGTTTAGCCCGTACATGTACGACGGTACAAGAGTATGAAACCAGCGGACGGAATGGACGGACGGATGGACGAACGAACGTGCCAACTCTCGTGGCTCACCGACTGCTTTAGGGATGGCTTCGTAGGAACTGTGGGTGGGCGACGTGAGGCGCGCGAGTCAGGCGTACGTGTGTGTTTCTGGGGTGCGGAGGAAACGTGTAGGGACGAGAGGTGGTGGATGGAGCAGCTCTCAGAATGGAACAATCAGCCGAGAATCAAGCGACCACTTGTTCTATATGCAGGGACGACGGACGCCGGTCGCTCCTCGAAGTACTCCGCTCGGCGCCAGCCCGAACAATGGAGACCGTGACAATTATTGCAATTATAGCCGAAACTCCCGGCGAGAGCGCGAGGATACACCCGACGTTAAGCCGTACCATTTCGATGCAAATCTAAGCTGGTCGTTGCTCACGCGTTCAAACGCGCCAAGTGGCGTCTTTCGTGCGGCCCGGTCCTTGCGTTCAATCGTACGCAGATTTTCGAACGATAAATACGATCTCGATGAAAAGCTATAAGTCGGAAAACAAGTGATCGCACTTGTTTTCAAATAACAAATTCTTGACGAAAAACCAGTTTGACACCTGATAGATACACATTGAACTTAGATTGCGATAAATTGTAGTATATCGCTAAAGGCGTAGAAATAAAAGTAGACAGAGAAAACTGGTTCATAAATGTTATGTTGCATATTAACCAATGCAATTTATATACTTCAGTTTAATTACACATACTTTGCAGACTTGAAGTAATCCAAATTTATTCTATCGTTAGATAGTACTATCGTTAGATAGAATTTAATAATCGAACGAGCTTACCGTGAAGTTCGATTGTAATTATGCTGTCTCGTCCGGATGGATATAATTGTAGTAGCGTTCCGCTGCGCTATCCTCAACAGGTTTTGAAGACAAATTCAAAAAGGGCGCCACCTGCCTGCACTCAGGCTGCGCCCCGTTGTCTTGACGATCATCATTAGTTCAAAGTCAACAAATCTGGAGAAAATGGGATAGAACAAAAAGAAAAAAGGGGGGGAGGGATTCTCCATCCGGACGAGACAGCATAATTACAATCGAACTTCACGGTAAGCTCGTTCGATTATTAAATTATGCAAGGTCTCGTCCGGATGGATATAATTGTAGATATTCAAAGCACAGATTTGTTGTAGATTCCGTACGATGCAAAATAAAACATTGTTTATTTGGATTAAACTGACCATATATAAGTAAGAATAAATGCAAAGGTTGCGTACA
Organism: Linepithema humile; assembly: GCF_040581485.1. NCBI lineage: Eukaryota > Metazoa > Arthropoda > Insecta > Hymenoptera > Formicidae > Linepithema > Linepithema humile. Next base: position 19,975,420 of record NC_090134.1, read on the forward strand.
AGTATAGATGTTTCACAAATAAAAAATGCATATGCCGTAAAATTTAAAAGACCTTAAGTACTACTCAAGACTGTGTCCTGAAACGAAGCGCCCTTAAGAAGCGGGCGATTATAAAAGCGAGCAAAGATGTCCGAGGAACTGCTCCAGCCAGCCCCAGTACGCCTGATCTCGTCCACACTAACACCTCTACTAGCGGCGAGGGAAGTTGAAGCGTGACGAGTAGAGTGTGCGGAAAAGATACTAGTATCAATTCCGGCTGAGCCTAGCAACTCCTTAACCCAGCGAGCTAATGTCTGAGCTGTCACAGGCCTATGCGGGGTCTATCCGAAGAGAAATGAAAAGAGCTGTACAGCTTTCACTGCGCAAGGCGGATGTGAATTGCAGATAAAACTTCAACAGAGAAAAATTACAGAGCTCTGGCCTACTTTGGAAGGGCCTAAATGAGAGCAAAGGCTGAGATCTGCCGATTCCCGAGGTCTTTAAACGCGAAGGGATTTTAATGATTAAGGAGTCTGCGAAATGAATATTAGAGATCTGGATGGCTGCAAGCGTCTGCATCCTCTGCGCGGTAGTGAGAGCAAGAAGTGTGATGAGCTTTCTAGATAAACATTCTAGAGAAAGGCTTTCGTGGGGATATAGAGAGGCCAGATAGTTAAGAACTGGAGCTGGATCCCAGACGTAGTCGTAGCGAGGGCGTTGAGGTTTCAAGGCCGCAACTCCTCGAAAGAATCTCTTAACGAGAGGGTGAGAGCCTACCTCATTCGTCGAAATCAGCGATATAGCTGAACGGTATGAGTTTAGGGTGGCGTAGGATCCTACCCCTAAAAGCTGGGATGATAAAAAATCCAAGAAGACCGGTACTGACGGAGTGAAACAGATGATGTCCTTTTCTTTGCAGAAATTCCACCAAAGCTTGATAGGCTTTGCATATTGGGCTATAGTAGCCTCGGAAAGAGAAGCAAGCATTGTAGCTATTGCCTGGGATGGGGTTCCTCTGTAGGCAAAGGCCTGCCGGATAGCTTCGCGGCAACCAGGGTAATCCTGTCCCAGGCTGGGTGAAATTGCCTGAAAGGAGATGACAACATATTAATGTTGGGTTTGAAGCAGATAGGACGACTGACCCTAATGCGATTAAATAAAGGGAACCATGGTTGGGCTGGCCACCACGGCACGACAACCACCCCCTCAGCTTCGTCGGAGATAATTTTGCGTAGAACCTTTAAAATCAAGATAAAAGGGGGAAATGCATAAAAATAAAAATCACCCCAGTGTAACGAAAAGGCGTCAACTGCCTCTGCGAGAGGATCTGGAAGCCAAGAGACAAATCTAGAGCATTTGTTATTGATAGATGATGCAAATAAGTCGATATCGAACTGCCCGAAACGACGATTGATTATAGTAAAAAATCGATTTTCTAAAGTCCATTCAGTCCCCTCGGAGATTACCCTAGACTCGGCATCTGCCTCGCAATTTTGGGCTGAAGGAATGTAAGCAGCATAGATAAAGATATTCCGGTCTGCACACCAAGTCCAAATTTCCCTAGCTAAACTGGATAAAAGTGGAAATCTTATGGAGCCCATGCGATTGATGTAAGACAAAGCTGTAGAGTTATCTACTCTGAGAAGAATGCTGGAGTTTGAAAGCTGCGCCGCAAAACACCGAAGAGCGTGGAAAACGGCTAGAAGTTCCAGATAATTAATATGGAACTGCTTCTCTTCTGGTGACCAAAATCCATGCGAATGTCCCCTGCTACATACAGCACCCCATCCTGTGAGGGAGGCGTCAGAGAAGATCTCAAGGGTGAAGAGACCTGATCTGATGGGATTCTCTTGAGATTTGTCCGCAAAAATGTTCTTCCACCAGTGGAGATCCTCCCTGATCAATGAAGGAAGAGACATTTGGGCCTCGAAGTCGCCTCCTGCGGACGTAAGGGCCAAAAATTTCACCCTTTCTAAAATTTTTGTGTGTAGCATGCCGTACTGAACGGCTGGGCAAACTGAAATCAAAGAGCCTATAAAACTGGCTAAATAGCGAATTTTACAACTGTCCCTGGTAAGAATATCCCAGGTCCTCTGGAATAATTTTTCCCTTCTGTCAGGGGGGATGGAGACTGTAAAAGATGTTGTATCAAAAAGAAATCCAAGGAAGCGACAAGATCTTGTTGGGCTGAAAACGCTCTTGCGTACGTTTATGAGAAAACCTAAAGATAACAGTAACTGCCTAGTTGCTCTGATATTCTTTCGGCATTGATTATACGATGGTGCTATGAGGAGAAAGTCGTCCAGATAGATCACCGAAGAGAAGCCCTTAACCCTGAGGAAATATGCGACTGGCCTTAAAATTTTAGTAAAGATGTAAGGAGCCGACGCCAGGCCAAAGGGTAGGACACGAAATTGGTAGAGTTGACCAAGAAAACGAAAGCGAAGGAATTTCCTATCGTTCTGGTGTACCGGAACGAGGAGGTACGCGTCCTCCAGATCAATGGAGGCAAGATAATCACCTGGAGAAATGAGGCGAATTACAGTCTTCCAGTCCTCCATCTTGAAATGCGGTGCATGAATAAACCGATTGAAGCCCTTCAGGTTGAGTATAAATCTGTAACCCCCAGAGGGTTTTTCAATTAGGAAAAAAGAGGACAAATATTGACCCTCGCAGTCCACAGTCGGCTCTATTGCTCCCTTAGTTAAAAGTCTGGCAATCTCCTGGGAACAGCGCTGCTCCTCGAAGTAGGTTAAGAGAACAGAAGGTTCTCTAGTCTGAGAGGGTGGTTGCTGGATGAAGGGTAGCCTATACCCCGAAATGGCTTGTAAAATCCTTGAATTCGAAGTAATTGTTTCCCATTGGGATCGAAAACGGGCCAATCTGCCGCCCACAATTACCTCAGCGTTGACTAGTGTCTCCTCGACCTCGAATGAGACCTGGGATAGTACGGACGGCGATTTGTGCTCGCCCCTGGCCTCCTGGATGCCGTCCTCGAGCGAGGCACAGGGGCTCGGGCATTTCCCGAACTAGACGGCGCTGCACGTACTGGCTGAGAGATCGGCTGCTGAAGCCGTCTGGATATCTGCAACGGGGCTCTGATGATTTCCTTAGATGATTTCTGCATTGCTGCAACCTTCTTTATTTGATCTCCGAAGGAGGTTCCGAAGAGGAGTTCATCCGAAGGGATAGCATTCGCCGTGTCCTTGGCTGCGAGGTTAAGTGCGGGCATGATTTGTGCCCGTCTAGATTTAGACAATCGATGGAAAAGGTCAGCCAGGATTTTGGCACCATCGTTAACTTTAGCCACTGCTGAACGGACCTCCGGGGTGAGAGATGATTGATTGGTCGGGCAGAGAAAATCTGAAATAGCCTCGCCAAGGGCGCAAAGGGCTCTGCCAAGCTGTTCTTGATTTTTGCGGGCAAAATCATCCCTCTTGATAACAGAATTCCCTTTGAGAGCCACACTGCATTCTTGATTTAATGCGGGGGCTTTGAGAAACGCCGCTGTTTCTGGGGGAGAGTATTTTTTAAAAAGTAGTTCACGTTGATCCGTGACTAGGCCAGAACGCGCGAGATCCTGCCACGTCTGGGTTACCATCTCGTTCCAGACAGAAACTTTCTCAATGTCTCGCTCTCCAAACAATTGTTTGGCCAGAGAGTCGGCGGTGACCTCGCCGGAGACAGAGATATCCGGGAGTGAGCTAGGCTGAAGCAAACCATGCTCAGGGCCTGCGGGGGGTAACTCCTCCTCACCTGCATCACTTACCACTGCAATAGACGTACGAAGTTGATGAGACTGTCTAGGAACGCAGGTTGTGTCGTCATGCCGCCTGTATTTCGCAAATACAGATCCAGCAGTATTCATACACACCTGATGGGTCCGCTGGCACCAGGGGTGCCTCGAGACTGATATCCGAGTTAGATCTCGAAAGAATGCGTGACCCTTGAATCATCTGCGGGGACGCAGAGACAATAGGTTGTTGCGGGGAGGGGCGACGGGGTGCCCTAATCTCACTTTGTGAGAGGATGTCAATTAGGCGTGACATTTTTTCCTCCAAACCCGCAATCTTATCTGCAGACGGTGACCTCCTTCTCTTTCTGGATCTGTGAGACGTCTTTCCCATCTCTGAAAAAGCAAGAAATCACACTATTGAGAACTAAGAAAAAAGTACGAGTTGAGGAATCGCACAACAGGAAAACAATGATGATCGTCAAGACAACGGGGCGCAGCCTGAGTGCAGGCAGGTGGCGCCCTTTTTGAATTTGTCTTCAAAACCTGTTGAGGATAGCGCAGCGGAACGCTACTACAATTATATCCATCCGGACGAGACCTTGCATAATTATATATATAATAAATTTCTAATATCACTAATATCAGTATCTGTCGATTTCCCAAGGGATAAATGTATTAATTATAATTTTTTATTTGTTACAATTTCATTAGCAATACTGTGACCGTTTACTAATTCGTTAGGATTAGTAAAATCCTTTTTAAGAATATAAATACCATATTATACGAATATATATCATATGATAATGATCAGCATGTGAATTACGATCAGAAATTTCATCTAAAAAAATTATCTAAATATGAAACTTATATTGCAGCAAGATAATAATTGTCAATAACATAATATAATTAATTTGCGATAATTAATTTGAAATAGAAATTTAATATATATATAATATATCTTCTTATTATATTTTTCGATATGAAAGTAACACTTGCAAAATTTCTGGGCACAATTGCTGAGAAATGGATGGCGTTTGCACGATTTTTAGAAAACTCGACAGGAGCATAAGCCTACATTTTTTATGCCGCGTACTATGCGTCGTTGCGAATCTTTTATGCGTCACAAGAATTACAACAGCGAGAACGTCATTGACGACAACGACCGCGCCAAAACTACAAAGGGCAAGGAGTAACGGAAAGCTACATTGCATCTCTACAGAGACAAAGAAAGAAATTTCTAAAGAGCAAGCGTCGGTGGTAGAATAATATGTCGTCGTCGCGTGCGCGTGGTCGCGACTAACGATGGCTGGAGGAAGTCGGGGAAAAAAAAACTGAAGAGAGATCGACGAAAGCGAAAGAGAGTGGGAAGAAAGAGATCGGTAGGCAACGTGCACGAGCTTTGTGTACAAATGACAATGTCGGCTGCCGGTGGTGCTGATAAAGTGTCGCGCCGCTAGGGGAGGAGGAAACGATCTCGCTCTCACATCATCTCGCGGAGGGCGCCAGTCACTCTCCAGGACGGTTATTATTGCGGTTAGCGGCAACCCTCCGACGACGAAGTTAATTGGGCAACGATTGTGCACCGGATGCGCGTTGCTTTCCTTTCTGCGAACCCCCGAACTACGAAAGTTTTGTTACGAAAACAAAGATCATGCACCCTTTCTTCTGCAAAATTTCAACTAAATACCGTGACTTTTTTGTAATTAATTACGTATCGTTTAAAAAAATAAGTCAGTAACGTTTTTGAACTTTTTTTAGGTACTTATCTATATTGTATATATATTTTTTAACATAGTATTTAGTTTTAACATGATAAACAACGTTTTATTTTATTTTTTTGTGCTTGAAACGTCATAGTGACTATCTCAATTTCTTCCTGAGCGATCAATACTAAACTCCCTGCCATTGATTTGTCCGTAATTACATTTACTTGGCCGTTTTCGTAGAGAAACCCGGTGACATTGATGTTAGCCCTTCGGGCTGTTCCACCAATCCCCTATACAATCCACTAGCATTAATTCCCCTCAACAAGAATGCTCAATGAAAACTGACCTTCCTCGCGCGTAAGCATTGTAATTGCCAACGCGTTGTATGCTAAATTCGACGATAAATCAGCTTCTTTGGTAATATGCAGTAAATTATGCTGACATATTTATTAATTACGAGAAATTAATTTACATACTATATAAATCACTAATGCCACTGCCACGTTTGTATAGAAACAGAATGTGCTATTCTTCACTAAGCGATTCAAATTATCCGTCTTAAGTCTTTTAAACTCTTCCAGAGAAACTTTTGTTACATATTTTTAAGCAAAAGATTTAATGAAAATCGCTTTTAAAAGTTTGCATATTTTTGAATGTCTACAATTTTAATTAAATTATATTTTTTCGATTGTTATCTCATACTAATCTTTGATATACTTACATATAGCGCATCAATAATTTTAACGTTTTGCGCATATGTTAACAATGCGATACTTCTTTTTAAAAGACTTCAATACATGTGCTGATCATAATTGTCAACTCTAATCAAATTTTCCGTACATTTCGTGGCACAGAAAGCAATTTCGATCAGGAAACGAGTGGCTTAATTTGATCGGAAAAATAATATAAAACAGCAGTCGAATGGGCCGCGCGATAAAAACTCCCCATCTCGCACCCCGCCTGTAATAAAATGCTGTATTTTCGCTTATAACGAAATGAATATTCTTTTATTTCTCATTATCGGCGAATCGTATTTTCCGTCTTGTTTCGTCAATCGCGTTATCCCGAAAGTACGTAGTGTTTAAGCAACAAAGTTACACTTCCGGCGCTCGAACAGGGACTCCATCGTGTTTCGGCGAAGCGAATTATAACGGGAAGGAAGGGTGCATAACGGCTAAACGGACAATCGTCGACGCATCCGGACGGATTACGGGTATGATGCGCCGGTACACGTGGAAGGACAGAGAGGCCGTGAGCCGTTCTGAGGGGGAACAAAGAGGAGAAACGTGTCCCTCTCAGCGGGCAGCAGCTCGTTACTCGCGACCCGCGGCTCGGCCGTCTCGTGGAATCGCGTCTGCGGCTACCAGACACGATTGTACTACACGAACGCACACATCGCGGATTCTTATATTGCGTATCAAATATTCCCATCTCTCTATCTCGGTAGGTTAGCCTGAAATAGCATCGGCACATCAACGTACTACATACTACACCAGTGATTGCGGCATTACATTGTACGGACGATTGTTTCTGATATCTATACATTCCCCGGAGTTCCTTGTAAGGGTGATGACTGCTGTTTTGAGTAACGATAAAATCTATTTGAATTATTTAATATAATACGCGGGATACGCAAGTAAGGGCTGTTCGTGCGAATGCCAAGGCAAATTTCAAGACTTACATTGCGTGTATGTACAATCATAACCCTCAGCACTTCAATAATATCTAATGCGAAAAATCTTGTCGACCGAAACTCTTTTCTAACGTTATTTTTTTTTTTTTTTATAATTAAAATTACAGATGATAAATGTTTCTTCCGGTGGCGCTGTTGCGCCGAGCACCTTAGCGTTCACCGATACACCAGGGGACTTAATTCTTCTCGTGGCTTCTTCTACTTTAATACGTAATCGTCGGGCGTCAATTTATACCGCGCGATGCTCCCGTAACGACCTCAAGCCGCGGGGATAAAAGCATTGAAGCGTCTCCCGTGTTGATGGCGAAAGAAACCCTGAATCGCGACGCCTAACGTATCTGGCTGGAACACGCGTCCCGCGCACAGAATCGCACACGAACGTGCGCATAAAGTCCTCGTAATACCGCGGTGGCACGCAAAGCGCACGGGCGCCGTCCGACGACTCCCACATTGTTCTCCCGGGGGCCCGCCGCCGCTAATTGCACATTGTATACCATTGTTGCTCGCAGCCGGTTAACTCCTATCGACCTGCTATCTTCATATAAAGTAACGCAAAACAACGTAATTAATTGCCAGTCTCCCGAGCATTGTTAGACGATAAATAACGCACCGGGGCCTACGTCCAATTAAAATATTCAGCAAGACAAACAACAATGGGACGACCCTCCTCAACTCCTCCGTGCGTGGCTGCTTCTTCCTATCCGGTCGCGGCCCGCGTGGTCGGACGGTCTTACCGTCTTTTCTTCTGTTCCTCGGGAGATCCCTTGCATGCGTTCTCTGGCGGTTAACCCGCGCACAGGTGGAAGAGATACGAGCCTGTACCTGCGACTTGCACAAAAACGAAACGTGATATTCCGTGCGGCGTAATCACTGTTATCCCCGGATTGTCGGTGGAATAAGAATCTCCTTTTTATTTCTATGTACGCACAATAGCGTGTGTGACGTGTTGTACGAGAATCGGAATTCGAAAATAAAAACATCGTAAACGGGGTGCAAGATCAAGTACAACCTTTTGCTGTTTTACGTACATACAATGAGACTAAATGAAAAGCTTGCTTTCGATTTTTCTCAGAATTCTGTGAATTATTATTTAATATTGATTTCATTAATTTAATCAGTCAATTGATTAACTCAATATTAACTATTATTTTATTTGAAGAAGGGAAATTTTAATCTCTGTTGGTAATTTTATAGTGCGTTTTATTATCAATGCCGGAATTTTGATCGCCTTCTAAAACATCGCGTTAAACGTTAAACAAGATTAAACAAGACGTATTTTTTTTCAAACGTAAAAACTCGTTAATAATATTATATATTATATTACTGAAGATTATATATTCTACAATTTTCTTATATGAAAAGAAAGAATCTCCATATCCAATATCTAATACGGCTGATGCAGACAGATCGTTTCTTGTAACATTTCTATTACGGGAAATTCTCGTTTCTGCCTATTCCTAACCGTGCAATTACATAATTAGATAACCGCGATTGAATTTATCCCGCCGTATCTGTGAGAATCTGCCGTTACTCTTACAAGCTTCAATCGTCGCAGCATGTGTGTAAGATTAGAGAAATTGGATGGCAGGAAATATAAAATGACATTACTGTCGGTACCATCCGCATTTAGCAATAATTATTTCACTACCTGCGCTGTAACACGTGAGAATGGAAGTAGCTGAGAAATTTTTTCAAGCATATTCTTACCTTTATTTGCGTGATGTTTAGACATCTTGATTACGGGCTGTCCATCGATACCCGCTTTCTAATGCAGCATGTATCTCTGGCCTTTTTTCAATTCGGTTCCGAGTGAAATTCAAATCATAGTACGATAAGCGCGCGGCGATACGCACCGCTCGTCGCGGTTGCGTAAGGCACCTACTCTTGTTTTGACGTCCGGTTTGCTGGCGAGACATTTTCTCGAATCACAAATCTCCTTCGTATCTTCGAGCTAAAGCACCGTAACGAGATTGAGATCGGTTTCATTCACTTTTGCCGCGTGGCCTCAGGTAAAATTATTTTTTAATTTGTTCCCCCCTTTTTTTTTTTTTGACAAACGATGTCTGATAACAGCATAGTGTCTGGACATTCAGATGTGGAAACGCAATTTAGACATAGAAAAGAAACATCTTCAATCAATTAATCATGAAACTTTTGCGCCCCGACATAAAGACGCTCGTTGCGCTTCATTCTCCGCGGCGTAGCATGCTTCCATGGTTCTGTAGAGCTTCTGAAGAGCGCCGGTCTCGAGCGCGATACGCATGCCGACGACTTATATCAGCAAGAAATTGCCTTCAGGAAACAAGGCATTCTGCATTCTCGCACGCTCTAACGACGCGGGCATCTTTCGAGACGAGAGGGCTCCTCCACCGCGGCCCGTCCATCTCGTCCGGATTTACGAAGTAGCGGCGGCGAGCTGGTGAACGCGCAAGAGAGCGCGCGTATTCACGTACGTCCATTATCACACATTAGTGGAAGCTGAGACGTTCGCGGTCAGCCGCGGATAATGTAAATCCGCTCGCTCTCTCGAGCATTGTAACGCGCACGAGCGAGGCCGCGCCGCGCGCTTTCTCCCTCTCATGCAGATGCACTCGTTGCATAGAGCAGGCTCTACCCCGATGTATAATGCGAACCTCTTTTTCATCCATTGTTCATCTCGGATTGATTTAGCCAGTACGAGATCTGAAGCGTAAGACATTGATGACTAAAATTTTTTCTATTTTGATTGTTAAATGAGGAGAGATAGTAATATTTTATTAATAATATATTTATTATAATAACGAAATTGTATATGCAATATCCTTCTGAAACATAAGCAATATACAACTGATGTGTAAAACACATGTTTCACGCATCCTGCGAAAAATCCCATTGGTTTATTCGCTATTCCTCATCGAGCCGTTCCTCCGTGAATCTCACTCAGAGATTTTCGTCCTTCTTCTCCGTCCGTTCCTTTTATCTCTTCTTCCGCTCGTTTCTCCTTTTCGCCCTCATCGTCCTTTCTTCCACCGATCCCGGTTCTCGCTCCTCCATCTTCTTATCTACACACTTCACTCTCTCCGCCGAGCGTCTCTTCTCTCTTTCGCTCACCGACTGAGCGCGTTATTTATTGCCAACAGCAATGGCCGCAAAACTTAAAGCCCGTACGCGTGTACATTTTCTGCGTACGGCTTTTTACACCGTGCATTACAATGCGCGCCCATGTACGCATTATACTGTCCGCGTGATTCATTACCAGCCGATCCTCCGGGCCGCTTGAGAAAATACGGAAACTATAATTGCGCGAGACTTATGACGCGCCCGGTACGCGAGCTCGTTCTCCAGATAACGCGCGCGCGCGCGCGCGCGGCATTCGCGTACGCGCAGGCGGCATTTATGATCGCCGTGAGATCATATCGCTCGATCTCTTCATTCGGCCACTCCGCCGCGGCCATTCTCGTTGAACGCGACGATTTGTAATCGTTATTATGTCATACAAACTTCTATGGTAAACAGCATCTCGAATAGCGCAGATAAATGCGTGCGGGTAAAATGACATTATGTACTCATGAACATCATGAAGAGGTATAGTTGCATACCTCGGGAATGCAAAGAGAAGAATTGCGAATATAAAGACACTATTTTAATCTAAAACAGTATACTTCTTTTTTAGAAAACAATTCTTACAATGCGGCCACAAATAAGTCACACTATAACAAAACATTGAATGTCTAATGCTGATTGTGAGATATTTACAGACGCATTCTGAGCGCTTCACACTAACGCTCAATGTTAACGGAATTAAATTAGCCTCGTCGTAGATTAAATATCTAACTTCTAATATCGTACAGGCGGTTCATGGAATTTTTTTCTGACGTAAGGCGAGCTTTGTGTTTAATACTGATCCGACGGAATAGATTGGCGGCTCTGTCGGACCATAAAGAAAAAAGTGGATCGTTCCCCTACGTCACTTTTAATCTCGATCACGCCTATTACACGTAGCTGAGTTACGATGGACCAGCGATGACCTACTTTCCGCTTCCCGATGCTGTTCCTGCTTCGTCTGCGCACTGAAAACCCAACGCGTTCCTCGCACATTACGTTAGATGAAACTTTCTTGTCTCAATATTTCATACGTTTTCGTACGGATTAGAGATATTATTGCAATAATGCGCGTGGTTACAATCACAATTCAGCGGTGATGCCGCAGCTGTTGAGATATTAAAGACCTACTTTACTTACACATCTGTTTCGGTCGCGGCACGAAGAATGAAAACGTATATTTCCTACGTCTTTGAATGACATGTATAAATCGCTTGTATCTAAGCACGCTTAGGCATATCTGCAACTTATGGACGCAATCATTATTGATACATAAGGATACGTTGGGATACGATTAATAATAGTCGACTATGTATGATAGTAATAAGAGCCGACATGATATAATAGCGTTGTAATAGCTTTACCATTCTTCTTCCTTTCTCGTTTTCTCTTAACCCTTTAATTGAATCTCCGCGGGAGGCATTTCTCCGGTTAAAAATCGCCCGTTTCCTACATTTTAATCATTAGTCACCTGTGAAATTCTGATGGAATGGCCGACATCTCTTCGTGTTAAGGATTCGATAGTGTTAACAATAAATGGCAACATCCGTCGATGCCAACCGGTCGACATGCGTGCGGTGATTAAATCGTTATTGCAACAATTTCCTATCCGCTGGTTTCCTTTCGTTTCGTGCGGAGCGCGAAACGGCCGCGTGTGTTTGCGATTCATTTGAGAGACCGAATGTCCGCTTGTCAGACGCGAATAGAACCGATCTCCTTTTTTTCTTTCTCTCTCTCTCTCTCTCTCTTTCCGTCCGTCTTGAAGAATGATCTCTCCTGCTCGGTTTCCTTTATGCACGCGCGTACATCTCCAACCACCCATCTACCTGTTCGCCTCCTTCTTTCTGACTTTCTCATCCGAGTCCTTTCGTCTCTTTCTCTCTCTCTTACTCTTTCTCTCTCCCTGGAATCATCAACATTGCAGTCAGGTGCCGCTACTTACACAACCCGGTGGATTCCATCTCCGGGCTCTCGCGCGCGGAGGGGAACCGAACCGAACTGAACTGAGCACGCACGGCGCTCGGACAACGTCGGAGGATATAGCAAGAGCGGTTTCTATTTTCTACCATCCTGGTGTTTGTGCAAGCGCGAGCGCAAACGTTCGAGCGGCCGATTTCATCGGGGCGGCCGGCCGCTGCCGCGTGTATGTCGATTTATAGCATCGCGGCCTATTAGAGATAATTGTTGTTGGCCGGTACCCGATGTGTGTACCGAGAGCGATGCAAAGTCGTTTTTCCCGTACGCGTATATATTCGCGAGCGCGCGCACGCAGTTCAGACACACGGTTACCTATCCAGCGCGGCTGTTTTATTACGTGCGAAATTTTTCTTCGGTTTTTCCGCGCGCGAATGCACAGACGCGTACAAACGTACTGTCATGCGTGTGGATACACACTATCATCCGTGCTCGTCGACTCGTGTTCGCTTGAACAAGCTAGTTTTATAATAGCCGCTGTAAACGCGCGCGCCGACCGCCGGGGAGACCCGGTTAATTGGAATGTTGCTCGTTCGATTAAACTATTAAAATAAAATCTCAATGTATATGGTGTCGGCTCGGGAAACTTCTTCTTGTCTCGCTTTTTCTCTTCGCCGCGGTATTCGTGCGGCGATCATATCATTGCACACACACACACACACACACACATCTTGAAGTTTGTTGAAAACATTTTTTACATTTTTAAAATATAATATCTAATATTGTGAGTAGCATTAAGCCGTTTTTGAAGAAGGTGCAAATTTTTTCTTATTATTAGAAATCGTGAATATTCTTTCTAGGATTTTAATACTGAGATATTTGATATTGAAAACTAAAGATTCCCAACGTTTTTGAATTTTTCTATTAATTTCTTTCACTTTTTTGAAAATTAAAAAGAAATTGATTTTAATTTTATCAGAGAGTGCATTATTAAAATTAAAATCAGCGCTTCCAGGATACTTATATCATTTTAATATTTTCAACTTGTTTCCTTTGCACAGCCGAAGCAATTCTGTAGTACCAAGGGAGAAATGCAAATCACCGTATCTCGATCGATTTCCTTCTCGCGGCTATGCTTCTTTTTCCTAAGCGAACAGCTTTTCGCTTGCGCGAACACGGCTACCGAGGTAGCGGCCCAATGAGATCGGTAATCTCTCCTGCGCTGGTTGTGGCGCAGGTATTAATCTTACGCAATTCATCTCGTTGAGCTTGTCTGGCTTATTAATCCTAATAACGACAGCGCGATTCACTTTTCAAGATTCCGTGCGCAGCGAGCGGGCTGCTGCCGTAAACAGCCAATGAAAAATCGCGCGCGCTCGATTTCGTTGTTTTTGATAATACCGTAATGCGCGCAGAATTCGCGTGGTATATCTCCGTAAAACTTGCAAAAGCGTAACGAATCGGCGATACGCACGTGGCGAGATAAACATTCTTTTCCCATTTGGTTCGGTGCAAAACGACGGAGAAGAGGAAACAGTTGCAATTACAAGAGAAAGATGTAAAGATAGGTAACAATCTTACTGCAAACGTATGCCACTTTATATCATGAGAATTAATAGAATCTTCTTGTTTCGTGCGAATTTTCATTTAAAGGCCAAACTAATAAACGTTAACGTAACAACGAATGAGTTACGACTTCCTGCGACTTGCTTCTGAAACTTCACGCGATCGTCAACTTTAGTAAGTGCATGCATATAGATGAAAGAGATCTCGCAATGCAAATAAATACGGGCAGTGCGCGCATATTTTTGCACTTCATATCTTCGTTGTTTAATGCTTCAGTATCGCGGAAATAGTCCCGTAAATCGTACCACGCGTATAATTTAGCATTTCATTGTTCTTATTTATTCAGTGGTTTTAATTACTTTACACGACGTTCAAATTTGCATAATAAATATTCATAAATTGTTTGTATACTTTTTGGAAGAAGAGATTTTCGGAATAAAGTTTTAAATTACATTCACGTATATTTCAATTTCAACTGAGCAGCAGTATACATATTTAATACGATCAACTCGACATTAAAGAATTAAGCAAGAACATTATACGGAAACACGCGCCGTCACGTTGGCGCAAAAATATATATTAAACCAGGATGCGGCGCCGTCAGTACCGCGATTTACACTTTCAGCAGGATAAAACTGCTTCGGCGCATCTGCTGGCCGTTTAAAGACGGCTGACAGTAATATTCGAGTGGCCGTAGAGAAAGTGCCCGTTTCCTATTTTCCCTCGACGCACTTCAAAAGACCAGGCGCTCTCGCGCCGTCCTCGGCCCGCACTCCACGCGGCCATGTGGTGATTTTAGTGTAACAATTCTCTTAAACCGGGTGGGTTTACGTTCGCGCGCGGCCGCACGTTCGTGCGGTTGTAAAGGGGCGTCGATTGATTGATATTCAGCCCGCGTCTGTCTTTAGCCGAAAAGATTTTAACGTCTCTCTATAGAAACGCGTCTTCTCTACGCGGCGCGGCGGGGAGGGGCCGTGCCAAGATGCCGAAATACTGTATGCCGTCTACTCACGCGACGAGTGATGCACTCCACGCGCTGCTTTCTTTGCTCCCGCATAAATGTATACGTGCGCCGTGATACACATCGTTCGCTGTCCCTCGCGGTAAGAGAAGCGCGCCGATGTCGTCACGCGAATTCTTTGTTAAACCCATTCACGGAGGAAAGTTCTGAAACGGACTTCTCCTCTAATCAGGTCAGCCTGTTCTTAAGATAATGTCCTCTCGACTGCTCGATGGGACACGACGGTGCTGAAGTTTCTAAATTACTGTCAACGTAACGGACAAGCGTTTCCCTTCCTTTCTTTGTGCGCGATTGTAATCTAACTCCAATTTATAGTAAGCACTTGGAGCGAAGGATCGTATCGAGTGAAGAGCTATTCCTGACGAGCGTGGAGCGCCGTGCAAAGTTGCGCGAAGATTCGCATAACAGTAGCATTGCATCACCGACAGTCTCGCCACGACCATATACGATCCTTTGCTTCTGGTAGCTTCCTATATCCCGTGATAACGTTCTTATAAGGCTTGATCTTCTACAAACTCGATCGCGCGTTCGACCAGGTGAAAGAATCCAACATCTGTCGTAAAGTCGTCGAACCTATTACAAATGTAAGTGGAAGCATTTCTGCGCGGTATGAAAAATATATACATATACCTATTCATCATCGTGTATAATTTATTAATAAATATTAATCAATGCGCATTGCATAAAAATCGATGCACATTTCAAAGCAAGCGAGAGAAACTTTGCATATATTATGTTGATGAGATCACAGTACAAGAGCGACTTATTTAAGAAAACCTGTGTCTTAAATGTTGCAGTTAATATTTTGTAAAACTAATTTTCGCGAACCTAGAATTATCTTATCAGAGTACGTCGATTTTTTTTTATCAAATTGTGTATAATACGCGTGATTGTGCGACAAATATATCGATTTCTATCGCAGTAATCAGTTTTATAACTTACATTCGTACCAGATATTTAAAATAATGCATTACAGAAGGATGTAGCTTTTCATCCAGATAGCTTTTCGTGGTAAAGTTATTTCAATGTCGGCAAGGAGTCATAAGAGCGCGCGAAGGATATCTGGCAGGCACATTTCCACAGTCGGCAGTAAAGCCGACTAACAGTGGCGCACGAAAGTAAATGTTATAACAAACACGGTGAGCAGAGGCCACGACGCCCCGCTATTTAACATTATTTAGTTTGCTTTGTGGACGTTTAAACAGTGCCTGCCTACTTTTTGTATGGATATTTGATGTGCCTCGCTCGGCCTCGAGCCGCGCGGTGTGTGTATATACACGAGGACGCCGTGTTTGTTTTCTAGGTGGCGGTGGGTGAAGTAAGGATAGTCAAATCGTTCAGTGGTACATACGCGCATGCACCTAGTAATATCGGCTATTGGCTTGCAACACTTTATTGACAAGAATGTCAAGAATTCGTAAGATATTTCTCTCGTGTGTAGATCGGTGAGCGTAAAGAATGGAAGCATTGTGATCGATACTTAACGATATCAATGATACTTTTGAAAGGAGAATATGCAAAATTAGTTTTAGGAATATTTGCTCTTATTTTTGCTATCATCTTATTGAAAAAAACCTGAAAACATCGTGATTTTTCAACCGCTAGTGTGTCGAATGTAAACAAAGGTAGATATATGTCCTGAAGATTCAGGACGTATCTGAAATCGCGAATTCAGCGCGCGACGACGCAGGTACAAAATCGCATCCGCAAAGTCGCGCTTGGGAAAACAACGATTCTTCCGATTTCGACCGATAGCGCCGTATTTTTCTTCCCGAACGTAAGGAACGTCCGGCGAGATCGCACGCCCGAAGATTTACACGCGTATTAAATTACACGCGACTTCGTGACACGCAAAGAAGCCTTTACTCGGGTGGAGCAGTACGGGACAAGGCGCGTATCGTGTAAGAAACCCGCGACTGCTCGTCGGGGCATAGAAATCAAGATAGAAAGCTCGTATACCTGCAGACGGTGGAGACAAATGGTTGTGACGTACGGCGTGGATTCTCCCGCGCCGGGACTCCCGCTTAAATCACAACCGGAATATTTACGGTACGGCGTATCACGTTTCAATATATCTTATTGTGGTCGCGGCCCGGTCGAGTCGTAATGAAAACGTGTTTATGTAACACCCGGTATGTCATATTCCAATGTATCAAACGCGGGCAGGCGCGGAACCGAATTAACGGCGGAGCCGTTAGATTTATCGCCGTGCGCTTTGTTAGTTAATGAGAAAGTCTGCATCGTTCCATTGTGGCGTCACGCGGCCGATACAAATGGTCTTGCTCGGGTGACACCGGTATCCTCGGTGAGAAGAGAACGAATCCTCCGGTTACGTCTCAATGTCATAAATCTATGATTATTGCACGAGCCGTAGTAAAGCAAAATTAACGAGCGGCAGGATGCGTTTCTTACAATTTCGCCTTACTGTCGCAGATCGGAGACTTCCGCGTCTCACGATAATTCGAAAAGCGAATCCCGACGTACTCCATTGTCCTTTTTTCTCGTCTACAATATCGAATAAAAATAATAAAAATTTATTCGATAAAATGTTGAACATGTCTGAAGCGTTCGGGTACAATCGGTAGCGCCGTTAAACTCGCGCTACGGAAGGAAAATCTAACGAGACAATTTATTCCGACATAAATCGATCCGAAACTCTAAAAACGGTCGCGCGATCATTACGAGGTACGCGGTGCGCGCGCGAGAAAGGAGGCGACGCACACGTCTTCTGAATTGGCAACTTGGAAGCGCGCGCTGAGAAAGGGAGCGCGCGTCATCAGGCTTTTACGAGCGGCGTTATACCGTGCTACCGTAAACGGGGTGCCGGCGAGCCCATTTTCGCGTTACGCAAAGCCTCATTAGACATCCTATTCTCGGACGTGTGTTTTAATCGAGCCGCGCTCGTTTCCCGGCCGTTCGCTCGTCCGTTCGCGAGGTGTGCGTTCTTTAAGCCCGGTTCTCTTCGTACAAGTATACTCTCTGTCGAAGTCCTCCATCTAGATTCACGGCCCGTTTCAGACGCTGGTCTGAACAAGAGAAGTGAGAAGGGACCTACTTTCTAGTTCGTAGTTAGCCTACTGTTGGCGCGCACCGTGCGGCTCCAGCATCCGGCAGCGCCCGCGGCGAACCATCACTCTCGCTGCGCGAGATGAGATCTCCGTAAACCAGGTGTCCATTGTACTTTTTCAACGCGGCCTACCTTCGCCTATCGCTTACACGTAAATCGTGACGCTATCCTCGATGCGCAACCGTTGATCCCAAACCGAGAAGAGCAAATTTCTGGAGAGGATTACGGCGACCGCGCACCGACGTGACCGCCACGTGCTGGTATTTCCGATTTACGGAGAATCCCGCGACGTCCTCCGACGAGTGGTCGGAGATGGTTACGCTGGCAATGTACCAAGATGTAAAACGCATTGTGTAATGGGCAGCAGCATCCACGTGGCGGGAGATGACCGGTACCTGCTCCGAGCGCGCTGACTTCATGCTTAGTCATCATGTCGCGGCTGTTCTGCGAGCGTCGCAAGCATTATTGAAGCAAAAGCGACAGAAATATTTATGTACGTTTGCACGTTTTACATTTTAAAGAGAAATATTTTGATTTAATAGATTGAAGAATCGACGAATAGCATAAAACAGTTTGTTTCGCAGTAATAATTAATGAGGGAAAGTTATGAAAAGAACATTTTCATGTTGGAAACGGACGGAAAATTATGAAAGTAAAAAGAACGAAGACCAAACAGGCGACAACCGCTTTAATTCCATGTAAACGTTTGCATGAATAATTAATTACGTGTCTCATTTCCACCTGCCGTGCACGATAACAGCCGTAGCTAGTAGGTATTCTAAAAATCGAATAACATTAGCGAAACCTGCTTTGACGCGAGTCATATTAATCTGCTGAAAGATAGTGAAAAAGTCCGGCGAAGCGATTTACGCAATTTCCATCTCGCGCGCGTTCCCGGTTTGTCCTCAACGAGCCCGCAAACAACCTCGAATGGGTCCCGCGCTCGTTGAGACGCTAACTCACACGCCCCATAAACACGCAGTAGGCGCGGAATTTGTGGAGTGCAAAGTATCAACGTATGCTAGATACATTTACCTGCGGTCGTAGTGCATGCGTGCGCGCGTACCCGGGGGATGCTCGAAGCGTCAATGTTAACTGCGTTCGGCTGATAGAAAATCGTCGGCATACCTGGTCGGCCACAAAAGCCATTTCAGCGACCACAATGTGCGCTGAAAACACGCACGTCGTATACGTGCATCCGCGGCCGTTTAGATGCATGCAATATACGCTTACCTGCGCGCGCGGCCGCAGAGGCGGGGAAAAAAGACTCGAGAAAAGTACCCGCGTAACCGCACTTATTAAGACGTCGTTGGTTGGGCAGAATTTAAAGTGCCTACCTTAACGTAGCGGTCGAGCACGAGCGGATAGATTACCCCCGCGCGCACCGTGCTTTACCGTAAGATCTTCCTGGTAAAAGCTGCGAGAGATGTCTGGAGCTGCGAGATGAGGGGACGTAGACGCAAATGAAGGGGTGAGCGATAACGAAGCGCGAACTTGATTGAGCGTCCCGCGTATCGACATCTTTTCGCAAAATGTTGTAGATATCGCATCGCAGTGCAAACTTTCGTAGACAGAATAGAAAGTTACAATATCTTGTGATAAATTTATACGCGAATTAGTCTTTGTCGTTAGACCTATTTAAACTCGTAAATACGCCCTTCGAAGTTATAAATTAGTGCAAACAAACGGTATACGTCGATTCGCGAATCACGGCTGAACGTAGACTCGGTAGAATGAAATCCGCCGAGATCGATATACAGGGAGTATTCCTTCGTCTGTCGGTGAATGCTCTGTCGCACGGGTGGTGTTGTTGGGTGGTGGAATAGAGTGCGGCGAAAGGTGGTAGAAGGAGCGCCAAGTCCCGCAGAGGGAGCGAGAAAGATCGACAGAGCGAGGCGCGGCGGAGAGGGACGAAAGCGCCTCATGGTAGCTCACATCAAAGAGTCGGCCTTAATAGAAAGCCTTAGAGGCGTTTGTTCGAGTCTCCTCATCTGGCTAAATATTCCTGACTGAGGAGATATCGGCGGGCCAAGATACACAGCACGGCGCGGGATCTTACGTATAGAACAAACAGCCCGGGCCTCGGGAATACGCTTCCGTTTCGTGCCTTCTGGGTAACGACCGCGTATTCGCATAAGTTTCCGCGAGTTTCTGCAATCTGCGTGTACACATATCGAGTCGTTGACTCCAACGTAATAACCAATGGGCGCGTTTCAACGCGGGCACCCCGCGCCTGTGTGTGCGCGAGCTCGGCGCGTACCGCTCGCGGCGTATGATACGTACGCCTTCCGCTGCGCGGAAGAATCGGCCCGCCGTGTCAGCAGACGGCGGAATTCTACTAATTAATATCGGTGTTGACAGTGGGCCCGACAGTTGCCGCGATGAGAAACTTGCGAGAAATTTCGAGTGACGAAGGAAGGAAGGCAGGAATATGGAGTGCGCCTGACGGAAGTTTGGATACAGTTTCTCTCGGCGCCAACTGCGATGACGTTGAGAAACTGTATTGCAGACACGACGTCGTCTCCGTATATCGAAAACTGCGAAAATATCGAAAATTCGATGATTTCGTTCCACAAGTCTCTTTCACGGATCTCAAAATCTCAAATTCTTTCGCTCGATCGTCGACCTATCAGGCTTTGTGAGATTCATTCTCTTTTTATTAAAATCGCCACCTTTTTTCGTGCCAACGCTAGTTTGAAAACGTCCAGTTACAAGGTTTTTTTCCATTTACCGGTAGAAAGAGAATGTGATTAAAGAGCACTCGCGTGATCCAATTTCCACTAACATGGTGACGTTTAGTCGCACAAGCGTATAATTAATCTTCGATAGGATATCAACGTATTTGCTGAAAGTCATTAAAAAAAAACACACTCCGCATGCGCATCGGCGATTAATACCTGCGGATATACAACCGCGAAACCATACGCGCGTTTGATTGATTTAAACAGTCCCCCTTATCCTCTGACAGATACAAATGAATCGGATGCGCCCGTTACTAAGCGCCGTACAGATGTAATCCTTTAAAGGGATATTCGGCCTGCGATTCGCTTCGGTTAAGCTATACAAATAGACGTGGGATGTTCGCAATCAGTGTTGGTCTCTCTGCACGCTAGGGTGGGCCGCGCGGCTATTTATAAATGAGTCCTCACGCAGAACACACCCTTTGACGAATCAGCAATCTTCCGTTATTATTCCGCCATTCAGGTACTCGCCGCTCCGCATATACACACCGTTCATACAGACTCCCGAAATTACGTCCGAGAGAATGCAATATTCTTTGAAGTGATATTATATTCGCATTACGTCCGCTGCGGCGTGCTCGCGTAATTATTAGTAATATGCATATTCAAGAAAAAAGAAAACAGTCATTATTCCCTAATGCTGGCCACGATAAAGACTTTCGCAGCGTTTTACGGAAACTGATGCTCCGATGCTCTTCTAACCGGGGCGCGACGGTGTCAAATAGGTCAATCTCGCAAGCGAGCCCGCTGCAAAGTACAAGCCACTAATTACTCCCGTCCCAGAAAGCGAAGCCTTTAATTTGAATATCAACGGAGGGAGCAACATTATGCTTAACAATTATTCAGGCACGGCGAGAGGCGGGCTCATGAATTAACAAGATCTATCAGTACCTCTCTTGCCGACCATCCCCGACACTCCACCCCTCCCACCCTCCCGACAGCCTCTCACGGAGCGGGCTGGTACTGCGAATCATCGTGCCAAACGACCTCGGTAACGACGAGGCATCCGCCGTTTGTTTGTACGCGCTTACTTTGCCGGTCCGCCTGCCCCCGCCTTCTTGCTGTCTCTCCCTCTCCCCATCTCTTTCTCTCTTTCTCTTTCCTTCCCGGCGCTCTCCCGTGCCGAGTCTTCCGGCATTGTTTAAATACAATTTTGTCGTTTACTAATTAATGCGCCGTACATCAAAGAAGATGTTTATTGGTTCATGTGATACTAAAGAGACGGTAACGAAGAGGTAACTCGCTAAGGGAGCGGTTGAAGGAGCCGAGAAGGGTGGCCCGGGCACTGCCACTGGTTTGAGAAGCGGTGAACGCCCATGAAAATATCTATATAGACGCGGGAAAAGTGTTCCCTCTCTCTCCCTTTCCTTCCCCCCGCGCTCCCCTCTGTCCGCCTTCTACCCGCCTTGCTGGCTCACCTCCCCCTCCGCCCTCTTCCTCTTCCGCCATTCGTTTCCCGTTTCTCCTCTCGGCTTCCCTCTTGTTCCGTGTTGCTCGTCGCTCTTCTCCTCGACAAACGACGGTAACCACCCACAGACTCATCAACTAACTCTGTTCCAGAGAGTTACCGGACGACCCCCCCTCCCCTTTACCCTCCCATTCCCCCCGGTCGGTCCTTTTCTCTCTCTTTCGCCTTCCGTCTGCTGTGTCTCGGGCTTTACGGATTGCGCGGCATCGCACAGCGTCGCCGAATCAGTCGGAGTTAGCCGCGTAGTTTTCGCCCCTCAAACGGAAAGCGGGATACAAACATCCTCACAAACGACGACGTTCGCGGACGATGGTAGCGAGCGGCGAAGGCAACCGTGAAAATCAGTCAAGTTGTTCGATCGCGTGATTCGCAGCCTATCTACATTCAGATTTGATTGGATAATCTCTCTATTTGGGGATCATACCACGAGGTAGAATTTTCCGCCTCACGTGTTTTATCACATATATTGACGGAACAGGACACAGATTAACTGCGATTCACTCATGCATTTATTTCAGCGATAGTTCGCAGTTTATTTAACGAGCAAATTATTGGGAAAGAAAACCGCGCGATTTAGCGCGCTTTTTATTGTTCTCATCAGTTAAACTCACACTTTAAAAAGAGGCTGCGATATATAAATTACGGGATGGTGAAAGAGCGGATTACGGAATGCAATCTTTCGTAATGGATGAGAATAGCGCAGGAGGCGATAACGAGAGGGGAAGAAAAAATGCGGGATAATGAATGCAAGATCATAGCGTAGTGGTAAAGTGAAGGTACAAAGACGGCTTAGAAAGCAGGATGGAACAAAAGCGCATCGTGATTGATCAGGGCTCTAGATATAGCCTGTTGATACCGCCGGTTGAATCGATCCATATAGCTCTTCAGCCAAACGAGAACGCGATAAAAGAAGCGAGTGAGAGGAAAGGAAAGTGAATAGAGATAAAAAGATGGAGAGACAAGAAAATGAAGGGGAAAAAAGTCAAATAAAACCAGTGAAACAAATCTGTATAAGAAAAACAGAATAAAGTAAAAACAAAACGAGAATAGAATTTAAGTACAAATTAAAAAAAAAATAACACTTCGCAATTTTGCAACAGAAGGAACATCCCTATCGCAACAAATAGAGCATCGCAAGGGTAAAAGTCCAAAGATTGAGAAAAATGTCGGTCGTTTTAATGGCTTGTTTACTCGAGATTGTCGTCGTTCCTCGTGCATGCGATTTATGTTTCCAATAAGCAAATCCCAAAAGCATCCTGGAATTAAGAGAGGGATAAACAGACGGATGCGGAGCAAAGGGGGGGAAAACGGCAACGACACGCGGGGAAGTGAGATGTAAGGTCTGAAGGACGAGGGTCAGGAGGCCGTGGGTCCATGTGATAATGTTGTGCTCCGCCGACCGAACGAAAACGGCACCGAGGGGCTCTCCGCGTCCAACGTATTATGCTCGACAGAACAGGAGGAGGCGCGCGCGTTGGCCGTTCCGTGCCCTTCCTGTGTCAATAGGCTCGATTTCCCTTTCAAGTTGTCAACTCTTTTTGTGTGCCCGGCAAATTGTCGCCAACGGTGGAGACGGGAACAGCGTGGTTGACGCTGACGCAAGAGAAAGAGAGAGAGAGAGAAGCAGACGGAGGGAAAGAGAGCACGAAGGGAGCGAGACGAAAGCAGAGAGATAAATTAACATTATTGTTGTGACAAAGACGGGGGTGCCGAGCCCACCCAGACTGTACCTCTCCCCGCGGGAACCGAAGCTAGGTAAACAATTCCACTTGATGATCGGCTCGTTTGATGTCGCCTGATTACCCTGCGCAAACAATCGTCGATTCTCTCTATGGAATATCGGGATATTTTCTTCCACTCGTTTCTGATTCTCCCTGTTATATCGGCAAAAAGTCCCTTTGCGCGCTTTTTCTCCGAGACTGGACATTAATGTTCGGACAATATCGCGTAATGAAGAAATTTCGATTGAGATACACAGAAATGAAAGTCTAATACACACATCTTCATTGTGTAAAGATAAAATTTTTTCTATATCTTCGCGTAATTTCTAGCGAAAATAAATATTTTTCTTGTTATATTTTACACAAAATTATGTAATAATATTATAAGACAAACGCGCGCATAAGCTAGATGCACCGGTGGATGACAAAATGAAAAGCCGTCGGAAGTTCCTTGATCGATGTTCGGAGAGGCCTTTATTACTAAACCCGAGCAAAACAGCCTTTCACGCACGAGCTCACCGCAGATTACCTTCCACTCATTTACCTCACTTCGCCTCACTCGCACTCCTACACGCGGGCGAGTTGTACACACGTGTTTGTTACGGCAACGTCGGCCTGTAATGTCGATATAAGAAGTTTAACGACGTCGATCTCGTAACATACCGGTACATGTTCTTTCGACAGTCTAATGATCAATCTTATTAATTAACACTCAAAGCCATCGAGTCCATCGAGGGGCCGATATTGCCTTCTATTTGACGACGCAAACATTATACGATTTTTCCGCTCGGTCCACGATCACAGGAAAAGAAACCACACACCGCGTTCTGGAAGTCCTTCGATAGCTCGCGGAGTACCCTCGAGAGTACCTCGGTTGGTCTTCCCGTGCCTACTTACACACGCGCGTCCTTAATTAGAGTGCCTCGCTCGAATCCGCCTTACGTAAGCGCCGTCGTCGGTCCTCGCGTCGTCACAATGGGCGGCGATGGGCAATCATAAAGAGATTCGCCGTTTTGAACGCGGGCGACGCGTAATCTGAATAAAATATACGATCGAGCCGATGATAGATAAAGGACAATGCCCTTTTCATCGCGGAGCGGAGGGACGCGAAATAGAGCGCGAGAGGAGGGAGGGCGAGAGAGTGCCCGAACGAGCGAGGAGCACTCCGACTTCCAGCGAGTCGACAAAGAGGCTCCTTCTATGCAAATTAAATGCTGTTTCCATAACCATTCGTCCGTTCCATTGAGTGAGGTTCGGTTCTTTGTCATCAAGGTAAAGGGAACTTTCACAAGGGGCCGCATTCACTCGTTCGCTCCGACCAACCAACCAGCTAACCAGCCAGCCAACCCAACCACCCAACCAGCCAACCACCCACCTACCCGGCCACCACCCATCCACAAACTACCCTTCTGATTTCAATAACCGAAAGCTCTGGCACGCTCTGTGCGATGTTAATAAAGAGATTTCTTTTGTCCCTCTCGTCAACCTTGATATCGGTTCTTTATTTTCTCCACTTCCATTTTGCGAGAAAAATAAACATTTCGTATTCTCGGCAAAGTTGATCGAATTGCGTTATTGCGCGACTTAAATATTTCGTTTTGATTAACTAATTTGTTCACTATTCATATTTTTATTTGACGTCATTTGCAGCAAATAATGATGCTTGTTGAATTTAACTTTAACTTTAAATATTTTATGTTATTATATTTATCAAACAATTTGACAATTTACATGGGAATAACAGTACCATAATCAAGCAACCAGGAAAGCGCACACAGCCGTGCATTTTGATCCTAGTGCGATTTGTTTCGGATTTTACTCTCGACATTAATAGACTCGTGATATCCAACCTACAGCGTAGCATAGAAATCTCGCGACTTAACGATCCACTAAATTATCGCTCGCGTTGGCTCTGCCCGGCGAGTGACCCTATCAGGCAGCATTAAATCCAAAGCCCGGATAGTTAATGCTCATTAACAGTACGCTATAATACGGTGTGCAACGAGGCGGAAGGAAAATTAGAGCAATAACGTTATAAACTTTCGAAATTGAATAATGCACTATCCACTGCATTAGCACATTAAACGATTCCATAATATATCTTTAGATTATTTCTACAACGTATACATGCTCAGATGAGATTTTGGTCAGTGAAAAGAGTATTTCTAAATGTTTAACAGTATTTTATATAAATAAAAATAAGAAAAGTAAATACGCGTATACATAAAAATTTTCAAAATGCGTTTGCGCGCTTATTAGTCTCGCGTTTGCCGTGAGACATTTACGAATTCAAGATTTAAACAGCATCTAAGCAGCTCTGTCATTAATAACGCCGCGAGTCAACGAGGGGGACACCTATTTTCCGTCGACGGATCGGCTCGGGTGTAGCGAGAGCCGCGGGAATCGTCCCGGCCGATTTCGCCGACGATTTGACTTCAACACGACTCGACTCGACTCGCAGCGGCAAGCGCGCGCGCCGATAGCAATGAAATTATACCCAGCACAAAGAGCGCCGGCGGGCGCGCCGGTCGACCACCGGTAATGATGCAGCGCGTTTATATTAAGAAAGCACACCGGTTGCCTCTGAACAGAAGCGAGCTGCTCCTACATCTCGTCGGACTCTCCTACATGCGTGTAATCGTACGCGCGTGTACGGACACGGCCAACTCGTGTAGGGTACACTATTTGCGCGGGGAGAGAAGACGTGTTCTTGCGTTATCGAGAAAGCTGCTAATCTCATATGACTATTGTTACGTGGTTGTCATTTACATTATACTTTGTAAATCAGATTTTTAATACATCTTTTAAAAAATTTAGAAAAAACGATCGGGATTACTTCGTGCTTCGGTCTCGGAAGAATTAACACGAAATCTTTTGACGACGAAAGAAATGAAATTACAAATACTTTAGATAATTATCCGTACGATTAGATGGTCTGTAAGGCGTTAAAATGAGCGCTACTGGCCGGTAATTAACGACCAACAGCTGATTAAGGAGAGGCTTGGTACTAGCAAACAAGGGAACGCGAGGCGAGGCAGAGGATGAAAGGTGGATAGAGCTGGGCTCGTTAAGTTTCTATCACCTGGCTGCGCCGAAGGAGAATAGCAGGACGAAGGACAAAGCGCGCGGCGGAGTCACTGGCGGACGTCCGAGAAATATGAAGCGGGAACGTATTTAACCTCTCACCTACATCGCATTAACGCCGTGTTACGGGCTGGTCTTTTTACGGTACCACCGTCCCTGCGGACAGCACCACCGCGCAACATCGAGCGTTTTATGATACGCCACGCCGCCGCGTACTCGATCATTTATGATCTTCGCGTCGTTCGCCGCGGCAACTACTCGAGTACGTGTGCGAGAACCCGTCGCGTCTCGTTCTGTTTCACGCAGATCAAATATCGATAGAACGCAATGGGGCGAACTCTTTCTTTATATATAGAATTTTGCAAAATATATAAGTAACATTTTTACTTTTACGTTAGATTGCAATACTAATTTTTTTGTAAAAATGATAAACCCACAGGCGCTATAAAAAAATTCTTCTTTTTTTTCAAAAATAATCACAAAGATGGGCTAGAGTGGAATAAAAAGGGATAATACCGGACGGCTTCATAAGCAAGAATGCCACATTGTGGAAGATGAACATGTGGAAATTGAAGAAAATTACCACCGCCAGTAGACGCTGCATGATTTATATTTTCCCTTTGCGACTCGTTCCCTTTATGCTTGATGGTCGGCTAGTCGAATAGCTCCGCACAAAGCTGTTACGCGCTCTGAAGACGTTATTAGGCACAGCGGAGAACCATACTCATCAAATCGCGCGGTTGTGCCGCACCGAATGCGTAAGCTCCGACTGTAATCTTAAACGACCGTCTGTGCGAATAGAATATCGGTTACCGCGTTACGATTCTTCGTTCAACTAGACGCGCGCGGCGTATCTGCACGACGGCACGAGTCTGCAATTTAGCTGCTCAATTTTTTTGTGTGCAAGGTTGACTATAGATAGCTTTTAAACGGAACATTTAATTTGATGATATGATCGGAAAGGATTTTATATAAAAATTAAACCGAAGATTGGAAAATTGATAACATCTTTTTTATTAGCTGTATCATGAATACGCATACAATGTGTAAATTTACCGCGATGCAGATTTGTTACATTTATATGCTACTGTTATAAAAATCAAATCACGTCAAAACGAAAACTTTATAATGTACAAATATCGCACTTTGCGAGAAGCGACATGACGCTCGAAAAAATGCACTGTGACGCATCTCTAGTTTTTATCATCGCGAATGCACTCGCCGGCGCGTTGCATCATGTAAATTCGAACAAGCTAAAACTGACCAAAGTGCCATTGCAAAAAGAGTTTTATGCAGATATAACAATATCTACATAAGGCGTATACGCTGCGACGGTGCTAGTTAGCGAGGCGTTTCATTAGGCAGATAAGGCAATCAAGCAACCGTACGTCATTACGTACGTTGCGTATAGATCGTTGTACGAGCGAGTGTGCATGTGTGTGTATGTGTCTACCGGTCGGCAAGTTACTTTACGTTACTCGTACGTACAACGCTTCGCGGAGTACCTACTCTAATAAGCCGCGTTAAGACGCAGTCCGTCAGTTTGCGGTATTCGCGGAACTTACCATACGAAATGTTCATTTCAAAGTGAAGCGGCGGATGTTTCACTCTCGCGAGCACAGCGGAAATAAAGTCGGTATTACGAGTGTAGCCCGGCTCCATCGCGAGGGAAACGCATTTACAGCTAATATGTATGTTATTCGAAATTCCTACGAAGTTACCGTCGACGTGGTGGCAAAAACCTACCATGGCGTTGCGCGTTTTATTAAATTCCATGTCCAATATAGTCGGTCTTTACTTTAATTACTCTCGATACGAGAATCCGGGGGATAACGTTTGGAAGACTAATGCGCGCGCGCATCAGTTACCGTTTCTGAAAATGCTTCTGCATCGCATCTCGTTAACTCGGAATAAATTGTATTATCCCATCTCTTGCTCGACAGCGCGGGTTATAAAAGCTAGAATATCGGTTGCACCTGCTTTAAACTCGCACTTTGCAAATAAACAGCATCGCATTTAGCGTGGCGTTTCACTCGTCGATGTTCTTTGTGACTCCTTATTAGGGCGCGCGTGCCAAATCAGTAGCTGGCTTGGTTATCCGGCTAGTAAATGGAATCGCGTGCATTCGGGATTGTCTCGATATCTCGAGCGGCCCACGTGAACAACTTGGAGACTGCAGGCGCACATTACGCACGCCCTACACCTTGTCCCTTTGACGTCCGTTCTCTGAGCGGAGAGCCAGGATATCTCCTACGACCTACGTAAAAGATTCAACAGGCTGGTACTTTTTACGAGTACATTCCGGCACGCGCAATTTTATCTCCAAGTATATTTATAATCATATCTATATATTTTTTTATCTCCTACCTGTTAATATATCAATTATTTTCATTTGTTGAAAATTGATGACGGTGTTTTTAACAGATAATAATAAAATATGATCACGTTAAGAATAAATGTATCTCGCTTATTAGAGGCGACATTCTATGCTCCGCAAGTTCGTTTCCATATAAAACTAAAGCAGCGCGGAAATTATACTTGATATATTCTTGCGAATGTGATCACGACACACGGTTGCACGCTCGACGAATAAATTCGCATGGTCGCTGAAATCGGAAAGATTAAAACCGCGCGCGAAGCTAAGACCACCATGACGAGAGCCTGTACCGAGGAGTAAATCTTTCGATCGACTACCAGCTGCCATTCGCCGCTGCGCCTTTACTCGCATGCAAGCGGGCATTCATTTATGCGCGTCTCGATATTTAATATCATAAATTATAATCCGTCCGCGAACGGGCTACCAGCAAACCGGACGATCCGGGAATTACTGGAACGTAATTAAGCGTGAAATGCCGCCGGGTTCTACGCGCGCACGGCGACAGGTCTCTGGTAACCGCGCGCAAAAATACGCGCGAGGAGCGCGTTCTGGAAGAACGAACATGTCTAGATGCCACGCAGCGGTACACACGTACCTCTTCCTGGTGCGTTTGATTTACGCTTTCGATACTTTTGAGACATCATCCGCAGGCAAGACCAAAAAAGCATTTACACATGTGCGTCAGGCTGATCAGTGACCGTCAACCAAAAAACCTGCCCGTTTTTTTTTATGCTATGATTAATATACGAATTGCATATCGAAAAGCATTATCATTTCTACAAGGTGAATATATCTTCGGTCATCGATAATAATGATTCGATCTTGCGTAAGGATATTTTATTTTATACGCCACATTATAAAGTATAATTCATATAGATAATAAGTTGTTAGTAAATGAAATGATTATCAGTCATAGTTTGCTCTAAGAATATTTAAATATTATTGAAGCCTGATAGTTTCTAACAATTCTAGTTGGATAATTCATCCAGTTTGCATGCAACTTGTCTGTTTTTCAGACGATAATTACATAATAATTTAGTTCACTTTACTATTGTACGCTCAACTTGCAAGAATTGCAAGTCGAATAAGCTATAATTATCTCGTACTCCGGTCATAAAAACAATATGATGTTTTGTTACTCAGTTTTAATGGACAGCAAACGTTACATTATATAGTTATTAGAGAATTCTCGATAATGACAAGAAAAAAACGATAGGATAATTTCTTATGTAACAAGAAGCGGATCCGAACTAGTTATTCGTATAGGTCGAAGAAACAGGTAGGCCGCGAATTTCACAATTATTCCGCTCCGATCGCGGATCGAGAGAGCACACTCACGACTCGATCAGCTGATAGCATTTTTTGATTTTTTTTTCACACCTGACTCACGCCGACTCACGTCGACCCGCTAGATCGATAAATCACGCCTCGCTCAACACACGTAGGCAATTAACGTGTATCCACGGACGATTAGGTGCGTTAAGGATTACAAGCGCCTCCGATTACGTTCCATCGTGTTTGCAGTAAAGTCAGCGCGTGGGTGTATATGACCAATAAACCAGACGTGAGAAATTCATATCAGACTGTATTTTATTCATTTTCTTATCGGTATATTGTAAATTACTGTTCCATTGCCACCTTAAATTTCTGCCATCTGACATTTTTATCTCAAATTATTCTGGAATGTTGAGGAAAGTAATTGTCTGTATTCTTATTTATCTTTATTACCCATTAACTATAAATACAATTCAAAGAAGTGGTGTTTTGATCATTTAATGATTTATGCAATATTTCCCATTAACTGCGCTTTCACAATTTCCAATTCTTTTTTTAGAAATAACAGTTAATAAATAAAACATATTTTATTCATATGAGGACTGTCGTAATGCAAAGAAACATTTGCTTTTTCACGTGGTTTTTCTGATGTTAAGATTTTCTTAATTCTAATAGGCCTTTGCATGCACGGAAGTGCTTATATTAGCATGACACGGCAAGTACCGCGGAATAATGCAGATACATTGCGCGCAGGCTTTCGAGTTCTTTTCGTGCTCGCTGAATTATCCCGCGGCGCCATATTTTGCTTGGCCACGTCCGGCGTTGGCTCCGTATCCAAGGATCTCATTCCGCCGATTCCTTCGTTTCCCCATTCGCGGCCAGACAGCACAAAGTGAGCGCGCATAAAGGCGCGACCTTCCACTAGGCGCTTCTTCCTCGTCGCCCGACGTCGTCGGGGTGGATGGCCTGTATGTGTGTAGGTAGATAGGTATATAAACGCACATATATTTTCTCCTGATCTGGAAAACAATACGCTAAGCGTGGATTTATATGCACCGTGTCTCGTGGCAATAATTTATAGTGCGAAACATTGCCTCTTCTTTGGTGTTCCCCCGAGCTTTACCCCCCCGGACGTGTCCCCTCCTCTAAATAAGGACACGACGGAAATGGGTTCCTATTTCTTTCTTCAAGATCTCCTACGCGGCACCGATAATCCGGCGCCGCTTTTCTTCTTTTTCATTACATTGCCAATGCACCATGCTTTATAGATCTTTTAACAGATCTTATCACTTCCGTACTTTCTAAACGGCATAAACTAAATTATATGTATATGTAGGTGATATTTTGCATTTATCAAGACTTTGCATTTATCAATTATTGTTTAAATGTGTATTACTTTCAACATATAAAAACAAAATCTCTGATATATGTGATTAGAATAATCTAAATTAATCTAAGAAATTTTATCTAGAGAAATAAAATATTTAGCAACGGAATATTTTAAACATGTGATATTGCATGTAAAACTCGCTTCCTCCGGAAGCATTCTTGTAAGCATAAATTTCGATTATTGGCGTTGTTATGATTTTATGCCGGAGATGTTCGGAAACACAAACGGGAACGCGATAAATCTCAACGCGCGCGTTCCGGCCTGAAGAATGGAGTTTCCCGACAAGCGCCGATTTGTCAAGAAGGGCTTCGAATACCTCTCAATGGCAACAAGCGGAAAGCTCACCCTTCGTGGCATTCCGGAGCCACAATGCCATGAATGTGCGTTCCTTATCCCAATGTCGGAGAAACGCCGGTCGAGATACGGCGGAGGGAAAAGCAGAATAGATCCGTTTCTCTCCGGGATCGGCGGAAGCCTGCAAAATTTACTTACCTACGGCCCGTTCTTTCTCCGCCGGACCCTCCAAAGCGGATAACTGTATTACGTTACATTGTGCTCTCGAGTACATAGGCGGTATCACCTGATTTTTTGTTGGCCCGACGATAAAACGCGCGGTGTGCATTGAAACTGATCGATTGAGATCGGGCACACTTGACCATCTCGGAATTTCATCAAATCTGGAACACTTTCTATATAGAGCTTCTTTTAGTAAACATAATATTTTCATACTTTGGTATCTTTCTAAAGACTAATGATATGTAAATATTTGACAGTTTAACCGATGATAAAGTCTTGAAATTAATTGTTTTCTAAGTAACGCTTTCTAAACAACATCAATATTCCATCAATTGTACTTCATTTACATATTCGCATTTATCATGTCTCGAAATTTGATTCGAATATTTTTCGTGAACCGACAGCGATCGCGCTTAAAGACGGCAGAATGCGTGTCGTCGTACGTTCCGTCGACATTTATCGGTCGTTAATTACGCGTCGCATCATCGCGCTGTTCCATAACAGAGACATACACGATCGTCCGTCGCGATGCGTGCCGACGACTGCGAACAGGCGGACGGGATCCATTTACGTGTCATTGTCTTCCCGATACCTGTCATCCGGACTTTCTCTCATCGATCGCCGACGGCTGATTCGCTGGCGCGCGCGTCCGCATAAGTCCTGGCAAGGATTTATCGCGCCCGTCGATCGTATATAATGGGTTGAACGACCTCGACTTTATCTTGGGACTTGAACCTCAGACCGGGGAACAATCGATCTCGCGCAATCCCGCGCGCGGCCCGGAGAAGGACGAGCGCCCATTATAGTCGACGGATAGACTGTGCGTGTGAAAGGTCATGACTGCCGTCGCTTCGCGATCGGCGTTTTTATACTTTCTAATGCTCCGCCGCGATCTCTCGCCGTGCGGGGTTAACGATAGCAAACGATTCCTCCACTCGCCACCGCACGAATCCACGGTCGTCTTATTATGCATCATTATGGACGGAGTTCGACACGCTTCCGGTGTCGTTCGTCCAAAATGATATCGTTTCAATCTCTCCGGCTATTTCGTTTCACGCAGACATGCGATCGTTGGATAAATGTTCTTCATAAACGTAATTCTTAAAGATTGAAAACAACATTGCTTGTCACATAGCGTGTGCGATTTTCTAAAATAAATCTTATCTTAATTACTTGTGATAGGAACGGTAAAACGTATAAATCGTTTGCGAACTATTTGCGACTGGAAATACGTAACGTCGTAAAAAGATTATTATTATTGGAATTCGCGCGGAATTGAGATTAGTGGCATTCATAAGCGATTAGAATTGTGTCGTAACGGAGAAAGCGAAACGCAAAAGGACCTGCGTCTGTATTGAAAACACGGTAATACACTTGTAGACACTAACGAGCCCCGACAATTTAATGGCATAATGTCGTTACACTCCCGAGGAGAGGCGTTGCACCGCGATAGAGAGATATAATAGGACTGGCGCTAATTAATAATTAATAACCCGGATCCAAATTAAATGGCTTTAAGGGCCGAGGGTGGTCGCCGATACGGAGCGATGAATGCCGCGGCGCGTGGTATATCGGAAATGGCATTGGGGTGGTTCGGAATGGCAGAGGGGCGAGAGCGACAGCAAAAGAGAGCGAGAGGGAGAAGGGAATTCTCCTATTCGAAGGGTGTCCCCGGGAGCTCAGGATTGCTCCGAGGGGTGTTGCATTATTTATGGCCGCCATCGATCATCGTCCGGCGAGCAGGACGCGTCGCGAACACCCCACTAATCGCCATATGACAACCGTATTTATTTTAAAGTCGCCCACGTCAACATATGATGCATTAATCTTAATTGTTTCACTCGCGCCGCGCCACCCTCGTGGATGTGGAAAGGATTTCTCGGGCCTTCGCTGAGACAGCTGTATAGAAAAGCGAGCTCCGAGTTCTCGCCGCTGATACGCTTCGCCGAGAAGTATCGATCTGACGATACCTTTAACATACGTTGTCGCTTATTAATTCATACGGTTAACTTGAGCGTGCATCCGTCACGAACAAATCGCTCGCGACCCCCATTGAGCGCCGTTGCATCGTCGAAAGTGATTTCTACGAGTACCCGCTTCTCCTGGCAGGTAAGCTCATTGACCCTCGACCGCGATAGAACCGCAGGAAGCGGCACGAAAGCAGCCGGAGTACGCGAGGGTGGAAGTACGGTGCAAGTAGTGCTATGAAATATGCATAGAGAGTGAGAGAGAGAGATGGCAAGGAGCCCGGGGTGCACGACACCGAGCGATGGGAGGAGGAAAGAGAGGAAAACGGAGAAGGAAGAGACGATGGAAGACGAAACATGAGCGGCGGGAGAGAGGGATGGCGGACTTGCGCTGTATTCGAATCCGAAGTCGGATGAGAGAGACAAGAAGACCGTTGCACCTTGGCAAGCATACGGCGACTAGAACGTAACGGAAGGAGCGCAACGTCGAGAGAAGGCAGAGAGGGGCTGCTGCAGGATCGACGTACAGGAACAGCGTCACGCACGCATCTGCAAGGGAACGCGCGAGTGGTGCGAGAAGAGATGAGGCAAGCGGGAGGGGAGGGGCTTTCGCTCACCCCGTGGTTGCACAGTGACGGCGGGGGTCGTCCGTTGACCTCGTTCGCCTCGCCATTGCTTAACCCGCAACGCGAACCATTATCTTCGCGCTGCGCAACGTGTGTGCACTTAGACGCGCATCCGTGCGTTGTGCGT
Organism: Linepithema humile; assembly: GCF_040581485.1. Taxonomy (NCBI): domain Eukaryota; kingdom Metazoa; phylum Arthropoda; class Insecta; order Hymenoptera; family Formicidae; genus Linepithema; species Linepithema humile. The sequence continues at coordinate 20,010,475 of NC_090134.1, forward strand.
CCGCATGGGCGCGAGAGAGCGCGTGCATACCGATGATGATTTATGACATTAGCGCGGACATCGTCGTCTAAAAGCCCGAAGATTGGAATCCTAAATGAAACATCATGAATCAATGCTTTCCGCCTGAAATCTATTTACACGCGCAGATTTTTTTTACATTCTGAAACGTTACAAGGAATGCTTGTACGCTGGAGTCGCTTGTAAGATAAACATTCTTTCTCTTTTACACGTTTAAGATTGCACTAAATTCTTAGCTAATTTCAAAGAATCATTTCAAAACTGTGAAAAAATATTTATAAGTCAATCGATATATGAGCCTCTCAGAAACCAAAGAAATTGATCAATTTGACTTTTCACACACAAAGGATCATACAAACATTTTTTTTAATTATTATCAAAAATTTGATGTTACAGCGTTAAGTCATAATATTAAATATCATAGCAAGCAACTTTTTCGATGACAGTATCCTTATCTATGAGAAATGACAAATTAAGACATAGAAATCTGCGAAATAAATGTAACTCGTTACAATCTCCGCTGAAAATCGACGGATATTTACATCCGATTGCATGTATTAAAAAAGAAGATAAAAACGTCATTTCCGATAACATAATAATCTGCAGGATGCTGTAGAAATGTGGCGTTATCCGGATATTTGTTCGGTGATTTATTGGCGGGACATCGGTGGCCAGAGCGAAATCAATTTCCGTCTATACGGCGAATGATGTTTCACGGTTGATCTCGATGGTTCGATCGTGCGAGGAGAAATCGCAGGACGAGTCGCGCAGCGCTGGCAATATGCAACGCAGCTCGCAAGACATCCGTATGCCGAAGATTGCGCGGAGCCGCCGCTGCCGGCACGAGAGCCGTGTACGATAGGCACGGCTCCAAGCAGCGCGTCCCGGACTGGCATAACTTGTTCAACACGTTCTTCGCGCGATGGGGTCATCGCCGAAGGAGAAGAGATGCTGCACTGACCGTCGGGGTCACCACGGGGTTGCGCCGCGGCAGCGCACACGTGGCAGCTTGCCGCCGGCAATTCGGTTGCCGGCAATAGTATTCCAGCCGGGAATATCTGGCGAGCTCTCTCGCGCGACCTACCGATATAAATCACTTGAGATAATCACGGCCGATGGCCGCTTAATCGTAGGACACCGTCGACGCGCGAATGCGAGAAGCCTATTTGCCGCGCGGGAGAGCCGCGTCAAGTCGGCCAATTATTACGAGAGAGATATGCGTCCGCGCGATTGGACGATCGGTGAAAAGTTCAATCACGGCGCTAACCCGGCGATCCTGTCGCGTGAGCAGGTGTCTGAACAGATCGTCGTCTAAGCAGTCAGCGACTTGCAGCATGAATCTCGCTTAAGGAATAAACCAGTTATGTATTCTAGAAAAAAGAAAATTCCGCGATACATCATCATTACAGATAAGAATAGCAATTGAGATTTGCATGGCTAATATATAATAATAAATTGTTAAAAATACAAAATATATACGCGCGCACATTTACAAATATCTACGTTGAATATTCCAACTCAACATATTACAATAATATATTAATATTTGATATTTGTATTTCTTTTATCCGCAGCTGCTCTAAAATATAACGCTGTCTGTGCGATTCTTCGCGAAATCAAAGAGCACGTTCAAAGACAGCCCGTCTCTCTTTACAGCCTGAATGGCGAAGCCGGATAAGCAAGCCGGCGGAAAGGTGTCGCGATAATGTAGTTTCCACAGTTTCTGCTACGAGCGCGATTCTTTCTAATTTCGTGCCTTCTCTTCTTCGCCCCGCTGCCCCGCGCTTGGATAATATGAGAGCGTCCCCGGAGCTGGAGGGCGGACGCGCCTCCGTTACTTTTCTAATGACAACGGCGCCAATCGAGGCGGCCCCGCGACAAAAGCAGGGTAATGAGAACAGAAGTAAATCATCGACTATTGTGAGGTAATCTCCGTGTATTGTCTGCCGGTACGCGCGTGATGTATTATGTTATTGGGGAGAGAGAGAGAGAGAGAGAGAGCGGGCGCAAGCGAGAGCCAGCGACCGTCGCAAAGACGCCAAAAGCTTTTCCGTCGTCTCGAACGCTTCTTTCAGTGCGCAATTGCATCCCGCCGTTCGTCCTCTCGATCGACGTTCCACGAGTCACGCGATGCGACAATCGCATTAGTCACGTTTCCTCTTAATGAATGTTTTGCCGATTCAAAAAAAGCCATTATCGTATCGGCGCTTATAAATCAAATTCAACTCGCAATGAAAGATAGCACTTGTCTTCTCGTCCTGTCATTGTAATTCGCGATCAATGGATCGCTCAATGCAACCTTTATTGTGAGACGCAAGCGACTAGTCACAATATTATAATTCTCGGCGCGCATTTACAATCAGGTCGAAGTTCAGCCAACAACTGCCGGGCTTTATCCAAATGTTTTGAAAAAAAAGCTAACCACGCCGCGTCGCGCGCTTCTTGCCGACGTCACTGTTAATAATTTCTCGCGGGGAAAGCGCGCGTCCAGTCGAGTGTATCTGCTGTTATCGCAACACGCGGATAGCAAACAACCGATCTCACGCGGGACACCAATCGACGCGTCAATGGGACTCTCGAGAGACTTCAGCCGTATAATGAAGATGACATGCGATGAATTAGCGGAGACTGACAATCAATAATTCTGCTGCCGGTTCGGGAATGTGCCGGAAGCACTCCCACCGTTTATACGCACGGTCGAAGATATCGTTTGCGGGAGGAAAGTAAACGTCCCCGGCGCTATCGATCGATTGGGAGGAAAATGCGACCTCGTGCGGCAGCTCGTTCTTGTCGCCCGAGACACCTACGTAAGTTAGACCCGAGTTCTCAAATGGGACACGTATTCGCGGCGGAGCGGGAGGATCGAGAAGCGTTTCCTTATTGGTGCATTTACGCGACGCGGGGAGACAACGGTGCAACGAACCGTTACAATTCCTTCCCGCAACGATGCACTGCGAAAGAAATACTTTGTGCGGACATGCCTGCACTCTCGGCGATGCCAATGCACATCCTGATGATGTTTATTTTTTGGCAACATCAGCTCCGAATTAAGCAATTTGCGATTACATTCGCGATACCACGGCTTTCTGCCTGTGTGCTCATCCGCTACTGTCCTCGTTTTGTTTCATTGATCGCGAATCTCCGATCGCGTTGAGGAACGCAGTAAATCTGTTAATAAAGGCTCGCCGGAACGACCGGCGCCTCAACAATTGGCATACTCGGCACAATCCCGTTACATCGTGCGCGCACTTGATGCAACTATCATACGCGATTCTTAACGGCCGTAGATAACGAGGTGCGATATAACGATCTGCGTTCGGAGGCAGGAAGAATATCGCGTGGCGGAATACCGTTACTGTCTCGCACCGTCGTTGTGTTTTTCTCGAACCCGCCGCCGGGCTAGTCGTAACGCCGAGAATGTATCGATTTTCTTTCGGTCGGGAGAAAATAATCGTTCGTGGTATTTCAGCGATCCGTGTGATCTCGCAGCGGGTAACGAGCGATTGGTCGGGGAGTCTGAAAGTGGAACGCCGGGAAGTGTGTCAACGACGAAACAATTCAGCGCACGCATTATTAGGCAGGCTTCAAACTTGGCTTCGAACTCGGCTTGTTTGTCATCTCGCGCGGACGAGTCTGCGGTCCCGAGAGATTAAAACCGGTCAGATATGGATGTTACCGGAACTTGTAAAATTAATTTTTTTTTTTGCGGAATAAAAAAACATGACATTTTCTGCGCAATCAATAATTTGGAAAATTTTATATAAATAATCCTTTATAAATTGCATTGATAGGGATTTAAAAAAATTTAAGCATCAGAAATTTTCATAAAAATTTATTTCTAGAACAAATATAATTTAAGTTTATATTTTAATGCGCGATATGATACGATAACAATAATTTTTGTATATTCGAAACGATACGCGACAAGTAGCACAAAGTATACTTCTCCGCGTTTACAAGATCCAAAATTAAATTCACCAAGATTATACCGGTTTCGATCTCCTCGCATGATTCTTTTTCGAATAAAAAAAAAATTCTTGCGACCGTCCTGTACACCCGTGACGGGAAGAGTCTTAACAAGCCACGTGGATGTTGCGCGTCTGACGAAATGAGATTCAAATCTTTCCGATGATCGCGAAAGGAGAGGGCAGTCGGAGGAATGAGGAGAGGGTTAAGAGAGAAGATACACGAAGTGCGGGTATATCGAGCAGGATATAAGTAGAAGAACTCACGGACTGTCACCGGGAGTACAAAGTGCAGGATGGCTGACGCGCCAGTAAAGGAAACTCAGGAATATATCTCGCTTCTCATCTCCGCGCTCCCGTTACAGTTATATTACTTCGCCTTCTTCATCGCGAGATTCTCATCGAAGTTTCAGGTTGTTGATATAAAAAATCGCGCGTGCAACTGTTAAAATTATTCCGAACATTGTCATATAAATATTTTACATTGTCATATTAACATACTGTGAATGCAATAGTTTCATGATAAAAATAATAGAATAATATATACGCTATCAGTATATACGCTCCAATTTTATAGATAAAATATTGATAAAAAAATAATTATAGATTATACAATAAATGTCTGCTCGGTGATTTGAATCATCGTAGATGAAAGCGTAGCGCAAGAAGCATTCTGATTTATCGATAGACTAGCAAGGCTCTGTGATATTCAACGATACTTCATTTTCGACAAATTAGTATCACACGGATAGGATGTAATCGTATTCTAACGATCGCACAAGGATTACACGACAAGAATCGCGTCGAGAATTAATGATAAGCCGCCTCTCATGTACAATCTCGTGTATACAGAGTGGCAGAGGCCAGATCATCTTCTTGCTAACCTTGTAAGGAGGTAACCCCCTGGCGCATTCTACCTCGCTAGTAACTAAACATTTGCCACTCGCTCGAGTACCTACTCCTGTTCTCAACAGTGCAAACGGCGAAGACTGCTCCGGACTACTGCTCAAACGCGGCAGTTACATCCTGGCAATACCGAACGTTTCGCTATCTGTCCCGAGATATCGGTCTTGCACGGATTTAGATCACCTTTTAGAACACGCTCGTGCGGAACGCCGGATGTCGGGCATTCCTTGAAGTCAACTTCTCATAGCTTGAAACTCAAAAAGACTGTTTTTTTTTATTTTTCGAGATTCTATCAATTAGTGTAGACAAAATTTTTATAATTTTGCTTTTCTGCGCTGATTTGCCGCGACATAATCTTATACTTTGTAGTCTTTTATTTGAAAATGTATTATTTTTCATTTTTTTACATAAATATTCTATATGTATTTTGGAGCTACTTATTTTTTTCAGATTTCAAATAATATGCAGAACGTTGATAAACTCCAAGGCACAACATTTATAATGAATAAAATGATCCTCTTTCGGTGGCTAGCGAACGTCGGGTAGTCTTGCGACATCGTGCAATTTAAAAAAAAACGAGATAGAAAAAACCTACCGTCGTTATTGGACCCGTGAGAATTTTTTTTTTCGCGACACGATAACGCCGCCGATAGCCCGCACTCCGAACGTGTCCGCGGAATACACTTGTCTTGATTTTCACGAGCGAGACCAAAGAACGAATCTGGCTCTTGCTCACATATCTGCTCACTAAAATAAGCGTGTGTGCACACACCGCACTGGAATAGTGGATAAATTTAAACCGATGTAGGGAATACCGTTACTATTGCTGCGTGTATCTGATACAGTCGTTGCTACTGAAACCGCAATCTCGCGACATTACGCGGTGCTCCAGAGGAGTCTGGATGCGCGCTTTTTCCTTCTTCGTATCGTGCATTCTGTTATCGCGCTTGATATTTCCTACGACGTTAATGTCGAACTCGCATAAGTTCCAAGCTTTACAATGGCATTCACTCCGTAAGAGATGCCTAACAACAGACACCTCTTTATTCTTACAAAAGTAATAATTGGTATAAATATTCAAATATTAAAGATGCAAATATTTTTATATTGCATAAATTTTTCAAAGATTTCATTCATAATCATAATAGTTCATTTTTTTAATAGAAAAGAATTTGTCTATGTTTTATAATGGTACAGAAATAGTGTTTAGTAATTTAGTAATTTTAATGAGACTTACAGCAAGGAAATGCTTTAACGAATCATTTCAGATACAAATTTTCTTGTTAATATAAACGCAACAGACTGATTAATTTGTACGTGACGTAAGCGGAAGAAATAAATCGTGATAAAGCGCGAGGTTGGTGCTTGAAGTAGGGATATTTCGTGAAATAAGAAAACGAGCGGGCAAACAGCCAGCGATATACTGGGCGGAGGAGGCAGAGGTAGATCGGCAGTTAGGCAGAGCAGCGGCACGGCGCGCGGATCTCTAACGTTAACGCGGGCTAAACTACACAGCCTTGGCGGGCGTAAGTCGGGCTATTATCGGGCTGTGCGCTGAAAGCCCTCTGCTTTCATCCGCTAATGGCGAACTCTCTGCTCGTCTGCTCTTTTAGTGCGTCATTAATACAAGTTGCACATATCGAGAGTCGGTGCGCTACAATAATTTACATGAATGAAATTGAAAATTTTCTACTCTGTGGAAGAGAAAAGAGATGCAAAGGAGTGAGAAACAGTGACGCGGCGCGATGGGAGAAAGAGAGAAAAGGTACGGATTAAGCAAACAGCGAAGGGAAAAAGAGAGAAAGAGAGAAAGCCGGAGTGCGCGACGGAGAGAGGGAGGGGGGGTTGCGCGAGCGAGCAAAGAGCAACGGAGAGGACGAAAATCTTCTGGCATTTTATGTCAGTAATTACATGAAAGATGGTATAACCCAGCCAACCGACAGACCGACAGACCGACCGACCGAACCTACCTACACTCGCCTGACCTCCCCCTTCCACCTGTCCTCCTCGTTTCCGAGTCAACCAACCAACGTGCGTCCTCCCCTTTCAGCCGTCGGCTGAATCCCCTTTAGCCTTCGTTTCTCATCTCTTCGACTCTGTCCTCCCTGTCCTTCCGCGGCTTTTTCTGTCTCTCCACATTCGTGCTGAGAGGCGAATGGCAAGGGCAAAGGACGAGTGAGAGAGAGAGAGAGAGAGAGAGAGAGAGAGAGAGAGAGAAAGACGAAGAGTGCAGGATGGAGGAGAAAGAGTCCTTTTTATGCTTTAATTTGTGCATGAAGTGTCCGGCCGAGGATTTAACTACGTCGTACGGCTGAATCCACGGCTTTTCCCCTCGAAGTCGCCCCCGACGTGGCAACGAGACAGCGTCCTCGTCTACATGACCCGCTCGGACGATGAGCGCGAATTCTACAAAACGTAACACGACCACGAGGACGACGAGGGAGCCGGGAGAGGTGGCTTACCTATCGTTGACCTCGTGCACTTTATTATGCACGGTATCGTGAGTTAGCGCAAATAATGTCGTCGTAAAGCAATCACCCCGACGCGATCCCCCACGCCTACGCGCGCAGACTTCCATGTGAGAGCGGTATCGTACGGCGAGGATGTACGAACGCTCGTAAGTATCGTCTATGCATCGCGAGCCGATGCGCTGCGAGACGCTTGCACACGGGGCGTGAATTAATGGTAACTCGTGAGCTCTGCGAAATAAATTCAGAGTTTCTCCGCGCCGGGGAATCTTCGCGCACCTGACCACGGCAAAGTGTGATTTCTCGTCGGCACAACGCTTCTTGGGGAACAACGGGAGAGAAAAACATTTGTCGCGTTACTTTAACACTTTCGCATGTAACCGTATCGGAAACGATTACACCCATGTATAATTCATAGCGCCGTAACAATACAGCAAAGTCCTCTGACCTTTATAGTGCAGCTCGCTTTCTCGTCTTTGCTTTCAATTATGCGCGGAACGCTGTGCTACATTGTGTCCGTTTTTTTTTTCACGCGACAGTGGAAGATGTAGAGATATGCGTTGTTCGATAAAGATTGTCCAGATAATTTATTGCAATTTTAGATATTACGTTGCCGGAATATGCATTTCACAGTTTCCCGCGGCACTTCTGGAGAAATCGAAGGACTTCCATGTTGCCACGAGGATCCTGTATGACTTGCAATTCGAAGGCAACCTCAAGTTATGTTATCAACTGGTAATTTGATTTTCCAAGTTATATTGCAACAATCCCGAAACATTGATCGTACGCAGAAAAGTGGTGCGGAACTCCATGCAAACCCAAGCATGCACTTCAATATCGATATTTCGAAGTTTCTGAGAAGTAGTATAATTAAACTTCTACTTCCCGAATGGCAATATAAATATGTAAATATACACTTGCAATCGAACTGAACGAAATAATTTGTGTATCGCAACATGCCGAACGGTCACGAGGATACTCGAATGTTTTTAATTAATTTACAAAGTGAAAATTCCGTCAGTTAAAAATTCCCGTTGAAGCATCCCCTCGCTCCGGCCTCGGCTACGTCATTTTATCGTCTTCCGCGAGATCACCGCGGGCGATCGCCGACGCGGTTTGACTTTCCGAGTCGCGCAGCGAACTTCGAGCGCTCTCAGTGTACAGCAGGTCGTTGCCGAGTTCTTCGCCGACATCACCCCCGGCTAGTCGGTAGCTATAGCGGCCATACGTCAACGTCCATTACACTTCCACTCCGCTGCTGGCTTTAATGTTTTCGACTCGGGCACTCTTTATCCCACCTTGCAGCTAATTAGCGAGCCAGATACCGGACACGCGCTTCCAGCGTTCTCGTACCACCGGTATACATATGCTCTCTTTCTCAGTCTCTCTCGCTCTCTCTCTCTCTTTCTCTCTCTTCCTCTCTTCTCATGCCTACAAAGTCCTTCTACGTTCACCACCCGTCTCCTCTTCACTCACCTCGTCCTTACTCTCGCGGGAACCTTGTTCCTTCCTTTCTCTCTCTCTCCCTCCCGTTCTCTCCCGCGTTACCTGCGGTTCCTTCTCTGCCCGAGGGACACGTCCTCCTCGTTCTAGTCGTCGCGGAACCGGCCCGACTCCGCGATTATTCCAAACTCATTTTAACTCATTACCCGGGTCCGCCGCTGCAGAATGGCGCGCCGACAAGTGCGCCGTACGTGAGCACGACGATGCTCGGGAAGCCGGAATATAAATATGAAAATTCGCGCGAGGGCATTTCTCCCCTTCGGTCCATCCGTGACTGCTCTTGTACTTCTCGTCTTCGTATATATGTGCGAGTGCGATGATTCCATTAAAATTTATTACCGTCGAGGTAACATGTTGTTGGACACGTATCATAACTTTCTAATTGTTACACATTGTATCTCGGACAGAAAGAAGTGAGTTATTAAAAGATAATTTTCCAGAAATTACAATTAATTGCTACTCGGCTTTTTTACACACAAGATGATTGTTATTCTAAAGTGTCAGCTGCTCACATCACGCAAAATGATAGGAAGGTTCATAAGGAATCGTTTAAGCCGCGCAAATTTAAAGCTCAGTAGAATGATCGTTGTTGGAGGAACTTTTTCGACAGGAAGATTACGCGATCAGCTAAAGCGGCATTCAATTTCGAGTTCTTCCTAACTCCATTAACTACTTCTCCAAGAGGATACTCCGGCAGGCAGCGATCTCTCGTACGGTCATGGGAGTAATTCCTCTCCGACTTTGACCGGTGTGTACATGGCGGCCGGGATAAGTTTCGAGCTGATCATTAGGTAAGTTTAGAAAAAGGGCCACTCCGAGGTTTCATTAGGAAATGGATGAAACAGTGGATATACGTGGATTGGAAAGGAGGCGGTTCTGCACGTAGCGGGAATGGGTAAAGCTTTGAAGCTCGCGATGACTCGAACTGATAATCCATTAGGATCCGTCTACTTAGAGTATAACATCTATTTGAATGCAAATCAATAGGGAATGGGAAAGGACGGTAGCCAGTAATTGGTCCGGCTTTATTGGAGCTCTCAGTGTCTCAAAGAGCATCTCGTTCGGTCATCTCCTCTCTGGCTCCGCTTCAGCGTCTCCTGCCGTCCCCCCCCCCTCCTTCCCTCCTCTGCACAGTTCTCTGCCCCTCTGTCTCACGATCTCTTTCCCTATGCTTCTCCGGAATTGCTTCCTCTCGCATTGACTTCACAAACCTCTGTCGCTTCCTCTGCATTCGCGCGCGCGCTCATCGCACAAAATATATACCTATAAGACGCAATGGTACATAATTAAACGATGTATCTCGTCTTTTTATTAGTCCGTTCTGTTGAAACACTCAGCATTCAAACTTATTGTAGCAATTGCGGATTGCTGCTTTTGCAGAGTAATTCATTACTATCACTGTTCTCGTTAATGATAGATTGAGGCGCAGTTTCAGTAGCAAACGCTGTATACAAGATTACATTTCGCAGCGTTTTAATTTTTCGTTATTATACCAGTAATTAAATTATTTTGATCAGATTTTTTTAAATAAAATTTTCTTAAACTGCATTATTAAATCTTAATTTGCCGAATTGGTTCAACATTCAAAATTAACAATACTAACATAATATTCATAGAAGTTCTTGAAATATTTTTATAGGCAAAGTTTTTTGTTTTTAAATAAAAAAATTCCTTCAATTTTTTCTAACTTTCTAGAGCGTTTTAAAACACGACTGACGAAATAAACATCGAAACATCATAGTATGTTTGTCCTTACGGTTTTCTCTTTTTCTCTGTTTCTCTCTCTCTCTCTCTCTCTCTCTCTCTCTCTTTCTCTTTTAAGCAACTGCAGAACGATTCATTCCTCGTTGTTGCGTGAGTGCTAATAGTATGGTGAGAGATGAAATTAATTCCAGCCACGTCCAATCCACTCAATGGCTTCTTACTTTCCGTCGTCTTACGGTCGCGTACAAGTATCGCGAGTTGGGTAATGGCTTGTAAGAGGAAACGCTGAAGATTTATAGGTTGCCACAACGAAAATGTGTGCGAGCCAACAATGAGCCGATACAATATACACACTGAGGGGGTGGCGGCGACGGCGGTTGCCGGTATACATGAACTCCGACAAAAACGCGTACACACAATCGAACTAGTGCGATTGCCGATGTGAGTTTCTTTTCGCGCGACCGTCATGATTAACGATTGAACGCACTCGACTTCCGATTCGAGACACTTCGACATTCCCTGAACGGTGAAGAACGGTTACTTCGCCGCGCTGGTTCTTTCGATCGCGCATTCGATTTTTATTCCCTTTCTTCGCTATCCCTCCCGCATCTGAAATGCTTCGCGCCTTCGTATTCATTGATATATTGCGAGCCATCCATCTCCTGTTTCCGAACAGCGCTCCATTTTTCTACCACGAAGACAAGAAAAGAGAAAAATAAATGCGACTTCTTAAAATGACGTAATATTTGTAATGTTCAAATATCATTGAAATATGCAATACAAATTTTAATTTGGCAGTATTTTTTCTTTTGATTTAGCTAAGCCAGAAATATTAAAATATTTATAAAAATATTACGCACGCACACATAATTAAAATTTCCTAATAGACTCAAATTTTCGTATTTTTTTCGTAATTTACTTTGCCAGCTGTGATTTTTGCCTTAGACTGTTTTGCGTTAGTTCCATCGAAAAATCAATGAATACTGAAAATTTGCACTCATTGTTAAAAATAAAACTCAACCACCATGCTTCATTTACATAAAAATCGTGGATTCACGTCGCGATTTACCGTGCCGCGTACATGAAATGCAAACATAAAATATAATGAACTTGTACCGCAACGCCTTCACGCGTTATAATTACTATAATAAACCGATTATTATCATATTCAACGACCTATTATTTGTTCATTAATTAAATTTGTACATAATTATAACACACATATACATAATTACAAATTATACTTCAATATTTTCCCCTTTTTCCTTGTTTGTGCGTTGTTTTCCGACTTGGTTTGTTTGACTATATTATTACATTACTACGTGAGAAAACAAATCTTAAACAAAAGATACCATTTGATGTTATAGAGATTTTATAGCGATTGCTTTTCTCTGTGATGTTATCTATTAATGTTAACATTTATTTTATGATATCTTCACTTGTTTTCTTGCTTTAATATAGTTAAATAAATGTAAAGTAGTGGGATGAAAGCGTAAGGAGAGAAATAAGAATACAAAATTAAAAACTAAAAAATTAGAAGCAAAAACATGTAAGTTTAACTGCATTTGGAAAACGTATAACATTGTAATATCCCATTTTAGAATTTTAGAATGTCAAAAATTGGATTAAAACTGCACAATTAATCATGCTCGTGGAAGATCATCTAAGCGAGATTAGCAGAAGAATGATGATATTGCTATTAAAAGCTATTCGAACAGTCGGAGATTCGGCGTCTGTATTCTTAGCTCTCTGACAAGTGTGCTCTCACGTTTTGCGACTTATGTTTTATTAATAGTTCTGGCGACTTCGATGCGCTCCGGTAAAATTGGAAATTACTTCTCGCATGCGTATACTGTAAGTCGTTGTTTTGTGATTCTCTCAGGCTTCAATCACGAAATGAATATCTATGTATATTTAAATTCGCTTACAGAGAAGAAATTAACTGTAACATTTTTTGCCCATTAATTATGCCCGCTTTTTAAAAATTATGCTTCAAGTTAAACAAGATTTTTACAACGTGCGTGTTAGCGTAATAAATATTTAAAATGAGCTGTGCTTATTAATTAATCTTTATTAATGTTTAATTATTGAGTATACATCAAAAATACGTATTAATGCATTTTTTAATATTTTTAGATAGCATGTATTGATTTCTTTAATAATGCAAAGTTTAATTTCCAAAATATCACGAATATAATATTATCGAAACTAAATATATTAAAAATATGTCATGCTATAAAAAATCTAAACTTCCATTAGCATATTTTATTATGTAACATAACATAGAACTAAAATCTTTTTTTTATTGTAAATTATATCAAAGGAATTTGCTGAAACAACGAAAACACGAGTATGCACACACGAGTGAACTTAATTAACATGAATTAAATAAGATAAATCTAATTTGCACAAATGACGAACTTGCTGAAAATCATTACAATTGATATATAATCATCGCATGGCCACAAATAGCTCGCGATACAATTGGTTTTCGTGTCGTCAAGTAAATTATGATTCACGAAATTCATATGAAAACGACTTTATATTGTTTTGATAATAATTCGATAGCTCTTCGACAAGATTTTTTCATTTAGAAAAGTTTACTTATTTAAATGATTGAATGCATATTACTCATATTTTTTATTTAAGAAAATACAATTCAACATTCATACAAAATAACAATTTTTTGTTACATTATTTTACAACTTGTATAATTTGCAGTATTTTTTAAAATAAACTTAAACATTCAAACGTAATCGTGAACGTGTGTTATCATCGTATGAATGTGACGTCATGCGATCTACTTAGAAGATCGTAGAACAATGGCAAAGATATTGGACGCGAGCAATCTATCGTTTTGTTTCGCACGCGTTTTTTTTCGCTCGGAGCGAATTCCGGACGCAACAAATCTCGGAATTATCGAATCAAACGGAAGGCAATTGGCGTGGAATATTATTTTAACGCATACGGTCGCGATTACGAGTCTTCCGACATTCGCGTCGATTCTTTGCATCGCATTATTTAAAGCCGCATCGGCTCTTTTCTCGAATTTCTTTAATCATATTTCGTTAGTAATAGGAGTATTGGACAGTATTTCGGACGGTGTCATGCTTCGCGTTATTTATTTGTTAGATATCTCATTTCATGTTTGTCACAATCGACTGTTTTGAAATTGTCGGTTTCTAGGAAGTTCTCCTTCCAGGAAAAATCACGGTCGTTGAAGCGAAGTAAACAAAACTCGCCGGTATAGCGCGTTCAGAAATAAGATAAACATAACAACCAAGCCCGTGATGAAACAATCTAATTGGTGGATTTAAACTCTAGCTTTAGGGAATTATAAGAAATGTTTGTCCAAGAGGACATAATCATTGTGTTTTGTGAACGCGTGATCTGTCGATTGTGACGTCACGCGAGATATCTCGCAATCGCGCTTAGTTCAGTTAGTAGTTCGTAGGACGACGGTGAGAGTGTCGGATGTTGGCGAGTATCGTCCTGCGTTTCGCGCATTTTTCTTTGTTCGAAGTGAGTTCCGCGTGCAACAAATACCGGCATTGTCGAAATTAGACCGCGGACGATCGTCGTGGAGTATCATTTGATGCGCACGATTGCGATTATGAGTTTTTCGGCGTTTGAAAAGTCAATCGTTTTTGCTGTATCATGGCGGACATTATACGTTTCGATAGCATCGGTGTGAAATTGTCTCCGTCTTTCCAATTTTTTAATCGCGCGAGGTCAGTAGTGGCGACAAGCAGTTGTCGCGGAAAGTAAGTGAGTTAACCTATATAGTCGCGGTCCGCGAATCTAATCTAACCTTATTTTTCGACACTCGTAAAGTGAATATTGGTTGTGTCATAATCGAGAATCGTGTCCTAAATCGCGTTATTATTGATTTCGTCTATCGTAAAGTATCATAAGAATGATATTCATGTTTAGCATTTTTTAATTCGGGATGCTATTCTGTCGAATATGTTGAAAGTGCGCGTCGGGAGTGTCGAATTTTAACGACCATATCGTGAATAATAATAAATTTGTATTTAGAATAATAACAAATGATGAATTATACCGCTGAAAAGTTGATAGGTGAGTAAATTTTAAAATTATATTACGATTTATATCAACGGATGTTTTTTTATATAGGTTAGATAGAGAATGATCAATTTCAGAGAGTGGCCAATGGCATTTATAATTATTTATTTATTTCTATCTTTTAATATCATTACAACATTTGCGTTAATTGTGAGCACTACAAGCAAGTTACAATTATTTTCTTTTTTTTTTAATGCAATTTCTCGTTCAATATTCAGTAACACTTAGAATGGCATATCATTAAATCAAACTTATAAAAATTGTTGCTTTCTAATTATATAAATAAACAGATTTTGTGTATAGTTATTTTGTATTATATATAATTCTTATTCATAATTGTTGTGTTGTGAAATTTTTAATTGTCTTGCAAATTACCAACTTGATTTTTAGTGCACATTTAATTACAGCACGATTTTTCTGGTTTTTTTTTACAGATTTCTACCAAATAGTTCTACCAGATTTCTCAGCTGCAGTGTCGACCAGATTCTTCAGCTGTGATGCCGGCCAAATTCTTCGGCTGTATTCTACAACGGTGAGTCTTTATATGCAATACAATTATATTTGTTTCATCATTGAGATTTATTTATAATGCGTCTGCATAATAATTATTTCACCTATATAAAAGCGAACGATCGTTTTGATTATTGCTCAGTATTTTGCTAGAAATAAAGATTTGTCATTTTTAAACTGAAATAGAGAAATCAGATTTTCATAAAAATTGCATAAAAATTATGTTTTACTATTTATACGAACAGCTTCTGTATATAATTATTTTATATATAACTTCTCTTTTTAATTACAATTATAAAACTTTCAATTTTTTTTACAAATTGTCAAATTAATTTTCTATTAAGCATAAAAAGATATTTTTGATAAATAATTATTATGAAATATATTGTGAAATATCTATGTAGCTTCAACTATAGTATGAAATATCTACGTAACTTCAATTATAGTATGAAATATCTATGTAATTTCAATATAGTATGAACATAGTATGATTTTTGTACGGTATAATGCATATTGCCTACACACACACACACACACATCTTCCGCCTAGCAAAATACAATCCGATGTAATAATAAAATGAACATCGTTACGCAAGAGGCGATATCTCCAATCAGTACTGGAGTCGCTAAACATCTACTTGACTTGGGCCATAGAGTCGCTCTCACTCGGCCCAGCTTATCGCTTACATTTCCTATGAAATAAAATGCAATGCAACGTAATTTCACAAACGTCGTCGTTGCTTGCTACATTCATTCGCCGGTCGTGTCACGAAATATCTACCTCGTTGGCGCCGCAATGCCGTTCTCGTGCATATATCACTTCCAGCTAATCCCCGCAGGAAGAATGAACGGGAAACAAAACGGCCGATAAACAGCCAGCGTATTATACGCGGCTGCCGAGGTTATCTATTCGTCTGCACCTTACCGACTCGCGGTTTTTTTTTCAGCTGCGTGTATTTACAATCGAATTACTGCGTCGAAGTGAAAGCTCAAGCGTATCGTGCTGTGCTATTCTTTTTCTAATTGTCTCATTATACTGCCGCCGGACACACGCGGAGATAGAACGGATACTGAAACACAGCGCCGTTGTGATCTCGGAACAATTTTCTCTTCAGCGATCTCCGCGAAACGAATTCTCACGCTTCACGCTCGATATGCATGCGTCGGACGACTCGCCGTTCTCTCCGACTAATAACGCCCGGTACCCGTTTCGTTCGCGTGGTATAAATTAACACTCGCGGCTCACGGTGTATATGCAAAAACTCTCTTCTCTATTCGCGCGACAGTTCACGCTACTCCCGTAAGAATTGCGTAAAACTTTTCACTCTGCTCGCCCACTTGCCTCACTTTCACGCTGCGAGCTTCGCTACCGAATGCGTCGCATCTCCCGCGTGGGCGTTTCGCAATAAGCGACGTCGTTTCGATAACGTTACGCTTGGAATGTCGCGATTCAGGAACTGGGCTGATGCTAATGTATTCGAAATTACACGATACTTTTGTCGGGAATTACATAGATATTTGCATAGCTAGAGACATTTCTTCAAAGCTTAATTTGAATAATCTTTTTGCGTACCTGTTACTTTAAGTATTGACGACATTCCTTTTAAAATATTTCAACACCAACCTCTTGATTATAAAACGGCTAATACTCTCCGAAAGAAATATTCACTCTGCTTTGCAGTAATGTCGACTGAGTTAAAAAATGGTTAGGATTTTAATGAAATACTGATCGTTATGCGATCTCAACGCGTATACAATATCTCGCCGCGTTTCGTTAACGATCTTATTCCGCGACAACATTCTAGCAAAAGCGATGAATCCTGATGAAACGAGGTTTTGCCAGTCGACGGGCTTTCGTTATGCTCACAGTTCTTATGTGCTTTCCCGCGTAAAGTATGCGCCCGGCTAATGGCTCCGCGGCGAACAGATATTGCATGGAGACGCTCGGGTGTCTCGTGGTAAGGTGCCACGGCAGGCAATTAATTCCTCCGGTCTGACTTCCGTATCGAAAAGAGATAAACGCTGGACGCTCTCGGTCGAGACCTTAGGCTCGTATATTACAGCGCGGTTTTGCGAAGTGTTTTTCCGACCAATCGCCGTACGCTAGGATCGCAAGAAGTGCGGTTTCGAGAAAGAGGCGCCCGCAAATTCCACGTCTTTGTTCTGACAATGTAGCATAAGACGCTTAAGAAAATATAATTTGATAAAATTGTGAAGTTTTACATTTTAACATTTTAATAACACAATTATATGCAAATATCTAGTTTTTGTGATTATATATTATTTAAATATTGCATATTAAAGCTTGCATTAATCAATATAATACTTTCGAAAATATTTATCTACTTTGTCCAAATCGCATAATTCACGCGAGTGTAAAATGTTTGTTTATTATAGACCGTGCGGAAAAATTGCAGTATACAAGCTTAAGAAAATTATTCCTCCAACAAAAAGCGAACGATCCATATCACGCATTAATGTAATATAATATATTTTAGTATTAATTACATTAAATTCCCGAGATTCGTGTCCGCCGTCATTTATGCGTTATTTCTGCAACAAAGTACATACACGGTTGAATCGTTGCAGCGTCGTATCTGAACACTCGCGTGCAACCGCGCCTATTTATAATCGCGCGTTCCTTAAACCATAGCCATACCTTTATCCAGATACATTATCCGCCGCGGTACGTGTACCTGTACCTAGTTACTTTGAAAACGTGCTTTTACACGTCACCGGTTAGGATGGTCCGGTTGCAGAACGAGCGGACTGGCGCCAAGTCGATGTCACTACCACATATTTGGCCTCACAAGGACGGCGTGCACGCGCGCGCGCGAGCATCTCTCGCGTACTCGGCCGAACGGCGAATACCTTAGATTCCACGCGGCTAATTAACTTTGCGTTATGGTGAATCTTGAGTTGAATTTAGCCTCGCTGCGCGACCGCGAGAGCGACAATTATCGAGTTTCCTAGATCAACGCGGTGACGCGAAAAAATCGGCGCTCTTCAGAAGTGGCGGCGACGGCATCCGTAATTGCTTCGCTCGCGTAACGTCTTACTCTCGGCGTCGATCTGAATTACTAATCGTCTTGCTTCTTGAACGAATGAACGAGCGAGCGAGCAGGCGAGCAAATAAGCGAACAAACGCGCGAGCAAGTCGGCAACGGTCGAATCACGCGGGAGTCGCTTTTAAGGAGATACGCGTTAGAGGCTCGATGACGGGGCGACAGGCGAAATGGATGGCGCGTAATTGCGTGCCGCGATAGCAGAAGAAAGTAAATTTACGGACGACCCGGTCGTAAATTGCTCGTCGGCGAATTGTGCGGATGGATGTTCGTACGTGAGAGAGGTGCTGGCGCGTCAACGGGGCGATTTAAACGGTGCGAGGTAATTGCTGATTAACGGAGGAGCGCGACCGATTTCTTACTTCATATCGCTCCAATAATTCCGAATAGAAAGGTATAACGCTGACGCGTTCAGTCTATTTCTAGTTTGTTACTCGATTAAATAGGTAATTCAATTTTGTTTTACGTTACCAATGACAGTACGATTATTATTAGGAAGAACTGACAAGAGAGGCTTCACCTGACAGATAAATTACTATTAATACACTTCAACGTCACGTTATTTTTGAGATATCATCGTAAAATAGGAAAAGACGATACAAAAAAGTTCAGAAGATATATCGATACGCCAAGTTGTTTTAATTTTCTTTCAGAAAATTGAAAAGTCACAGATTAGATGATTTGCGATTTAAGAACGTTTCAATTAAAATATGATCTTTTATTTTGTGTGATGTGAGAATGGTTTGACAAGTTCGATATTTAATTATTATACAATAAATAATATTCGATCTTTGATTAGTTTTTTATTTTTCTTGAAAGCTAATGTGCGATAACGGATCTCGAGTGAAAATACGCTTTGATGTTCAAGTATAATTCCGATTCGAAACCTTGTTCTTCCGCGAAGCGCGATCATCACTAACGTACAGGTGGCTCTTAATGGGAGTCAAGGTAAATGCGATGCCGCTTGGCATTCACCTAGGAGATGCGCCCGTGTTTTGCGCGCGCGGAAAATGAGTCGTATGCTCTCTCCGCGCACGCGATATCTTGATCGCGCGCGCGGTGCACTCGAGGCGATTTGCGCGACGCTAAGTGAAAAAAAAGCCAGCGAACGTTAAGATTCGATGTTCTTACCGGGAGCGTCGAACGTCAGTTAAGCGCGAACGAGCGCTTGCGGCGTTCGTGACTAATGTGACATCGTCGTCCCGATTAACATATTAATCGTGCGGTAACAACCATGTGGGTGCCTCGCGCGACTCTTTCGTCCTGAACTCCGAGTAACGAGCGAAAAAATTGCCGACGGCGCATAAATCACCGAGCGATTCTTATTTATTGTGAAGTGGGCGGTTAAGAAGATATGTGTCAGATGCTTTATTACTTGTCAGATTTACGAAGGTTATCGTAGATCCATTAATACGTGATTGACAGTTTAACGATTTAATGTGCAATCTCACGTGCAGACCATCTAGAATTAACACATTGTTCTATAATAGCAAGAAAACTATTTTATATTTTTTTTTATAACTAAATTTTTTATAGGTATATATTGCTTGGTTTTTAATTCGGAAAACTAACGAATTTTTACAAACTAATTTTTGATAGTCAGAAAAAACACACGATAATAGAAATTTGTAATCGAATTCCATAAACAATATTGAGTTTAATTTATAATATGTATAACATTATAACTGTTTATTTATGTGATGATATGCATGCCGTAGGATAATGTCAAACAAAAGATAATAGATGGGACTTGTTTCAACAGAAACATTTATGGTAGCCCTAGGATCACAGCAATTAATATTAATTACTAGAGCGTATTTTAATGTTAATTAATACTGAACCTATTTAATTACGCCTCAGGGCAGATTTCTCGATACGCGCCGTCGATTTGCACTCGTAAAACGGCAATTAATAACGTGAAATGTTTACACCCGATCCGCCACGGTAATACGCGCTCGTTGGTCGCTTTATAAACCGGCTGATTGTTTGTTCCATCCGCGCGAATCATCAACAGAGCAAATTACAATCGAGCAAAATAAAAATTGTTCGCAGTTTCATATCGATGACATACACGACGGACGTATATGTTAAAATAAATCAAAGACACTTATTTGTCTCTCGTCAAGCCTGGAACAATAGAGAATTCCGATTTAGTGATCAGAAAACATCTTCTTCTATATAACTTCTCTCTTTCTCTCTGAATCCGCCTTGTTCTACCACTGAGAACATAATGCCGCGCAGAACAGGTACTCATAACGCCCGGCCAACTTGTTGAGATATAGCCCGGGTAGTGTTTCAATCGCCGGGCCACGACCGTCGACAATGATACGTGCGCGTATGCAAAACGTATTACAATATTGGATACCGGGACTATGCATCACGATAGTCGAAATAAATCACCCGACAACAAGCACCGAGACGCGGCTTAAATAATTTAGTAATTTTTCGATGCTACGTGCCCTTAAGGTCACGACGAGCATCGCGTAAATCCCTTTGGCAATGACTCGTAAGGCTCTTCCTTCCCTCTATTTCTCTTTCTCGCATCCGAGTACTTTGTCGAGTACTGGAAACCGAGGGAAATCGCATGTTTGCTCGAAAAAAGCGCGTATCCCACGTGCTTGTGTCCGCGGTAATAAAGAGTCGTGCTTCGCGTACCGCTGAAACGCTTCCGCAAATCGAGCAACAAAACATTGCGTACCGCCGCGAATATTATGTAAGCGTTTTAGCATGCAAAAATGAAACCTGTCCCTTTGCCTAGTTTACTCCTCGCTCGAGGTTCAAAAGCAACGAGAGAAATTTCTTCTTATTTTCTTTCGGCGAAGAAATTTTAGTTTACAGCATTTCATCCTTTCTGTTCGTATTAAAGTTGGAGATGCATAAGTTTTCGTGTATAGGTTGCTTGCAAAAATACAAGTTGCTATCTGCTTCACCAAATCAATATTTGCGCTTCTTGTTTTTCCTTTCTAAGCATATTTATTAATTTAGCGATAAGACTACTATCGGAAAATTTTGAGAAATGTTCTCTTCAGAAGAGAAATAAAAGAATAAAAATATAAAAACTACATTATCAATTTAATTAAAATAGCGTAGTTACTTTTTTATGTAATTATCATCGTATTATTGTAAAGTAAACAATTCCCGCACTGAAAACCCGCAATTCGCGCGAGATTACACCGACATGAACAACATTGTGTCTAAAGATCACAATGCCACTTGATCCCTCGATCACCACTCACATACATTCATGCGTGTATGTACGCGTTTTGTGCTTTCTCTTTCTCGTTCTCTCTTGCTTTCCTTTTTTTTTCTGTTCTTTTTCTTACTCTCTCTTTTCTCCTCGGTCATAATGGCCAAACATATAATAAAGAGGGCAAAACGCGAGGCCGTGGTACGCGATATGTAGGGCGACTAACAATGGAGCACACCTGAGCATGGGCCGGTGTGTTTGAGGTGGCTTTAGGGAGGTAGAAGGTACCGCATGGTGCACTGGTATGAAATGTAGGGGGGAGAACGAAAAAAAACAGGGCCCGCGGTGAAAGGGGAACGGAACAATGCTTTCAGCCTCTTTTGCTTCTTCTTCTTCTTTTCCTCCTCCTCCTTAACAGCGGCTGATGCTGTCCGTGCACCTTCTTCGATCCCCCTCGTCGACGAGTCCGGGTGCCAGCACGACGCTCTCCGATTTGTTCGCGAAATGCCGAACACAGGCGGTCAGCTGGTATTGTCGTTGCAGCGCAGCGCGGCATTGTCCCAGCGAGCGCGTTCGCGTGTGCGTGACTTGTTTCACTCACGTTCGCGTGTCACTCCCGTAGGTAGCCGCCCATAATTCGGGCTTCGTGGATGCTGCTGTTTTCTGCATGACTAATAGAACTTTCTCCATATATATTTTAATAGTATAATGAACATTTTCATACTTAAAAACACATTAAAAAAAAATTGCTTCAAATTTCCTCGCGTGTGAAATTAGTTCACATAATATCGTCTATACGTACGAACAATTTTTTTTATTAAATTAATTTTGCTCATCTGTGTATATTCTTCACATTGAGAATATTTACTTAACAGCTATATAAGTACAGTACATTTAACTGTGTGATTCTTTAAATGTACTTGGCGTTATGTCTACAATTCTGCTTGACGCCGTTAATAACTTCCCTTTGATCAATTACTTCCCAAGTACTTTCGATATTAATGTTTTCCCACCGCTGCGAGGGATCATTAACCATTGCAGGTTCGCTGCTCTCGACATTAAAACTTAAAACGGCGGTGATATAATTACGAGCAGCGGCTAAGATTTGCTTTCACTGCGAATTTTTATGAATTGCCAACAATATTGGATTAAGGAAAAAAATTGCAGCAGAAACAATATACACGTGTAGCAGAAATAATATTAATATTATATAAAAATATTGCAAAAAATAAGGCACACTGTTAGCAGATTTCATCTTGGATAAGTTTTCTATTATTTATGAATCACAACGCATCGGCATCGCGTCTGTTCTTAATTTCCGTAAATTATATCGATTCTGCCATTAAAGTCGCGGCGAATGAGAGATTATCCACGATGGAATGCTGCAGAAAGAACTTCACACATGCTGAAAAAGCCTGCGCACAGAATTCTCCGGCGAGTCGTATGAAAGGGAATGCACGTAATCTGGAGTGTACGTAGCGAAAGAGGCTTTCACGCGGCATCGGATTATTGCTCGACTAATAGCTGCCATCGACAAAAATGGAACGTTGCCGATGAATCCGAGAGTATTGACTCTCCCATTAAATCATGAAAGATTTCGATTATTAATAACGCAATAAAATCCAAAGATGGATCTAGCTTTTTGATTCTATAAAAATTTAAATTAATTAAAATTGAAATAACAAAATTATCAATTAATCTCTCTCTCTCTCTCTCTCTCTCTCTCTCTCTCTCTCTCTCTCTCTCTCTCTCTCTCTCTCTCTCTCTCTCTCTCTTCCTTTCTCTATCTTTCTCTCTGTTCCCCTTTCTTCGTACGACGTAGATTTTTATCATATTTCTGGAAAACTTCGTTAAATATTGCTTATACAGCTGTCTCTACGCACTCCAAGAATTATGACAACAGTCAAGAGGGAGATAATTAAACCTCCGGGGTCTTAAGTGCCGCTCTTTTCTCCATTCCGCATGTTGTCTCTTCCTTGGTGGTGAGGTTCTATAGTTATTTCCTGCCTGTCCATCCACGCTGACCTTCAAGGCCGACATGGATATGGCATAAATAAGATGAAAAGGCATTTTGTTTCGATTAGTATTCGTCCGTCTCACGTAATTCGAAATAAAAGCGCGTACTGCATCCGGTACTTTTATCGACGGAAGCTGTTACGCCGCGCTGCGGATGCTTTCGAATACAATGAATTCAGATAAGTCGCGTCATGTACGACTCGTAGGTCGAGGGTCAGGCGTCAACTGCGCTTACACTTATAGCGAGTCATGTGTCGGACCGCACAGTAACGGTGCTGGTTAAAAGGCTTTTCAATTCAAGCGTCGTTTATGACAATTCTTTCCTCGTGAATCCTGTTGAAAACGTAGCTTAACAGAGCTTGCGTTTATTCTAACTTGCGGTTACACGACGTTCGATGCACACAGCTTTCAGGGAAAGCTGCGAAGTGCAGCTACGATCGAATCCGGTGACGCGGATCTCGTTGGTGAACAATGAGCACGTTGCGTGCGTCTCTGGTGATGGTACGGTCGTAGCTGATAGTGAAAATCGGGGCAACCTGATCCGAGGGACCAAGGGCCCGCTCTGCTGCATAATAGAGACTGCTCTTAACAATCGCGTAAAAAGACGCCGGGCCGTTTTAGATTGAGGAATATTGGGGCATTGTGAGGCCGCGCGCGGTCGACATGTGCGTCCGTATGTATGCGTGTGTACGGTTACGTGCGTTGACAATGGGAAGCCCAGTGGGTGCGTTAATCCGGCGTGTGTGAGGCTGGACTGTGGGAATATTTCGTGGAGAGAGAGAAAGAGCAGAGAGAGAATCGGTACGGCGGCAGCGGCGGGGAGGGAGGATAAGCGGTCTTGGCTCTATTGTTGCATCTCGGCGATACTATCTGCCGTACACGCGATGCCTCTGTCGGCGAGCCGACAGTGTTGACTCGCGTTTAAAGTCTCGTATACTCGTGTGCGCGCTTCTCTTTCTCTCTCTCTCTCTCTCTTTCTCGCGCGCGCGCGCGCGCGCGCGGGGCTCGGCCGCCAGTAATTGCCGCGAACGACGTACGGACCGACGAGGAGCCGTGCCGGCGATTGCCGCGGACAGGTCTCTCCATTTATCGGAGCTGCGCGGCGCACCTTCATCCGGAACCGATGAACTCATTGTCTACCATAACTCGTAATTCCACCGATGGCTAATAACGGAAGAGAGAGAGGCTCATCGGAAGCGTCACTCGGGTGAAAAGTGGAAGGGAGGTCACGGCGAGCGCGAAGACAATCGGAAGGTGAGCAAAGTCGTGAGTCACTCTCTGGTTGCTTTTCTCATCAACGGATATTACTCGCATTATCGATCAGTAATTTTTCCGCGGCATACTTTTAACTGCACATAGAGTTATTTTCGAAAATTATCGCTGAAAGATATCGTGATTGCAGCAAAGTGATTTTACCACAGCAATTAGCTATCGAGACCGATAGTGAATTATATCGTGACAAATCCAAGTACACGACAGTAATTATTGAATTATATTTAATTAATGATTGACAATAGTGAGTAGTTATTTTCTCTATACATTGTAATTTTTTATCACATTATAATTGACTAAAAACGATTCCATCAGAATTTTGTTAATTTATGATAGAAATTAGATCAACTTTTGTATTTAATTTTTATAAAACAATTGCAGATGATTAAGGAATAAATTACTCTTACATGTTATAAAATTTCGAATATGTTATATATTCAAATACGATAATATAAATCTGGAATATAATTATTTTTGTGCAAAATTTTAATATATGATTTTTTCATCATAATTTATGAAATCGCGAAAGTAGCTGTTTGTGGAAGTACTTTGTGTTGCAAGAACGAATCTCTGTTCCTTTTTTCCTTACTGTTAGCAATTCTTTCCTCTCTTCCTCGATGCCGCGTTTTCTTATCGGGGGTTGCAATTTCATCCTTTCGGTCGAGTGGTTTCGAAATTCCAGCTCTGACGGGCGACACCCAACGAGGTCTGCGCGTCCGTTAAGAGTCCCCGTTCTAATCTCGAGAGCGGATATCGAGTCGGTGTACTATGTCGCCGGTGATCGGTCAGGGGATCGCTCTCTTGGAAAAGTGGCCGGGCATTTTTGTAGTCGCTGAACGTGGGAATGATTTTGAGACGGGCGCAGTGAGAGAGGGCACGGGCGAAGATGGAACGAGAAGGACGAGGGGGCATCTGGATGCCTCCCCGAGAGCCAGTCTTCTTGATGCGCGAGCGCGCGGAACGGACGAACGCACAGATACGAGCGGTGCACACATTCGAGCGCCTACGAGAACGCTCACGATGCAACACACGTGTCGCCCCGTGTATGCACGCTCATGCAGTTTGTAACGCGCGGAACAGGTATTCCCCCATTGAAATAAGGTAACGTCGCGAATATGAAATATACCCCCTTGTACAACTTGATAATCCGTGGTTACCATAAATCCTGAGTGATTATCCGCGTGTCTATTTATAAGCCTCGTGGCGTCGCCCTCACCTCCGCGAGCTCACCCTCCCTGCCCCCACTGCGTACCACGCATCTCCCCTTCTGCCTACCTCTTTTCTCTTTCTTCGGTTATTCTCTCGGCATTCTCGTTCTTCCCGACGAGGCCGTGCGGTGCCCCGAAAGGGCTCTCGTCCGTACGTACGTGTATGTCATGGCTTTTCATGGTGCGCGTAAAGCCCTTCGGAGATACGCCCGATAGGATTAATCGGCTTACGACAAGAACCGCGCTTTCGCGTCGAAGAGCGAGAATGATTTGTTGCTGAACCGTTTGTCTGCACCTGCGACAAAAGTGTTGATCGGATGGGCGAAAGCATAACGCGTTATCTCGCGAAGAAATCGTAATAAGCGGCGAGAAATAATGGAATTGCGGCCATTGTTTTTATCCTTTTCGCACAACGATGCGGTAGATAAACGAGAAGCGCATATAAATATGCTCGAGATTAATTATAGAGAACGAGAATGAATTTATAGTATGAAGACAACTAAGCGGAGCTGCGAGACGAATATAAGTCGTAGCGCGAGCGCGCAATCTAGCATTCGTGGGTCTGAAGAAAATACAAGAAAATGTATTGAGTCAGAAGATAATAAATAATTCAGTTTGATATACGAGCTCCAATATCGCGAGATCTTACCGCGTGCCGTCCGTACACGGATATCTGCGAGTGGGTTGTCGCATTTTGCCTCGTAGACAGATACGTGCATATCGATCATTCTGGATGCATTGACAGCTTCATTCGAGAGCATATTCCGCGGAATTACACCTCCGCATCCGAGCCTCTTGCTCCCCTTGCAAGATTTCAGAACGTATTAAAATTCTCTTCTCTTCCATAAGTCATGTAATGTCACTATCTCATCAGTATCGCAACTGCGACAGCACATATTGAGTTCAATGTCATCATTATTCGCTATATCTTTTCTCTTTGCTTAAAGACGCAGAAAATGTAGTCATTCAAAATTTATATAATTTTCAATTACAATAATTATTTTTTTTTATACAATTATTAACTGTCGCATGCTTGATAAAATTAAAATAGTAAAATGCTTGGTAAAATTTTTTTTTATAAGAGCAAGAAATACTTGACGCTATTACGATAATGCGAATCAGAGAAATTTTATAGAGAAAAGAAAGAGAAAGTTGTGTCATGTTATGTGGCATTTGATACATGCGATACAAAAGTCTGGTTCTCCATCCGAGTGTTACCGAGTCTTTTACGTTTATAGAAAATTACAATATCTAACGCTTTCACTGAGGCTGTAAATAAAGGAAAAGTTAATGTAAATTATCAAGTTAATTTGTTTTTGTATTAATGAATATTTTCTAAAGCGTATCGAGAGAACCATTCCGGATATTGTAACGCGAATTTCAAATAACTACAGATAGCAGAAAGCGAGAGAGGTAATCGAACGTCGATTTATCTTGAGTAACGCTCAGCATGGAGAATGATTTTCGGCTGAAGAGGTCAATGGTGAGAGAAGGCGAGGGAAACCGGGAGTGTAACGTCGTCGCCACAGGCACTGCGGCGAGCTATTAAAAACCCGAGTTATGAATGAAAGCCGGGCTGAAATAGAATGGCATGCCGGGTCCCGCCCACAGGAACAGGTACGAGCACCATGACTACACACAGCTCCGGCTAAGTCCAGTGTCAAAAGATTCCCGAATAGCTACAGACGATCACTGAGTGATGCGCGGGTCATCGCCGCGCGCGCGCAAAACCGGTAGTCGAATCTTCCGGTAATTTAATTACTATGCACATGTCAAAATCAACTTGTTCACGCCAATACTCGTATGTTGCTGGAACTCCATAAAAAGAGACAACAAGAGAGGTGTTTGCATAGGCAATTCATCGACGTGTTAAGAGTTTTTATACGCTTCTCGTTGTTTAATATTCTTCTTCTCCAAGTAGGCACATTTGTACAGCGGATTTGTAAAGAATTTTTTACTAACGTAACGCATGGCGCAAAATCTAAATAAATTCAGCAATTGATTGTGTTGTAACTTTATTATGCAATATATTAAACAACATTTTGCTTCGATAAATAATGTAAGGAAATCGCGATTTCGATCGACCGAAATTTGATGCTAAGGGTTTTCGGAAGGGACGCGATGCCCCGGCTGGCTATCTGTCACATTCTTGATGTCAGCAGTCGGTATCCGAAGGACCGGTGCTCCGCCAAGCGCCCTGACGATTCAATTAGGATTCAGGCATGCAGCGAAGGTCCGGATTTCTCCTCGCCTCCTGTTCCCCTTACCACCTTTCTTTCGGTGGTATAATCGATCGCCGATTTCACGAGAGATCCGACGCTCGCGTGGCCGTTGATATATGAAGTTTAGGAACCAGATGCGAGCGCGCGGCCCGCGCGTCCGCGAGGTATCAATGGATCTCTACATTCAAAATGCAGTCCAAGCGACAATATAACAAGTCGCATCGGGAATAAGTGACTGCTTGGTATCGCCGGTCATTAATTAAACGTAATCCAATCAACATACGCACGCGATCTTTTTTTAATAATATAATTTACTATCAGGCAGCTTACAGTTAACGTAAATTTTTTTTAATACGATTTATATGTCTGTCGCGATGAAACGCGAATAATTTCGGCGAGACGCGACGAGAAATTCGGATTTAATTGTTCGGCGTCGCCGAATTATCTCAAGATGCTATAATTTCCGCGCGAACAATGTCCGCCACGGGGACCGCCGCTGCGTTTAATCAATCGCGAGAAGCGAGCCCAGTCGTTATACTACGTCGCGCACACAGACGACTTGCCGGCGAGACTAAGGAAGTGGGACCGAAGCATCGGACCAAGGGCTGAAAGCCTCGATGAAGCCATCGCCGAGAAGCGTCGCGGGGACAATGGAGCAATCAATAGGGTAATGTGAGGACACTTTATCGAATTATCGATGCGGTCGACACTGGCGTACCTACGGTCAATGGACACGGGTACCCTGCTTTTCGAACGAACCCTTACTCGCCTCGCCGTCTCCCCCTCCTCTCACTGTCTCTCTTTCGCTCGCGTCTGTCTTTCTGCCTTGCTCGCTCTGGTCACCCCGTAGTCCTCTCTTTGCCGCTTTCAATCTGTCTATCCGTGTCTCTTTCTCGCTGGTTCCCGTCAATGTTCGGCGACTGATAGAGCCGGAGCATCCGCGCCGTAACAAGCTCAGTCGCCCTTGACACTTTGGGCCGTTAATGTCCAAGAGGCACGCGATAAATCCGGCCCCGAACGTAAGGCGTATTTCTATCTTACCGCAGTGCTATCCCGGGAGTGTCCTTCGGTGCAAGGAGCGAGTGCCTCCGCGGCGTATGTCATCTCTCACACTCGCTAAAGATACTGGTTTGTACACTCGTCTCATTTCTGTACAATGTAGGCAACTTACGATCCATGCAAACAGACTGCAAAGTGAAAAAAATCTTTTTTTCTCGCTCTCTGTGATAAAACAAAGATAATTGATATCTAATCGTTGTATGCGATGCAAGTCAAATAATAAAATCGATCGACCACGAAGCTCTCTATCGCGAGATTTACTGTGTTTACATATCCTTGGCGATAATTTCTAGAATGCCAATACATAAATCTGCTCGTCCAATTGGATGGGAAATCCGTAATACAGAAGAAACGCAGACGACAACGCGCAGTTAGAAAATCCGGTCGTGAGTGGGCTTCGCGCCCGAGCGGTGGACGTTTAACAGGGACGGTGGTGGGCCGATATTTTTACGCGGACTCGGTCACATATTTCATGTCAGTTTGACTGGGGATTTTTCCTTCACATCTTTGTATCGAATATCGTTGCGACGCGCGCGCGCGCGCGCGCGCGCGCCCGTATATATACACGCGCTTGTAATTGCCGCGGCCGGTCTTCGGCAACTCTTATCTCCTCCGCCTGGCCTGCTAGCAACGAGTCGCGTCGCGTCGCGTCGCATCGCGCCGTGTCGTGTCGGTCCTGTGAAGCATGCCCGATTGACCGCGTGTGAGAACACGATATCGCACGAATGAGTTATGATCCCTATTCGAGGATTTGCATACCGATTCATTATGCGCCGGTGGAACTCAAAATTGGAACGCAACGTGGCGCAACAGATCGCGCGCTGCATGGGACGTCGAAGGAGGGCGGCAGCAGAAACGATAAATCAAAGGCCTCCTGCCCCGCGTGTCTCCCCTCCCCCCCTCCCCCCCCCACCCCCCCACCGCGCTTCAGGTCTCCCTTTTCGCGAAGCGCATGCAAATCGTACTCGCCTTAATGGCGAACGATGCAACAGTCCGGCGAAAGAAAGAACGGTTCCACGTCTCTTTCACGCGTCCTCCGTGAAACTTTCCGCGTGTGAGTTTTGAATGCGCGAACTCGCGCGTTGTATCGCTCGTCGAAGGCCGTGCGCACAGATGTACTAAATTGCGTACAAACAAATCACTTTGGCACGATCGACATGCGCAAACACAGTTGTGTAATGCTTCGGCGTTGAGTAATTCGATTTATGTAACGGTAGTGCTATTGTCGTCGCGCGTTGTTTTGCGACTCGGGCTTGTCGAGGAATACTTAACGATTATTAGAGTATTGCTGTCATCATTTTTCAATTAAGAAGATTAATATCGCAGCTCTTCCATTTTTTCTCGATGTTTTTTTAAGTCATGCATATACGTTATATTCTTAGCAGTGAAGAATCGTAGAAAAATTACGATAAGATAAAGGCTTCAGTTATTATTATAATTTTTCAACAGTGAACTTTTATTTATTTCCTAGTATTTATCTTTTGAGATTTTTTTCTTGTGAAGTACTCGGAAAAAACAGGAAAAAATGAAGTACGAAAAAAAGCAATGAGGAGAGAAGCGGCTTCGAAAGACGAATGAACGGATTGTCTGAGATAAGAGGAGATGACAGGTGAGGTACGTGGGCGGAGGCGGGACAGATAGGTCGATCTGGGTATACATGATGCTACCCACGTTGATATTCTTACAGCTATATTATCTCTTTTCCTTTTAATTCTTTAACAGTAATGTTCGTGTAGTTTATTTAATCGTAGAGAAATCTGTAGGAAAGATTGTAAAGTGCACAGCTGTATATATTGTACAACATCTTTCTTGTAATTACATAACACTTATTTATAATTTTCTAAATTTAAAACAAATTTTTTAGAGTTCAGAAGTGGAATATATAAATTTTTAATTTGCACTCACGCTGTTAGCATAGTTCTTATGCTAGAAGTGAATCAATCGAGATTACGACGAAACGATCGTTGATTATAGTTGCTTAGAATATTTATTCTGACTTTTTTTTTTGTACGATACAATCGTGCCGCGCTAATACCGATCGATATATGAAAAGCGCCCGGTCGATGAGTAACATTTGTAAATAATTCGTCATCCTGGCCTAAATGACTCTTATTCCCGAAGAAATGTAGCAGGCAGGTAGCGCAAATAAGGGCGGGGGGGGGGGGGCAGACAATCGCCCGTGCGACTGCGTTAAAGCGCGCGTATCCGCGGCTAAAACAGCAACAGCAGCAGCATCGGCAGCAGCACCGGGAGTAAGCAGAAGCAGCAACGGACACCCCTCCATGACTGTAGGCTGTTTCTCCTTTCGTCTCTTCTCTCGCGCTAGTCACTCTTTTCTCTTACCTCCTTCTCGCCAGTGGTTAGTCCCCGGCTCCCTCTTTTCTCCGTGCTCCTCTCTCTCCCTCACGGCCCGGTTCCACGTCTCTTTCACTCTACCCCATCCCCCTGATCTCGCACTGTCTCGCTCTTTCTGCCTTCTCTCCCGAGTCTCTTTAGTTTTGTGCGCTACCTGCCTACCTTGTGGCTCGCTCGTATCGTATCGTATGTAAGTGAAGCGAGGTGCCGCGGTGCGCGAGCGGGACGAGGCGAGGTTGGAGCTCTCCGAGAGACGACGGGTTACCTGTGTGCGGCACGGCATGGCGTTGTCTCCTCGCGTGTAGGCACACGGCCCTCTCACGCATATGTACGCACATCGCGCGAGCGGGGGAACACTGAGAGCATTCGCGCGAAAGAGACGGCATGCCGAAGTGTACGTACACCGGGCGCCCGTACACCAGGCCAGCATCCGACGCATACAGGTGCGTAAACGCGCGAGAGAGCACACCGCCGATTCCGCCGCAGCTTCGCGATCGCGAGAGCGTAGGTACATTGTACACGCGCGTGTATATATACGACAAAGACAAGGAAAGAGAGAGAGAAAGAGAGAAAAAGCCCACGCGTGTCCGCGTATGTATGTGTTTGGTACCGCTTGCGATTGTGTGCGCGGCCGGTGCACAAGAGCGTGGGCTCCCCTCCCTCCGGAGCCACACTCCACCTCCTCCTACCTCTCGGTCTCTACCTCCTTCTTCTACCTGCCGGCTCGACCGACACACATGTGTATGTGTACCTTGGTCTTCAGTGTAAGATCTGAACCAGCGGAGAACGCACGCTATTGTTATATCATTATCATTGTCATCGTCCGTGGTCGCTCGTTCGCGCCGTCCGGTGTGCCGTGAACATTTCGCGTCGACGCTCGTGTGGTACGCCGCGAGGGTGGCCGAGACGAAAATCATCCCGATCGGATGTGCGATCGGTCACGCGTGTATGTATCGATGCCGCCGGTGTAAACGAGAGAAACGCCCGGAACGTACGAAACCGCGTGAACGAGACGCGCGGGATTCGTTGCGTCCCTTCGCGGCCGGTATTCTGCAGAATCGAAAGACGATGGCGCGCGCACTGATACCGCGCTCTTTGACAGTAAGGCGCGCACGAGACAGTGCGATGTAAACACGTGGGAAATCGCGTCCGTCAATTGACGTCATTGTCGTCATCGTCGTCGTTAATCTCGTAATTTTCATTGAATTGCCGAGGATCATCCGCGACTGGATCTTCCTTCCAGATTTTGTTCCGAGTTTAAGAAGTCTGTAGATCCATTGTAAAAAAAAAAAAAAAAAAAAAAGATTGTCAAGGAAAATCAAACGCTCATCGTTCGTATTGAAAAAGTTCGCACGATGATCGCGGTCTGAAACGTCTGTCATCGATCGACGTTGAGTTTGTAAGTTGGAGTGGCTCTTAATCGACAACGGTCGCACGCAATCGATCAAGACGGAGTAGACCAGGATCAAGAGGATCCGATGACGGGGAGGAAGCGGGGGAGACTTCGAATCTCGATGGACGAAAAGGGAAGGATAGGCTGGCAGGAAACTAGGGGTGACGCTTAATTAAAGCGATTAGACTTTGGGGTTAATTGTTCTGGAACGTCAAACTCTTACATGATCCGACATTGGTGCCGCCGCCGCGCTTGTTATCGTCACATCCCTTGGCAGGACTGAAAGGGCTAACGATCCACGACCGGGCCAATCTGATGAGCCTCGAATTGTCGTTGTCGCTTAAGCGAGGCTAACCAGAAAAGATTGTTTGATCAAAGACGAGACCTCGGCGTATATCCGAAAGTTTTTACGCTTACCGCCTGTTCATTACGACGCCGTTGGCTTTGACAACTGTTAAGAATAAATTTGATTTTAGTGACAAAACGCTGCCAGTTTTCTGCAAGAATTTTTTTCATAGTGATCTTGCCTGTGTGATCGCAATATTTAATTTTCTTTTTTTGTTTACTTGTTATTTTCTCTTGTACCAGTGATTGAATCGAATCGTTAGCAAGCCTCTCGTGGTTTTGCTGTAGCCATTTTCGAACGCGGGGGCCCGACTTGACGTACTGCGTGATCGATATGATCTCGATGATTGCTCAATTAGTTTTAAACGTGAGTAAATAAAGTGTACCGTGAAAGATTCGTCCGGTTCGGCCGGCATTTTTTGTGACCGCGCGTGATTAGTGCGAGGTATCTCTCTCTGATCGCCGAGCGGAAACGTGGACCATTTAGTGTGGGTGAAACACCTTGACGACAGTGCGGGAGCTTAAAATCTCGTGTCAGGTGCCATCGGAAAGAAACAGCCATTGCAAGCTAGTGCGTTCCACTAGGAATCGATTATGCGAGCGAGTAATCGTGATGACGAGTGATTCGCGCGATCGACGTCTCGTTTGTCCGGAAGCAACCGGTCGAAATTGACGGTAAGTTGCAACGTTTTGCCACCGCGCTCGTGTTGAAAAGTATCCGCTTTTGTAGAAAAATTTCCGCCTTTTCGCCTGTTCGCGAACTCTTCGCAGTAATCACAGTCTTCGCAACATATATTTTAGACTCCTCTTTTCGCGAGCGAGATCATTGCGCGATTTCGTACGCGAGTAGTAATTCTCACCGCGTGCTACCGCTTCGTTAAAAACATGTTATACGTGCAAGATAAATAGATATGTGGGGTTACAGGTGGAGAATTAATCTTTAGCAGACGTTAATAAGAATCTTTAAGTCATTACGACAGAAATATCTTGACTTGTGATCGCGAAGGATTAAGAAAGCGGTCTCAAAAATGTCAATTAGGCGCGAGAGCAATTCGCGACATTCGCGGAACCGGCAGATGCAGTTGATCTCGCGTCTCGCGGCGTCTCATGGTTTCTTCTGCGCAATCGTGAGCGCGGATTCTCAGGCGAACACGCGGGCAAATGGAACGATAAATCCTTCGATTGTCGAACGTCGATAATCGTTCGGCTGCGCGCTTCGCCGTAGAAACAGTGCAGGAGGTGAACATTGTCCAACGCGACCGGTTATCACGCGCATGTGATCGCGACAGCGACCCGGTTGATTCTCGCCGCCAGTTGCAAGTAGGAAAAATCGCGCTCTCGCTACGTCGCGCTCGGTCACGTTTGCAATGCAATGTCTCGCCGCGGATGTCGATCGACTGTCCGCGGGAGCTCTTTTGGCGCTCGTCGATTCGTCGAAACTCGTGCACATTACCCGAGTGATCAGTTAAGCACTCGTGATCGCGGAATTTGCTCGCAAAACGCGCTCGTTCGTCCCTTCCAGGGCGGAGACTCGTTTCTTGTTTTGATAGATTGTCCATAATAGGATCCGGCGCGATACGCTATTTATTTTAATTAAAGACGCAAGAAAAATCAAACGATCGTTGGCTACCACGTACGGAACAATCGTCAATGAGAGTGGCGGCTGCGATCGCGGCGGCACGCTTCACGTAAGGCACCGATGCATCGCGACACGTTCGACTTTCTCGGATTGTGCGTGTTTATTTTTCGCACAGTCGCCTCTCGCTCATAGACGTGCAGAAAAGAAATCGCTTGATTATTGCGCCAATCCTCGGAAGATTGTTTCTGTCGGCGCACATAATAGTTTCTTTGAAGGGATCTGTAAAAGTTCCGAGTATCTTTTACGTCGCTCTACATTTTTCTACGTAGTTTTATCAATATTGGTGTGTCGTTATCGTTACATAAAGCGCGTGAGGTTTTATCTTCTTCCGATGCGTTCGGTAACGATCTAAAAGTATGGACATGAAAGATTTCTAATGAGCGAACGGCTGAGTAGAAATTATGATTTTATTGATTGTTGTAATGGGGTCCGATGTGAGAAAACGTATATCTTGCTGCGTGATTGCATTTTACGATCTTGACGCAATAAATTATTAATCAAAGCATTTAATTATATGTTTCTAATGCAACTAGAGGAATTTCTCAACCTAACGGTCACTGAAAGTCATCTATAGTCCGTGTATTATTATCCTCAATTACGCGGATACCCTGGATACACAATGTGCACAATGCGGTTGCATCGAGTTATTAAGCCGGTCCCGTATCGCGGCATTTGCAGCAGGAAATTGAGGTGGCGAATGAATACGTCGACGTGACGCGGACTTTCATTTTATGCGAATTCTCTTTTCACAGACTTTTATCGTCGCAGCTTGCCTTTTGTTCCCCTGCCTTGTTTTTTTTTTCATATTATAAATGCATATGATAACGGAGAAAATTTGCGTATCGCATGATATACTTATCTTCCACACCTGTCGCTGTCTCGTACCAGTTTCTTCGTTCCGCGTTATGCCTCTCGCGAAATCATGTTCTGCCGGATTGCGTACAGTTGATAGTGGGAACTTTTAGTGGCCATATTTTCATCTTAAAAGGAGTGCCTGTCAACAGTGATTTGGGTGCCGCATGAGGTGCCGCTTTTATAGTAGGTACGCACGGGAGGAGACAGTCCAATTAAGGGCACATTTGTATACTTAAGTGCACCGATATCGATGCATAAATCGAACCAGGCCCGACGATTTATGGCTCTACCGAATGTCGTAAAACGTCTACCGCGAGATACACGCGGGGAAGCCGGGCCTTCCCGTTCTTAGAATCCTCAATGGATACAGATATTTTGCGGAAGATGCGAGTTGTAACGCGTCCTTTACGATGATAAGTCTATCACTTATAATGAAAATAATGATATCTAAAAATACTTACATATTTAATGCTATTAAAAATTCAACAAATTTTATACCTAAACAATTTAGTTTGAATAACATATCTAATACATATTTTATACCTTTAGGAACAAAAAAATTATTCAGTATTGTGCAAGAAAGAAAAAAATAATTTATTTAATATACGCCCTTGATTCTTTTTCACGTCGGCTTTCAATTTTTCCGCGACGGATACTTTTGCGGCATAAACTGACACAAGCGTATCTACTTTGGATATCGCGAAAAGTTGCCAAGGAAACGTCTCTCGAGCTGACGGAGCGCGTTAAAGTCAACCCCCGTAGTACGCAAGGTTAAATTCTTTACGCGCTGCATCACAAAGGAGAGCGCGTTGTTACAACCCTTGCAAGATGACTCTCTCACAGCCCTCTCTCATTCTTCCGCATCGAAATGTGCACACGCGCGCGACCGCGGGATAGGAGGTATATTTTCCTTGTCGTAAATCTTCTTCGCTTGTTTCTCACGTGCTCTTCAACGATCGACGTTGAGTTACGTTCGCCGGTATTCCTTATGCTCTTACGGCCGTTTCGGTGTGTTAGGAGCTCGTAAATGTTCAAAATGAAATCCTTTAAAGCGCAGCGTATTCATTTTGTGCGTAGCAATTTGCATGTAAATCCACTGTGCTCGGACGTAAAGACCACCGGGATATAATTTTCCGCGTCAAGAACGACGACGGTTTTCGTACATCGATCAAGTATGTTAACTTATTTTCAATATCATTTTCTGTCAGTCTTATTGCGCGATAAACAATCCTGATACTCTCTTGTCGTTCGGATTGAGACCCTAAGCGCATTCCGCGTCGCGTATTTTTTTAATGAAATACATTAAATCAAATAATTTCTCACGATAACTCTTTCCGGCGCTCGACAACTATCATCGAATCGCTGATACGCTCGACTCGTAATAAAATCCGTCCTGTCTTTTCATCAAGCAACATTCTCTACATGTAAGCTTTCTCCTGTTTAAATACATCTATGCATTCTTGTGTGCGCTTCTCGCTTGATTTGTCAAGGCGCGTGCAATCGCCGTAGATCGATGTTGCAATATCGATACTGCGCGCCAACGTCGAATTTTTGCGAAACAGGTGGTTTTGCCCATATAGACCGAGAGAATACAATGTGAGCTCGCCGCTCGCGCGATCTGTCTCCGCGGCCAATCCCGTTCGCCTTGGCATGGAAAATGCGCGCGTGCCCTAATAGAGTCCTTTGTTTAAAATCGAACTCAATTGTTACGGCCGGTTATTCAGAGTGGAACAATGTCCAGTCAACCAGATACCAGTTTGTCTCGAAACGCATGCGCTCGCGTCCACCGATCGCAGTATGCGTGATCTTATCTCGGGACCCGGAGCGAAATGCAAATTGAAGTTTCCTCGCATAATTGGTCCTCTTAAAACGCTTACCTATCGCAGAATCGTGCGCGGACGAGCGAATTGAGTTTGCTGTTATTTTTATCGAGCATTGACGCGAAATATAAATATTGAAACGTTCAATAATCATAACACCATTCTCAAAGTGCGCGTGACAGGTTGATTATCTCGTTCCATTGCGTGTCCCATTGCAATTTATACAGAAAATTCAAACTGAAGTTGCATGTGTTTGGATCAGTTGAAATACTTTAGAATAATTACATAATAAATTTGTGTTTTTCCAGTCACTTAAATTAATTTAGATTAAAAATGTAGATTGCAGAAAATGTAAAGTGTGTCAGCGAGTGTCAAGCATTATCTGATTATTCAGCGAGGAAATGTTAATTTTAATATTTCTGCATGTGCTCATCATTTGCATTTAAACGGAACTATTCGTGGTGAAGTTGCCCATTCGCCCACCCGAGCTCATCGAATCTCCCTATTCTACGAAAAAAATATAAAAGATCAAAGCAATTCAAATTTAATGTTCGACCCATAAACGTTGGCTTTCTGGTGCCAGCTCGGGAATAAAGCGAGACGGGCGTTCCTCCTCCATGATAGCTTTCATATTATGGTCTAGGCGACAACACGCCCACTTGACAATTATTTGAAAACGATCCTGGTTCTTTCGTAATATTTTCCAGTATCTAGATTCGTTGCCGAGATTAGAGTTGGAATTAAAACCGAAGCAACAAAACGTGCGTGCTCGGTTAAAAAAGAAATCTACCGTCTTGAAGTCGGCGATAAAATTTTAATTTTCGCCGCTGTGCTAAAACTTGCACGTGTGCCAATTCTTTCCCGGCGGGACAATATAATGGCAAATGGGGCGCGATTTCGTGCGATACGCGGTACGATCAAGCTCGGATTGGGGATCCGTGAGCCTCCAAATGCGTCCTCCCATTTGGAACCCTTCCAAATTTCCGTCTAACTCGACGCATCTACCTGCGCGCGCGGAACGTTACCTGCAGCTGCTTACGTTATCGATGAAACGGTCATCGACCCGGCGGACAGGTACCCGCGGTCCTAACGAGTTTACTGCTCGGGCCTCAGAAAATGTCAACGAGAGCGCTGTCGTGGTGTCAACGCAGGATCGCGAACGGTTATTCGCGCGGCGATTCTCCAAGGGCTCGGCACCTCCCACTTTCCGCTTTGCCCTCCACCGAGACGCGATCCTTTATAGCGGTGATCTGGCCCCTGGAATCCCAGCGCATCCATCGGTGAAGTTAATACAGGTGAATGAGAGAGAGAGAGAGAGATAGAGCGAGAAATATCGCGAACGTTTGTCGTAGTCGCCGTTGTCGTAACGAAACAAGCTTCTCTCCTCTTGTTTTCGTCCTCTTTCCCCCCTTCTCCCTCTTTTTACCTCCGAACGATCGCTATTTCTCCGACGTTCGGCGAAACACGACGGTTTCTCGACGAAGAGAGGTGACTCCCGACGGTTGGGAGGTCGGTATCATCGGAAGGGGCGAGGGGAAAGGAAGTGGGCAGGGCGGCGGTGGGCCTAATTAGTCAGGGATATATCTGGAATCTCATGGAGGTTGAGTTTTGTAGGCCTCCTTCAGTTTTATGTACGCAGGCGGATTTCTCTCGTGGATTAGCATACAAATCGATTTAAACTCGAGATAAATAGCCACTCACAGGCTCCTCACACGGAGCCGACTTCGGGCATTATCTTGTCCACCGCCGAGATTAACGCTTAATGCTTTATACTTTACAGCCGGGTAGCCTCCCCGCGCTGCCTCCTGTGGGTACCACTATATATACTTAAGTACGTACCTGGCGTTTTGTCGTGACACCGTCGAGTGGCTCTTCATCTCCGCCTCTCTCTCTGTCTCCCGTCCCAGTATCTGCCTCGCGCGCTTCGCGTCCAGTGTTCTTTCGTTACTTCGGCCTGGCCGATCGGACAAACTCGTTTCCGATTAATCGAAACGCCGGGTCATCGTTCGGGCAATAACGGCCCGCCGATGTGGCGGATCGTTTACACTTTACACCCCCGATGGATTTCGCGGGAGTACCTGTCGCGCGACGCTCTTTACGCGCCACTTACACGCTGATGAAATCGCACTAAGTTACGTTATTATCATGTTACACGCGGGCTTTTTGTCGCATTGCGCCATGTGAACGCGTGTAGCTATCATATCGCGTTTGTCTAATTAATATGAAGAAGAAGAGCGATTCGCGTATGTCGAATAAAGTTGGAATTTGCCTCGCGGACATCTCTCGTTACTCTCCGATCTCGAGTGCCGTGAGATTCGTCTCGGCTTTCTAGAAATATTATATATTCTTTAACATTTTATGACGGTTTTACGCTCGCTTCTGCGGCATCACCGCCCCTAATCGCCGCGGCACATTAATGCTCACGTTAGCGTTTTATTTGACACTTAACGATTATCGCGTAAGCAGAGACACAATGTTGGCACTTGGTGCACAGAGAGAAGGCATAATTTTTGTATGCTCGTAACGAGCACGGCCTTATGTGCGATCGTATAACGCGGTTATGCGTTTCAGAAGCATTTACAATTTCGGAAAGCAACGGTGTTTTATATTATGGTCCCTCGTGCCGCGTTTATTGCCCGGCCGAAATTACGTCGATTTTATGATTACGTTAAAATATTCGATTTATTCTCGGATTGGAATTCAGCTTTGAGTGACGATGAATAATTACTTGTAAAATATAATACGAGCGATGCCGTTGACTTTGCCGATAGAAGAGAAACGAGTTTCGATGTCACATCCGATTTCTCCGTGATGATGCACGAGTTCCAGTAATATGTTTTGATTATTCATGCCGGTTCGAAGTTCCGAATAGCAAAATTGCTCGAATCATTAACGAGCTGCGGATATACGTGGCGATACAGGAATCGAATCTCCCATGAGATTAGCTGTATCGTCGAGAGCTGCTCGTTATATCATGCTCTTTTATACTAATTTATACCGTTATACCTCTTTATGCCTTCGCGGAACTTGTATTTTTAATTGGTTGTTGTACAAAGATTATAAACTAATTCTCTTTGATCGATTTATCGATATATTCATTATACACTTTGCCATAAATTTTTTTCAGCAAAATGTTCGTCATGTACGAGCAAATTTTATTTATTCGATTAAACCGACCTCACCGTTCCAAGATTGTTATCTCTGAAACTTTTTGATGTCAATTACATCCTTTTATCAATACTTCATCTTTTTGAAATAAACATGTACTTTACTAACAATATAAAAGTCACTGTGACAGCAATTTTTCCCTCTGTCACTTATGTTAAGTGAAACATGCCATAAGGCATGACCTTCTTTTTCATGTTCCAGCGATTATCATAATTTAGTTAATTAAGAGAAATTATCGGAAACTGCAAACAGCCTAAAGGCCACTGAGAGCCGATGATAGCATCGCACAGTTATGCTTACCCTCCGTAACGAAGAGGGAGTTATTAATTATCATTCTAATTGCGTATTTAACAGAAAGGAATTTTCACTACAGGACACCACTCCGCGTTGAATTACATCTATTGTTTAATTATTTTATCTGTCTGTCATCTCCAACGAAGTTACAGGTGCGCGCTTTCGCGAACGCTCGGGGTGCTATTCGTTAGTGTAACGTTCAATTAGCGATTATTTTGTTCGTTGGAATTATCATCTCGCGTGTCCCGACGAAATCATTAACTTTTAGCTCCGCGGCGAGCCGTCGAATCGCTCCGATTGATCTAACACGCGATCGCATTACAAATACCGGCTGCGCACGTAATAAGGACGGGATTGCATTCGGACGTTTCGCACGGTGTACAGCGATTAATGAGTTGCTAGTACAAAGATTTCTAATGCGGCCTTCAACGAACTGGGCGCAGGATAATAATGTCAGGCCTGCTACGTCCCCGATTGCTTCGCGAGGCGCGCGAGGCAGCCGGAAAGAGAGGCGCAAGTGGGCCACTCTTGAAACGGATGAGCAGGTGAACGGGCGTAAATCAGGGTAGACTTAAGTCACGGCACGAAAGGGGGGAGGGGGGGAATGACGGGAACCGAGAGTAAAGAGAATGAGAGAGAGAAGGGACAGGAAGAAGCGAATGATAAAGAGAGACGCCGCGATGGACGGCAGAGCGAGAATGAGAGAGGACAGAATGGAGAGAAAAAGAGACGGACAAGAGCAGAGCAGTTCTTGTACGGAGCGGAGGGGACAGCAAGATTGGAAGCGTCCAATGCTGGATCGAGACCAGCTGCTGTCACCGACCTGCCTGGTAGACAGCCAGATTATTGCGCGAAGTCTCCATGGACCATGGACGCACGCCGACTTCGCTTATCCGTCTATAGCGGTCGAATGATTATGGTCCATTTTGAGAAATCGGCTTTTATGAGTGACATCTTTTTTTTTTTTTTTTTTTTTCCGAGAATTGTTATATAATTATTAGTACGTCAAAAATTAATTAGCCACTTCACAAATATATTTGCTCGAATATAAACAATTAAGATGTCTCGATTATTTGCGAAAACCTCGTCGTCCATTCGCGGCTTGACACGACACGACACGAAATAAACATGTCGCGCTGCTGATAAACTCGCGCGGACATCGTTAAAGTCGCACGTTGACGTACGCGCGCAGCAGTTTGCACCTTGCCGATCGAATTGTCGATTGCCATTTGACCTCTCGCGGTATCTCGCGTCGCGAACGACGCGGCGTAAAATCATGAATTACTTTTACGCAGAACTGTACGATCGGAGGAGGCACTAGATCGATAGAAATCTTCCCGACTAATAAATCTTCCCGTATATATTCGCGACTGTAATGCGCTCCGCCACGAGTTATGCGCAATTGATAAGACGTGGCGCAAAAGAGTAATTTACGACATCGTTCGCACGCGGTGTAATTGACTATAAATGAAATTGTAAAAGAGAGACAGCGGGCGATGTCAATCCGTTTCAAAGTCGATATCCAGTCGAA
This sequence comes from Linepithema humile, assembly GCF_040581485.1. Taxonomy (NCBI): domain Eukaryota; kingdom Metazoa; phylum Arthropoda; class Insecta; order Hymenoptera; family Formicidae; genus Linepithema; species Linepithema humile. Next base: position 20,053,064 of record NC_090134.1, read on the forward strand.
CGTCTTGTAAAATTTTGCGTGCAAGTTTAACGGCCCGTAATTTAACGCGGGACATTTCCTCTGACAGGTGCTTAAAATACTTTAATACGTCCGATAATGTATCAAGTTAAATTGATAATACGAAAATATGAAGTGCACGATTTTTATGTAACTCTTCTCGTCGAAGAGGTATCTCGAAATTTCCGTTATGAAACCGCTTGTTTGTTTGGCATCGCGCTCTTTTCGCGTGACGGAGTTCAATTTGGAAATTTCCGCGTGAGAACTCGTCGAGTATGGGCGATGCGTGTGGAATCGGTGCTAGGCGGCAAGGTGTTGAAGCTAAAGGGTTCGTATTTTTGTCGCGGCCAGAGCTCGTCGTCGTCGGCGCGGCGAGCCCCTTTTCGGGCACGATGGCGATAAATCCGTATCTTTATGAAACGCCGTCGGACGTTGCTGCCTATAGTGGCTTCTTTTGTTCGGTTAAATGTTCCGTAGCTCCGGGCCGGCTGCTCTCGATCTCTCTTTCGCCTCCGTTCGCCGGTCCTGCATGCCTTCCTCTGCCTTTTCTTGTGTAGGCATTGTATTTAGGCTGCGCAATCTCTCCAGCAGTCATATCAATCTCGTTTCACAGTGCTTCACATTGCCAAAATTAGAATTAATTACCCCTCGACGCATGAAAGTCAAAAATATTCGTCCCCGGCATACATTTTCAAACAAATATAGATAAGATAAAATATATATATAATTCTTATTGGAGTCGCAGTGTCACTAAGGGTTAATATGTGGAGAAAGTGTATATTTTATGCAGCACTTAGTAGTCTCGAGAAATCGCGCGCGCCTGCGGTCGGAAGCATCTCGCGAGTGATTTTATAGCTACAGATAAGAACCGGGGAGTAAATCCGACTCAACGATGCAATTATGAATATTTACGCGTTATTAATTTATATTCAGGTGAAAGCTAATATTATGGAAATGGACTGGCTATCGAGTTATCCTTATCAATTGAACTTTGTCGCCCGTTTCTATTAAAGGCGACGTGTTATCGCAAGGAAATTATGGTAATATAAATAGAGCTCGATCTCGCCCACGAGGATCGGCTCTAGCCCTTTGTGGGAGCTGTTATCCGGCACTTAGATATTTCGTGTATTTGTGTAAAGATCCTTGACAATCCAATCTTATCGTCTCGCGACCGAGGGACTTGTGTGAGTTCGGTTGGATTCTATATAAATTATCGCCACAAATTTCGAAACACTCCACCGCCTTCTTTTCTTCTCTTCTTTTCTTCTTTTCCTGTTCCTTCTTTTTTTATACTGAAACTTGCTTGCCCGTTTCTCCAACAATCTGGTAGGAATTTGATGCCTTACGATCACCGTGTTGAGGAGACACGAAGGACGGAGCAGCGGCCCCTAATCAAAGAATGGCGGTAATCACCGAAAATAATGTCCTAACATTTCCGTAGACCTTTAAAGCCTACGTACACGGCCGGCTTGAGCAGCCGAGACGCGATGGGCAATAAATTGTTGGCACCTACGCGCGAACATCATGCCCGTCTCTTTTCTTTTCCCCTCCCCATCCTGCTCCGCTGAAACGATTTCTGTTCCGCTCGTCTTTCTTCGTACAGTCTCGTCGGCCGATCACCGATTCGAGACACCTTAAAACAATAATGAGGGGATAGCTCGTTGTTAATGCGTCACCTTTTTACGCGAGACGTTCTGGACCGTGACCGATGGGGATAAATTTACGGCGGTTAGGTGCGCGTTCGTGTAGACGTGTTGTATCGGCGACGTTAACTTCTTTCGATAATGGACGCAACACTCGTGGCGATATTTTGATTATCGACATTGAACGCGCGATGTGAAAATTACTTCAATCGTGACGTAAAATGAATAAAAAGCGCCGGTCGGATGGACGTCAATGCGTCGTGTTCGAATAAAGGCTGTTTTTCGGGCAATCGTTAAGCGTTAATGGGCATGTGATGTAATGGTAACGTTTTTCGAAACGGCTGAAGATAATACACATTAAGCGTGCGTTATTCTTACGTTTGCAAAAATGTATAACAATGCGCACATATGAATATACAATGAAATGGTTTTGGAACAGAGCGATTCTTCACAGTCGGTAAAAAAAGCTGCGCAAACTTGTTGTGCACGATATAAATCACTAAATATTTCAGTGTCGCGCGAAACAAACACATACTTATCTGTGAAAATTGAATTTGAATTGACAGGTTATGTAATTGAAGATAAATATGTAACTGTCAATGGATTCCGCTGCCTCTTCCATATGTTTCCGTAGACAATAACGGCTGGCAGACGTTTTCACAGAGATTGCACATCTCACAAACGCGTCTATACAAAATAAATGCTTTGAAACGATGCGTGATGCGATCTATGCATAGAAATAGTATTTCTTATTCGCATATTTTAAGAGACAAACTGTAGACGAATATTCTGTGAAAGAAGCGCGACGTGAAAATAATGTTGAATTCATCATTTAAATGAGTTTCGTCAACTATGTGTGTTGCATAATTATTTATGTGCAAAAAGCAATTGATTTGATTTAATATTTAGAAAATATTTGAACGTGTCATCAAATATTGATAAATAATTAGATTATTCTTTTTGCACTTTGTATCCGGTACTGAGAACCGACCAACAATAATCATTCAGTGTACGTTCCCGTTTGTGAATTACGGCAAGAAAGTACCAGCAATTATCCATAGTCGTTGTCTGGAAAGGAAAGCAAATATTAGATTCTCGTCGCATCGCCGCCATTCGAGAGACGCAATTATCGGATATTCGTAAAAAGGCAAAAGAAGAGGGGCAACGAGACGGCGCGACCGATACCGTTAGAGCACTGCTTATAATAAAGTAAATAAAGAGTCCAACCGACGACTTGACTCTCCGCTGAGTCGAATCGCACTTTTATTTCCCTCCGTTCGACCGAGAGGGAACGAAAAAGAATCGTACACCCTCGAACCAGTTCGAAGGCAGCCGCAGCCTGTTGGTTCTTCACTCGTTACGCATTATCATCTGTGATATCATTTGTTGATTACGTAATTGATGGTCAGCGGGCTTCGGTCTTTACTAATTCTACGCCAGCTGCCAGTTCATCGCATGTCGCTATCACTTTTTAAAAAGTCGTCCTTTCTGTACCTCTAATCATTGGCAAATACAAAATAAAATTGTTTGCAAATTTTTAATATTTTGCGCGACAAGATTCTCATCTTTTTTATCCATCTAATTGTTTAATAATTTTTTAATGGTTTTATAATTGTATTATAAATGTAGTTATAACTAGGCAGAATTTTTAAAACGTGTATACATAAATCTCTCCTTGTCAATAGCAGAGTTAAATATGGAGAAAGTCGATAAATTATCGATTTTGAAAAATTTATATCGATTAATAATCTTGTTTTATATCTTTAAATGACTCTTAAACATCAATTTCGAAACAAAGATCGAAAAATAATATGTGAAAGTTGTAGCGAAATGATGCATAATAATTGCTTTCTCTTTTATATTGTTTCGAAAAAAAAACGAGCTGATGAACTATTCAATCTTACGATATCATTAAATTGTATTTATATGATATTTAAAGTAGAAAATTAATATTCACAAAGCACCAATTCGTTGACATTTAATTGAAATTAGTTTTAATCGAGACAGGGAAAGTAGTTACACGTTTTCGTGTTATACAAGAACTTGTCAATATATAATCATTTTCACTGGCAGTGGATTTATGTTAACAGCCCGTTTATCAGGCCGCTTTATTTTTTCGTGCATTAAAATATCGTTTCGTGCACGTTTTCTGTCGAAAGCAAATAGTCTTTAATATTCCGGATAATAGACTTTTCCTAGAACATAAGACACATGATTAGTAACGATAGCGACTGAAACAACATCGTTAAAATTGTTCATAAATATATGAGATTATTTTTGTCGATGGTGTGAATTTCGCTTCCTTTAATTATTAAAATCGTAACATTTAATCAGCCTTTTAACGCATTGCTTGATATCGTGCCAAGTTTTTCTTATGCGTCGAACAAATTAATTGCTTTTAGTATAGAAATTAACACTTTAATTAGGCTTACTGTATCGAATGCAATTGCAGTGAAATATTTATAATCGAATAATTTATAAGAAGGCAAATGTATAAAATTTATTAAAAATATTGATGTTTCCGGTGAAACGCGTAGGACGAAAATAATTATTGCGGTCTAAGAAAAAAAAAAAAACATTTCAAGATTTTTTCGTTTTGCACCGGCGACTTTTTATGAAATCATTAAACGTTTGCAATAAATGAAACGGGAATTCAACATTCGGTCACAGTCTCTTAAGCAGGAAACTTAAACAAATAATTTACTTCATTATGTAAAACGCATGCAAGTTAGATTGTAGGCCAGTCATTTAATTTCGCCAAGAATTTTTACGATTAGATTTAATCGCTCTTACTCAAACGATATGCAGTCATGCTATTCCATCACATAACTCACCGCGTCGGCCACGCAACGAAACCGCATCGTTTAGCGTTTACGTACTTTAATCGCACGCACGCACGTACGCTTTTGACCGGAAGGGGTTGCGAGGAAGGTGTCTGTACCTGTCATTTGACAGTTTCCCGCCCAATTATCATCGAGCCGCGACACCTGTGGCGAGCCGGGTCGCGCCGACGTGCCTCTCTCTCTCTCTCTCCAGCTAGCTTGACAGAAGGCACGCATTAATATCCTCACACCCGGCAACGCATTGTTCTCGTTAAATAGGGCGAGCGAGACTCGTACGCCGCGAGCCGCGATAATCACCGGCGGCGGTGCCGACGGGTGCATCTGCATACAAGCCGCCAGCGCGAACAGAGCGGAGCGTCCGGTGACAACGGGCAAGGGGATCAGTCCGTAAATGTAAACTTGAACGAGCGCTGCAAAAAGCGCGCGACTTCTGCGCCGGGCGAAGGGCCGTTTGTCTGGCTTAGAGGCCGGAACGAGCGGAGGCTCGGCTCCGCTCTTCTCCCTCGCCTCAGCACGCTCTTGCGCCCGGTTTCCGATGCTCTTCTCCGCTGCTCGTGTAGTGTCTTCCTCTCTTTGCCTCCCTCCGCTCTGTTCCTCCTCTCGCGCTTCTCTTCTTCCGTCTCCGCGCTCTCTGTTCCTCCCGCCGCTCCCCCGTCAGTCCCCCTCGCGGTCCCTTTTCTCCCGTCTGTTTTGCTTCTTGTGCCGCCTGTACGCTCATCTCCATTCCATCCACGCCGCTCACCCTTTTTCTCGCGGCCGCCGCCGCAATCCCGGAAAACGCGCGCGTCGCTGAACCGCTTTGCTCGTGCGCTTAGCCGCGGCCGACGAGACTTTCTCCGCGAAACGCTCGTTTTTGAGAGCATCTGTTTGGGGGTTACTGTGCGACGATGCAGAAAAGATTTTTACAAATGTACAAAAAGCATTCCTCTTTTGGCAGATTTAAAACTACACATTTACACGGATGAAAGCCGAATTAAAAAATTTCGTATTATTTTTATTTTTTTAAGAGATATGTGCATTAAAAAAACACTACACACTGGCATATTAGTAAAAAGGAATATATGTACATCTGAAATTGTAATATTCTTGAAACATCTAGCACCATTTCAATGGTTTTCAAATCTCATTTCTTAAGCACGCGTGAATAATTAGCTCGGATAAGAAACGAGTATGTTGTCAGTCTTTTCTCTTTACACGCTTTATTAACTCTCTAGTCTAGACGTACGAAGGATACGAACAGAAGAGCTATTGTGCACGTTGTTCGGCATTCATCTTGTAAGCTTTTGCGTCCAGGCATTTACGGTACGCTCTCGTTTTTAACTCATAATTATGCGATGCACGCGTGTAGAAAATAATATTGGTACGACGTAGCGTGCTCGTTATAGCGAGAAATGTGTCAAATCTGTCTAAAATTATTTTCATCCGTAATATCGCTCTCAAAAAACGTTATAAGATATTGCCGCGATATCGGACTTAACTGTATTTGAAATGACAGTCAAATCGTGTTAAATATTCTCAATCTTTAATCGACACTCAGGAAATCATATTTTTGCTTCCATTCATAATTTATACTATCGTTAACAGTACCAAAATTGTATAATGAATGAAGTATATCCGGTTGATAATTCTGACGACATCGATCGATCCCGCCGCTAAAAGGCCGTCTAACATAATCCGACATCGTTCGATGCGCATTCATGGTGTATTTTATACCGCCTATCTCGTTTCTCTCCCCTTTCTTCTACCGCCGCGATCTTCCCTCTATTTTTCGCGTTGTACTTCTTCAGACGAGAAGGCAGCAAAAGGCAGCGATGCAGTCGGTGGAGGAAGAGCATTCGGTGAATTGAATTATTTAAAGCTCGTGCAAGAACAGGCGTCTTTTATGAGTGGTACCACACAATGCCGGCTTTGTGCCTCTCGGATACACGTGTTGCGTGCGCGCGTTCACGTACGCGGCGCGGCCGCGTCGCCCGGCATGAATGTGCTAATAATGAAGGTAAATTTGTTCCGAGGAGTCATTAATTAAAGTATTTTGTAACAAGGCGACGTCCACCGCCACAACACATCGTCGCGGTCTCTTCACCCGCGATGTCGCGGCTTTCTTTCAGCACCCTGCGCGTGCGTTACATAACGCGCGGGGCGATTCAGAGTAATCACTTTGGTCAGAATACATCTTTCTGACCTTTGGATACGCGGAAGTAAATGATTAGACTCAAACGGCCACGGGAACATACAACACAATTGATGGTGATATTTCTTTAGAAAAAAAATTATTCATTCGTATCTCTTAAATGTTACAAAGGACGGTATATATATACGCACACACACACACACATCGACCGACGTCTCTATGCGGAACGTTGTGTTTGCGCGAAAACGCGAATGGAGGAGAGCCGGTGGCAAGAACGATGGATATAAATAAAGGTGGCGATCATAGAATTGCTAATGTTTCAAAGAGAAATATTATTCTTTTCAGAAGATTACAGGGCGTACGCTTCAGCGTACGAGACTTTTCAGAAGATCGCAGGGATGGGGGAGTTGAAATAGGGGGTAAGAGTGACAGAAGGACCGCGACGGTGGATGACGCTTGTGGCGGGATGTTGTGGGGTGGGGGAGGGGGACAGGGGACAGTCTCCCGCATTTTCTCTTTGCGTGGACTTCATGGATCCGCGTGTATAAGTCCGCGCAAGCGGACTCGCACCGCCATACTTATATATTACTCGGCGAGACGCATTGCTTGTACACACGTTACTGCGGCGCGCGTACAAACGAGCGGGTTTGCGTGAATACGTATACATTATGTGTCTATACAAAACAAGCGGCCACAGTAATTCAAAGGCCCCTATTCAAGACTCCGTCTCTATTCTTGCTCTCGCGTTTGTAAACCATTTCATTTGCCCCTCGCCAGAATATATACTAATAACTAATAAGGAACTGCTCCCGGACTTTTAACCGCCAGCAGCGTATTGCGGCGCTGCCTTCATTATACGGAAAAGCAGCGTGCGGCCAACAACGACTCGGGAAAGCTCGACTTGGGAAAGCTACGGACAACAGAAGGGAGCGTAGTAAGAGTCGATTCAAAGCATAAGACGCTGTCCACTTATCGCGCGATCCGTAGGAGGGCGTTTCCGACCGAATGGCGAAAGAACAGCAACGAAGCATGAATGAATTAATCGTCCGTGTAGAGAAAGAATACTTTGTAGCACTGTTCAAATATTCGCAGCGTTTTCTGAAATCTAATTAGCTTATTCACTCTTTTTACAATTGTTTTCTAATTTCTTGAATGTATCTCAGCACGTGAATCCTTAATTTTAATGATTGCTGTTGATTTTGTGTCGATTGCAACTTCACACTTTTCCATTGTACTAACTTGTATGTTTGAGTGTGCTGTATAATGCAATAAAGCTTACATCAATAAAATGATTGCTATTAAAAACGCGACAAAAGATTAATACAGTAGTACATTTTTACGTAAGTTGTGTCAGATTTACATATGTGCATTTAAAATGATAATATTGATCGTAAAAGACTATTTATCATCGATGCTGTTAAAGCATTTCTATCGCAGAACGTGCAAAAAATTTGATACACTACCACTGATGTTTTATTCATAAAACTATCTACACTCTACTGGTCATGCCATATCAAATAATAAATATAATCAGTTAATGAGCTTTAAGATAAAAGCTTATTAAACCAGTGTATCTTTTCTCTTATCTTTTTCACAATTAATATTGTATTTGCTGATGTAATTAATTTATAATACATAATATTAGTTATTCTCGTAAAACTTATAAATATTTATATTTCTTTAAAATTGAAATAAAATTGAGATAAAGCTGGTTTTAAAAATGCAATTTATTCTTAAATTGTTATATTTTCTTAAAAATATATCACGTGCATTTTTTCCGATGTTAGTATATTTCTCACGTATTGTTTAAAAAATAGAAAAAATTGATATCAAGCATCATTAAAATTAAGGAAGAGAGAATCTGAGAATATTCGACATTCTATACACTTCTAAATTCATAAGAAATATTTTTTTCTGTGAAAGTTTTTCTGAACTCTTTGCGACACGTTGAAAAGAAAAACGTTGAAAAGCAAAACGAAGAAAAACGAAGCGATATGTGCGAGGTGAGACCTAATCTATCTGGCCGCGGAAGTTAACGAGCGGGCGCGAAAAAAGAGCTTAAGACGTAATTACAGCTCCTTCGACTCCTATCCGACGGGAAGAAGGATTACATGTCCACCCCAGATGACGTCACGATGGAACCGAATGTCGTGTAACTTATATTTTCTCGCTTGACGAAGGTGTCTTCTTGGTAGATAACGACTTTGCGAGTATACATTTATATTTCGCCGTGAGTGGGCATCGTAAACGCAAAGTGCGCGCAGAGTCGTGTTGGTATGCGAGTTACGTCACCTGCGACGCCGTCAGGTGAGGAAGACACGCTCGGGATCGGACGAGGTGTCCTTGGTGGACACCTGTCGGGACGCCCCGATGACGGGACGATTATCGAGTGACGAGAGTGAGCACGAACGCAGTGACGAAGGCGGGGTTGGAGGAACCGACGTGATGGAGGGGAGGAGAATCACCCTCTTGCACTCGAAGGTCGATGAAATTTCAGCTCCGACCGAGAGAAGATCGGCCGTTAAATTGACGAAGGGCGAATGCGCCGGAGGCGCCCTCTCCAGCTTCATCCCCCCTGCCGCTAATCTACCCCTAACTCTCCGCTTGTCCCCCTCGCGGAACGCAGTAAGCCTTCGGCCGACTGGGATTGACGTCAGACAGAGGAAACGGCCCCGTGCCTAGTGATTGTCATTTTCCGGCCTGCATCCGGACTGCATGCTTTTTCTCCGCTCGCGCTCTTTTCCTCGCGCCTGCTCGTAATTATTTTTCACGATTAAGTGCGCCACCGTCTGCATGCCCGTTTCGGAACCGGTACTGATTGCCATCACATCGTAGATCGTCCTCGGTCTCGGGAATTGTCCCGAGATCGAGTTCGATTTGTTTCTTTCCTTCTGCTCTTTTTTTGGGGCGCGATTGAGCCGATTGCGCCCGATAAAGAGTTAAAGAGGCGCATCTTTGGCGCACGATAATCTTAATCGCGTTTCCTAGGACGCTCTATAATTAGTAAAATTTAAAGCTCAAAGCAAGGTCGTCTTTGTCCTTTCAGCTGTATAATTTCTATTTGATAGAAGATAAATTTACTGAGGATACTAAAAATATATTTAGCTATAATCCAAGTGCACAAGTCTGGCAAAACTTTTGTTGCGGAAAAAAGAATGATTCTCTCGACTGAGCGTTTGTATCACTTCTTGATAAAGGAGCGATGATCTCAATAGAGATCGACTCCATAAATAACCCTCGAAACAAGGATTAGCTCCCCTTTCGTCCGGTTCATTGTAAATTAATTACCTGGAAATGAGAAATCTCCGGTATATATTTTTCTTGACAGTCGACGCATTCAGCGGGAGATAAAAGGCGCTTTTTTAGCCGCGGTTCAATCGTTTTTTATCGATGTATCGCGAAATGGTAATGCTGTTTTATATAATAAAACTAAAACGGTACCAGCCAATATGCTTCTCGAGCTGTTGACATGTGAAGCACATGTGTTAGGATAAATTGATACCTTTGCGAAGCAAAAATAGCATCTCAAAGTCTTTGCCGTCAAATAACGATCTACGAATTTATGTCTCTGATTGAATCAACACAACGGCAAACGCATCATTTCTAACATCAGTCGGAATCTATTTCGCTCGTCTGTCTCTATGAAGATTTTTATATAACATCGTGCTGTAGATTTAGCAATAAATTGACATTAGCGAGACGAAAGTCAAGAATAGAAATAAGAGAAATGACGAAGAAAGCGCACGCCTGAACCAACGAGGGTCGCGACGAAAATTCACGAGGTTCCACTAATTGAATTAGAAAACAATTGTTACCCGACGTGTATACATTCACGCGTACGGCGTATACGCGATTGCGGAGAAGTCTCGCGCGTTTCAACGCATACCGGCGCCTACGCAACTGCGCGCGGCCATAGTGGAATTTTCACCTGCTCAAACAGTGCCCGGGCCGTGAAGCTCGCCGTGTCATTGTGTTTGCATTATTATGTTAATCACAACGTACGGCAGTAACAATGCGTCAACCTCGATTTAGGAAGCGACTCGAAAGGGAACATATAGCTGAACAAATATTAACTGAGCAAATCATTAGTTTCCTCCTCGCCTCCTCCTTTATGTCGGACGGCGTTTGTTCGAGGAGTCTTGAGGCACATACACGCACACGCTGCCGAGCAATACATCGGTTTCGAGAGACTCGCGAAGTAGCCAGCCCCATAATTTGCAAATTGAACTTAGCTATTTGCGGTGTCACGAAGTGCCACACCGGCGAAACCGTGGATAATCCGCCGGGAGTGATTGCGAAACTACGCAACTTACGAAATTTATTCTTACATGCTCGGCCGCGTACAATCAATATTTGAAAACATGAAAAACATGTTAATGGCAAGATAAAGAAGTGAATGTAGTGATTTAATTCCTTTATCTGTCTTATTGTTGCTTAAGTTTTCATATATGTCAAAAAAATAAAGCTTAAAATAAAATTAAGTATTTGCTAGGAAAATTTATGGAAAGATCTAAATAGAAAACTAACGATAAAATCTACCGTAAATACATAAATACTTGATGTTTTATTAATGCAACCGAAGAGAAATACACATCCGCGCATAGCGGAAAATCAGCCGCGCGACGATAAACGGAGGGCTATTCAACCGGCATTTTCTTGCGTCCGAACAAATCACGCGTGACCAGAACGCCGCGATACAATTAACGAGACGAAGTCGAGTCGAACGGGAACAAGAACAAGAACGTTGCATCTGATGGCGAAATGGTCCTCGACGGACTAATGATAGCGCGCGGCACGCGTCGTCGATACGCCGCGAAAAAACGATATCGATCGTCGGACCGCCGATGCGAAACGTGCTCGAGAGACTAGTGGCGCTAATTACGTTAGCATAGCGCCGCCGCTGGTCGAGTACGGCCGAATGCAGGAGCCGAAAAGTGTTCTCGGCGGTGGCCACTCGTCGGCGCATAAAAGCCAACCCCTTAATACAATCGTCGCCGCGAATTGACGATACACGAGTTCCTATCAATCGTATCGTACCGTACGTATTTTTTATAGAAGAATAGAACATAGGAAACGAAATAGGATTGATTCGATGAAATATGTTATTTTGATTTTATTCTTAAAATTATATATGCCTTGTTTAATCTATATAATTTGGACTGACATTATATTTCGAATTTTCACGAATTTTAAAACATAAATACACTGTTCATAAAAGAAAATCAAGACTTCTTATTTAGCGAAACTTTGCACGCGCTGAAGAATAATAATATCACAGTATTACAGAATCATTTATTTAAAAACATTTCTATTTTAAAATATTGCAAAGTGAAATGTCACGCGCGGAATTATTTTATCGAGACCCGTCGATTCTTTTGAGAAACAGTGTATAATAGAGACAATAGTTGAGACGTTTTAACCTTTGCAAAGATTCAATCTGGAGACACCGATCTATCGAATCTCCGTCCTCTCTATTCCAACAACTCGTTTGTTCTTTGCAAGCATCCCCCTTCCCTTCCGTCCGTCCCGCTGCGACGTGTAACGCAATTACGATTGTTGTTTGAATGAACAATCAAGCGCCCTCGAGGCGCGCCCCCAATCATTCAATTTCTGTTCAATCGACTTCTCTACTCTCGCGCGCGCGGCAGTCGGTTCCCGCGCCTCCTCCTTTCTCTTGAGAATCATCAGCGTGTCAGAAAGAGAGAAGGTGAAATAAAAAAAGAGAAAAAGAGAGAACGAGAAAGAGGGGGTCGAAGGATATTGAGGGGGTAGGCGACGAAACGCACTTGGCCGTGGAGTCAGAGGGGAGGGTGGAGGGAAGGGGGAGCAGAGTGCGGGCCCGCGATTATTGTCGCTTTCCCGACTGACAAAGTAACTGCGCCCCGAAATACTTCTTATTTCCTGCCGCTGACAGGGCGCGTATTACGAGAAAAGAAAGCTAATAACAGCCACCGCGCGCCGTCGTCTCACCATTCGGCTACCTGCATTGACGGGCGCGCCTCGCAAACCCGTCCCGGGTTACATCGTTGCTCCCGATCCCCGCCCCCCCCCCCTCCCCCCCCCCGGCCCACGCTATTGATTTGTGTCGGTGGAATCGGGTACGCGCGCGTGTGTAGCGGAGACAGGGCCTGTGAAACCCGGTTATTAGTTCCCTGCGGGAGAGCGAACCTCTTCTGCCTCTCTTTCCTTCTCCTCCCCTCTGTCTCTCTCCCTCTTCTTCTCTCTTTTTGCGAATCTTGAAGATACCGTACAAAACTTCTCGATTGAAGAGAGGGGAAGGTGGCTGCAAAAACGGAAAAGGTCACAAGGGCGCCTATTATTTCATCCGTGACGTCACTGCCGCAAGCGTCGTCCGATGTTAACACGAACGCGATGTCAAAGTCGTCGATGAGCTATTTACGCGGTGATGTTGAAACCGTGGAGAAACGTGCGATTAACGAGTTTGGCCTGTCGTACAGGACTCTCGCGGTCATAATAACGTTACTCGCGCTGATCATATCCCGATGGAACGCGAATATTTACGGGCGATGAGCGAAATGATAAATTTCATAAACTTGTATGGATACAATTACACGAACAAGCGTGGACATGGGTCGCGGAATTCTTGATCGTTGCAAATCTTTCTCCTGATCCGGCCTAAATAGGCCAGTATTGAATACCTTGATTTTATCTCGATATTGTTAATGCTAGTAATCGTGCAATATATCATATTAATTTAACGGTAACTTTATTGTCGAAGATCAAAAGATCGTCGAGGCGAAATCATGACGTGATTTAATGCCATGTGAATCGATTTCTTTTCCGGTTTCCGAGATTTATGCGGACTTCAATATTCGCCGTTAATATCCGTGGCAATAAATTGAGGATAGATCGACCCGAAACGTGGGTAAACCTGTTCGAATCGTGTCCGTCGTAAATTTTTACACAGCACTTTAAACAGTGGAAAAGAGCTGATGCATAAACATTGGTGTAATAATCGTAGAGCCACACAAATATAGATACTTTTTCTCATTATGATTTTTACTTTCCTCGCTTTAAGAGAGTATATCATTAATAATCCATATCTCTTTAAATCTCAAACAAACATAATGATTATAAAATGTTAATAATATTGTCTTAATAGTATCGTTTTCACGCTCCAAGTCACGCCATGAAACTGCTGTGTTTTATAGCTTTTACCGTTTTATTTTTACGGTATCGTTATTGCGCCAAATTAAGTATTTCCATACAATATTACAAAACGGGGATTCGAGAAACAATGGGGAATAAAAGTAAAAGATCGAGAAGCGGTTCTCTCGCGGGGGGAAATACTGTATCACCTTAAGGAAATAAATTCTCGTTCGCGCAAGGTGCAAAGTGTAACGGGTCAATTATCGTGTTTACACGGGGAGTACAGTAACCGGCGATTCCTCGGAGTACAAATACCGGTAACTTAGTTAAGGCTGCGTTCGCGTTCGGATCTAGAGCGGCGACGCCGCCGGAGACCGCGGGGAGGGGTGGGGCACACCGAGACGGAAGGGGAGAGAACGGACGAGGGGCGACAACTCGGAGGAGAGGAAGAGAGATCCGCGACGAGTGCGTGTCGATGTGTACGTGAATATCTGGCGCGTACGTGTACCGACCGTGGGCGAGGGGGGGCAGCCGTTGGCGAGGGGGCGGGTGGGAGCGAACGGGTGAACGGGTGAACGGCCTGCCGCGTCCTTGCGAGCCACCTGACCACACCGGCCGTGCCGCCACCACTCGGTCTCTCCAGCATCCTTCCAGCGGCTCGGACTCGCCTTCCAACCGGCAAACCGCTCGTCCACCGAACTCCTACCTGACCGATCGCATATATTTGCGGCTCGTCCGCGCCTCTGATTCCCGCGAGTAGTTTCCCGATCGCTTCTGAATCTTCGGCTGCGCCGCTCGTTGCTCGGAAACGCCGGCAATTTGCCGTGAACGGTATCGAGCTTCAAAGTTGATCTCGTTATCTAGCTTAAGAGTGGATTGCGGAGCATCATGATGCTAATCGTTCGAAATCTATCCCTGAATTATATCTTTTAATTTATACAGCTTTCCGAGATATCTGTACTTCTGATGTTCGTCGCGATTCGATTTTTCTTGTATCCTGAAAGGAAATATTGCATTGCAATGACACATATTCTATTCTTATGTTCGCCATATGTGTTCGCGCGTGTAACAAATTTTTCGATTGCAGTAAACCAGTTATATAGTAGTGTAGTCACTAGTCAATTTTTAATACATTTCAGAACGTAGAGGCGATATATAATAATATCTATCACGCGTGGGCAAGAATCATTGCAATTTTGCATCGGTTGTACCTGTCTCCCGTAACCTGTGTCCAAAAGTAGTTACCTGCCATTATATTTTATGCCTTCTTATTTCCAGACAGTGCCCACGCCTTATTAGCATGTTACTGCGATACTTTACTTTGTTGGTGAGTTGTTCGCTTCAACGTAACTTGCTTACCGCTTTCGTACGTAACATGCGCAGTAAAATTCTGCTTTTGTATCATGTGATATTGATCGATCGCACGGCGTTTATCCGCGTATGTTGATTGTCTGTTTGTACTTGGGGCCCTCTCGCTTTCTAATGAGTCGCTATTTATAAAATGCATTATTCTACCTATCTTTGCAACAGATCTGTGACGCCAAGCGATTTCTACATCTCACTTTACTACGCACTATCTAATCCGGTATTAAGTTCTCTGCTTATCTCAATTACCGGTTTTAATTACTCTTCGGTTTGTTGCGACAGACGTTTCAGCTGGAAACCCCCCTTCCCTGTTTGCGCGGCCGCTCACAATATTAACAAACAACATAAATCGCTTTTTTTATGTTATACTCTATAATCAAATATACATTTCATTTTTTCCGCCGTCACGAAATTGATTTTGCTTTCTCCAATGATATTAATATTATCACCAGTACTAAAATCGCGTGAAATAATCTGCATTGCCCGACCGAACAGCTCTGATCGCCACTGTGTGGTCGTGAAACGAAAGCGAAATCGGTACTTTCGATCATAAGACGCGCGTTTGAGACTTCATAACGGCTGCGCTCATAAAGAAGAGACGATCCACTGCGGTGCACCACCGCCGATGATTTGTTGCGCGTCTTGCTGGCACAGCGAGAAATAAACTGGAACACGCGCGGCGTTTATACGCCGGCGGCACGACGTCCTCTTGGCACATCGAACTCTCATTATTGCTAGACGCTACCGTCGCGAACTTCCGCGCCATGCTTCTCTGTCCGTCCATTTATGCGTAATCCAAACTGATTTTATGTACTCTCTCGGAGCGTTCCGCATGCCGTTGACTCCAATCTTCTTCCCCTTCCCCGGTACCACTTTCCTACCGGGTCGAAAGTGGCTATTTAGCGTCTTTATGGCTCCTTACCGCCTAGAAACCGTAGAACGCCCGCGGCCACATCGCCTTCACATCGCTCGCAAATTTATCAACCGCCGTATTAGTGCGGCATAGCCACTTCTATTCATGTGTATCCTTATCGTCTTATCATTCGCACTAGTCATTCTGTATTTCTTTATGTACAGGGTGTTTAAGACCACCCGCACACCCCTTTTAAAATGAATAATTACTCGTAAAGTGCAATTTAGAATTTTAGAAGACATTTCTTTTATCAGACTTTCAAGGTTATTGAGAATGGAGGCATTTTCAGAAAAAATGTTTGAAACAAAAGTTTCTTATCTTTTTGCGTTTAATCCGAATCTGTGATAAAAAGTACCATGCTATATTTAAAAATTTAACTTTCGGTCAGAATAGCTTATTTCCGATCGGAAGTGAAAGTTGAAAATATTACTATTCGATAGAACGTATCTGATTTATCCATCATAATTTTTTGAATATTTTATAGAAACCATTTCCTCTCATTTTAAAAGGGGTGGACAGGTGGTCTCAGACACCCTGTATATTCTAATCTTTGTTGCATATTCCTCTACCTAATTTTATCGCATAGTGTCGAATGCATATTTTTGCGATACGTTTCTTCCACATTATAATATACAAAAGATAGGAAAAAAAAATTTATAACTTGTAAAAGTTGCGTCGTGCATCATGAGCGATTATGTAATCCCACATCGGACACAATACGTTGCAGTTTGCTTGATTTTCGAAGGAAATTAATTCGTGTTACGATTTAGCAACGTCACGATCGCGGCATCGTTTTTACTTCACGGACGGTTGAAACTCAGCTAAGATATTACACGCTTCACGGTGGTATCCTGTCGAAGCATGTAACTAGTATTGGTTCGACAGAGACCGTAGGTTACGGAAAGATCCTCGGGGCTAATGATCCATCACCTCCTGATTCTAAAGTCCGAAGTGGCTACTTAACGACTTTACGGCTGCTTGCTACCCGGGAACGCCCACGTGCCACAGGTAAACCCCGCCGACGCGCCTGCGAATTGATCAGTCAGTCTATTAATAGAGCGGGGAGCTACCTGCGCTCTTCCGGAATGAAAAACGATACAATCCTACCAGTTTTCGAGGAAGGAATGCTTTAGGAGCCGATAGCTTCTGTTCATTGAATTAAATAATGAAATGTCATGAACATTTTTAATCGCGCTTTAAATTGAAACTTTTTTTTAATTTGCCGCGAGAAGTCTGGCATCTGGTTTCCTGATTAAATTAATATAATATTAATATTATTAAATTATTTTAAATTTAACATCTGTAATTATAATTAAAACATCTGTTATTGTAATTAATAGGTTGAGTATTTTGCAATATTGTAACTGTGCAAAGACTGCTCGAGTCTTGGACAAAAGACTTTATTACGTCATTTCGTTAGATATACAGTGTAATGAATTGGAGTGTGACTTGACTATTTCAGTTACTATTTATAAAACGCATTATTCTACCTATCTGCGATGCCTGACTACAAACAATTCCTTGTACTGTATATCTAATGAAAAGACGTCAGACATTTGTCAAATACTTAAACGGTCTTTACGCGGTTATAAATTACGGCAAAGAGAAGAATGTTTAGTGGACATTATATTTTCTCAAAACGATTCATTTAACATCGTCGGATTCCACGCGGCGGCAGGAATGCCGGCGTTTCGAGTCGAAAACGTTAAAACCGTAGAAGGTGCGCAGAAGGGAGAGAGATAACAGCGAGGCGGAGAAGAAAAAGACAGTGACGTAGTACCTACCTTCGTAGGAATCTCGTGTCATCTACCAGGTTCTTCTCTCCTTTTACCTCTGAATCATCGTCCTTTGTTTTCTCCCAGGATTCTTCGTATCTGTCGCTAACCGACCACAAATTGCTGATCTTTCGATCTCGATACGACGAAAATTAGCTATTTAATGGTATGTTTTCCTTTTTCATTAACCGGATAAAAGCACGATATGTTGAAGTTTTTTTTGGGGTTTTTTTTGGGGGGTTTTTTTGAATAATTTCGAAATATCTTGAAGCCACGCGATTGTTTAACAATATTATTGTGAGACAAATTGTCGTAATTTTATTTAAAATAGATACCGTGGTGTTTTGATCATCACCTCTTATATATCCTGTGGTCAAGAAGCTTAGTTCGAAGAAGGGATCAAGGGAAACCGATAATCGTTGAAATTCTCTTTCTTAGCCTTCTTTTGTTCTCGGTTGTGAAAGTTTGCTTAGGTCTCTTTTGCAAGGACAAACCAAGGCGGTAATTTTATCTTGTGTTGTGTGTGTTTTATGTGTTTTTTATGGATTCAAGTAATATTAATTAATTAGTTATTAATTCAAGATATATGTAAATTAGGTGTATTATTTCTTATCCTGTCAACGTGTAAACTTTAATTTGTTTTCTTTGTTTGGAACAGTTTCGATTTGTTTTTGCTTAATCTGAATTTATTAACTTGAGATTGATGATTAAACACAAATCTCAAATTTGAGATTGAGAATTAAACACAAATCTTACACGTGCTTGGTTCTTGAAGACCGCGAACTAAATAAAATATAAATAAATTAAGTTGATGCGAAGAACTAATCGACGATCAAAATGCAAAATTTGATATTCGATTATACTGCCATATTTTAGCGCTAATAAGTGTTTCGCGTGGTCGGGTCAAGAGTTTAACAGGATTTGAGAATCAGTTGTCACGACTCACGCGAGTAATAGAAGTGGAAATGCATAAGTGTGTGAATGTGTTAGAGAGACAGAATTCCGAGTGTATTACGCGCGAGTCTTTGTCAAAGGTTAAACGGCGCGGAATGACGTTTCGCATTATTCGTCAAGCTGACCAAGATTCTTTCTTGTCTTGTTCGCAGGATGGTGCGCTTCCTGATGTTCGCCGTAATTGTACGACGGTGGACGGGGTCGATACGGCCGTAAACCCGATCAGCTGGAAGGAGATTCGTAGCCGGTGAGTACAACGACACCTGCTTATTGTGCTTATTCATTCAGAATGCGGTTATTCGCCCGTGTACAATGTGACTTAATGGAACCCATAAAGACCTTTAACATCGCTATGAAATCTATCGCCGTTGCCCGACTATAAACCGATGCGACTTATCGGCGATGCTTTCCTCGGCGATACATCTTCTAGTATGTTCATAGCGATGCGTACCTATTATATCGAGCTGTTGCGCTTGCAGTTATCAAGCGCATTTCAATTGAAATCATGCAAACGTAATCGTAAACTTTTTAACGTTAAAAGTTCGCACTTCCTGATGTAATCATCAAATGGATTCTAGGATCCGCCACATTCTACTGCTTATGTATTCTTTTATTTATTTTATTAAGCAAAAATTAATAGAC
Organism: Linepithema humile; assembly: GCF_040581485.1. NCBI lineage: Eukaryota > Metazoa > Arthropoda > Insecta > Hymenoptera > Formicidae > Linepithema > Linepithema humile. The sequence continues at coordinate 20,072,437 of NC_090134.1, forward strand.
ATTTACTTATTGAAGTATTAGGGCAATTATTAGGACAATTAACCATTAAAAAGATTTATCATACCGGAGAATGTTAACATCTCACTTTAATATATATCTTTAGAACCTATGTATCTAAATAATTTATATTTTGCCCGTAAGTCCGATTGCTTAAGATTGAGTGTTGCAGGCGATTGATCGCCTCATTCGATCGTTCGCGCTGGTTATATCGTTTGTCGATATATACAATACTAATGCGCGATTACTCAAGACGGCCGGCGCAAAAAATAGGATTTGCGTAGAGTCGCGCACGTGGCGGTACAAAGGACCAGGCAGAAAAATGCTCGCTACATACTTGACTCGATGTCCGAGCTAAGCATTCAGACACGCACGAACAATTAGGGACGGCGGGGCACGGTTTTACAATCCATTTTTAGGCTATATAAGAACGGCTTGACAAAAAAAAGACCCGGGCTGGATATAGTTATTGCGGCAGCACACGTGAACAGGTCGATCCGGTTGAGTGAGATCAAAAGAGAGATGCAAAATGAAAGACGGAAAGAGATGAGATAGAAAAATGATCGAGGATAGGAGGGAAGGGGTTCGCGATGGAGACAGGAAGAGGGGGGACAGGAACGAAGTACGCGTATATGACGGCATCAAGGGCGATAGAAGTGCAGGGGAGAGGAAGAGAGGCACGGAGAGAGAGAGAGAGAGAAAGGAAGAGAGAAACGAGGATGTCGTACAATAATCGAACGTGCTCGCAGCACAGTGTTTGCAAAAGAGCGATATCTAATCGGCAAAATGCTCGTCGAAAAGTAAACCCGAGAACAGGGTGGAGCACAGGCGCGCACACACTGTCTCCCTTCGTCGTTCGCGAACGTTTTCGTCCGTCCGTCTCTCGCCCGCGCGCGAACGGGTTATGCGCGCCGGAGAGCCTCTCCTGACGGCAATACCTGCCGCGCGCGGTGCACAGTGCGCCCCGCTCGGCGTGGACCCGTTCAGTTGTGGTATCTATATCTACGTATGTGTGTACACGCATACCCGGTCTTTACATGCATCGGTGTATACGCGTATACAGCACCGCGAAGTGTGCTCGCGCGAGCGCGCCTCACTCATACGCACGCACCGCGCCGGCGAACGCGTATTGGCGTATATATCACCACCGAGTATTGTATAATGCAGCCATTGATAGCCGTCCTCTCTTTCACGCACGCGATCTGTTGCAGTCGCTGCAACCCGTGTTCGGTGACAGCCTCCAGTGTCCAGTCTCCCTCCCGGTGAGTGTCCACAAGATTTATTTTCCCAGGCGATATACGGGGTGGCGTTTGTGAAAAGCGGACGCGCGCTACCGCCGCGAAAAATTTGACCGCGAACGAATTCGCGCGCCGATTACACGGACGGACGGTCGGGCGTTGTAGTTTTCAGGAGTTAGCGTGATCTAAGCGGAAGTACTGTTTAGTGAGGTGTGACTTTGTGGATTGGATATTCCTCGTTTCTTGTCGCGTGTCGAACATTCAGGTCCTTTTATCTATCGTGAGAAATGGAATCGATTGGGTATGTAGAAATATATCAGTGTTTAATTATGAATTTAATGTATCTCTTAGGTAGCGATAGAGCTGCAATTAATAATTGCTAATTATTAGTTATACGCGCCATATTTTATCATTACTATCGTTTCGATATTTTAATAACAGCGTTTTTAACGAAATTTATAATAGATCTTTATTTAGGATTCAATAAAAGATTTAATTATAGAGTAACTATAGAGAAAATAAGATTGGGAATTGAAATAATCTGGTAAAAATTAAATTAAACTTCAAAGGAATAAATGGTCGCTATATATATAAAGTCAGTGTGTTAGTAGTTGGTTTTAAACGGACTTTATTTTAAAAGACATTTAATTTTGCTTTTAATAATAACGAAGATATTTAATGATGGGAGTTAATAAGCTGTTACGAATGATGCCCTCATAAAAGTTTTGCAAATGAAAAATCTACCGCATAAAATCCATCAGTAATAACTGCGGTAATAGCCGGACATTATATTACACGATGTATATTACTCGATATGTCATGAAAAACGAACTTTTACTTTGCAATTCGCTTTCCCAATCTCTGTTGATACCGAACACGACATAGCGGAAGTGAGCTACTGTGAACTTACGCAACGTTCCCAGTTCCGTCCTCGCTCGCGTAAGATCGACTCGGGGCAAAAAATGCGGCGAGAGCAAAACTTCTTCCCGGCCGCGCGCTCGCGACTTTCGCCATTAATCGCGCGTACGTCGGTGGTATCGTTATTTTCTCGATCGCGATCTCGCCGTCGTCGTCTCACTTTCCAGGCGCTGTCTTTCCCGTAGTCCTCGCGGTACTTAACGAGCAGATCACTTTCAGCCACGGCGTGTATAGCCGCGATCAATTTACAAGCGTGGCGAATCGCCGCGGGACCGTGCGAGCCGTGGAAGATTGCGATCGCCATGCGGCGGCCGGTTCGGCGAGGGAACCGTTCTCGACGATCTCTCGTAGGTGGTGAACGAGTTACGATTCTCGCGCGACAATTTGTACGGTGCTGCCGGGAAAATGGCGGGAACGATCGGGACACCCGTTGAGTTGTCGATCGCTCCGTCGCTCGCAAACGCGCGAAATTGCGTAAACGGAATTGGATTACCGTCCATTGCGACAACGCGAAATTCGCGGGCGCAGTTCGATTTATTGGACGATCCCTGATGGATTTTCACCGAATGGCCGTCATTTTGCGGAAACTAAAAAAATTGTCGACAATCTCCATTCAATTGCGCGCGCGCGCGCGCGCAAGACGATTTCGTCGGAATTTGATTGTTCGCATTACACGACATCTTTAAAAAATATCTGGTTTCGTAATATTTACGAATGTCATAATATCGAGATTATTTTCGTTCTTCTTAGTTTCGTGAAAATTGTGATATAGAATGACGTAATGCGAATTCGCAGTTTTCTCGAACGTCGGTTTCTGTTCCCGAATACGGATGTCGCATTACGATATTGACATGCCACTACTAACAGCGGAACGTTAAGTAAATAGCGCGAAGTCAAGAGTATGCCGGTATCATCGTTCCATCTTTGCACTTGTCAATAAACTTGTATCAGCGTATCTTCCAAGGCGACGATAAAATGTTGCACAGTTTAGCTTATGATTTTCGACGGTGGGAAAGAGCGTCGTTTAATCTTATCGCTCCTTTGTGCAAATAGTACAATGATGATACGCGATTACGCGCCTGCGTATTCTGCCGCTTCCGCTAATTTCGTTCTCTCGTTTCTTCGGCGAAAAAATGCGGGTCGTTAAATTTGGAACAAACGGGGCGCGATGGCATCACAAAGTTATCTCGGTACACCCGTATAAATTTGAGCGAAAAATGATATTTTCCCCGGCATTTGTTACTCATAATTTAAGTGTCTCTTCTTCCACCGCGATGTGATTATTAAAGTCACTTGGGAAGAGGAGACGAGAAATCGAGGAAAGAGAGAAGCAGATACGTAGAAATAATCCGTTCGTCCATCACGTCTTTGAAAAAGAAAACAAGCATACTGGAGAAATGCGGCAGAGCGCGCGACTATGTATATGCTTTGCGAAATACAAAATTATACCATGTGATTTTTATCGCGACGCTTTTTGTGTCGGACAAAACGGTCGTTTTTGCGTTCGGAGACGCGCGCGACAGTCGTCGTCGCGCATTATTACCGATAACTCAAATTTTTGGCAACGACAAATGCTTTAAGAATATCGCGCCTCGATGGCACGGAATGCGCGCTCGTACATTTGAAAATCTCGATTATTTGCAGTCAGTGAATCAGAATAACAACAAATTGAAAATACGCGATGAATGCATTAAGAATATGCGCTGCGAGTAGAATTACAGAGGCGAGCGAGCCAGCTTATGCTGGGTGAAAAGAGAAAAAAAGAAGTTGAAACACGCGCGCGCGCGCTTTTGTCGGTACGTCATTACGACATCCGGTCACCGCATGGTCGTTAAAGTGACACAAGTGGCGTTTCAAAAATATCAGGCAAAATATGAATCTCAGTAGAAATAACATCGTGCCGCACTGTTGTTGCGATGTTTACGTTTCTTGCGCGTTGAAAATTTATTCTTTTATATGTCGTTGCATATAAAAGTGTTATTTTCATTCTGCTTAATGCTAATTATTATATGCGAAGTATTACGTTACATTATATTTCTGTTTATTCATAATTTGCATAACATTTACTTATAATTTTTATCGAAACAATTTCAAACGCGTACAATCGCGCGCGGGCACAATGAAAGGAGTTACGAGGAGCATCTATGCGGCGAATAATACCGGGTTTTAGAAAATCTCTCTCGTCCAGGATTAACACGCTGTCGCGAGATTATGCAGATCTTGAGAAGCTTGCCTATTTAATTCTCGATTTATACGGAACTCGCCGGGCGTTCAGCGTGCGTCCCATAGTGGTCGTTGTCGACGTTAATCGCGGTCTGTGTGCGTGGAACAGCCGATCGTCAATCTGCCGGCAGAGCCCAGCCTCCTTGAAAAAAAAGTAGGCAAGCATAATCGTAAAGTGCGAATGTTATTCTCCGGGCGATGAGCGAGGCCGCGAAAGAAAGAGCGAAGGGGCAGTATTTTTCGGCGCGTATAACGGAGGGAACCCATGGAGAATAAGAATTCCACGTCGCGACAAAGATCTTGGGCGATTCGGCTGAAAGCTCGAAACTGACGACAGATCCGTTACAACGGTGACTTACAAAGCAGCGTTATTGCATAATTAGTGGATTCTTCGCTGCCATTAATATCGATTCGAATCGATATTTTGCAAGAATTTATTTCATATCATCGATGGGGAGAGTCGGATGGTAATATTTCTTGTTCTGCTTGCACCTCGGACTCTTTTCATCGTTCCTCCGTTGAACTTATCAAGAAATTCAAAGGAAAACTAAAGATCGGCGCCCCCTCGACCCCGGTATTCGAGCGTGCGCCGCCCGATTCCATCGAGCACGTCAATTGCGAATGATCGAGAAACTAAAGAAGAAACAGGGACGAACTCGGTCGGCCGAATTGCACAAGCGGATTATACGTTTTCCTTCGTAATAAAACACGGGAGGTCTCAAAGGGAAAATAATGTCTCCCTGATTACTCGCCTCGATTCAACCCGCTACTCTCCTCTCCCTTCCCGACGCCTCTTGCACGCTGTTTCTCTTTGCAGGGATATAACTTCCCGGTCCTTTCTGCTCGGGACTTTGTTGAAATGGGGATTAAAACGATGTTTGCGCGGAAGCCAAAAGCATTACCGACTTTATCTTTCGAATTGCACCGTATTACTTTTCCTTTTATCTCCCGGCGCTTCTGTGATATTTGTTTTCTTAATTTCAGTCGGACGATGAAGAAAGGTATCTTCCGTTAAAATTACATCTGTAAGAATTAAAACGCAAAGTCGGCTTTTTCGCAAATGTAGTGCAAGTCAGGTTGTATAGAACGAGATTTTTAAAATAAAGATAAAAATAAAGAGTCACACATGATAAATAAATGTTAGTTTTGCATACATTTTTCTATCAAATATATTTCGAACGTTCGCTACATAAATTTTAATCAAAATATTAATAACAGTCAACATGAAAAAAATGTCGATTTCAAGTTTTTGCAATCTTCTTTTATTTTATTACACGTTTTATTATTTACGTATGATAATAATATTATAATCACATGTTGGGTATAATGACTCGAACATTGACTTGCCGTCCGGTAATCGTAAACCGGTTGGGCAACAATACAAAGTCTTTTTTAGAAATCGACATAGAAAAGATTACAATCTACAAAATTTCATATTTTAAGCTGTTAACATAAATAATCACATTTATGATGATGCTTTTTTATGATTTTTTTATGAAAGAATACAGTTTTTTTAATAATAAGGAAGTTAAATTATCATATATGATAAACTATTTTCACCAAATACATTATTTGTGTTAATTATACAACGATTATGAAAATATTTGCAAATGAATATAATTTATTTCCATGTTATTGACAAAAATAAAAATACGAGTGTTTTATCATTAAATTAAAAATGTACTGTTATTAATGTAGATGTCACTGACAAAGATTGCTAAGAAAAATTTATTATTAATTTTTTGTATTCTGTCATCGCACTTCCCGTTTTTATTGACTTTTTTTATCATTTGCTTCTGAAGAAACACGCTTTCCAATATTGATTATTAGTGATATTACTGTAATAATATATGACATCAATTATCATTTTTATTAATATGTACTATTCGATTGTATCAAATACCACCGATATTTTATGAAAAATTAATTTTATTTCGCAAAATTTACACAATATTCACCGAATATTTATCTTTGCCAGTCTCAAATATTCAGCAAACGAGGTGCGGAGACAAAACAGTCGGTCCCCAATTCAGTGAAGGCCACGAGCAAAAAGAGAAAAGACACAAGCCCAAGAATCAAACGGTTGGTCGAGACGGGCGGTGGATAGGCGTCGCGGCGAAAGCTCGTTCATAATATATGGAGCCCGCGCGAACATAAAATTCTCCAATTGCAAAATTGATGCGGCTTATGTTACTCTCTCTTTTTCTCGGCACCGCTGTATCTTCGTCGGCAGTTACCCCGCACGACCCCGCAGCAGTAGCATCGTCGTAGACGATGCCACGGGTCTCGCGGGTCCCCTCCTCGTTTTACTGTAAAGCAACTCCTCATATTGTACAGGGACGCGTAATTCATTTTTTACCGGACTCGGCTCAATTATTTATAAATTGCTGCTCCCTCGGGGAGGACGGGACCGACCTGTCATCCTCCCGATGCGGTGCGTCGCGGCGCCGCGCTACCTTCTCTCTCTATCTCTCTCTCTTTCTCTCTCTCTTTCTCTCTGATAGCAACCATACCGCTCCGGCGCGAAGTAAAAAGGAAAAAGCGAGCGCTTTGGAAGCCCCGTACGAGCGGCCGGTAACTACCAGACACTTGGAGCGATCGCGCGAGAGATGTAATTTGTAGTTTGGCGTGCTTTATTTCATCAAATGTGTGCTTCTCGTAAAAAAACGCGAATTTTTATTTTTAATCCGACTTACTCTTCAACCTAATCATTCGCTATATAATTGTTACAGTATAAGATAAAATACAAGAAAAAGAAAATTATTTGAAATGTTGGAAAAAAATTTTTTTGAATTGAAAATACTTATCGAAAACTATTGGTCATTAATGTTTTTATACGAAATTTAATAGTTATAACACTTGAAAAGAAACTCCACAAATGTTTAATTTTGATTGTAAAAATCCTCCATGTCATCTGACCGGCAATTCGTAGTCTTAATTCAAGCGAACAGTAAACGTTTGTTAAAGGAAAAGACCTTTGCCCGTAAGAACTCGGCAAAGCGTGAAGTGGACGATAGGTCAATTGCACGTGGAGACCATGTATGACCTCGCGCAGCACGCGCTCGCAATCGCGACTCCGTAATCCGCGATCTTAATGACACGACGCTCTACATAAATTTACATGTAATTGCAGACATTTTCGCGAACCTGGCAATTTCAGGCTTGAACGCATCAAGGTGCACGCACGCGACGCATTTGTTTAGCCGGTAACACCCCCGCGCGCTCACAAAACGGGCTCTCGAATCTCAGCATTATTATACGTTAGATCCTAGCAATCAAGCGATCGTAAAAAAATTCAATCCCATCTGTTATGTAGCGGAACTTGTTTACTGCGTGTGCTCATTTCGGTGTGCTCGTCTCTAAACGAGTTATTAAATATTTCTGAATTATAAGATTCGAAAAAAGATATTCTAGTACGTCAGCGTTTAATTTAGAAGAAAGCTTTTTTATTTTTAAATTATTATATTATTCTTTGTTATCGATAAATTACAATTATTACAAAAATAACAAAAAATAATTACGAGCCTTGAAGAGTTTGACTTTGTTAGAAATTTATAATAATTCAGATCATTACAGTCTTGGTGTACAAAAATCTTTTAAACGCATATATTATGGCCGAAATGTCATTAGAGTTGAAATGTAAATTAGAGGATTGTAGTAATGGTAATTTCGGGCTTTATTATTCGTGCCACGTTCAACGGCAACTGCGCATCGAACAACGTTCAAAGAGCATCGCTGTGGTTTGATGGCCGGATCATCATTACAGGGACATCTCCTGCTTTGACTGCTCCCTAGAGAACACAATCTCCCTTTCTACGTCTCCGCGCTTCATCATCCGTCCGGGTTTCCTCCCCTTTTAGCGTACGCGCAAATGCGATTCGTTGTTTACAAAATCGACTAAAGGACCGGCAGAGTTTCCTTTTTAAGAGTACCATATGCTTTTTAATTAGTCCCCCTTCGCGCGCGCGCGCGCGCGCGCCGCGTGTTCGGTTTTCTTCCACTCAAATAGACCGCGAAAAGCATAGCAAACTCGTCAGTAGTGGCTCGAGACTGAGGACGTCTTTTGAACGGCAAGCAATATCTGCACCGACATATCGGTTAATATAAACATTTTTATAAATATTAAGTTTTGCAATAAAATAAAATTTAAGTCATGAATTTAATGTCGTCCATAGCAGCAGCGCAATACTGTGCCGTGCAATCGATCGAGCACGTAATTGTTAAATTATTAATTAAACAGTAAAAAAATATTCGTATATCGCGCAAGTGTTGCAATGACAACGAATTTCTTACAATTAACAACGGATTAATAAATGGCGACAAAAACGTCTGTTCTCCGTTGAAATGAATGTGCACCGATGCGTACGTAATCCTACTTTTGTTAAATTATTCTATTGAAACTGTCAAGAAAGCTCGGAATTGACGTCGATACAATCGGTTACATAATCACGCACGCACACAGTGTGCCAAACGTGTAAATATTTACTCGTCGACTGTGTAGATAATGATTGTATTTTATATTAAATAGGAATAATTGATAAGAAGAGAACATGCTCACCACAAGCTTTACCGAATAACAAACATTAGCACGAAACTCGGATGATTTATTTATAATTTTTATTCCAAGATCAAATATTAAAATCTAAAGAATTTACAATTTTTGCAAAAAACATTATCTGCATATTCTTAACGAATTTATCAATCGAATTGAACACGTAGCGCAGATGTTGCGGTGCGAATTCATAGTAAATCCATTGTACGAAATGCGTAAAGCACACGGTACGAAATGTAACGTGTCATTAGAAAGCGCGAGGTCGTGGCTGCCGGGAGAAATCACGCGCGACATGATTCGTTAAAAATCATCAGGCGGACGCGCTTCGCGGAGAGCAACGAAGCCGGACACAATGCTAACACTCTTGCAAGAGCGCGCGCATCACGAGGCGACAAGGAGGACATCGCGGACGCTCGGACGCGCGATCGGAGGCTACCCTTCAAACAACCTTGATATTAACCAGTTGTGGAGGGCCCATTGTCGGTTCTGGACTATGGACATTGTGCTCTTTGAGCGTCCCACAAAGAGCAACGGCTCGCACGCTCGGTGTGCGTGCGGTATTCAGTCAACGCACTATCTCTGGTCCCGGGCCCCGTGTGCACGCATACACACACGGGCGCTGAGTGCCGTTAGATTGCTGCTAAAAGCGCGGTGCCCGCGAGGCATTATCCATTGTGAGCGTGGCGCATCTCGAAAACGTAACGTCGGACCACCGGTGGCCGGAGCGAGAAGAACGAGGGGGGGAGGGGGGGGGGGTTGTGATGAATTTGTTGATATTGCATGCTCCGAAAGTCGAGAGTGATATTAAATTAATATTTTTCTAACCGCATGCATCTCAAGATTGCAACCTCGACAAATTTAATTACAAATAATGAGACACTTATTTTTTTATTTACATAATTTATTTTATTTGTGCATAAACTATAGCTATCCTAGTTAAATTGATTCCTATTTTTCCACTTGCCGTAAAGACAGATATCATTTTACCTGCGCTTTTTGTTACGTCTATCCTTTCCACCGCATGAGAATTTTCAAAAAACATATTTTAACTTTCTCCGCACAAATCCTTATATGTCGTGCCGACAATCAAAGACACGGGTACCATTCTTCAAAGACGTGAGCCACCCACCGGTCACCGGACGAAGACGTCACAATGGGTCCTCCGTTTAAGGCGAGAAGGATTTTCAACGGGCGGAGATTAATTGGTCGCGGGAGGTGGCGCGGTGTGACGGGCGGCCCGAATTCGACGATATAGCGGAACGTCGGATCTCTCGCGTGTAATCACACACACGTTCGACGAGCGTGGCGAGACGCGGGTGGGGGGAGGGGGGAGGGGAAGACCGCATCGGCTGCGTACGGTCGCACGGAGCTCGTCTTAAGGCCCTAAGCTCCTTGTCGGAGGACGAGACCACGCATGCGTGCCAAGGACTAACGCACCGGCGGCGGTACAATGCCGCGGCCGCGATGAATGTGGGCATTAAACGATTATAGTCAGGGATTTGTATGAACAAATGGATGACAATGGCGTGCGCGAATGGCCGCGCGGGCACGGAGCGGCCGGCGACGGACCGGCCTCTTGTTCCGCTCCTTCCTCTTTCGAGATTCAATGAGAGGCTAATTGGAGGCTGCATCGTTGGCGTCGGGGGGGGAGCGAACGCTTCGCGAGCACGGTAGCGCTCCTTGTATCTTATACGCGCGCACATTATTCTCTGCCCGCCGTCCGCGTCATTACGCAAATTGCGCTCATCGATAAACGCGCTCCTATTATTTTAATCGCCGTTGTTTGGTATGTATTGATGCGAGATGTATGCCGCACCTGAAGCACACAGGTATCTCTTGTGCGGCGTGATTGCATACGGCCGCGTATAAAGTGTTTTCCAGGCGTCGCGCGCGCTTTCTTCCGTCTGAAAATACCACAGAGAGAGGTTTCAAAGGGATCGCTCGTGATATAAGTGAAGAGTATAATGTACTCGCGGGTCATTATTTCGGCACTATCACGCGGTACTACAAACGCCCGTGTCTATCAATAGACAGCGATAGGCCGTGCGCCACTTTACTCTTTCCCCCGTGCTCTTCGCGTCGTGTAAATCATATCGGTTCTATAAATCATGGGTTAAAAGGGATCTCGAGAAATCGCCGCGCGCGATTGAAGAAGCTGGCCCACAATAAGGCGTGACGCATATCGGTGAACACTCCAGAACGGCCAGATGTCTTCCAGAAGGTCTTTTTCGGCCGATAAACAAACCCGCGCTGCTGGTGTACAGCCAGAGTGACGTGACTCCGTCGAGTTACGAGCGTCCGAATTCTTGCGTGACGCGCTTTCGACCCGCATTACGCTTCCGCGAACCGCGGAACCGATAACGACCTGCGGTCCCGCGAGCGCGCAAAAGAAGGGACGACGAGGTTCCGGAGCGAAAGAAAGTCGGAATCGGCGATGCCGGCCGGTCGCTTGATCCAGCGGCTACCATCTATCATGCAGCTGTTGCTTCCATTGTGTTGTTAGTCTTACGTTACGCGTCGCGACGAGAGAAGCCGAAGAGAGGGATTCTCTCGCTCTCTCTTTCTTTCTCCGCGAGCGAAGAAGTCGGCAGCCGGGGACGAGCGAGTGTGCAACATGTGTCCCGCGCTCTCCTTCCTTCTCTTCCTCCGCCACTGTGTTTCTACTTCTCTAAATCTCCCTCCTTTTTTTTCCCCCCTCGCGTTATGATGTTATTCTTCCGACCTAAACTGGGGCCGAGAACCGCGTGGCGCGCGAGTCGAACAATGAATTAGATTTATATTCTTTTTAAAGTTACACTTTTTCATGCGCATTTAGATAACTTCGTTTCCTTCGTCTTGTAATCATTCGCGCCTTGCGTGATTCTTTCTCATCGAGATAATTCGGGATTAACAAAAAGTCCAGCAGGATACGTTACTATTTCTCGTAATGTAGCGATAGAGCATCTTTCACGAAATTCACTTTTTATCTAAAGAGAGGAACACTGCGAGCGGAAGCGAATAGCAACATTCTTTCGCGCATTCAACGCCGATCGCAAGAAAACGGCGTATTAATTTCACGTAATGGACTAGACGGGGTATCAACCGATGCATTCTGTATCAAGGAGCCCGGGAGTAATTTATAAATGGTCATCTCCCGGAACCCCAAAGCCACGCGCGCGGCTTGGAGAGAAAGAGGCGACGGAAGGAACGCGGGGGGCGGAAGGGCGAGGGAGCGAAGGAGAGAATCGTCGAGGGATACAGAGAGGAGCGAGCTAGGCAGAGAAAGGGCGTAAAGGCCACGAAAGGGGCAGAGGAAGGGAGACCGAGGGCGTGAGATAGAAAGGGAGAGGAAAAGAGTGCGAGAAAGAGAGAAACGCTGCGAGGGAAAGAGACAGACCAGGACAGGCGGAAAGATAAGTCTTTGATGTCTAGCGGAGATATGATGATAATCATGATGGCTTCCGCTTGCACGCTACAGCGGAATCCGCGTCTGCTATACCCTCCCCGCCATAAGCCGTCGTGTGCGCGCGCGTGGTTTCAAGCCAGGTATCTTGTGTTCTCGCAATCAATATAACGGACGTACCCCGAGACGTTGATATACTCGCGGGTGACCTTACGTTAGCGCGTTACGCCCAAACGGGATTCCAGCGCAATGGGCCCGCGCGCGCACAGGTGCGCGAACGGGTTTCGCCACGGTGGCACACTTTAACGTCACGACAGCAGCGCGAAATGAGTGCCAATTAGCGTTAAAATGGCTTCACGCATAATATTGGAAAATTATACGCTCGGCGCGCAAAGACAAATAGCGTTCGTCGCGAGGCTGATTATTCGCATGTTAATGAAATTACAACGTGTACTTAAAGATAGTTAGATAGACCGCTGCACGAACGACAAATTGGCGCGATAACCACTCGTAGCGTTTTAATTTCGCGCGATGGCTGATATTTTTAAAGAGACTCCGCGCAATTCCCATTATACTTTTATGAAAACCGTTAAAGATATTTTAATCGCAGCGATATGGAGAAGAAATTTTGGTCTCTCAAGTTTGGGAGAAAAATTGTGAAAGCGACAATACCGGTAAACAACACGGATGTATTCATGTCCAGCTTCGGCGAGTCCGGCTAAGAAGACACAACGGGAAGTACATACGTACAATAAAGACGATGACTCGTCGCGAGTATGTGCGCGCGCGTGCACAAGAAGTGCGTCCTGCTTTCACGACAATCCAATGCGGGCGCGAGAAAGTAGTCGGTCCATCCGCCTTTATACATGCCAATCGAATAGAAAGCCAGATAAGCTTTATAGTCGATCGAAATCGTAAAACGGCTGGACGGTGGAGTTTTAACGAGGAGTTGTACCGCATCGTGACGGTCGCAAACGCGCGCGCGAAAGACAGTACGAGACACCGCGTAAACGCACTCCCTGGATGATCGGCGGAATTCTAGCTCCCGACGTCATTCCGGCGATTCGTGGGAACGGCGTGGTAGCTTTTAAAAGCCCAACAAATAATGAATGAGCGTCGAGAAGAATATCAAGTATTGGAGCACGCGTAGAAACGAACGAATTGGTACGCAGCGGTCGTCTCTCTGCACGAGATAAATTCTACTATTTTATCAGCGAAACGATGGACCGTGAATCGGGCACTTCCATCAAATCGATGCCACGTGTCCGGCTATTTGCATGCGTACGGCCGATGCATATTCTCCGATTGAATATTGCTTGCTTTCTCGTATGGGATTATTCGGTTTGCCGCGCGGTGGTTTTCTCCGATATAAAGATTACTACGTGTGCTCGAGCGATAGCGTTATTCATACACCCGCGTAGTGTTTGTGCAAAAAAGCTCGTGGATTGCGAGAATATTGTATGACGATGGTATAGACTGATATACTGCATTCACACTGCAAGCCAAGTGCGCTTGGTGAACTGAAAAATAGTTTAGTAATAATAATTTAATAACAAATTGTTTCCCTTTTTTTTTGGAATTAATTTTTTTACAAGTCGTAAAATTTATAAGTCGTAAAATTACATACGCGAATTGCAAAATTTACTTTTCAATTTAAAAAATCGTGTGTCATTGTATCGACATATGTATTGCGCGGCTTGAAACAAATTCTCTTCCAAGCCGTCACATTGCATCGGGAAACGAATTTACTTTTAAGCTATCCGACATATTCTCCGATGCACGTGACTCCGGCGTCTGCTCTCGGGAGAGTTTTGCCCACGAAATTTTATACCGTAAACCAGAAGAACGACTCCAACAGGGATAGGCGCACGTGCGCCGGACATCGTTACTAAAACATTAGGCGGCGCCGATAAATGGCCGCAATAATCCTGCGGTTCGACTCGCACGCCGATTGTAGAGTAAAAAGCGACGGAGACTCCTAGCGGAGACCCCACTCTGCCGACATAAATGATCGCCCTTCTTTCTTGGCCGCGTCTCTATACTCCACGGGCCGATAAATACAGGTCCGCCATAGGGCGGAGGTGAGGCTTAGCTCACGAATTATAGGCGTTTTAAAAATATTGTTCCATCACTTATTCAGGCGCCTGGCTAAGGTATTGCTTTCCAATAGTATCCTTCGATCACAATTTCCCACCGGCTGTATTATTGAAGCCTACCCCAAAACTCGAGCAGTCTAGGCGCTACGCGCCGGATCCGTCTACTTTGTAGAGATAGGTCGAGCGGATAAAAGGATGATGTACGATTATAGCAGTCCGCGAGAAGCCGCTTTTTATTTTGGAGCACTTTAAACATCAATCTTCAAAAATCAAGCATTGTTTCTGTTCCCACGCTTAAGTGTAATTTCACATGAATACCTATTGATATAAATACCCTTCGATATAATTATCGTATTAGGCAAGTATTATTTATATATAATTTTTTAATTCGCGAAAGAGATCGCTGACGCAAGTGGATTTAATTATTACGGATTTAATCGCAACCAACTATCGTGTATCGATTATGTCTGCGGTATTGCACGAAACGCGATTCGGTCCTTATTGCAGCCCGTGCTCGGTCTCGTGTTGCTGGATGTGCTACGGATTATCCGCTTGTAATCTATCACGAAACCGAAAGTTTTGATGATTTCATCAGAACTTTGGGATCCCTTGAAATATCTAACAGTAACGTGCACCGTGAGCATCGGATTCTCAATGTTTGGAACTTTTCGACGGAAAATCCGGCAAGAAAACGATGTATCTAATATCAATCATTCTTTATCAAAGATTTTCATAAATAATGCAAAAATTTATTATTTCCTCATAAATATTTATTTATTTGATTATGATGTCACAAACACATAATCAGAAAAACACAGCAACGTAATTGATCGAATACAGCTGATTTTTTTCATATCTCTTTTTTTTTTATCTTTATTGTATATTAAAAATTTAATATCAACATAAAACATCCATCCGCAGAAAGAAAAAAGTACAAAAAATATATTTCAAAACACAATACGTGTTCTGAAAACCTAATATCGATTCAAGCAACAAATTATCGAGCATGAAATGACGATAGTCCGCACGAAGAGAACGAGGGACTCAAAACATGAGGTCTCATTCGACCGCGGAAACCGCCGCGCTATTACGCCGTCGCTGATCCCCTTGGCAATACGCCCATTATAAGCTCTGTCTCTCCGTTCTCCCTCTGATATGCCCGCCGCTTCGTTTCAGGCGTTAATGAGGACGGACGATTGGCTGCGTATACATTAGGAACTGCCGATCAACGGGCACGCGATGCAATCGGCCGCGAATCGATCGGCAATCAACAGGGCCCCGCGGCTGCATGCCGAGCGCGTAACGCTGCAGCGAGCGGCGGGAGAACGTTTACCGGCGTCAGAAGCGGCTAGAAGCCGCCAGGAATGGGAATGAGAAGCTCAAGAAGCGGCGCTTTCAATTATTCCCGCCGAACAATCCCGCCGCTTGTTTCCTCTTCGGCGATTACATCTCCGAGTATTTATTCGCCTCCCCGTTCCCGTTCCACGCGTGCTGTTGCTTCCATCGTTCCGCCGTATCCGCTCACCCTCTTCGCTGCTCTCGTCGCTTCCACGATGCCCTCGACTGCTTCCCGCTCGTTCTGAAGTCTCGGCGATTCTTCCGTAAGAACGTTGAATCGGTTGCCGCGAAGTTTTCCGAACTACTTGCTGGAATGTGGCTGCATTGCAAATAAGCACACAGCTTGTCTAAAAAGTGGGCTCTAATTGCAGTTATATTCATGAACAGTCGATAAAAATTGATACATTTAAAAGCAAATAGTGAAAATAACGGCTCGATGTTTTATTAGAAATATAAAGCTAGAGAATTGACAAATCTATGGTATTGAATATTATTAGAAAAAAAAAACTAGCAGTTATTAAATTTAAGAGGTAAATAAATTTTTTTATCCTGAAAAGAAGCAAATATATAGCCTATATGTCGCTATAATTGGAATGCAGCGAGAGAATTTGTGGAATGTGGATTTAGACGAATTTATCTCGATTAAGTTATGCATGTTGGTTCAACATGTCTGGCTGATAGCCTGATCGCTCCAGTAATTTTGCTAATAAATAATGTTCGTTGCCTTACGTGTTTGCACACAGAAATTACGAGGTCGTTACGAGCGATTTATGAGATTCGGTAACAATGTGATATGAGTCGTAGGCATATATCTCGGTATTAGAGTGCATTGACTAAAAATACGACGCGTCGGAATAACAAGCAAATTCTTGTAGCCATTAGCTTGCAACAAAACCGTCGAGAAATTGTGCATCCCACTCGATTTCCAATGTAGTCATTATTCTTTAAAGCGGTCCATTAAGAAATTGTTCTCCATTCTCCTGTCTGCCTCGCTCGCATCACGAGCTGTTGGCTCTGCCCGGAGATTCGAAACTGTGATTACACGCGCACGAATTATCGAGAGTTAATTGTAATCTTAATTAAGGCTTATATAGCGTGACTGGTGGATACGCTGCACGATAATTTCTCTTAAGGGATAAATTAAACGGGACGGTACTGCTCTCGACGTGCATCTCGACTCGCTGTCTATTCGGTTCTTTACAACTATATCTACATCGAACAAATATATTTAACGAAATTAATGGCTTAAAATATTTTTCATCTGCATTTTATTACACAGAATTATTTTTTTAATAATTTTAGTCTTGGACGTGTAACACAATTCGTAGATTACGAAAGATACCGCACTAAAATAAATTTAAATATAGCGCTAGTCATGATCTGTTCACCGCGTGTGACAACAAGTTTATAATAATATCTCGAAGTGAAAAAGTCAGGAAGCGGCTACCGGAAATATGTGCAGTCTTTACTATCATCGTCGAAAGCAGAACATCGTTCTTAGGGCGCAACTGCCACACAGTTAAGCTCGAAGGTATAATCGAGCAGTCCCGCTGCTTGAATGTGCCTGTTATGTCTATCTATCCGTAAGTTTTCCTTGTAGACACGTATGGTCCACACGTGTTTAAATTATTATTGTCTGAAATATGTGCGTGTATATATAGATACAAAAGCGCTGACGGTTTGAGAATTCGTTACCTTCCTTTCTCCAGCGACAGTGTATCTCGCCATTCTCGCACGAAGATCCATTAAACTGTAACAGTTGAATAACATCGTAAAGTTTTGCGTCGTGTGTATTAATAAATAAGAACAGATTATCTCACTAAACATAGCTGCGATTATCTTTAGCAAAATTGTTGCTTTAAAGTTCAATGCGAGATAACATATTATCAGAAAAAAATTTCCGAACTTTGAACGCTGCGTGACAGAGAATAATCTAATAAGTTGTGAAACTTATATACTGGCTAAATTTATCTGTAAAATGCAATAATCCTACATGAGAGATTTGTGGTGTCTACAATTAATATTTACAGCAGCGCATCTATAAACTTGGAATATCTCGCACGCAGTGAGTTCGAAAGCCGGTTACTGCTTCTTAGAAACGATGGCCCTGACCTAGCTTAACCCGCTACTTGGGTTTCTAATTTCGAGCCGGTCGCATCCTTTGCCGGAAATAGCGCGCGCGCACGAGGGCTACTGGAAGACCCGTGGGGACAGCCCCTTCCCCGCGTGTCATCGTTCGGCACATCGGCGTGACGATAATTAAGGACAAGTGTAGGGGCCGCGGCGATTCATCGGTAACGTCGCGTGGCGGTCGAAATTTTTCGCCCCTCCGGCACTGTACAGCCCGGATGCCGTGTCACTGTGCACGGCGGGTATGCCGTGCTGCATTTATTATGTTAGCGACGCGGGACGCGCTTATGCCATCGGAGACGGATGCACCAGCGCGCCTGCAATCGCTCACTCGTACGCGCGCGGCACACCTACACCCGCGGCTCGTACATCATGCGTATCGTTGCATTGCGCTGAAAGCTAAATTTACATTGTTAAATTGTGCCACCGCTTCCGTCAAGCGTCGCGCGACTCGCCACTTATTTGTATACTTAGTTGCTAAAAGTATAAATGCGTCCTCGGCATATTGCTATCTTTCTTCTGTCTTGCACGTTACTCGGTGTTAAATTTATTTCACGTCGCGCTGAGAACGGCTCTCAGAAATTTGATGAAGATGAAACAAAAAAACGGTTGAAATTGCTTCGATCAATTGTGATGGCGGATACTAATCACTTTGATTCAGGTTTACTCTATACAATTTATATATTAAGGTTAGGTTTTTTTTTTTAAATTGCTCAAAAATTATTCATTTCTCGTAATTATATGTTGGTGCTATAACGGAATATGAAATCAAGTCATTAGTTACGAGTGGATAAACTGGTAACGTGCACTTACGAGAGATGGCTATTCCATCATTATCACAATTTAAATATTTCTACACTCGATTACTCGAATACCGGCAACACCTTCAATCCCCCTTTAATTTTCATTAATCGCGCGTAATTTCTACGCGCGAATTTTTAGCGGCACTTCGATCCGCGATATTAAAATGTTGCCGGCGCGCGAAGGCGATGTATCGTTTTACCGTTATCGATCACTATAATGCGCATAAAGACTGTTAAGTGTCTCGATCGCGGCGCGTCGATTTTCCAATTATCTACGCACGCGTTCCACATTTACGCTTATCGAACAACGGTATACGCGGCAGCAATGAGGAAATGTCTTCGCGGCTCCGAGCATGCTGCTATTACTGTGCGCCGCGCGCGCTTCTAAATAATGATTTCCGTCAGTACGACCTTGGACGTGAAAGAAAGTATTGGTGCCGTAACGATGGAAAAAGGACAACGTTGTGGCGTGCGGGCTCTTCCTGGTCTCGTTGTTCGTGCAAGCTCACTCGCGATACGATACGCGCCGGCATTGCGGCACATAACAGATAAATCAAATCACTGACAGCACCTAATGACCGGACAAAGTTATTGACAACGAAAAACACTGTTGATACCGTCGGATATAGGATTTGTAAGAGAAAGATGGTACGACGCAGTTTAAAATAGATTGCTTAGAAGAATTTTATTTGTAATTGTAATTACTATGTCGAAGAATCGCGCAGCATTGTAATCGCGCAGCATTTTATTGTGACAAGCATCTTCTAGCATCTTATATAAATGATACCAAGAACGACGCTGATCTCAGATAAAGAAATAAATTTTAGTCAGAAAGCACTTTTCGAAGAAACCATTAAATTTTTCTTTATTTAAAAAAGTTTATGTATTAAAAAGAAATAATTAAAAAGTCAATATTGGTTCATGTGCTTGCATATTAATCACTGCAGGGTTAAATAACAGTGTAACTATTACGTAACTTTGTTTGCATGCGCGCGAGAGGATACGCGGTAGTTGAAATCACTCCAAAAATAGCGATTGGCAGAGGATCAGGTGTACCGCAACTAACGACGCGAACGAAAGCGATTCTGCTAGAGCAGCGTGCTTTCACGACGTAATTTTCTAAGTGAAACGTATTCAAGCAGGCAAAAATCTTCGGTGGCACGACAGGCGTCTATTTTTCTTCCGAGGTGTTTGACCTTAAGGGAAAAAATTCCCGTCGTGTAACCGAGCACCGGGGCTTCCATGCATAGTTAGCAGCGCGCAATAGAAAATCCTCTGTCGCCCGAAGCAGATCTTTGAACGGTAGTCACCTGCGGTCGTGATTTTCATAGCTGCGAGTGTCGTTGGAGCGAGGTAGCGAAGGTGAAAAGAAAGATATTGTAATGGTTGCTAGTGACTGCGAGAGAACGGTGGACCGAGCAGTCGAGAGAGAGAGAGAGAGGTAAGAGTCGAACAAAGAAACGAAAGAGTGTGTCGCGTCGACGAGGATGGCATCGCGCACGAAGCGAAGGGAGACGCGAGGACGAAGGTCCGTGAACATGCGCGGACGGCCCGAAGGTGCGAGATTTAATACCTCGTTTCGCGTTCGCGCGTTTGCTTTAACGAGCGATCGTCAAATTAAATTAAACGACACGCGAATCGTTAAGGGACGACGTCATACTACTACCACGACGGATATACGCGCTGCGGGCGGCCGACGACGTACGTTTCCTTCTCGTCTCTGTCACCGTGGATGCTGCGAAATGCTGACGTGTCGCTCCTACTGCTGCTGCTGCTGCTGCTTATGCCCGTTGCTGCGCGACCGATGACTCGCGCATATCTGACGCGGGAAATAAATCGTGTCGCTTTCGCGATTGCCGCGGCGTCTCGAATAAGTCAATTACATCGACAATTCGCGCGGAGATGAAACGAGCCGCTGCGCGACGCTGGCTTCGATTGTAACTGTAAATCGGGATTTAAGAATTGTTGCGAGTCAATACTCGTATTATCACGATGCTGCAATTTATTATATTTTTTTTATTACGCGTTAAGTGAAAAATTTTTTAGTCTTATGTATTAACGTTCACTATTTGTCATCGACAATGAATTGTTTTCGTCGTTTTTTTTTTTTTTTTTTTTTTTTTTATGTAAAAACTCTTGTAATTTACGGTGATACAACTGTTAATGTACAGTTAATAATCCCGATATAAAATGTAAAAAAAAAAAAGCATGTCATAATTCGATGATGCGGACAAGACTGGTCACGAATGCGCGAAGACAGAAGCGTTGCAATTTGAACGCACCCACACGCTCTCTCGTACGCGGGATGTTTTGTGGTGGCAATTAATAGTAGATTAGCGGCTCGTGCATGGTGCAAAGACGGCGGTAGGGCGAGCTTGGATCAGGCGTATTGGGGACGCGCAGTGGGGAACGGGAAACAGAGTCTGGGGAAAGGTCGAAACGGGGGTTGCTGAAGGGCCATGGGATTTACCCGAGAAGAGAGCGAAACCCTGCCGGGGTTGGGGCGGGGTGTGGAAGGGATGAGATTACACACGCCGCCTCGGGGATTACCACACTCTGATTCTCCGATAAGAATGTCAAAATAAGCTGCCTCTCGCTGCGCCACGTGTAATCTCTCTTCCCGCTCGCTCATCCCGTCGTTCCGTCCTCCGCTCGACGTACGCTTACGAGCCGCGTAATTACATTGTGACGAGCCCGGCCGTTCGACGAGAAGCTCTGATCCGTCGAAACGATCTTCCTCGTCACGGCGAAACCGTCGTCACGATCCGTCTCACCATCGGCGATGACTCGAATCATTTCGTTGCAAGTCGCGGCCGCGGTATTTCGATTCATCGCGCGGACACGCACACACGCATAAAATGTATATTGTACCACTCATACACGAATATCAGATATAAGCGGCGTGCTTACGTCGCAAGAGTGAAATTAACTTGTTTGAGAAGGGGATATATGTGCATATTTACTTGAGAAATGCATGTTTGCATTTTTCATAAGAAAATTAAACTTTTATGCATTTTTATATTTTTGCAAACATTTCTCATAATTCATATATTGACTCTTACTTGTGCACATCTAATTATTTGCACGTTATCTGTGCATAAATAATATAATGTAATGCAAACGTGCTTGTTTTTATACGCAATTCAACAAAATCGAGAGTTGAAAAAGCTAAAGGAATAAATTACGCTTAACACGCGCATTCGCTCGTACGTGGCGCACGCAGTGTCGTGTAAATCAGTCGGCTGACTCGAAGGCAACGTACACCATTGGAATTCTAAGTATCTTCGGGAGACGAAAGATCTTTGGGCACGCGGATACACTCGCCGGACAATCCGGGCAGCATTTGACTATGCGTGCGGACCGGCGAGAGCGTAACGCATAAATTACGGCTTCAGATCTTCACACCGGCGAAGACGTGCCACTTTTCACGGGTTCCGTCTAACGGTCGCGCGAACAATTCGAGCGCGCGAATAAAAGTGAGGAAGAATGAGATCGGTCGGAAGGATTTAGCTTGCCTTTCAACTTGACGTCGAAGCAGTACCGCGTCTTCGTTACGCAAGGATTAATTCTCGGCTTTTCGCAAAAGAGAGAAAATGTCAAACGGCGAATGTCACAGTTAGTCTGCTTACCGTATCCAATTCATTTCTAACTCTCACAATTCAACAATTATTTAATTATTATTTTTGAAAACAGATTTTTTCATATATTCTAAAATAAACTCCACTCGAAAACTGCGAACCTTTTAGGATTCTGCGGATCAAAATTTCATTCTGTGTTCCGAATTTACACGGCTTATTATAGACACGATAAAAATATGTATCGATATGAGAGAAACCTCCGGCGGGATCGAGTATATCGCGGCAATGAATAGTCATAACAGCGCGGACGTGTGTCACATACGTTATAGATGCATCGATCTCCCGTCGGCCGAGGGCTTTTGCAAGGAAACGATACAATGGTCGGAGAATGACGATTATTCAAGGGGTGGATTATGGGACGTTTATTGAGGCTAGCTTCTGTCCCCAGCGGACAGATAGGTAGGGGAGCGGGGGTGGAAAGGACGTCTTTTTGCCCGCGTGTGCGTGGACGTTTGTGCGGGGAGGATGTTGACATTGGCAGATCTGCTCGTGGATTAAAGCTTTGTGTCGTACAAAGCGCCGCCACAATGTCCCGTGTCATTGTATACGCGACCTCATATACCTCCGCCGATGCAACACCCCACAGGGACGTAATAACTCGGTCGATTCTCCATTAAGGATTCAGGCGCACTCGAGAGGCACGGGCGCTTATTTGGTAGCTGAAGAGCCGCGAGAGAGAAAGAGGGAGATAGATCTCGCTCGTCCGATCGCCCTCCGGATTCTCCAACTAGTCGCTTCAAAGCGCATAGAAGTTTCGAAAGCTGGAGCCAAGCTGATTTCGCGAATGTCTTACTCGCGTCGAGTGTCTCGGATGCGCCAAATACGCGTTCGCCAATATGCCTCATCTCCCGACATTAACACTCAGAGACGCATGCCGGAGTTTCTCCGATTTCAATCATTACGCGACCCTTATACGGTCTGGCGAATATTTTACGATCGAGCTGTGTCGTTCTGCGATCGGACAAACGTTAATTCTAAGTGATACTTCCGCGTCACCTTTCGAAAACGATATAACGTTATTGATATTCATTATTCTAACGAAATAAAGAATGACGGTCTTCATATGAATTGTAAATCTCTATCATCCTTAGAATCATAAAGTTCCCCCATTTTGACGTCGGTAAATGAGCGAAGGAGAAACGTAACGACGAGACAAAGTAACACCTCGTCTCAAGCACGTATAATATCCCCGGGTTTACGAGTTTTCCGCGCGCAGCAGGTCCGTCTTAATCTCAATCCAAGTCCAACGACCTTCGATCTCCACCTAAATTGCGTTATAGCATAACTCCTCCCCGAAGCGAGGACAGCTTTCGCCCGGGTACGTCAGCGCTGACCCGGGCGTCACTGCGAGCACTCGCTCTTACGGGCGGATGTGGTCTCGGCGCTTCTGTGTTTTTAGTATTTCCCGAAATGAAGTTGCGAAAAGTGAGATGGTCGGACTACGGCGCTAACGCTCGGCGATGGCTGCGTCGGCGTTGGCGGTAGGTAGCTAGGTAATATCTTCGTAAGCTCCGTCTTTTATGACAGGACTGGAGCGCCTCTCAAGGATATTGGTAATCTTCGGGCTGGCTGTAGTAATATCGGCGCCGCAGTGATCTCTCGCCCCGAAGACCCCCTTCCACGTGACTTCCCCTTCCGCCGCCTCCTCCTCTTTCACCACGTCAACCCCTGCCTCCCGCGCCATTCCTCTCCGTGCCCCGCTTCTATGCGCTGGTACAAGCCAACCACTCTTTCCGTATGAGAGTCAAGACTTCGAAGAACCGTCTTTCTACCTATACCTGCCCCCCTCCTCCCTCTCTTCTTCTTCTTTCTCTCTTCGCCGTTCTGCAACCACCCCTTGCAGCTTCTGCTTTTTCGCTCTCTCTCTCTTCCTTCGGTCTCCGACTCTCTTCCTTCGTAAGGGCGAGCGTATTGACGCGGCTTTGCAGCCACATTCCGAGGTAAGAACATACAACGTATACCTATCTTCTCTCCGTTCTTGCCTTCTCGCCTCCCCGTCACGTAACGCAGTCAATATCCACGGTTTAATTCTGCCTAGGTTTTGCTTGTATCAATTCTTCGAAAAATCATACTAGTTCTATCACAAGGTGGATTAGATGTTATTAATAGAATATATATGTGAGCATAATGCCTGATTTATCGTTCGATAGCGACGTTATATCGCACATTTCTGTTAATTATCGGATTAACGTATCGGGTATAAGCTGCGATCTTTTGTAAATAAACGCTCCGAGATTTATTTTGATTAACATCACTCATGCCGTTGCGAATATTTATTTGCAGCCAGCTCAAAAATAACGCGGCAATATTCTGATATACATTTTCTTATAAGATCGCACCTTGACGTAAATTTGTCATGCGATCGCATCATCGTGAGGGAATATATCCATATTGAAATACGAATACGGGTGCGGAGAATTATTTCAAGCGCTTTCTAATCTTAAGCGCCGCATAATATCGCGTTCACGCCACTCCGTGGAGCGCTTACAAATGCGCTTAGTAATTCATTCTAGCGACGTTATTGCAGGCAAGAGTTATGGCTCGGACATAACGAGCCGTCGATCGGTTCGTTACGTGTCCAGCGCTCGAGAGAGCCGAAGATAATTGGATAGCGTTCGATGAATTGCTCGCGCAACAATGGGACAGCAGCAAGACAAATCGCACTTCGGTGCTTGCGTTGTCCACGACGGCGCAGAGGCGCGAAGCTCCGGCGACTGCCTTCGTTTCGTTTTGTCACATTCAATACACCGTTTTTTTTTTTTTTTTCTTTCTACATAATCGTACATTATAATTTGAAATTTCAAAACTGTTAAAAATTACTTCACCATTCTAATACATTTTCTATATGAATAGATAAATTCTGCACAAAATGCGTTGCAGTATGAAACTGGCGTTTTTATCAAACTATATCTTTGCACATGAAATTAATTATTTATTATAATTTAGATACGCGACTACGTTACGTGTTGCGTTGCGTTTCTTTAAGAATAAATTCGAATTGTAAACTGTTTTCCCGTTACTTGCGCTGCGCTCATTAAAAATTAAATTCGACGATAAGCTAGTCGCTAGCAAAAAATAATAACGCAACGAGCCGAACAAGCCGAAATCAACTGCAATTAACGCATTTATTACGCTGGAAACTAGCGTGTTAACCGCGCGATCTAAATGTTTGTGTAATTAACTACTGTAGTTCTCTCGTGGACGTTTATTTACATTAACAAGTTGGCCGTCTGTCGAGTCGTCGCGGCCGCTTTACATCTCCACGGGTTTGGATCTCCAAGTCTTTTTGTTAGCATTCTCCCTCGAAAGAAACAGGCGCGCCGCGACGGCTTAATTGCAGAAATTAACGCTATTGCGGACCGCCTTTCGGACGATTGTTAAAAACTAATTAGGACGGTTGGTTCTTTTTTTTCTACAGCATAAAAATGTATAACAGTCTCATTCATTCTGTTTGATACCGGGCGCGAGTCGCACGAATCCATCGCGATTTATACTCTTCTTTTCTCCCCTGTTCCGCGCCTCCCCCTTTCTCCGTGACCGTGCAGCCCCTTGTGGGCCGTATCTGGTGCGCGAGCACCGGATATAAGCCGGAACGAACCGGCTACGGTATCGCCCGCGAGAGATTAGCGCGCGAGTAAAATAAAGGCCATTGAAATCCCCACGGCTCTCCGAACAAAAATAGCCGCCAATGAGAAAGGGAACCTTACAGTTTCTTTTCAGGGCTTTCATAAAAATTTCTGAAAACTAATTTTCCTCTTACATACAGGGCGCCGGACGGGGGGGAGGGGAGGGGGAGGGGGACGAGCGGTGCGCGAGCGGCGAGAGCGGCGGGGGGGGGGGTGTATAAGGAGCGGCGGCCTTCGTCTCGGCTCTCTCACCCCACGCTCACCCTTCGACGTTCGCCACCTCCGGTGTGCCCTCTCTTTCTGCCGACAGCCCCGACATTCACCTCCATCCCGCCCCTCGCCACCACCATCGTCGACGTCACCTCTACTTGCCTTCCTTCCCCTCCGTTCGCGCTACAGTACTTTTATACGAGGTGCTAATCTTCCAGACAAGCCCCCGCCGCTCATCCCTTCTCTATCCCTGTTCCCGCGATCTCTCTCTCTCTCTCTCTCTCTCTCTCTCTCTCTCTCTTCTTTCTCTCTCTCGCTCGCTTGCTCGCTCGCTTGCTCGCTCTCTTTCCGACGGTCTTACAAGCTGCAGCAACCTTTCCTCTCTCCCTCTCCAGCTTTCAGCTCCGTCGAAGTCAGCGCCGGGATTATAATATAATATCGCGCTTGTGCGAAGGGTGAGCATTATCGTGTCCCGACGTCATTGCATTTCGACGAACGACCGTGCCGATAATCTCTTGATAATGTCCGACAGAGCCTTCCCTCGCGCTCGGGCTTGTTACCGCCTTCATTTGCGCGACTCGTTATGGACGTTGCGAGCGCAAAACCTTGCCGCAAACTGTACATAGCCGTATAAATATCTGAGAAAGCGATGCGTAATATTAGTTGTATACATACATAATCCGCTCTGCGCGGAAATATGTATGCAAAACAGATGGGTATTTAGCATCTCTCCAGAATACACGCTGCACGTTAGAACGTCGTTGCATATTCTCCGGAATATCCTACAGATTTATTTTTAACAACAATTTAATCTCCCTCTGTGAAAGCTTCGATCGCGTCATTTCACTATCGTGTCACTCGTCGCCGAGATAAAAGTTATCTCTTGTTTTTTTTTTTTCTTTTTTCAAGGACTAACGATAAATTTACATCTATTGTGCGTACGTGAAAATTGAAAATTAAATTTATTTCGGATAATTGCGCGTGCACGATATAAATATACGTGTGCGATATGAAACGGCGTCGCCGCTTCTAAAAGAACGAAGGCACCGCTGTTTGAATAAGTTGGCCGATAAAAATTTCATTTCCTCGTCGCGAGGTCGCACGGGAAAATTCGTATCGCTCCGAAAGCGTGACGCTATTTCGCCGTTCATTATCGCCCGGGTCGCATAACTCGCCGCGTTGCAGCGTCCCACGGGAGGCCGGTGGACGCGCGGGGAACAATGTGGCCGCCTCCTGAATTATTCTCTTTGATTGCTCGCTTTCGTCCCGCTTCGCTCGGTCCGATCTGACTCGTTGCGACCCCGCGATAAAGAGTTTTCGTGGCCCCGGCGCTCATGGTAACACAACTCCCGTCGAACCTCGATGCACGGATCGCGGGGGTTGACACCGATTACGCTCCCCCTTCCTCCCCCATTCCCCCGCTATCGTCGCGATGGTGGCGATGACGGGGGAATCGGGGAAGCTAGGGGGTCGGACAGCCGGACGGACAGATGGACGGATGGATGGATGGATGGATGGATAGATGGATGGCACGGCAATCAAACTCCCGTTAATACGGCTAAGTGGAAACGAACCTCAGCCGCGCGCGCGTGTACGCCAGCGCATGCTCGTATATATATCTGTTTACTCGTTCCCGCCGCGGAAAATTCATCAACTGGCCGATTGTCGGCGGTGCCGCGACGCGAAGTCACGCTCGGTGTCCATTTAATCGTAACGGAAATATACAAGGCCGCGCGCTTGGCCTTTAATTAATGATCCCCCATTGTTCTCTTTTTAATTAGAATCGTCGCGCGAAACGATTTTATAGCTATTATTAGCGATAATAAAACGTTTTGAGATTTTTAATCACGATTATAAATGATAGTTATAATGGGAAAGAAACATTATCGACTGTAATTACGCGACTTATTGTCGGGGCACTTGAAATTTACGCGTGCAAACCGGAACCACTCCGTCATGCGAAGTACAAAAAGACTTTTATTGGCTGACATTGAACGCACCTATTATATTAGGTGCGCGTGATCCATCTCCCGAGGAGGACAGCTCGACAATAGCTTGATAAAAGGCTCTAACGTTCGAACGCATGACACATTCGCTTATGCGGGGAGAATTGATAGGAGCCCGAGGATGCAAGCGTAGTGGCGCAGCGGCATTATTTGTATCTTACAGATTTTCGTTGATCTTTCTCTCGGTAGGTCGCGACATTGCAGATACGAAAATCTTGAGCCGAGGGGAGGGCGCTGATTGAGGAGCGTCCGTCAGATAAGCGCGTAATAAATATGAGTTTCGTGAGTAAGCTGGAAGCGCCGCGGGTGACTCAGCCTTTCGTCGAGCTTTAGCGCCATTATCTGTCACGAATCGTCCGTCTCTCTTGTGCTGCGTGATAATAAACGCCGATATAAAATCATTTTCGCGGCTCCGTATCGTATGCGGAAAAATATATCTCAATTTCGCAGAAGACAAACTTGCGATAAGCGGTTCGCTCGGTCGCTCCTTCTCGCGGAGAACAAACGCGCGCCTCGCGTAAAAGGTGGCAAGCTCGGTCTGTAAATTTGACGCGACGACGTCGGGGCGTCTGAATCGGCCCGGGGGCCGTCGGTCCGCCTCGCGGTGAAAGCGTTTATACGATATTTATTGAATGTTGTTGCTATAGGCGTTCTGACAGTTCGTGAATGGGGAATGAACTGAACGGCGCGAAGGGAGATAAAGGCGCACGAGGGGGGGAGGGGGGGAGGGGGAATGGGAGAAGGATACAGGGGGAGCCGGGAGCGAGAGAGCAAGTGAAAGCACACGGTCCGGGCATAGCGCGAATAGGCGAATCAATCATCCCGCGACTCATTAGCCACGCTGGTATACTTTTCCCTCCTCTTCGAGCCTCCGAGCCCCGCTCTGTCTCTCGCTCGCCTGTTCCGCAGCCTCTGCTCTCCTTCCCTCGCCGGGCGAGAGCTGCGCCGTTCTTCTCGAGAGGATTTCTCTCTCGTCGCATCCGTTACGTGAAGACGCTCGCCGTCCATTGTGAGCCTTTCCACGCTCACAATGCTTGTTCACTTTTAAGCCTCCCGCGTTAGGTCGAACAAAAAGTTACGAGATCGAGAGAGTTCCGAGAATTACGGGGAATGACTTGATTCTCCGATCTTAATATCCTGCGAACGATAATCGACTGCGATTTTTCAGCATTTTGCTATCTTGAAAAGTACAACTAACGTTACTCCAATGATTGCTGTGTGCATGTATAGTTACGCGCATTTCCGTAAATGGAGGCATTATTTCGCTACTCTAGTATCTCGTAATACTATATCTAGCGCATGAAGAACGGCGAAGAATTACGAGACGCGCAGGAGGAGCAAATGAGGAGGAAGAAGAGCAAAAGGATCGCGAACAACGCTGGATCCGGACTCCTCGCGCTGACCCGCTAGTCGTTGCTTTAATGAAACGTTAATTAAGGGGGGAAGACCGCGCGCGAGAGTAGAGACCGTCGCAATTAACGCTACGGTACATCCACCGCTGACCGCGGCGGTTCGGCAACGATTTGCCTTCCGCGAGAGATGGAACGAGTCCCGGCAGGTGATTACACCTGCGTTACGTAACGCGTTCGTTAAGTTCGGCCCGTTATTCCTCGGCGATTTGATCGAGCGAACCGTTTATCGTGAAACCGGTAATTTGCCCCTCTCCCCCCTTCACCACCTTTATCATCGCGCCCCCTTCTTTGTCCGCCTCGCTCGCTCTCTTCCCGCGATCGGTTTCTGGAAGTCGTGCATAACGAATCCCGCCCCACTCCGGGGCCCGTTTCGTACCGGTGCACGTTTTCCATCGTGTTGTCACATCGCCACACACTCATGCGCGTGCCTTTATGTCGTTACGAAAACATCGCCCGACGAGTTTGTACACGCTTACTTTGTAATCACTTGAATTAGCGGCGATTAGAAATGAAGTAGCATTCGCAAACTAGTTTTTCACCGCGTAATAATATTCGAGTGCAATGTATTGTTTTTTCTATAAGCAATAATATTCTTTCCTTTCTTTTTTTTTACCTCGCCGGTTGTATAAAATTGCGTCGACATTAGAACAAGTTGCACGTACAATAATTTGTCGGCAGTTAATCAAATCGAATTTCGCAACGTTAAAATAGGTTTGCTGAATTTCGAAGCGCTCTCGCGCGCGCCTCTGACAGCTTAAACACGATATCGAGAATATCGCGGGCACGTCCGCACGGACTCGACAATAACTACCAATATGCAACGTTGCATAATACATCGCGTATGACGCGCGTCAAAGCCGCTTCTCTTGGCGTCGAAGTTCCTCGCCGGCATACAGGGACCGGACCCATTAGCAGGATATATTGAGTCCCGTAGGATTAGCCGGGTCGCCCCGCGGCGCCTGCCCCATCAGCTCAAAGGACAAACATAACTACTTTAGTCCCGGCCGCAAACTCAAGGGTTAAGCGAGCCTCCGTTACGCTTTACGCGAGCCCTCCGCACGCGCACCCCCCCCTCCTCCCCCTCCCCCTCCTCTTCTCAGAACACGAAATCCTCGAACCTGCCGGTCTCTCTAGTTCCCCTCTTCGCGAGCCCTCCCGCGAGTCCATCCCGGGTCGCACAGTCAGGATTGATTCCGCTTGAATATTTCATAGCCATCCAGACCCCGAACTTGTTGCCCCCAAAAGCCTCCCCGCGCAGTTCATTAACGTCATTATTCTATGATGAATTTATCGTCCATCGTTGCCCCTGCTGATGCCTGCCGTACGGGCTTGCCAAACTTAATGAGCGATTGCTTTGCGATCACTAACGACTCGCCCGGACCTCTTTCGCAGAATCGATACGATACGCCGCTGTATACCAACACACTCGGGGGTTTTTTTTTTTCTTACCTTCGTTTTCCAGAGCTTCGTAAGTTTTAACGTCTTCATTGTCGCAATGGTGATTAATGTGCAACGACTGTTCGCGAGTGTTTCCCGATTTAAGTGAAAAAATATTTTATTTAAATTCTTAGACGAATCCTCGCGTTATTTGCCTCGAATCTATTTCTATTTGTGAATGCAGTCGCGAATTAGCGTGATGGATGAGGCAAATTTACAAGGAAGCTGCCGGATTATTGCGTATTCATTCGAATGTCTCGCGTCATATTAGCAGCACTCTCCTCGCGGCGTCTATGGTTATCTTAGACCGATCAATTAATCACGGCGACGGTACAATTTGGGACACCATGCCAAAGAGGCGACCTTTAACCGCATTATCTAGTCGTTTACTATTGGCTACTATATTCATACCGCGCGCGACGTTATACAGACCCAAATAAACCGCGACGCGACTTTATTCGGTCGATATCGAGTGGCAGCGATAAAGGAAGGAAAGAGTACAAAGTGTCGGCGCGAGGATCGCGATTGACAGATAATCACGTCGTGATGAAAACGCGTATTCCCCCGCGTTTTCCGCGCGCGCGCGCGATTATGATAGTCATTAATCGCTCGTAATTATTGGCATCAGACGTATCGCGACACTATATAACGGAAGACGTCGATTACTTCGTATCGTATCATGTCGATCGAGCCGCAACTCGCTGTTCTAATCAATAGAGTAGACGGTTGCCAGGGTATGGGACGCATGCAGCTCTGCGATGTCGTAATTATAATTATTAGGTAAACACACAGAGCGCGGCTTGCATGCTGTGTTACACAGACATATCGTACACGCACGCTCCTCTCTCTCTCTCTCTCTCTCTCTCTCTCTCTCTGTATATATATTTATATATATATATACATATATATATATATATATATATATCTCGCTCTCTCGCTCTCTCGCTCTCTCTCTTGCTCTCTGTGTGCGCCAAAGCGTGGCTTTGGTGTGCTGTGTGACTGCAATATATCCCAGCTATGCATTATGCACGGAATCCTCTCATTGGCTCGTAGCATGCAGTCGATACTCTGCATTCAATGGATGTCTATAGGCCCAGACCTCGCCCGATGCCACTGCGTTTGTTGCGATCGATTAAGCGAAAATATTCGCTTCACGGATGTCGACTGGAATGTCAGAACGGCTATGTCGGCACGACATGTGAAATCTATGCTACAGTTTGCTTTACGTACGATTCTTATTAAGACGAACGACGGATAGTGATTTCAATGTCCGAACAGCCGTTCTCGCAGATTCATCTCGCTCCTTTTTTCAGTCGTAAATATTTCAAAGATTAAAAATACAAATACATTTACGTAATGTATTTGTAAAGGCTGAATGGCGCTTATTTAATCCGCTAAAAGCAAATTTTCGGTCATTGACGGCTTGCAATCGTATGCGCGAGTCCTTTTTATCGTGGAATCATAATTTCTAGCGTAGTCCGATATATATATATATATATATATACGGTGGAATATATATATATTCCACCGTAAATGGCTTTCCAATCGCGCGCGAGGAAATTGCCGTCGCTTCTCGATGGCAAATTACAAGAGTTTCCGAACGCGGCCCGCGGTAGGAAAAAGGACGCGATCAGCCGGCGAGCGTTAAACTTGCGGCGTACTCAATTTCAAAATGGCCAATAGGAGAGCCCGCCGTCATTTCTTCGGCTCGCCGATGCAGCCGAAGCCAAATACAGCGGCAGCGTTTCTCATTAATTTTTTATTTCGCAAGCACGAAAACTCGCCGTTTCGAAAGTTCATCCGGCGTCTCGTCTACTTCTCGTCGTTCTCTCCCTTCCTTTCCCACCGTGCGCCTGAAAAAATGCGCGGAATACTCTCAGATGGGGGAGATTCTCGGACCCGGTGCCGGAGAAACAAATGCGCGGAGATCAAAGTGCGCCCCGGGCTCATCGGACGGGGCTGATTATTTTTATGATGTTACGTCACGGGCGCGCGGAGCTGTCCAGGAGATGAGATGCCTCCTTCCCGTCGTCGTGCAACGAATCTTCGCCGAAAAAGAGAGCGGTTCAACCCTCCTCGTGCTACTGACAACAACCTGTCGTCCCGTGACTGGAATATATCTCGCCCGCCTTTTATTTTCGCGTCGTTCTTGCCTTATTACTTACTGCGACGATAGCCGACTCCGAATTAATAGACGCGCATTGCGAACGCAAGAGAGCACGGAAAAGGGGATGACAGCGATATAAAGATGAAACGCTTCATGAAATATATTATACGATGAGATACGTGATTCGGGTAAATAATTCTCTTTACATTATTTTTTATTTATGGTTTTAGATACATTGTTAATTATGAAACTTGTAAAAGCTCGATTATTGTAATTTTCAGAACTTTATTTCAACCGGAAAGAAATGTTAATTACGCTAGAAATTATGATTCCGCGATGAAAAGAACTCGCGCCGTTAATAATCAAAAACTTACTTTTAGCAGAATGATTTAAGCGCCATTCAGCCTTTATAAACACAATACATCAAAGAGTTTCTTATTTTTGAAATATCTATTTCCACAATTTTTATGCCGCAGACCTCAGTATGTATTTCTCAAGCTGACAGTTTAACACCAGCGGCTGTTTCGCACTGATCCGTGTGCCTCTGTCTCGTTACATAATAATAGAACATTCGGCGCGACAAAGGGTGCCGACAGGGACAAGAATTAAGAAGCCGAGTATTATCGCGCAATGCGCCATGCGACAGATTGACGGTGTTATTCTTAACCAAATGAGAAACGTCGCTGAAGCGCGCGCGCGTGTGTGTGCGCGTGCAGGTTTTTCTTCTCTCGTGTGGCCGTTCGCCTCCTTCGACACTGACAAAAAGCCGCTTCGAGACATCGAGATGTGGTAATACCTCGAGATAAAATATACACCTGTGCGCGATCAACCGTGAACAAAAAACGCGAAAGGTCCAATATGTGAGGAAAAATGTTCTATTATTTACACCGACACTAGATGAATTAATTTTCAATGTAATTAATGTGACTCATGTTTAAGTATGATGAAATCAATTTGATTTCAACAAACAAATAGCACATAATTATTATTTAAAAGATATTATGAATATGTTAACATTTTTAAAAGTAACGTCGATTCTACTTACTTGTTTTCAAAAAACTAATTTGCTTTATAATGAATGAAGAAAAATCGTACACATGAAGTTATGAGAAGACATTAGAAAGACAATAATTACTTCTTCATAATCTTTTATCTCTGACGCCGTTAATGCTCGCTAATTGTCTACTATTGTAAATCTGTGCGAGCTTAAAGGCCGCTTGCCAGACTTGTTAAGAAGCATCTATCAATCTATCACGTGTGAACATAGGTGCAACGTGAGAGACAAAAGAGCGGACACATACGAGGCATTATTAACGTCAAGATTGAGTTATGTAATCGGGACGGAGGCCGCTTTTAATGCCTCCTAACGTCGGCTCGTGAAGGGGCATTTGTTCGCTCATGATTCCGCTCGTTGGAGAAAGCCGTGCGAAATTCTTCATCAACGAACTTAGATAACACTTAAAATATCAACCGGTCAAAATATGCGGTAATCAGTAAATTACAAACAGTTCAATTTTTTTTCCAAAATACCAATATTTTTAAATAATTGTTCAGAATATCGACGTGTTGCTTTATTAAAGTATCGATTAACGTCTGTTTGTTCTTCGTTTACAACTCTATAAAAACGACGTTTCTTTAGTACCTCCGCAAATCGCACAGTTTATCGAAGTGTTAGCTGATCATGTCCGTCGCAATCTAAGAAACGTGCTCGGTTTTTCAAGAAACTAGGAAGACTTCCAGAGGGGCGCGAGAGAGACTAACGAAAGTGTTCCAAGTGATAGACGGGCGGTCTCGAGGGGTGCGGGGTGGAGACGAATAAATTAACAGCGTCATCAACATCCGGAGGAACGAGAGAGAGATGAGTTATGCCTCTCAACGCCGCGTCTGAGAGTTAGAGAGGATCTCGGTGTAGGTACTGTACACCCCGTACACTTACTTCGCGAACGCCCCGTGTCATTTCTCGAACGAAAATAACGTGCGGTATTTATAGTCGGTTTTTATGTGAAAACTTAAGTGCTTGCCATAAGGTTACATCAGGAGTATACACGTCCATGTTGCCGTAAAAAAATACATACATCGAGAGAAATTGTCCGTCTGCGAAATTAAACGCCTAATATTTGAAATCAGAGATTAGTTCCGAGATGATTAGAGTCTCTTCGATGAACACACGAATAGAGATATGTCTGTGCATCGTGAAAGCTTATTTTCTCAGCTGCATTCTACAATGGAAAATTAGTAGATTAAAAAATTCTTTTGCGCAAATACTTGTGCTCGAGATTTTATTCCTCTAGTTGACACAATAAGGAATCGAGCAATACTTGTATAAATTTACAACATAATTACGCAACGTGTGTAATTTTTTTGCAATCAGCGTGACTTAACTGCTTGAATAATATCGATTTGTGTGTTTTTCCTTTATCGTTTTGCATAGATAATACCTAGTTATTAAAAAACACTTATCGCCAATTATTTCACTAATACAACAGGCATAAAAACGTAACATTATTGATTATCGCTACAAAGAATTCACATTGCGTAAAATTAATATTCTCATAAGATACTATTCGAGCAACATTCTTATAAATTTATATAAGATTACATAATGTATAGCAAGAAGTTAGAGGAAGTGTTTGCAAAGTTTCGACTATTGATTGAAATTGCTGCAATTTCGATTAATTTAATTCTCGACGCGACAGCTTTATTATTATCTTATAGTTAAGTAACGGGCTGATTTGATGACTACGTAATTAGAGTTAAAAGAAAAAAATTATCATAATTATATTGCTTTCTTGTTTATATTCTATTCTGATTATACATTTTAAAAAATTATACGTTTATCCGTGTAATCGGTCCATAGTAATTACACATCGTTTTAATGAAAAGACACTGCGAGCCTAATTTATTGTTTACAATTCATGTCGCCACTGATAACTGTAGAGATGATTTTCGTCTCTGTGGAACATCGAATCTGCACTGGCCGAAATTATACCGGTGTCTCAATGCCCGGTTCTAACCGCGCGTGGACGTGGAAAAAGATCACAGAGATTCGATACGCATCGTAGCGCCGCTTACACACGCGCAATATAATTACAAAGTATATCGCACGCACCCACACCCACGCGTAGTTTCGTTTTCTTTGCGGATCCCCAACAAGACGCGCTTTGTACGCGATTCCCCTCTCTTATTTCTTAACGACAAAAGAAAAGGCATACTCGCGCCCTCCGGTGCCCTCTTCCGCTGCCTTCCGCACGCCCACCTACAGCGCGCCTGTGTGTGCCTTAGCAATTCCCACAGACGTATTCGTATGCTCTAACGCGCTAATGCGAAAAGCTTCGGTCGGCTGCGTAAAAATTTACCGATGCACTCTGTAATTTATGCGTCTCGTATGTACGCTGCAAATCGATGAGTACGCGAGATGAATCCAATTAACTTCTCTTGCCAGTCTGACCGGATCCTACGCTAATTTGTTGCTGTAAACGTATAACTCTATTTCTTTACAAGCAACAGTATCGTAAAGCATAGACATTGAAGGGAAATTGAGGAACAGATATTTATTCCGGTTGTTCATTGTATCGCTCATCCGTATAAACTTGAGCGTGCGGAAAGCCAGCGTCGCTCATTATATTTGATGCAAAAAGAAGAAAAACGATGCGAGAATCGAAGCGCGCGTCTGACGTAATTGAGCTTGGTCACTCGAGTCAGCCGTCTCGTTCCCGAGTCCCTCTTCCGCCAAGCACACCCATTCCAGTCGCCCATTATTCGTCGCTCCCGCTAATATGGACCACGTGTTTTGAATGGCGACGCTACGAAAGACGACGATGGTCTCTCCACGAAAGGGACCGTCGAGTGTCGCGCTTCAACGGTCTGCTGGCTGGACCAGCACGTGCAAATCTCCTCTGACCTTCGGCGTCCTCCTCCACTTCCTCGCGCTTCACTTCGAACCACCATCCCGGCGGCCATCAGCCTTTCTACGTCAGACAACAGTCTCATTGTGACCGGATCCGCGATTTACATACTCGCGCACGTTTACGTCGCTCGTATGCGTGTGGTACACTGGACCGACTGTATCGCGCGCCGTATTAATCGCGCCATACGTGTGATTTACGTGCTCGTGTGCGTGGAGAACGTTCCCTGTGTGTAGTCCGGTGTCGAGCGAGGCTGTAAGCGCGATGTCAAGAGTACAAAGTGGTGGGATCTGATCCGCGTTCGAGTAGGCGCGTATTGTCTTTCGGCTCAATTGATAATCGATTTGTTTATTGATTATCGCATCGCGCTATGATTGATTTCTCGCCTCGACGGCGTTACGTTGAAGTAGAGTAGTGCGCGCGTAAATTCTGTAGCGATGCAGAAATTGAGCCGCTCAGAAGCCAAACTGACTAACTCCATCAATTTATTTTATTTGTGAAAAGCAATCGTGTACTTTGATTTTAAAGTTGAAAAAAAATTGCAAAAAACGGAGTTAATCAGTTTAGCTTATGAGCGACTCAATTAGCGCTGATTGTTACGCTTAACTTCCGATAATTGGGCAAGTATATTGTAACATTGAAACGTCCTCGCGCGATTCTATGAAAGGCGCGACCTTTATCTACCTAAAGTCGAAGACAGATAGGAAAAGGGGAAATCATTCCTATAGAAACGTTAATAATAATAATCATAATAATTCTCTTCTCTTTTCACGACGTCTGTTGGATGCAGCCTTTTCATCGGAACGTGAATGGGTCGAACGAGTTGAGCCACATCCTCTTCGAGTTCCCTTTTTCCTACCTACCTCCTCCAGTTCCACCGTCACTGCCATCTCTACCCCCCGTGCCTCCACCCCCTTCTTCCGTCTATAACCCTTCACCCCACTCCCTCGCAAGGAACATCCATTGGAGATCGCGATACCGATTGTGCGCTCTTCGCCAATCTAGGAAGTCACGTATGAATAGAGCCAGTTTCTGCGACGTTCCTCGTATGCTTTTTCCCTCGAAGCTCTCTCACGTACCAGAAAAAAATACGGATAACGCAGATATATGAACTGGTATGCAATGCACAACCGATAATTTTGTCGTATAATTCGTATAGAATTTTTCATCTCTTTGCGAGCGCTTTCATCAACTTCGGCTCTGAATGTGTGCCTTTTTTCGAAAAATTAGAGAAAAAACCGAATAAATAATTAAATATTAAAATAAACGTGCGTTAGAGTAAATGCCGCCGACAAGAGGAGGAAAAGTCAAGATGCTGTTACCAATACGTGAAACTTCTATGCATACATTGTAGCACAAGAGTCTTACATCTCAATCATCGTTCTTACTATGATGTTTTTGCCTCGCCGACAGGAATATAATTACACTTAGAAAAAAGTCTCGGTTTCCATCCGGGAAGATGTATTTAATCATGCCAAGCATTAGTTGCATACAATGAATTCTTGTTTTGTGTCGGAAAAAATTGTAGAAAAAGATTTAGTCATATATGCCTATCTAACGCTATGAGCTTTTTTATTTTCTTGACAGTTAAATTAACTTTAAAGATTAAATTGCCACCGAGACGCATAATTGTCGCTTTATTTTATATCGTATAACTTGTTAATTGATACCGTGTTTTAAAATACAACGTAGGATTTTTAATTGAATGATAACAACTTCGTCGTCGGCGCAAATTTACGATCGACGATGAAACGCGAACGAGAGACACAAAGGAAAGAAAATAGAAGCTCGCATAAAAAGACTCGCTTCTCGAACCTGCCATCCGCTGGCGTTCCTCTTTCATGTCGGCTTATCCGATATACTCTTGTCGACGCACGTCTATGCACAAATTATTCGCGTATACACGCAAGTACATATGGTTTCACAAATGACTATCGCGCGCAATTCCGCGTTGTGCGTTCGCGTTACATAGAGCGACTCCGCGGCACAAACATGATCCAATCAAACGCCAAAGTGGATCGCAACAAATGGCTACACGATGATCTCTATCGTTCGCTCAACGAATTTCAATATAGCCCGGCATGCCCGAATAACCACTTATCTCGCGCAGGCAGGTATTCGTACGTGAGATATGAAAGGCGCGGCCGGCGCATCCTCCGCGTACGACACGCCATGAATGCCGCGAATGCGCGGCGGCGAATGCATGCAGTTGCCCTTTCGAATAACTTTGCCCTTGCATCCTCTTTAAAGTATTTCATCCTACCTCCGCGCACGTATCGCAACATAATAAGTTAATGGGCGCGCGAATAACGAGGCCGAGTTATATTATTTAGCATCTGCAGTCTTTTCGGATAAATTATTTTGATCCAGTCTAGGAGATAAAATTGTACTTATATATTTTTACTAATCATATTTATTATGTGCCAGACGCAATTTTATTAAATTTTAATTGAGTTTGTTAACGCGGTAAATGTCACTCCGCGCGGTCGGTGATATTTGTAACAATTTATGTATGCTAATCGCTCGTTATTTCTCATACGTCAACGTACAAAAGCAATTTGCATGGTTATAGGCGGTGGATTCTCGCTTCGCGTTCTCGTATTCATCCTATTATCCTGCATCCGTTTTTTCTGCCAGCGATCTGGCTGATTAGAATCATTTGTAACGTACCGGTATCATTTATAACATCATTAATCCTTCGCGTTCGGCACGACTATATTCCAACGCGGACAGCGACAAAGTGCAATCCTCTCTCCTCGACAGAAGTGCAGATGCGGTAATCAATATTCAGCGAGATTTACTAAAAAAAAAAAAACAACAACAAAATTACTGATTTGTAATAAAGTATCGAATTCGAACTTGTCGCATATGTCTTTGGAATTTTACTTGATTAAAAGTACAAACTTATTTGAAATCTTTCTCTAAATTGACTTCTTCGCAATGCCCAAAAAAGAAAACTGATAGCTTTGTCGAATGGAAAAAGGGGATTGCCTATTTCGAAGCTGATGGCTCGAAAGCCCTAACGTCGCTTATCCGGAGGGAAAAAGACGAACGGAACGGCGCTCTTGGAGAAATACGTAGATACGTAATGATAGTAGACGTGCGAGCAAGAAAACGGGCAGAAAGAAGAGACGGGCGGAAGGAGGAGGCAGGCAGGTACGATCTTTAGGGGATGTCGAAGATGCGTTTTTGTCGGCGCAGTTACCGTAGGGCGAGAAGGCCGCTTCTTTCCTCCCTTTCTCTCTCTCTCTCTTGCTCTGACTTCCGTCTTTTTCTTCGTGTTTCTTTCTCTTCAGGAGGCAGCACGTTTAAGAAAGCCCACCCCGTCGACCGATCTTTCCTCGCCTTTCTTCTCTTTTATCGCTCACATCGGCGGCGCCATCGTTCTCGTCGTGGCTGCCGTCCTCCTCGTGCGCCCCGGAGAACCGGAGAACCAAGAGAGCGCGAGAACGAGATGGAGGTCCCGCGGATGAGGAACGTGTTTGTCAATAGCCTGTTAATGCGCTAAGCCATTAATCATTGCGAGCGTTCGCTCCTGTCACCGCGAACTTAAACCATCCCCCGAGCTTCGATGCCGTTAGGGAAGAGGCGGGAGAGTGAATATACGGGGGTGGTTGTGCAAAACATCAAGAATCGACTTGTGTCGGTTCTTTTCTGATCCCGAGACCTCGTTTTCGACACGCCCGACCTTTTTAATGAAAGTTACATCTATCGATTCTTAATGAGATAAATTACATGCAATCAGGATTTCAATAAAATTTGTGTAATTTATGAATACGTTTCTTGTTTAAGTATCAGCTTTGTTAAGTATTCGATAGTTGAAATATTTACGATTGTCGGAAACATACATCAACGTTCTAAGATTGTGACTCGAGTTTTTTTGTGTGTGCAGATGCCTTGCTTATCGCAACGGTGACAAGCGTGATCTGAGATAAATATGTTTGAGACGATGCATCTTTATTTACACGTGGCTTTACTGTTAGAAAATAGTTTTAGTACATCGTATTGTAAAATTTCCAACATAAAATTCTGCATATAATATTTAATTCAATAGAAACATCACATTTATTGCTTTCTTTTTTAAAGCAAAATCAGTATTATTTTGATGTTATTTATTTACTTTACAACAATTTTTATTCCAAATATTTTTTCGTTTAATAATGGCGAAATTAATAAGTATCTAAAAAAATGTGGACATTTAATTGTCCAACGGACAAGAATACGTATACGCTGGATTATCTGTGCTGCGAAGCAATGCGAAACGGAGTGCAGTAGGATTGATCTTTTCGTTGCAGACTGAGTCGTCGCTCTTAATTTCCACGCGTTTTCGCAACGCGGACGGTTGCGTCGGTCGACGCGAGGCAACCGCCTTCGTACCGTGCGCGATACACGCTGGTCTATCATATCGGAAGGATCTCCGCGTTAATGCACGGCCACATAATAATATCTCGCTAGCTGCGTGCGAGAGAGCGGAGATTCGCTCTCTGAAATAACCGCGCGTTTGCGGCCGGCGTGCACGCGCGGGCGTAGAGTTTGTGGAGATGATGATCGGAGCGCTTCTGTAGAATGCAGCAGAGAAGAGGACGAAGAGTAGGAGTCGCGGGGAGGGAGGAAGAGAGGAAGCGAGCGAGCAAACCCGAACGGAAAAGAAGGAAATAGACGACAAGAGGGAGAGAAGGTGAAGAGCGAATGGGGGAGAGAGGAAGAGGGGGATAGAGCATTCCTATTTATAGCGTTCTATTCGTTTCGGGTAGCTTCGGATGCTGCACGGATCTGCTATGGCGGAAGGCATTATTATGGTAAACGAACGTACGACGCTCCGTTTATTATCTCGAAGTTTATTGTGCTTCCGTGGCCGATTAACTCGTCTAGTCTTGAGATCGGAACCGCTCGCTCGAGCTCATGTACGCGCAGAGAATACATACGCATGACAGGAGCGCGCGCGTATTGCTCGTTATTATGAAATGTATCGCTCATTCAACACAATGATCTTCTCTATTCTGCAATGCACTCGGTGGAGTAAAATATTGCATATTGCAAAATATGCCGTATATGTAAAATAAATATAATAAGTACATATGATCCGGCATTCGTGAAAAGTAATAAATAGAATAATAACGACAATAAATATGAGGGAGAGGAGTGAAGTAGACAGCTCTTATTTCATTTTCTTGTCACTCGCTAGCACACGCATTGCTTTACATAATTGTAATCCGAGTTCCGGTGCCGAAGATTAGACTCCGGGTAACGAACCGCGGATAATAAACGTTTAGCGTTTAACGAGTACGAGCACTATAATTCGCCTCGTGAAACTTGTAAATGCGCAGCTGTAACGAGAAATCCGCACGCCTCGGCGTGCGTACATAAATTAACGTTAACAAGACACGGCCCATACGTTAATAGACGCATAATACCAGTCGGGTGCAATTTACGAATTAGCGGTGAGCCTCGGCCTCGTAAAACTGCCGATTAGAAATTCCGAATGTGGGTGTGCGGCTCCAAAACGAGATGTGCTTGCAAAGCCGGGCAGATACGACCATTCCGCGTGCGAAAAATTCTCGAAATACACTCTCGCTTCATTCTATTCGTACCTTTTCTTATTTATTATTTCATTCATTACTCGAGCGGGATGAGAGAGAGAGAGAGATGAGTCGGTGAAGTGGCCTCTCAGTCTTTTACCTGTACGCGTCGTTTCCATAAACAACGGTTAAAAGTAACTGTGAGCTTACCCGACGTCTCTTTCGAATTATATCTGTAAAAGGATTCACCCTGACGGGGGAATCAATTAAACATCAGTAAACTTCAACTAATCGCTTGTGGGAACGGCCCTATGGATCGTATCGCTCGCGCGTCCGTATCCACTGACATCGAGGATACGCGATACATCATCGTGAGTGCACACAATATGCTTTCCCAAGTACAAACTGCTTATTGTTTCTCGAGCGCACCGTGCGCGCGCCCGCTCGCTCGCTCGCTCGGCCGCTGTGCTGCGAGGGCCGCGAAGGAGCCGAGAGACGATAATAATAGCCGTGCGCGGCCTCCTCGCAGCCGCCACTCACGACCGGGCCGTATTCTCTCGCTCCGGCTTTATGAAATATCCTCGCCATTCTTTCGCGCCTGACTCACTCCTCCGTCCGTGCCCGTGCTCCATTCATGAGGGCGGCCGTGCGCGCGAAACAGCGATCCGCACTGTTGCGACCACGCCGCTTTAATTGCGCGTGTATGTACATACGCGTGCCACCGCGACAGATACAAACACGCCGCTCCTTTCTGTCGCGTCGATCTCTCGCTGCGGAGAATAGTCGATTTACCAATCTCGCGCGTTGCTGCAATCGCAATTAAATTTAATATTATTACTTACTTCACGATTGATTTTATTTCCTTTCCTCGGAGAGAGCATATGTTCGATTCCGCTCGCGTTGCAAATGTGAAAGTTTCGACATTTGATCCAGATTGGCATCTTTGAATTCCGCGCGAGTTCGCACGGGAACTGCGTGTGCTCTTTGCGCATTCGTAATTCGAAATATCTGATACAAATATGCGCACGTGTATTGTTGGTCCCGAGTGAGAATCCCATTGTCTCGTTTGATATCGGAATAGCGCGTGTTCCCGCAGCCGGTTGCGTGCGTAAGAAATCGTCGTTTCGTAGTTATTAGTAATTAAGATTTCGAGCCGCGATGGGAACGGATGCCGTAACGTGAAAAATAGAGGAAAAACAAAGGAAGGTTTTTTTCATACTAATTTTCTGTTAAGTGGATGATGAGAAGGCCGCTATTATCGGCCGCAGTTTGCGCTCGTTATTTCAATACAGAAGTTAATGATACAGTTCTGCGAGTTGTTTATGCCGCATCGTTAATCATCGTATTGCGTGGCTAAACAAACGTTCGCCGTTCCGGCAAATAATTTAAATTGTATTGTTTAACGCGCGTCATTTCTTTGGAATATTTTACGACATCTTCAAGTTTTTAAATACAACACTTTTCTAATGTCGCAATCGAATGATTATAATTATTTCCATAATCGGATAACAATTATTGCATTATCATATATTATTATTATTATTATTAATATGCTGATTTGCATTTCGATAAAGTCGAATAATAATTACGATTTACAATTTAAATTACTTAACAGAATTTATAAAATAATATGATATATGTTAAAATGAAATAATTAATCAGTTGATTCAATTTATTATCTACATACATTTGCTACTTGGAATTTTTTATCGCACAGAAAATCTAGATATACATAAGAGAGCATATTGCAAAATTGTCTCTGACCCAATTCCGCGAAACCCGTAGTCGCTTTGTAGAATTACAATCCATTTTACAATCGACAACCGCGAACCGATCGATCATTGTACAAAGCCCCTCTATTGCGAAGTTCGACGACAATGCCGGCCGCGACCAGAGCGAGCGCGTTCTCCGTTGTTCGTTAGCCGCCGCGCCGTAATTCACGCCTACGCACGCGTGCGCGCCTGGACGAGAGCTCGCACGCATTTTGCGGGAAATCCGCTGTCATCGGTTTGCGCGTACCAGCGCGGTCGCCTATTACGGGCGCGACCGCGTACGTATATACGCGGATTTTAATTATCTTCCAACCGGACACCTGTCACGTCACGGGCGCGCACGCGTGCGCGCTCTATTTATACGCCCGCGTTTAAACGGTCAGCAGTATTTCGCCACGCTTGTGCCCGCATCGAGGCGAGATCCCCATCTTCTCTCGCCGCGCGAGAAGAACACGCCGCGAATCGCTTCGCGTCGGCGCGATTCGCGACGTGTCACTCGCATGTGGGCACGCGCCCGGATTCTCCACTGCGGTCAATTTCCGCCCTACTCCGCGGCATCGTTCCTGGCATGGTTTTTTTTTTTACTTCGAAGCCTCGCCAAAATAAATACATTTATTGAATTGCGTTTTTAAGGATGAATCCTCTAGAATTCAATTCTCTCATTCGATGTAAAAATA
The DNA here is from genome assembly GCF_040581485.1 of Linepithema humile. Taxonomy (NCBI): domain Eukaryota; kingdom Metazoa; phylum Arthropoda; class Insecta; order Hymenoptera; family Formicidae; genus Linepithema; species Linepithema humile. The sequence continues at coordinate 20,117,423 of NC_090134.1, forward strand.
ATATGATTTGGAATAATAATTGAAGCTTGAGATTAACAAGTTTACGCAAAGACGATCTCAATTGAACAATCTTTAGGCAATATCGTTCAATTAGATATAATTATGAAGTTAATTTGACACGGCGGAAACGATAAAGGCGAGTTTATTGCGAGAATAATATTATATCTCGAAGTAGCTGCGGGCGGTCATCAATGTCATCCTTTTTCCGGGCTTCTCCATCCATTATATTCAGAATCGTCCCACGCAACAATTGTTACTTTGTCCCGGCCTTGCGGCAATGTAAGCGCGAGCGGTCTAAGTTACGAGTTTAGAAAATTATCAGACAACTTAATACAGCCGGGAAGCTCGGCGTGATAAAATATTGAAGCTAACGTGAAGCAGATCTGACAGACGAAGCAACTGGAAAAACCGATAAGCTATGAATGATCTTTTTTCTTCGCCCTCGGCAAGACTTAAATAGGAGACTGTCAGTAAACGTCTATCATTATTCCTTTTTTATTCCACTTTTAATATAGCAAACGGCGATTAAGAATTAATTGCATACTGAAGAATTCTCGTTTGCAACGGCGAGTTATTCGCGCACCAAAGCCCCCTCCGGACGTCACCACGTGGAGATGCGGAGGCGATGACGATGAGGAGATGGAAGTAAAGAAAAGCGTCCGACAAAGGTTACTATTTATAATCGGCACGGTGCACGCCGCCGGATGAGCCGGGCGGGGGTGACGCGCGAGAAGGAAGAAGAAGAATAAGAAACAGCGACAGGAACGATGCGCAGAGGAGCGGGCGGTCAGGCAGAGAGACGGCGATATATTAATAATGGGAGCAACAAAGCGGGGAGGAAGAGAGGAATAAAGGAGCGAAGGAGTAAAAAAAGGACACTCGCGCGGAGGGGGCGAACGTATCGCGGCCTCCGTCCTCTTCCTTTCCCTTCGTTCTCTCGGTTCCTGATCTAAATTCGTCCCAGGCCCCGTTGCAACCGTTTGGCTTAAGGCTAACGGTCCGTCCGGCCTCCTCTCTCGCCCACCCCCCCTGTCATTCCATCGTTTTTCCTTGTCCACTACGCTCGATGCGCGCTGCATCGGTCTCTTTCTCTGTCGCGAGATCGCGAGTCGACGACTCTCATTCATAAGAAGAGGTGGAGGACGCGAGTAGATAGAGGAGCGATCGGGGCGAAGCTACTGTGCAGGGGGGAGGGGAAAGCAGAAAGAGAGAACAGGGCGCACGCGAAACGAGGCAGAGATACCGCGGAATGAAGTGAGACGGCGAGACCAGTGCGAGCGGCCGGAAACGCTCGCAAGCCAATGTTCATTCACAAGCGGCCACGGCTGCGTTGTCATCTTCAACGTCTTTTTCCTTTTTCTCCACCGCGGCCCCGCGTCCGTTACCGTTCGTTCTCCTCTTCCTCTTTCTCCTTCTACACGAGGACTCTCTTACCCGTGCTTCTTCTTCGTCGTCTTCGTCGTCGTCGTCGTCGTCGTCGTCGACAACCACGACGACGATTACGACGACGACGGCGACGTCCAGCAGCGTGAGCAAAACGTTCCGACGCCACCGACGCCGCCGCCTCGCATAAATCTCGCTTCTCTCTCTCTCTCTCTTTCTCCTTCCCTCTTTCCCTGTCTCTCCCTCGCGTCCCCAATCGTTACTCTCACTCTCTCCCTTTTCTACACCCACTATAGAGCCCGACATACCCTGCGAGAGGATGCACGAGCAATACGCGGAACGCGTACAACACTCATTGTTCTTGTCGGCTCCCGCACCCGCGACCGGTACCGGAATAGAATGGTATCCCGCGTGCCACCGCGTTAATACCGCTCCTGTGCAACGCATAACGATGGCCCATCTCACGTTTCTGCGCCGAGCTAACCGCGCCCGCCCGCGGCGAAAAGTGCACGAATTCCGATCCCAGCCGAAACAGGGAATGAAAACGATCCAACAATGCGTGATGTTTTACGATGCGCTAGCAGCGCTTTGCTATAACGAAATTTTACGACATTTTGCTGAAAAGTTTAGGATTATCAAATAATTCGATATTTGAATGTCTCATTACTCTAAATATCGCGAGATAAATATACACCAAAAAAATATTGATTTTTATCATCAGTTTTTTTTTTTAATTTTTTTGCTTGAAGGATTGCAAACATGTATTCTTAGATTATATGCAAGGTCGATGGAAGATTTACATCGCGTTCCACTCGAGATCTCCTCGACAATGCGATGCAATAAAAATTGGAACGAATTTTATGAACCAGCAAGAAACAGTTAAGATGTTGTAATTTTAGTAGGAAAACCCTGCACATGAGAGACTCTTGCGTTTGACCTCCATTGAGAGAATAGCAGCCGTAAATTTAGACGCACAATTAATGAAAGTCACGTATGACTACGCGAAATTTCCTCGCTGTTTATAATTATTACGCTGCTTTAATGATACACCAGCGTTTCAAGATTTATTCGTAATTAGTATGATAAAAATCTTTCTTACGTACGTAGGTGGTTATTATATCACTACATTCATTTTCATAGTATTTTTTACACAATGTGTATTATCATAAAGAGCACATAATGAAATCCAGAGTTTAAAAGTATATATATGTAATTTTTTTTTATCTTTTAGTTGTAAGTTTCGATGGCACTGTAATGACTTCGTCATATTACATATTTATTTTATCATATTACATATGATGTTTTTTTTTTACATTTTATTAGTGAAAATAATTTATAAAAATTAATCAATTAAAAATTTAAATCAGCTCCGATTGTTTTTCTGATAGAAATAATTTTTCTGGTCAGTCTTGAGACGATTATCTATTTTTTTATCGTGTTAGGAAACTATCATGCAAAGTAATTGCGAGAACCGGAGTAATTGACGTTAAACCGCAATCGATCTTAATTGAGAGGAAAAGAAGATCGATTTGCGGTCTGACGCGGAAAGGGTCAGACGGGGTGCAGCGGATGGACAAATTACGCGGTCCCAACGAAGTGCGTTCGCGGGGATGGTAAGAGTCTCGAATTAAGGGTGCGCTGGGGCACCGAGAATACGAAGAAAGAGGGTGAAGAGTGACGGGGGGGGGGGATGGAAAAACATGAAAGAGATACGACCGAATTCTGTCCTTGTGCTTTTTTCTCTGCGAATAATAGTCGAGGGTTGCGAGCAACATGTGCACATAAAACGGACAGCAAAAAAAGAATCGGAAATTATATCAAATTAAAAATTATTTAAGAAAATAAGGAAAATCCATCATAAAGGCGATGTCTTAATTTTCGAGTCGTTTTTTCTAATGTGTGATTTATTTGTTGACTTCGACGCGATACGAGTACGACTTAATCGTAACCAAGACAGCAAGAGTTATGAAGTTTATTAAACGGGGAAAAATCAATAAAGAAATTAATCAAATAGATTTACAATATATCGTGATGAATATTTAACAGATAGATATTTCTTAGACTAAAGCAGTGCGAGAAATATGAGATTTATGTGCACATATATTTAAACGATATGTGAAACGACTAACTTAATGGTGTTTTAGATATTATGACTTACCCGACGTATATACGTGCAAATCAGTTATCAATATTTATGATAACAAAATTAGTAGATAGAGAAATTTATTTATCGCTTCGAGCATTGACTCTTCTCAATCAATCAACAACTCTATATACATAATGTTATGAATATAAATCGTAAATAAGGTACAATTCGCATAAGAAATTAATTTTTTCTTCGCAACTTTCGAAACATCATCATTCACAGATGAAATTATTAATAACAGAATTATGAATATCTATTCATAATCAATTCTGTTGTCAATTCAACACGATGGCGTTTGATGCCGGCCGTATTTGCATTGTTACGCAAAAGCGGCAAAGGTGTGGATCACCCCGATTTGGATCGACTCGAAGATTTCTACCTGGGTGAAAGCTCGGCAGGAGCAAGCGCCGGTTTACCGTGAAAGACCCGGTACGGGGATGTGGGCGGATAGCCCGGCGACAACAATGTGCATTGTGATTTGCGCGGGTGTGCCTTGCGCCCCATTGGTCGATTCTCACCACCTCCACGAGCCCGTGCTCGAGGCGTAAGCGAGCCCGTCGGCAGGGGGTTGCACCGCCTCCGAGTTGAACAATACACAATGCGCGTAGCGAACCACCTGAAGCCGACATTGTCGCGCAACAGCGACTTCGCGGCTCGATGATTTTTGCGTCATGATTCGAATCTCATTTGCTCTTTTCATGCTGCGTTATTTAGGGGTGAAAATTTGACTCTGCATTAACATGCTGCTGATAATATAAAATTTTTACTTACTTTGAACAAACGAATTTAATTAGAGAACACCATATTGTCAACAACATATTTTATAACAATGTAACGAGACAGTAATTGATTATATTCAATTTTGCAAAATTTTAAAAATTATCTTGTGATTATATCTCTACTTATAAATTACAATATTTATTTTTTCATCTTGTTGAGAAACGATAATTTTATTCATAATTTAAAAGATAATTATACGAAGATTTAAATTAATACTGAATCGCTATTGATCTTAATTTAAAGGAAAATCACATTGCCTAATGCAAAAGTCTAATGCAAAAAAAGATTAACAGAGCTAGCATATGTAAATTCTCAATTTTCAATTTTTTTATGTATATATCTCAAGAAGAGTTACGAGTTTTATCCGACTTTAATTGCTGACAGTGATCTGTATTGAGACAAATACAGAACCTGGATGGAAATATCAATTATATTGATAAATATTTGAAAGTCGAAAATATTACGTAAAGTATTCCATCGACTTGGAGTTTAACATATTATTTTTATTTTTTCCGATTCATTATTTCAACAAAATTAAATAAATTTAAAGTAAAGGAAAATATATCGCACAAAATCTACGGAGCTATAAATTTTATAAAAACTATTTCCAATTAAAACGCAATGTACATTTTGCAGTGATAAATGCCGTTTATGTCTGATCGATTGTCGCTATGAGACGCTATGCGTTACATAACAATACCGACAGCTAGCGCAATTCGGCGATCCCTTCACGATGCGGTGCATCCATCGAGTTCTGCTCCGGCGTTGCACGTAGCGACGCGTTGCACCGTATATTCTTCTACTCCACGTGACGCGTTAATCTCGTTCTCCACCCGCTTGTCCCCATTGAGCAATGAAACCAGTAGGGGTAGGTAAGGGGGTAAAAAGGGGAGACCAGCACAAACCAGCGCGTAGCTGTCCGTTCGCTGCGCTTACTACTACGCCCAGCTATACGTGTTGGCAGTGCCTTAGAACGTCGGGCTAGAGGAAAGAAGCGGGGGCAGGTGGTACACCGGTAGATTCTAACAACCGCGCTCACACAGGCGAGCGGAGTTCCGAACCGTCGCGGGCGTCAGTGTACGCGGCTACGTCGACAAAGACGACGAGGACGAGGACGTCGGCGAGGACAACGTCGGGGAGTTCGTGGCGGTGGTGGTTGGTGTAGTGGTGGAGGTAGTAGTGACAACTGTGGTGGAGGTGGTAGCGGCGGCAGTGGCGGGTAAAGCGCGCTTCGGCGTGGGTGTCGGAGAAAGGAGGCGGTGACTAGCCCGAAAAGAGGCGTGGTGTGCGTGGCGGGGCTCGTGTCGTGTACAAGCGTCGAGGCGCCTGCACGGCAAGCAGTACGACGAAGTGGTGACGAGAAAACGAGCAGGAGAAACAGAGAGAGGGAGAACGAGAACAAGAGCGATAGGAAACAAGAGGAGTGAGCGAGAGGCTCGATAGCGTGTCCCGCTTGGTGGGACAGAGGGAGACCGGTAACAAAAGCGAAGGAGAAAGAGAGAGAACGCGTCACAGTAAGAGGGGGCGAGAAAGGGCGCGAGCAGGACAAGAGAACAGTAGCGGGGCGCGAAAGTGGTGCGGCGCGCGGGCGCCAAAGCGCCGCCGCCGCCGCCGTCGCCGCCGCCGCCGCCGCCGCCGCCGCCGCCGCCGCCAGGCAGCGCCTTCCGAATCTCATCCCGGTCGGTCCTCGGGGGCTTCAGTCAGTCAGCCGACGCTCCGAGACGCGGTGATTATTTCCATTGTATGCTCGCCGTTCTCCCGGGGGGGAGGGGGGGTTTCCCACCGCACTCGCGCGCGTTACCTCGCTCCCTCTTCCATCTTCCGCGTAATCTCTCTTTCTCTCGCTCTCGGACTCTCCGCCGCCGCTCTCTCGCGCGCGCTATGCCCGAGCAGCCTCCGTGCGCCTCCTTCTCGCCCCCACTGACGCGGATCCACTGACGCGCCGCGAGGCCGCTGAAGTCTCTCCACCGTGCTGCAGAGCGCCTCGTAGCTCGCGGCAGTGGTACGCGAAGCGGAGTGTCGCGTCGTTATCGTGATCAGGGTATCGTTACAGCTGTTCTCCGCGCGACTCGGCGACCTTACCGCTTGTTCGCGCCCACGCGCGTGCACCGTTCACTCGCGATTGAAGGTGTTGAAGTGCGCGATCGCGGTACTGACGGCGACGCGATCGAGTCATGAGATAACGCGGACGCACCGGTGTTACTCCGTTTTGGTGAACGCGATCACACGATCGTCCCGCAGTCGCGAACGACGCGAGAGTGTGAGCTACCGAGCTCGCACATTTTCGCGCATTGTGAGCTAATCGAGTGCTGAGAGAACCCGGTCGATTTCCGACAGAGCGTGTCTGATCGTCGCGCGAGCTGTCAATCTCTCTGGTTTGTCAGTGACGGTTTTATTCATTGTGCGAAGGTGCGTTTTTTGATACGTGACAAGTGTTGCGTCAATGGCAACGGGGTAGTCCAGGCTACCAGCACGCGGCCAGGATGATATGAGCACGCTTGGCAGGTGAGTGATCTAAGCTCGCGTGTCTGTAGATTGGAACACGTGGTTTTCGATGCGTGATCTGGAAACAGCGATGAGATTACCAGATATTCAGCACAAACATATGTAAATGTATCAAAGGTCTAATTGCAAGTTAAACTGTGATTTAAACGTTTCTCCGCGACGCTTACCGATCGTTAAAATTTATACGGATTGCTGAAACATTACGAGTACACATTGTGAGAATTAAAGAATATTTCACAACAATTTTTTGCCAACTTCGAAAATTTATTATAGTTGACGTTGAGATAAAATATAAAAAAACTTTTGGCATTATGTACAATTAAGATCATATTTTATAAAAGTAAACCGGCAAGCCGAATTTAATTAAGTATTACGGTATGTTAATGCTTTTACATGACAGATTGAGATTTATAAACTTGTAATTATTGTAATTTGAGGACTTTGAATTTATATGAATGTTTGAAAGATTACGAAGACTACAAACGATAAGTCACTAAAATTTTTCGCTGACTACGGTTTTATGTTAATATATAATATAAAATAACAATATAATTTAATCAGAAATGATTTGGTATCATACGCAACGAGCGAAACGGCACGCACGCGTGCCTATAGAATGTAAATTACGAGCTGTCGTACGCGTACGTATGCGAATCTACCGATGCGACGATCGGGACGCTCCGTCGATCGCAGTCTTCGTATCAGGACTCGGCGCGATTCTTGAAACGCGAAATTGCGCTTACTCGAACTGCAACGATCACGCTTATACAAGTCCTCGCCGGCGTGAAGTAATTGGAGTCACGTCATGACATTGTATCTTCGCGATACGCGACCGCCGACGTGATAGCGCGCGAGGGCTAAAGCGTGTGCGTAACGCGTGTATCGCTGTGTGTGGATGCATGCGTGTGAGCCGTGCTCAGACGACCGGGTACAGGCGTGCACACACGGGGCCATGTGTTCGACACGAGAAACAGAGCCGGCACGAAACGGAAGGCCGACGAGACAGAGCGAGATGAGCGAGGGTTGAGAGGAGGGAGCGTGCTCTCTACGCATCTGACCCAGTGACCCTCCCTGTTGTCCCCCTCTATCTCCCTGCTTCTCTATGGGGTTCCAACTGCTCTCGGCAGGCTTCCCTCTATCGCGGTAATATCCTGCATGCACGATCCCTCTCGAAATTCGGCGACGAATTCCTTCTTTCCTTCGCGCGAGCGACGCGAAGAAGGACAACCACTTGATGCCCGGCTCGATCAATTGGAGCACGCGGCGCGTATGGTGTAAAACCTGTCAGTCTCGGAACGATAAATCAAAAGTTTTTTTTTTTTTTGATTAGGCGTGTAGAAAATGGATATCATAGAGCCGGATTCGACGTGGCCGGCAAGGGTGTCTCAATCAATAATATTTACACAAAGATTTGTTCCTATTAATGTTGTAATATCCAGAGTGATATAACGAGGCATCACAAGTGAACTGTATAATTAATCTCTATCGCTTATTATTTCATCACGGAAATGTTACTCGAATGTAGCACTAAAGTGGAACATGATTCCGCAATTTGTATCCCAATATCAGCAAGTATCGCGAATCGGTTATATAAGGCAAGAAAGCAATTGGGGATTGCGTTTTGCGGATACACGCGTACAATGTCTCGTTAATCAACGTTTTTCGCTTAAACAACCCTCCCGAGTACGGCTTGAATTACGCGTCGGGTTGCTGAGTACGCGTCCGCGCGGCAAAAGTATCGAATTATCTCGGGCACGGTGTGATAATAAGCGCGAGCATACACGGATTCCCGGAGGACACGTCCGTCGCGGAATTGATGCACGGCTACGTGTACACATTTGCGTAACAAGAGCGCGTATCGCCAAACGATATGGAATTGAGAAACGACGATATTGATTTAATACGCGAATGTCTATCGCTCGAGGTATTTACTTGATTTTTAATCGATTTTTATGGAGCATCGCACAGTCTTATTTCGGTTTTGAAAACAATTTTATGAATAAAATTATGAATTACATTTGTAAAATACGATCGACATTTTAACATTTTTTATCACCGAGGCTATTTAAATTTATCAGCTCATGAACGGTCTCTAAAAAAACCTCAAGTGAAAGCTGACTAAATGCGAAAGCAAATTAAAATATATACATAATTAATATTTGTGAGCTTTTGAAGGATTTCAGCGAAGTTAATGTGACGAGTATCTCGTTCCACGAAAACGAGACTTTAAAAGACATCGAATTTTTTAACGCGTTTGTATATTAGTAAAAAAGAGTGACGGTACATTGTTTATTGAATACATTTCGGTTAAAGAATTCATTAATTACAAGAACGCCCCCCCCCCCCCCCCGGTGTCTTAAAATAGATGAAGCATTAAAAAAATGTGTGCACTGTGTACTCATTATGCTGAGAGTATTCATCAGCATGGAATTCATAAAATTTCGCGTCTTTGAGGAGATAATTAAAATGGTGATACAATGTACACGCCCACAAAAGCTCTTTATGCGACTAAAGGTGCAGCACGACTATTATATACTTCCTGCTATAATAAATTATTTCAGATACACAAGCTGAAGCTTACATCCCCTTATAAACTATGAAAACGACGTGTATTATAGCGCACCGCGCTCAACAGCATTGTCCGCGTGATAATGCATGCGATATCTATCGCGGTATTTTATTAAAGCCAATTACTATTAAGTATCTTCAGTTACTAAATCTAGCTCCTCAATTTGTATCCGTGCATTTAGCGCGCTGTAAATTTCAAATACCGGCACGATCCCGGATGATATATGTAGACAACCTTATAATTGTGCATGACAGCAGTCTCTGCGAATGAATTCGGGAATGCGTGCGTAAGCTCAACAATAGAAATATACTGCACGCTTTGATTGCGTCATTAACTGCGTCTTAGTTGCATTACATGCGAGACAAAGCATGATTCTAAAGTGTCAAAACACGAGCCGGTCGAGTTCCGACATTCCGACACACTGGCGAAAAAGATAGCCGGGTTCGCGCGTTAGCGCTATATCGATAAAAGCGTGAGTAGCCAGCATGTTGTACAATCTCTAACAATGTAAACGACACCAATAAAATCTCGATAGCTAGAATGCGCGGTTTCAAGCCTTCCAAATGCAAATAAACTAATGTACGTTATCGAAATGTAACAGGTATAATCGCAGGTTGTGATTTTTAAAACGCAAGATTAATTATTTGTCAAATATCACCAAAAAGTGGCACAGTCATGTATTTTACGGCGAAAAATTATATTTAAGAGTAAAAAATTATATCTAGCTGTATGGATGAAAAATTATATTTAATATTACGAAATTTTTACGTATTTACGTGCCGATCTCTTCTCGACAACTGATATCTCTAAACTTATATTAAATTGCACGTATGTATTACGTCGTTTTATGTGGATTTTTGTAATTGCAAACGACATCGTACTTTGATCGATCTAACAAACGCCAGGATGTGAAAATGCATTCGGAAAAAAATCTTCGTACATCAGTGCGATTGCACTAATGTATGTTATCGAAATATCCGCTGAGGTCAAGGTCGGCATTGACAAATCATTAAAATGATAATCTGAAATCAATACGAACATTAATGCTTTCTCTTCGTATGGATTTCCTCGCATGAGCCGGATTTCTCCATCGACAAGTGGTCTCATTTCTATGCGACGCTCATCGTCGAAAAACAGTCAGAGGCAATCAGAGAACTTGAAAAACCTCGCGTTTTGTAATCTAATGCTAGGATGCATATTAATTTATCGATAAAACGATAGTAAACGCGAATAAGACGCAATGAATCAGATCACTCAGAGATTACAGATTGCTAATTGGCGAACGCATGCATAATCGTGTACAACCGTTCATAGAAACGTTCTGGACTTCTAATTCTCATAAAATCGCTACAAAATAACGGACGATAGTGAACTATAAACATCAGATGTTCGAGCCTAACAACTCTCTTAGAATTTCATGAGGTATGATTTCACAATATTACATTAACCATGAGTTTAATCAATGGTAATAATAGCAATAACGTTGTATATATTATACTATAAAGTTTTTACTAACATCAATAGTTACGACCAAATTTACGTGAAAACGTACTTATTATCATTTTTACAGTATAATTTTTTTTTTATTAATAGTTCCATATTTTTTGTTTATTTGCATAGCTTTATAAATGATACAAAATATCTACATTTTTTACTTTTTGCTTTTCCTCGGATTTAAATTTCAAATGTCCCTACGCGCTGATAGTTCGCAATTACATTCATTTCCACATATTTTCTGTATATCTGTAGAATTGTTTAATTAGCAGAAGCTCTGAGGTTGAAAAAGAAACTGGCGCAAGAATGAACGATAACAAATTATCCCGTCATAATGATACACATTTCTGTTTATACTAACCGCGACACTTGGTAACAAGATTCTTTTCAAGGCCTGAGAGCGCGCACGAGCATCACTATATGAATTTTTTTAAATAAGTGTCAAGTAGGTGAAAATGCAACCGCGCAGGTGTAATTCTTAAAATGTCATATAATATTTTTTTTCGTGGAATGTAATTATAGACAAAAGTGAGTATTAAAGCCACTTTGCGTTCATCTCACCGCGTTCCATTTGTTAATCACGATAGGCTGCTGCAATAGAAGATTACGGCAATCGATCTCGCAATATATAATAATGTATAACACGTCATTTTCCATGCCATATTATAATGCTAATCGAACGAGTCGAGAGGAGACGCCCATTGTGGAAGCGATTGATCATTAGATATCAGGTCACTTTTCTAATTGTAGGATTTCCGCGTGATATTTTTTTCCCGCATTGCTCTAAACAAGTTGGATATTATGTGAGTAATTAAATTTTTTTTTAAAAGCTTAAGAAATCTACTGAGATCTCGTTATCTTTCGGAGCGTTATAAAATCTGGATGTATAAATTTCTAGTACTATAAAAATTAATTCTAATACTATTAAAATTCTCTTTAAGAGGAAAAATTTATTTAGTACTTATTACTAAAATTTTCTAGTATATTTATTCGAATAGGAAAATTGCAGAATATGCGACAAAAAGAATAGAAATAAGCAAACATGATTGTTGCACAAGCGTTGATTTTTATTTGGAAGTTGGAAGCACTTCGAAGAACCGATCTTGAATTGCGCGATGCGGGGGTCCGCCTCGCTATTCGCAAACCACACAATGCCTGTACCCCGTCGCGGAGAACAACGCGAGTTCACGGCGCGGCGGGATTCATCAGGGCAGATGAATAGGCGGCAGATAGCCGAAGTACTCGGGCATCGCGCTATCGCGTGTGCAGCCTCCCGCGCGCATAGGTCCGCGCGTACATCGCGCGCTTTGTTCGTGATGTATGGAAGCCCGGTTACGCGTTCGTTTGAGTCCGGGGATGGCGAGCCTCGCGTCGAGATACGAGCGCGTAACGTACACGTGGGTATCCCTCTCTTGGTGCGTTTTCGGATGGTGCGCGTACTCTACCGAATTCTCTCGTTTCCTCCACACCCGGCCTTCCTCCCCCTCATACTCGCCCCTCTTGGGGTCTCTGCGTTCCTCTCTCGAAAGAGCGTGCTTTTCCTCATGCAAGCTAGTGTATGTGACGGTCGGAGCGTGGCGGGCGGTTGCGGAGGATTCTAACGCGTTCCAGATGCTGCGTGCTTTGTTCCCATCGACGCGCGCTCTCGCGCGACGCCTGCGGCCGTCTTTTTCTCTTCTTCGTTCTCTCTTCTTTCTCTTTGAAACAAAAATTCTCATGGAGGTACGGCGTTCATTTACATCGGGCAGCCGTAAGTTTTACTTTTAACACTAAGCCGTACGAATAAATTTATAAAATTAATGCTCAATAGCTAATCTCTTAATGCGCAATTGTGACAAAGTGGATCGCGGATTCTTCTCGGGGATATTTTATTCTTATTACGGAAGCTAAATTATTACTTTTCATGTTAATCTCTCAAATCTGCTTAGCAAAGAGATATATGCGGTGCACAAATTTTCCAAATGTCACCATTTTTTGCTGGTTTTATAAACACAGTCGCGGTTATTTAACTCTAGACGACTATTTGTGTCTTTTGTCTACTTTAGTGGGCGTCCCACGGAGCGCCAAATAAATTCCTTTTCTTCTTCTTCTCTCTCTCATCTAGCCGATTCTTTCTCTCTCGATCTCGTTTATCAGTCTTCCCTTCTGGTTCCTCTCTCGAGGCGATACGTGCATACGCGCGTGCACCGCGTGTAACACGCTCCTTTTCCTCTCTCTAACGAACTCCGTTATAACGCGAAGGAGGAGGATCGAGGAAGCGATCTAAGGTCCGAGCAACTTGACACTGAACACATGGCTCCACTTCTCCTTAAACCCACACTCGGTCAGAAGACAACCCCCTACCCCACCCTCACCCCCCAATTTCTATCCGTTTGCTTCTCTCTCGTCCTCCAGCGTGTCTCATTCTTTCCCTCCTTCTCTCTGTTCCTTTCTTTTTTTGTCCGTCTCTTTTCGAAGTTCTTTCTTGATCAATCACACGCTCGTGGTCCACATGGATTTAATCTTCGACGAGTTATTTAGTCATGCCGATTGTATCGTTGGAATGAGAAACGACTTTTTTAAATGTTAGATAGTAAAGTTAGATAGTAAAAGCATCATTGTTACTTTCGGCACAAAAATTGCGCATTCAATATTTGTTTACAAAATTACTTATTTCATACTTAAATTATCTTGTACAACATGCGTATCGAGAAGTTGTACCTAAAGCAATTGTAAACTTCCGGAAATATTTCTTATCGCGGCATTGCAAAAGCGTGCAGTGACAGTTATTTGTTTGTGCAACGGGGTTAATTCGCGATATATACATAATAAGCAGATAGTAAGATTCCGCGCCTCGCGGAAACGAGGGAAAAGCACGGAGTGACTGTCACATCGGTGAAAGGTCGATCTTATTTGCAAGTATCCGCTCTTCCTGGGATTACGTGTTATCAACAGGCGTCGAGTATTTTTTTCATTGGCGCCTAACTCCACGAGCAGCTGATTGCTGTAACACATCTGATGTGTGCGCTCCGATCAGCGAGTCTCGCGAACTAAACGTTCGTTTCTTTTGATCTCGTTTCTCTCCGTGACCAAGTTCAGTGGTACGCCATCGCCACTCTCGTAATCAAGTTACGAGGATATTAATCACGACGGCTCGATGCGCCGTATCTGCAGATTAATAATCCGACTTCGCTTTCGTTCATTGATTCGCTTTGGTAGGCAGAATAGAAGCCGGCATTTTGTTTCTAGAATTGTAAAAAATAAAAATCGAGAAATAAATCGTTTAAATTTATATATTTTAGTGATCTATGTTTCCACCAACATCTTCTATTGCATTTTACGTGATAAAGAAAATAAGAAATTTGTTAAAAACAAACATGAGCATGGATCATATGTCTTGCGAACACACGAATATTTGCGGTCTCTTAGATATTTACATTAAATCGTTGTGCGATAAGGTGTTTGTCTTTGATTTGTTGTTTTGATTCATTATGTGCGATTAATAATAATGATTCACGGTGTTATGATTTTGCTCGATTTCTTCGAAATGAATTCTAATCTGCATTTTAGATAACTGCTCTGGACTTTCGAAACATATTTGAGCGCGAAAGATTCCTTAACGAATGTAAATACGATCTTTTCTTGGTCAACATTTTATATTTGTAATGTGCCGTTAAAATTTTATATAAGTGAAAAATTGTCAGAGAAATTATACATGCACATCTCTTTGAATTTATCATAATAATTATTTGTTTTTATAAATAGAATTTTTAACTTTTTGTCGTATTTATTCTTAAAATTTTCCGTTCAAATATTCTTTCCACGAGTCCATTTTCTTAGTTTTACCAGGTGTAGAGTTTTATATTACCATACTTCAGAACGGAAGCCACGAATCCTGTAGATAAAAGCGCGCATCGCGTGAGAGAAGTGGTAAAAAAAAAAATTCGCGGCGAGAGGCGATGCTAAGAGGCGGCGGCAGTGGAAAAGAGAGGCTCCGGAAATAGTAAGAAGGGCTAGAGCGACCGCGAGGTCGGGAGGCAGACCCCTCTCTCTCTCTCTTTCTCTTTCTCTTTCTCTCTCTCGACTTCCCTGGGTTTCGCTGATAACGTATTCTAGGTAGAAGGAAGAAGAAGAAGAAGAAGAGACCGACGGAAGATTGCTTTTACAGCGCGGCCGACGCGCTGTGTGACGCGACGTACGGCGGGGCGAGGCGGGTGTAACGTTGTCGGTTTCTATGAATGTGTTCCAGCCTAGTCCGCAACTTGCGCTCTGCTTTGCGTCGCGACGCAAAGAAGAGCGAGAGAATTGCGCGCACGGAGGACCCGACTACTCCCGGGACAGCTACTACTCCGGTGGGTGACGGTGGGCCGTGTGCGGCATCCGCGCGTTACGTTGCGCGCGGGTGGGTGCGGTCCGCGCCCGCTCATACATAAACAAGAGATCGGCCGAGAGGCAGCATCAAAAGAAGGGACGCCGGTACCGGGACTCCATTATTATTATGTAGAGCGTATCCCACGGTGGCCCTATAAAGAATACTAACGACACGGCGCTTTCTCTCACCGTGTCCAAGGTTTTTCTCGACTCCTCCGAGATCACTGATCGCGATCGGTTGAGAAAAGGGGGAATAACTATCGATACTGGAAATTTTCTCAAGACTCTTCTTTCTTCGCTATTTAGATACATTTCAGCAGGCATATTAATTTGTTGATATGGTGCACCGACGATATCTTACGAAAAGTATCAATCAATTAGTCGTCTTATTTTTCTTAATCTTATTTTTCTTCAAATTTTCTGGAGAAAACATTTTTATGGTTCAGATCGTAAATATTTATTTAGTCTGCGCACAGTGATGTAATACCGATGTTGAAATTCGCAGAATATTATAGTGTGCTATCGTCGTGTCAATGTGTTTGTGTGCGACACGAATTGTGTGATAATCTAGTGTCATTTTTATGACGAAAGTTTGCGCATTAAATATGTGGCAGGATGTATCTCTCTTGTGTTTGTATGTATCTCTCTTGCGACAGTATGTATCTCTCTTCCGAAAATGTATGAAAAGCAGATAATGAGAAAAAGAAGACGGAGAGTCGTACATTAATGGTCTCTTATCGCCATTGTACGTCTCAGCCAAGGCTCGCGGGCTAGTGGTATAAAATTAGTCAATAGCGCGTATCTTCTTTCTTCGCCGTATCGTATAATCAGCGCTGGACGACTTAATTATAATGTTCTCGATGCTGGCCGTCCCTCCACGAAAAGCAGATATAATGAGTTTTTATACACCACGACGCGTAATTACTGCCTGCCTTCTTTTGTCTGCTTCTGTGTTTAATGAGAAATAAATACTTCGACTGATAATCAATTACATTCAATTCATCTTTTATACGCGAATCATGCCACTAAATAATTGCGTAGTTCATTGAATCGTTGTAACATCCGTTGTGTAAATTTCTTATACTTTTCTTATTATAAAATGCAGTTTTGTAATACATCGAACGGGTAGTACAAGCATCACAATCAGTTCTTAACTGATCGACATTGTTTTTAAATGCAGCTCTTTTATATAAGCATTTAATTATCTGAACTTTGCATGCTTCCAACCTTTTTCACATCGTAAAATATAATTAGATTTACACGGCATTTTTTTATTTAGTCTGAAATTATACAATACAAATTTAATTAAGTTTTATTACTATTATTATTACATCCATTATTATTACGAAAATGATCGTAATAAAAATCTTGATTACATTATTTCATTCAGTGTGTCGGCTAAGGCATTTCATTCTCCAGAAATCTCTTCAGCTGTTTCTCACACTGGATCACCACGAACCAGATTCTTCGTTCGTCCTATTTGCGTGCGTGCTGACGGAAGTCGTAGCTTGCGGTATCGGGCCAACTTTCCCACCCCGGCGTTGAAACGCCACCCCTGGTTTGCTACTTGAGCCCGAACAGATGCCACATCCCCGAAAAAAACTAGGCTTCTATTGTGCCACTAATAGAAAGTCAAGCGTTGGCTTATACGTTTATACTCGTCAACGCACGTGTTGCTATGTGAATATACGTGCCATTATAACTGTTATTTGTAAAGACGGTCCGATTGGTCACGCGATATGCGTGAAAGAAACCACAAAATGGTCGTAAGTTTTTTTATCCCATTTAGAAAACAAGTGCACTATAAATAAACTAAATTGAACTTTAGACACTGTAACATCAATATAAAAAAAATTTCTAGTGCAGAAATATTCTAAGAGTGTTATCAAAACGTTATCAAACGTTATTATATATATATAAGCTTTTCTAGAAAATGCAGTGTTGAAAAATACACGTAAGTCGTTATTTAAAACTAAGATAACATTAACGAATTAACACATGAACTACTATTGCGTCGGTACATTTTTCCGCTCACCGAAATCCGGTCAACAACATTACAAATCTATTTCCTATCAGTTTTTCTACTCGCAGATAAAATGTATTAAAATGTACTTCTGGCAGAATAATAAGAGTAAATTTGCATTTATACAAAAAATATTTTATTTGAATTATAATATTTTAACTGAAAAGATATATTTTATAAAGATAAAAATTTATACGAATTCGGAGTATTTCATGATATAAAGATTATCGTGAATAATTTTAAATGCAGTCGTAATAAATATTGATTTCAATAATATTTTATATGAAGTAAATGTAAAGTGGAATGTTTTTTTCAATAAGTATTGCGATTGGATATGCATTATAATGAGAGACGTACAGACGTAGATAATTGTATCGAGTTCTTCGGTGAGCTTACAACATGTCTAGAATGGCGTAATTTTACGACCTGCACGATAGTCGTTACAGTTAGATTAATTGCTGTGGTTATTGAGTAATCTTTATATTTGGATTGTGTCATCGAGACTTGATTGTTACAGTGTAACATTATATATCAAGAATTTAGATTGTTACCACATCATAACTTATGCATCGTAATTATAAAGAGGAATTATTTGAATTAATGTGGATAAGAGAAATATTGTTGCAGCATGGAGTTTTCTGTTGCTGATCCGTTCACTTTATCAGCAATTTTTCACGATAATAAAAGTCGTGATATATTAGAATTTAATTGAAGCTCGATTCCAGAAGTCATCAATGATAGAATTATCATTGATTTATAATAATCGCAACACGCGCAGCGCAAAATCACTGCAGCACCCGAAAGAGAGAGAAAGAGAGAGAAAATTTGTTTGCGTAATTACTCATCTTACGAACTTAATGAATCAGTATCTGAATGAATGGATGTTGCGTGGGTGCGAGAGAGAGTGCGTACTTAAAGCGTCCCCCGCGAGGGAAAGATTCGCCCGTCAATTTATCTCGAATACGAACTTGTGTACAACATTTATCGATATCGACCCGTTATCGTCAAACATAATACGCGGGATTCGCGTATCCGGAATATGTATATACATATGTGTTTTTATGCGCGAACTTTGAACTACAAATTCGAGCAACTCTTTTCTGGACGTTTGTTACAAGTTTTTCGAAGCGTTTCAAAAATACATATCTTTATTCCTGAACTTCCGATCATTATGTACATTATGCAAATAATTTTTTTCCCTTTCGGATATTGAATTCGACGCGCGCGATGATAGCTATTCGCAGGAGAAACCCACCACCCGCGCGTTCCTGCACTGTCACCGGAGTTGATGATCTCTCGCTATCCTCGTCTGTGATTTCAGTCGGCCGGACACGATGGCATCTGGCGGTTAAAAATATTTCTTCCGCGGACGTGCCGCAGAGGCGCGCGCTTTTTGTTCGGTCTCCTCGGGAGAGGCGCGGATATAGTCGCGAATCTGTGCGCTTCGCAAAGTAATTATGCCGGGCGGGAAGTCTAGGGACAGAAATACTTCGCGTACCGAGAGCGCGGTGAGCGTTTGCGCCGCAACAACGGTGAGCCGCGACGACACGACGACGACGACGACGACGACGACGAGCGGCGCGCGTTGCGTGTGTATACGTGAACGCGTACAATGTCGACGCGTAGACAATAGAAATAGAAAAGTGACGCGATATACTCGGGGTATATTCGGGAAGAGAGAGGTACAGGAAGGGAGAGCAACGGACTCTCAAGCGAGATTTCTTCGCCCGATCGCCGTACACTGACTGATTTGCGACGACTGACAATTGTGACCTATGAGATTGTTATCTGGCACATCATACGTCGCTGTGCCGTAAACATATCTTTGCTAAATATGCGCCATGTTATTTGTTTCACAAGCGTGCCAAGCTTAATTTTAATTTGGAAGATTGGTAAAAATACAAAAGCATGTATCTTCTTTTTTTAGAAATTCATATTTTAAGATGTTACAGTATTACACAATTTTTTATCAAAACACAGAGTGCTTTTTATTTGTTTGAAAAAAAAATGGAATTTTGACTTTACACCTTTTTATCACAATGGCTTACGGTATGATAATTAACGATAATTCATAATTTTTGCATTTTGAAGAGAACAAAGAAATATTAAATTCTTTATAAAATTTTCGATCACATTGCAGATGAGCAATTCGGCGCTCCCTGGCTTTATCGCATCTGTGGGGTCATACAATGAACGATGGACTTTCGACTAATCGTAAAACGACTAGTCTTCTTCCCGATTGAATGGGACGCGTGTCTCGTCGAAATTTGATGACCCGCGTATTCCGATTTATTGTACTTGGATCTTTGTATGATCGTGTGTATGGCGCTGCTCTGGTCGAGACATCACGCTCGCGACACATGCGCTCGTAGTAAACAGAGCACGTGGTCTTTGGCGAGCCCCAATCCGCCGCGATTTGCGATTCGCGCGAAGGCACGTGTGCACCCGCATCGCCAAGCGGCCGCACGCGTATGCGTAATTCCCTCGCGGGCATATCTCGCGCGAGCTCCCGCAAAAGTGCAAAAAGTGCATCGAAGATGTATGCAACAATTATTATGCCGACAATAATCGCCATTGCACACACATTGTAATACCCGCACACTTGGCGCAGTACATTATCAGCGCCCCCACTATTTTTCTCGTTTGTGATTTGCATAATAGGCGGTAATATGTATCGAGTGCGGAGCAGATATATCAACATAATAATTCTGATTTTTTCGATACCGCGCCTATTGATGAGATAATTCGATACGCAAGAATTAAAAACGGTATTATACTCTGTTTTTCCTTCTTTTTTTTTAATTTTGTGCATAATAACAATTTTATATATACTTTTTTTTAAGACACGATTTGAGATAGATTCGTGCATAAATAATAGAATTAATGCTGAGAATTAAATATTAATATTGATGAGAAAATATTAATATTGACATTGATCTGTCTGCAAAGATTTGATCGATCTATATCGCGGATTGAGGAATCATAGATTCCGACACCGTTACGCAACACGTTTCTCACACAAATATTATCTTTATCTTCACAAATATTATCTTTGTCAAAAACTGACTCGCGGAAACAAGAACCGAACTATCTTTAAATAAGACAATTTTATTTTAAGGAGACTATTTTTTTCGTAATATATATTAATGGTTAAAAATATTAATATTGTTCAAGACGTTAATTTGGCTCCCGGAGATTAAATGATGGATAATCCAAATCAACACATACAATTATAGATACCGTTTATATTTGATCTGAAGGATTAATGTTCGGAATCAATCTTTGATCGATCAATCTGCATATATTGTGGGGGTGGATTGCTCGCATAACTCTCGGATGATCTTTACGCAACGCATTATATAAATATTATCTTTATCCTTGCGATACAGTTAGCAGCGTCGAAAACGATGACCGATGACAGTCTCACTGTCATTATTTATTTCATAACTTTACTATACATTGCTCTCGTGTTCCGAGAAGATGCGCGCGACATTCTCAGCGTCGTAAATCGTTCTCCATTATGTGACTAACAAATGTCCGTGTAACGCGCAGCAATAAATCACCCCTTGTAATTATATACATCACAGAGGGACGATTTCGTACGCAAAGTGACATATAAAGCGCGCTTTCTCGAGTTGAAAAGTCGTTTACGCTTAAAAGTTATTACCTCTGACGTATAATGTTATATGCACTTCCATTTTGCATGTCAATCGTGCAGTTTAAAAATATAGGTCAAATGCGCTAATGAAAGATATCATCGATGCGCCGTATAAAATGCACGATTTTGTTATAAGAGGAATTAATGCAAATTTTACTTGCTCAACACGCGATATACGGCATTAATTTGAAGACTTTATTTTGAAAAAAAATGGCTTGAAAAATAACCCGTAAATCGGGGATTCAAAGTCGTTAATTTCTTCCAACAGGCAAATTATTTTCCTCGGACACGAAATCGCTTTCGCGACGTCTGCGCGCCGCTCGAAATGCGGTGAAGGTTCGTCCCGCTTTTCATCGAATGCCGATCGACAAAACCGCGTGTCGCGGTCGTTCCTGACCTCGCAACCTCGCTCGCGTTTGCAAAGCGAAAGATAATCGGCTAACGTTAGCCGTCTCTCTTTCTTTCGTTTGCCGCGTCTCCCGCGCGTGCTCGGTCACTCGATTAATGGAATCTCGTTCGATTAATGGAAAGATTGTTGCGACACGCCAGCGAGTGCAACAATAATTCTCGCACGATAATTGCGCCTCGCGCCCGGTTATGTAAGTTTCGTTCCTCAACTTGTCCGCTCGCAGATATCGACGACGGCGGCGGCGACGCCGCCGCCACGCCGGGAGACGGCCGGCCGATCGCGCGATTTGGATTTAGATTTGGTAATTTGTAGACGGAAATGAATGGACGAACTTGGGCTAGTCCGTGTCTAAATTAACTCCGCGCCAGATGGCAGATAGTTTAGACGCCGCGCCCGCCGGGGTCGTTCGGGTGACGTAAGGAGTGATGTCGCTTCGTCGATCGCTCGCATGATCTTCCATCTGAAGATGCTGAAGTTTAACTCTTTTTTTGCGCTGTCAACAAACAAGATAAATCATATAAAGGCTTTATACGAATAAATTTTGATCATTTGGACGATCTCTTCGTGATATATAAAAAAAAAGCGAGCTGTATCATCAAGCGTCTAAAACATATTTAAAGATCGGCATTTTTCAACGCCGATTCAATCCTCCCCCGCCCTTGCTCCCCATGTACAGGTGTATAACCCAATCGAGCAGCGGTTATACACGCGACGCAAAACAAAAAAAAAAAAAAGGAAGAACAGCGAAAAGACAAAAAGAAACTCAAGCAGTCTCTCGTTACGCTTGTGTTGCAGACTGAGGATGTCCTCAAAGAGGAAGTCGCCACCAACGAAGCTATCGGAGGGCGGGGGCGGTGCGGGTACAGTGGCAGGCGCCAACGAGGAGGAGGAGGACACCTCGCCGGTGGCCGGTTCCGGTGGCGAGGCAGCCGTCGTCGTCGGTGAGGAGGGTGCCGCCACCCCCGTCGACATCGAGGAGTGCTATTCCCATCAGAGAGGCGGCGAGTGCGAGTCGTCCGGCTGTTCGTCGCCGGCGACGACCAGCGAGCCGGATCTGCGCGACTCGCCGTCGCCCTCGTTGAATTCCCTGCGTACAGCCAAGCGGCAGAGGCTGCTGTTCCTATCGAGCCAGGAGACCCTCGCGCCTTACCACCACCCCCATCATCATCACCATCACCACCACCATCACCATCACCACACGAACACGTCGTCGTCGTCGGGCGGTGTATTGGAACCGGTGAGTTCCTCGGAGTGCGGCTCGCCACCTACCCTCCTCTCCGTCGACTCCTACTACCCTCATCATCCTCATCACAACAACAACAATAACACCGTCACGCAAAACAACAATAACAACAACAACAACAACAACGGCAGCGGCACCGTCGCCGCGGGCAGCAAGAGATCCATGGACGACGTTCTCAAAAGATTAACGTGCAAGATGAACAGCGAGTCCTTGTCTATCCAGGACGACACCACCAATACCAGGCGGACGTCACCGCCGCTGTCTTCCACACCAACTGGCCACAATGCGCATAGGTTAGTCCAGGTGATATCAAATACTAAGATAGAAAATTGGGCAAACGGAGCTCTTGTACGGAGCTTCGTTCTATTTCAAATTGTCCGAAATGGGACAATTAAAAAAAAGAATTTATTACTTGATTTTAATGAACGAAAGTAAAATTAATTCAGTAGTTCTTTTGCAAAATATTCGAATAATAGTTAATTTGCTCGCGTATGATCTATGATATCTAATAAAAAATATTCTCATAGTTATTTTTATTGGAATAAATACGAAAAATGCTTTTGGAATTTTCGGTGCTGTTTAATGGATCTTTCTAATTGTCACTTTAGGATTCGTGGCCCTCTTTCGCTTAATATTGGTCTGATTGCTATTAATGCGGTCAGGAAGTATCTGCTGAATGGTAGGAAATGAGAGCAGTTCACTGTCGAGAACTTCTTCCCATTTTCCCGATCGTTCCGACTCCGCGACGATTAATGTGTTGCAGATTCCGCGTCTCTCTCGATAATCGTCTCTCTTACGCAACTTGTGTATGCTATTTTAATTATTCTATGTCGACATTGTAAAACATTGTAACAGTGCACTATGGCCAATATCACACTGTTGCAATATCTGCAGTATAATGCGCCACCGTGTCGCCGAGGTTATCATATCTCTCCCACTTACATAACTGATTAATATAGTATAATGGCAAATCGGAGGCACAGATGTAGGTTTTTACAAGTTACGAATGAATTTTTGCTTGTGAAACTTGGTTGAAGGCTGTAATTGAAGCATACAAATATTTATTTGATTTTTATCTTGCTTTTATAATGAGGTATTAATTGCGATGCTATTGCAAATATCGTTGTTTATCGGCCAGATATCTCGATATCACGGTTAGTGATCAAAATCACAGTAAAATTTAACATATGTAGCGCTGATGTTATTTCAGCAATTTAATAGCAAGATTTAGTAATTTAATAGCATACTAATTTTTACTCGGTGAGAATTTTGATACATTTTTAATTAAATAAATATATATCTTAAAAAATATTAGTTAAAATTTCTCTATAAAAATAATTAAATCAATGAAAATTTAATGTTTAGAAAAACTCTTGAGGAGAAAAAACCTTCGAATTTCGTCTGTAGAATCATTGATATTTTTACGAATATAGCTTACTATGTGACATTTCATATTCTTCATCATCCGATGTTATCACCGGAAATTAGACCGGCAGCTATAATTTTGTTTCCTGAAAGAAAAGACCACTGTGTCGTTTCTTGCTTCAATATTCTCAAGGCCTAGTATCTCGAATACGGTAACACATGCAGCTAATGAACAGGCAGGGCTTAAAAGGGACTATTGTCCCGAAACCATGAGGTCAACCTAGCGGTCTTTTGAAACTGATCTCTATTACCATACATTCAGTTGACAATAACCAGTAGCCCAAGAACAACAGAAAGAAGTATAATGAATGCGGTAAAACATAGTTCAATGGCCGCTATCAAATAAAAGAAATTAATTTCTGCAATCTACCGATAACTAAATAATTTTATTTTCTATTTCATTACATTAAAAATTAACAATTTTTAATAATCGTTTTATTTTTTAATTTCCGAAAAAGTTTATATTAACTTAATTGTGGAACGATTATATGTTTCTCGTTGATTTTAAAAGTTTTTTAACGCATAACGAAGAATATTTTTATTTTCCATCGGAACGGATAGTTTATTTTAGCCAACTCTGCAATACTTAAATTATGCATTACGTATCCCGAAAAAATCTGCAACATGTGTGCAAATGAATAAAACAATCGTTTGCCTTTCAAACGATTGCTTTGCATCAATAATATCGTAATTGCTCTACATAGATAATCAGATCTGTCAATGAATTGATTCATTGTGTCGAGGTAATGACGATATCGCATAATTTTTATTTCCCATTTTACTAGAAAATTGCTCATACAATATACTAGTCGTACAAAGTTGAAAATACAAGTATAAACTGTTTGCGCGTAGCTAATTGCGATCCTTGGTGTGTTATAGACGATCGCACGATAACGCTGCTATAAATTTACGCGTGCTTTTTGTTTCCTCTTTATGCCGCAATACTATCGATACATGCATTTTTTTTTATCGCGATATTGGATCTAGGAATAGATAATTTAAGTGTTTATGCAAATTGTTTGTGGCACAGTCACAAATTATAACACACTTCCTATTTTCCGTTTCTGTTTTCGCAGCCACTGAGCTGTCATTAATGACACAAAAAAAAAAAAAAAAAAAAAATACGTATCTAGTCCGCTATTACGACATCAGATTTGCGTGGAATAATACGTGACAAAATTACACGGAAAATAACAATGTAATAGCGGAATTCTCTGCAAAAAGTGTCTTCCCTCGAGCTACATAATGTGCAACGCAATGTCTTACGTTGTCGTGGAGTCATTGAAAGTAAACGAGTGAGCTTGGCAACGTGGAGAAGCGGTAGCACAGAACTGTGCCAGTCTGCTGCCCACATCGAGTAGACGGCGGGCCAAAATTCTTCAAAAATTCAGCCAACAGTACAACTTGCACTTACGTTGACGTCCACCTTCTTTTTGGAGCGCGTTCAACTTGACTTCGCGTATCGAAATAACATGGATTCGATTTAAAAATATACGGCCAACGGCTCACGATGTTGTTATCACGATATAATTGTACAGTATCCGCGCGCAAACACTTAATACCATTCGATTCGTTTCCGGGATAATTTCATCAATTTATTCTACGAACGCACTAGAGACGTGAATCATTAACAGATTAATTTTCTATTCAGTTCGCGCGAAGATAACTCCGATGTCAAGGGTTAAGAACCCGGCGCGGCCAAGTACATAGTGTATCAAATTCGCTCAAATTTGCTCCCGAACATTCGGACGTACAGACAGCTGTAACAACATTATTATATAAAGCGTCTCAAATCCGTACGTCATATATGCACTACTGACGTATCGCGTGCGAATCGTATTATGAGCGCGCGCAAAGCATTCGGAGATACGAGTGACTAGCGAGTAGAGTTATAGGGTGGACAGAAATATCGAGCATTACATTAAGCTCTCAGCTACTCTAAATATAGTCGGTATTGGATAAAAATCCGTGGAATAACCGTCGCATTATGAACTGGCGATAACTTCGATACATAAAAACCCTCTGATATTTTGGGCGATGGAGAGATAAAAATTTTCATCGACAGTCAGTTTAATAGTGTAACGCTGTTAAAACGCGGATAACCGACCAAAGTTATAAAAATGCAGGCTGAATTTTTGGAAAGTCAGAATATGGAAATGCAGCGGTTATATATGCAAATGCATTATTAAACTTATTGAGTTTTATTCAATAGATCATAAAATAGATGCGTTCTATTTTGTGAATTAAAATTTTTTTAAATCGGGTAAAAAGATTGATAGATAAATAATTTAGCAATTTATATGCGCATTACAGGATAATAGTTTAATAATCGAATGATTGGCATTTCTAGACATCTAATTATCAATATCTATATTTAATAATATGAGCCGTATAATTTTGATGAATTTACTACTATAAATCGAACGAGTCTTCCATGAAGATCTCACATGTGAGTCTTGGCGATGCAAGGTGCGAAAATCTCTTTATTCTTATTGACTTTATCTACGATCCATGTGCCGTCAATTTATCATACATTCGCGCATCCGCTAGCCTACGTACATAAAAACACGTTTGTGTGTGTGTGTGTGTGTAGAGAGTAACACAAAAGAGACGAGGCGACCATTTATCTTGGCTCGCGCATGAAATTAAGCCCTTCGAGTGTCTTAGCGTGCGATAATAATAACAGGGGAAAATCTTTCTTCTTATTTCTGAAGGCAGCAAGCACGAACGAAATCCGTCGCCGAGTCATATCATTATCAGGCTAAAGAAAGTCCGCGTGGAATTAAAGCCTTTCGCGAAGCCGGATGCGCGCTTTCGCTAACTGCCGACTGAATAAGAGAGTTAAACGCTCGGAAAGTATTCAAATAATACACTCTGTTTAATTTCAACGAAGTACTTATCTCTCAAACTAAGTAAAGGTTCAGTTCTTATATTCTATATGTTTTTCATTTAAACGCATGAAACCGGAAACAAAATTATAAAAATAATATGATCTGACATAATGTTGCAATATTGCTCTTAGCTTTGTCGCTTCACATCATTTATGTATATCGTAATCGTAACATTAATCGTTGACCCTGTGAAGAGCTGTGCTGAAGCCCGCTGAGTGATGCTGGCCTATATTTCGCGTAGTGTGAGCTTTCTTCATAGTCAACGTCGTCACCCTCGTCGTCCTCGCTCGCACAGACTTTGTCCGAGCGGTGGCCGCCCAGGCGTTGCACAATAAGCCTGTATCACTTATTCGCGGTCCATTTTCTCCGACATAAAGGCGCACAAGCTCGAGGCTGGTTCCGGGCGGGTGCTCGAGGGCCGGGAAACGGACGGAGGGAACAGGGGGGGATTGATGCGTCCCATCATGGACGCAAACACTCGCTTCGCCCGTGATTGCGCGGCCGCGGCTCATCTATTATTCACCTGGCTTCCAGCATCGCGTACACGACCGCTACCATCCGGTTTCAACCTAATGCATTGGAGGCTGTCTTTCTCTCGCCCTAGGAACGTCTTTTCATCGACGTATATTTCTGCTCGACAGCGTTTTTAAAAATTTTTTTTTTATTTAAAAAATTGTAATTATATCGACGATAAAAAATTATATATAATTTGTTACTAATAATAATAATAAATACATATGTTAAAACATAATTGCTTTTGATAAGACATATAATTGGCTTTTAATAATGATAAATAATTATTTACTATACATTTATTATATATAAAGCAGAAAAGTTTTATTAAATATAAAATTAAATTTATAGATACGGCAAGTTTTTATCGTAAGCATTGTTGTCGCCATACTTCGGCTTTTATCTTAGATTATAGTATTAAATCTTTTTATATGTATTCGTCATGCTTATTTTAATTATACTTTTCAAGCAGTTGAATTTTTGAGAAGCTTTAAAAAGCAAATTTCTATCTCTCTCCTTTCGTTATTGAACGAAATTGACCGTGATTCAATTACGTGTGTTACAGTGGAGGTACGACCACCGTGGCAAATAACGTGGCTCTCTCACCCCCGGATGCCGGAAGGATACCAAACACGGACGCGCAGGTACAACAGGACGGCGTAGCGGCCCTTCATAGGGTCCTATGCGCCGAGAGTTTCGCCGAGAAGGAGCGTCAACTATCGGAGATGATCCTACAGCTGCAATTGATCAGAGAGCAATTGCTGCAACAACAGGATCAGTCAAAGGTAAGCAATTTTCCGTTTATGACACTCGCATAGGCATCATAAACATTAGATTATTATAAAACTATACATATATCAAATATCTCGGATTTTTTCGGATTTTTTGCAAAATTTAAAATTAATTTTAACATCGAAGCATCGAAATAGATTCTGCTATAATAAATTTCGATTATAAGCGACCAAAAATTTAAGAATGATTAAAAATTAAACTACAGGAAAATGCAAAGGGGTAATCAAACTGTTCAAGAAAATAGAAAAGTCCTGCGGAATCTGAGATATCAAATATATTATTAGGAAATGCGTTTGAAGTAGGAAGTAGAGGATTGGAATGACAGAAAAGTCGCGTATTATGATAGGTAACGATAAAATTCTAGTGTACTGTGACAGGTGCATGATTCGATCAACTTGTCCAATTACGTCATACTACGCGAGATATCTTTTACGGCCAATGGGAGAAAAAAAAAGAATGCGTATCGTGCGCGGCCATAACGGTGACGAAATAGAGAACGACAGATCGAACTGTGTGTCTCAATAAATCGCCAGTTAATGCATGTTGATTGACGAGGGAAAGTGCATCGATTACCGTGGCATTATAATTACGCGGTTGAATCGCGGTCGTGCAGATATCACAAGCAACAGCAGAAAAATGAAAAACCCGAGTTTCCTCGACGCGATGATTGGTATGCCGTTACGACCAGTTTCCGTTTAAAAAGACAGATAAATCGCACGATAAAGTATGCACGACCGGCGACTCGACTAGAGAATTGTAGAATAATTGATAATGTTTCGCGCCGCTATGCCACTCTACGAATAATTTAAAAAAATCCACGCGCGTTCCCGCGCTATCGGAATGTTATGCCGTATTCTTCCGCTTAAAAGCATCTCCGCGATGTTTCTTGACAATAACGTCGAGACCTCTCTTCGCGATATTACCGTACTAATAGCGGCGAGTCCATTGCACCTCCGCGAGTAACAGTACACCTTTGATGCGCCTGCATCACGCCAGAGCGCAATTCGCGACCGCGCCGTCAGACGCGAGCGTCGAGGCACAATGAGATCTCATTGAAATCGCTCCGGCCTGTATCGGATTCGATGAACGCGTCGAGAGATTAGTATCGCGGCGATGACTCGCGATGCATCGCGCGGCCTCAGAAAGCGCGGGTCATCGCGTGGCCGTGCCGCAACCACGCCGTGCGGCCACCGCCGCTCGAAGAAATCGCGGGAGACCGGAGGAACCTGTCTGCCCGCAAAAATGCGAGCGCGTGCAGATAATGCCTGACGTGTATTACCGTTATTATGCCAGTCATTTACGTGCTGTGGAAACGATGTTTCTTCCCCGATGTCCCGCTAAATTCACCCGCCGGCGAAATTCTACGAATGCATTCGCGTAAATGTCCGTCATGTACGCACGGCAGGTAGAGAGGCCCACATATCTGAACATTAATATACGGAATTCGGGAGCGGTAACAACATCCGTGGCGTATAAGCATCACGAGATATTCTTCAGATCCCGCGGGCGGTCTGTCGCGATTCACAAGAAAGAACACGACGTCAAGTGCTGACACATTTTCAATTACATCAATATGCAAGCGAAAGAAGCAGAGATGCATACAATTCGCTTTCGAGTGACATGTACCATTGCATTTCATTATTGAAATTATTGCTTTTCTTTCTTTACGATAAATTGCCGTTTATCCTGATAAGTGAATATCGATTTTTTTAATACGAAATTTACTTCATACAAAATACTTCATATAATACTTACATAAAATACTTCATATAAAATATTGACACTGTGCTTTTGCAGAATTATATTTAGTAATATTTACGAATCGTTTACGTGTAAGAACGCCGGTTAATGTCGTTATACAATTTGCTCTGCGAGAGAAAGAGAAATAGGGAGAGAGAGAGAGAGACAGTCAACGGAATCGGGAGTCGTTACGATCGTCCGCAATTGCACCAATAATTGAAACCTGCAATTGGAGTAACATGTAACTACTAGAAATGTTTTAACGATAGAGATGAAGGATAAGGAAAATGTGTGATAAAATGAGTTTTCCGGTAATATGTGTGACAACCGTGTTTTGATATTTCCTGTTGGAGTGATTGTTACTCTATAATTTTATGTCGCTGTAATTATAATATTGTCGGACGAAGAATTGACCTGCTAAGTGGTTGTTGAGTAGACCAGACAGCTTCTGGAATGCGAAATAATTTTCCAAGTCTCAAATTTCTTAACCGACATTTAATTGCACAACAAATGAAATACCGATCGTATGATTGATCAAAATATATATAGACGAATAACCAATTTAGAAAAAAATCTTAAGGAAAAAGATTGATTCGATCGCTCCTTACGAGGACGTCTCGAACGAGGGTCCTCTAGGGTGAAGAACGTTCTCTCATCCGCCATTTCATCGGCGCGTAGTGAAAACGCGTTTGTCGGCGGCGTTTGCGCGCCGGGCGCCTCGAGTTGAAGCGGAAGTGCAGCGGAGGCGCCGCGGACGAGAGGGAGAGGAGGAAGAGGAAGAGAGGAAAGAAGAGACACGGAAAAAAAGACGCGGGGGGTGCGAGAGGAGAGCTTAGGAGCAACCGTGCAAGATAGATAGGAGCGAGAGCGCGCGAGAAAGAGGTAGGTGGAGTAAAAAGGCGACAAGAGAGACAGAGAAACGAGAAAACGTAGGAGGAAGGCGGTAGTCTCGATGTTCTCCTCCTCTTGGGTCGCGGAGGGCGTATAGTAATGTTCGAGTTGGCAGACTCGGGGTCGAGTGGGGGCCTCCCTCTCCCTCTGTTCCTCTCTCTTTCTCTCTCCCTCTCGCTTGTCCTCTCCTCCCGTTGTGTCTCTCTCTATCTCCATCTCTTTCTATTACCTTTCCACCTGTTATGCGACGCCGTGCCATGCTGCGTTGGCACAGGTGTGCGCGACCGCGTAGCCGGCGACAGAAACCCGCATGCTCTCCTCTGTCTCCTCAGTCTCTAGCCTTCCCTTCTCCCCGACCTTTCTCTACCACCTTTCCGCGTCCCTCTCTCTCTCCCTCTGTATTCCGCGCGTCGCCGACTCGACTCCTGTCTTTCCCGGCGAACGAGCAGGCCGATCGCGCGTGGGCGGCGAGGATCGCGTTCCCCTCTACCCTGAGGCGCTTTCACGGTCCTATCTATACGTTCGGTTGCACCTGCAGCAGGGGTAACACTGTCACGCCCAGTAGTTCGATCACAGCCGACCTGCTGCACGTCAGACTTTCTCCCTCAGACGCATTCTTTTACCTAAGGCAGCATCGGCAACGGGAAAATCGCATATTATACACGATTCTTTTTTATTATTACCGCCAACATGTGATTTTTCGAACAAACGATAATGAATTACGTAACGTATTGTCTTGCAAAAGAAAATTATTCACGAGCGAACAAAAGAGTCGAAAAGTTCTTCATTCTTGATCAAAAACTTTGAGTATATTCACGGACACCGGCATCAGTCTTTTTGCGAACGAAATTGAGCCCCTTCCCCCGCAGGCGTACGTAAAAAGCAAATTATCTCCTCTGGCAGACGCGTATATTTCTCTGAAATAAATTTTCGTTCCCCATAAATTACCAACTTGCCAAACACGCGACGCAGCTGCGCGTGAAATTAGTACATTAACACATTTCACCGTACTACTTTTATATATTTTAATAAGAATTACGGTTAGCATATTACCAATGAAATATCTACACACATACAGACGCGTGTGAAAATCTTTACGTATGATTCGAGAAAAAAATCCCTGAAAAATATTATTTATTTATTTACATTTTATCTGAACAGTTTGTTTATCTAAATAATCTTGTGACGGCCGACATGTTTTGCGAAATTTTGTTTGATTATTTTAATGCTATCTTCCTGCACTAGTTTGAATATTATTATATTGCTCGCGTAAAAACGCATTTAACGAATTATCTTTATATGCATACCTCGTAACAAAGTGTGCTTTAAAAATATGATCTTTGAGGAAGATTAACGACTAGAATATATAATAAGCATTCATAAAAAAAAAGCACCACGATTGGAATTTGCATACTGAGAAATGAATAATGTGACGTAATTATATTCGCGAAAGTTATTCGTTAAGTAATTCATTCCGGAAAATACATCATTATATATATGTAAGTGCCTGCGATTCTCCATTATTAATCATTTGTATTTAATATCTTCGTCAATAATTTAAATCGGCGGCAATGGAGCGATTTGTTAAATAAAAATATATTAGCGAGTACATAATTCGCAGTGCCGATAAATGATATTTTTTTCTTAGCAAACGTACAACAAAATTTTCAAACTATTTTGCTATATTATTATATGCAAAATATCCACGTATTTGCGTATACACATATCTCCGGACGACAATATCGTTAATACGCGCTACAACATGGTCCACAAAGGCGGGGCGAAACCGTACGGGGGCACCGCGTTTCGCGCATCAGGAGCGACAGAGGCACGAGGGGTGGCCGGTATTCGGCGCGGGGCGAGCGTGCGCTGCCGGTAGCATGTGTATACGTTCATATCCGTTTGTCCATTTGCGTATCGGCCGACGCTTTATGGGAATTAGCAGCGCATTGTGGGTCGTCGGTGGGCGGGCTGTGTGTGCATCGGTGCAAGAGACACGACCGCAGCCACGGCCGCCACCCCCGCGATCCGGCGGCAACAGCGGCGGCGGGGCTCGCGTCGGGACAGTCGAAGGGGGATGGCGCGAGATGAAAAGAGAGGTGGGCGAGGGACACAACGGCTATGGATAGAGGAAATAAGAGAGAATTGCCGTGACCCGGCGGGACGGAGGGAGAGATGATTCTCTCTCTGCACCACTGTTTGTCAATACGCGAGCGATATGATCACCAAGTATAATCACCGGCGGACCCGAGAGAGCGCGCCTGGGCTTTCTGTCAATAGAATGCTACTTTGTGACCTCCCGCGCGCCATCGACCCCGCGTTCTCTTCCCTCCCTCCCGCCGCCCGGCCGCCCCCGCATCCCGCCGCTTATATATTGTATCAAACGCATCCGAGCGTCCGCCCTCTGAAGCACATCGCCGCTCGTAAAATCCGTATCGACCACGAAGCCGGTAATGTGTACACGTACTCGACATACACACATGTGTACACACAGGGGATGCATAGAAATATACGCCGGTGTGGACCGCGCCGGGCGTTCCGTGCCGGCGAACAAAAGTGTGTCCTCCGTTCTGCATATTTGCGTAACGTGTGTTTTTGTTGCTGTTGCATGCATGCACCCCCGACTCCTGTCTGTTTTTTTGCGCGCGAGTTCACCTCACGCGCGAGCGGCTACAAAGGGAATCGCGCGCTTGCTATCGCGGCCATTGCGATCGGGATACGTCACACGGGTATATGAGTGTATGCGTGTATGTAAAAACGAGAAAATCAATGACAAAACCATTACTTGCGCTTATCCGATAATTACGGTGCGCAGGCTTTGCGCACGCATAATTAGCGGTTGTGTTGCTGGTAACTGGATGTTTAACAGGCTGATTAGCTTACATTTTATTATGTATCTCGTTACATATCGTATTAAGGTGAAATGGTACGTTCGAATTATTCGCCAAACACTAAGGAATTTAATGCGAAACGCCACAGCGCTGTTTTATTCAGAGCCAATAAAATCTATAAAACCGATAAAAACGATACAATTTATGTGACGAAATAAGACATAATGTTACATTGCATATGCTAAATAATACCGTCTTTTTAAATAATACGTATTAACATAGATCACTTTTTCAAAAACAGTTCTATAAGAAGTTATTTAACATAACATTTTTACAGGAAATATGAAAATTTTTGTATTTTTCATCATTTCTTTATCCGAGTCACATACACATAGAGCCACTCATCGTCAGCCCTCTTGCTTATACCTCGCTTACACCGTACGACCCCCCGATTCTGCCTCCGCTAACGAAGCTTCCGCAAAGTGCGCATTATCACCGCGTCGCATCGTCGCAGCGATTTTTGTAGAGCGCGATTCGGTCTGCCGTTAAACAGGCTAAACGAGCGCGGTCGCGTTCCCGTCTCTGTGCCTCTCCATCCGCTTTTCGAGCGAGAGACGCTGACTACGGGCGCATCCGCGCGCGAACACCTATCTTCCTTCCGTTCGGTTCGCCCTTCGGGTTCGTCGTCGTCGTCGGATGGGAGCTGTGCCGCCGCGACGACCTGGTCGGTGTATCTTTTCGAGCGATCAAAGAATTATCGCACTCGAGCGGCAGCCCAACAGTGTTTGCCGTTTGATCGTGGGGCAACGACGCGTAACTTTGCGTGTTTCGCGTTATTTCACGCCGCGTTTTAAGAAAATTGCAACAATATAATAAAATAGGCACGTAAAGAGAAGCGATTGAGTGCATCCTGGGTTAACACATACATTACGATTGATTTGATTTACAACAGAATAACAACGTCCCTCTATTCGTCTCTATAGAAAATTTCTGCAGAAATTCTCTGGAAATTCTGGACACAGAAAATATGTTGCGCAAAAAGAATAATTTTTGCATTATAAAAATATTACTCTAAAGTAATACAAAATTAACGATAAATGTCACGCTTCATTAAATATTTCTCTAATTTTGACACAGATGTATGCATTTGGTTTTTATAATTCATTATAAATTTGTCGGTTATTATTAGTTAAAATGTATATCGTGATGACTGAATATGATGTACAAACAGGAATTTTTAAATTTACTATTAACGCGTTAACATATCTCTCACGTACGCTCTTTTCTCTCTTTCTTTGTGTTTCGCCTTTCATTCTCCCGTGCTATATTTGCAACCACCCCCGCTGGCTCTTTTCATTTCTGTTCTCTTCTCTTTTTGCTTTCCTCGCATCGCGCTCTCCGCGTTTTGCTAGTTCTTCTTTCAACGTCGCATCCTAGCTATTTCATTCGCTCTCCTTCCCCCCCCCCCTTAGTTTGTACATTCAATATCTTTTCCGGAGGCTCTGTCCTTCCTATGTCGTACTCAAGCATGTAATTGCAGCTAATCTTATTAAATTCGCCGACTGATGCCACTCGCTCAAATCGCGCTTTCCCCCCTCTCTCTCCCCCCCCCCTCTCTCTCTCTCTCTCTCTCTCTCTTTTTCTCTTTCTGTTACTGCTGTTTTATTCGATCTTCATACTCGTCGTAGCTTGTTTTTTCTGTTTTTCGATGATATTACTAGCTGTTATTGATTTTGAGCCGATTTTTTGTGCACTTACAAGAGATTTAGAATGCGACAATATTCTAAAATCCGGATTATATTTAAAAATCAGAGTACACTCAAAACTAATCGATGAACAGTATATATATATATATATATATATATATATATAAAACTCTCAAACTGAAAAAATGCTACGTTAAAGGATTTATGCACAACTGGGAGAATGCGCAGTGAATGACACGACATCCGCATTGATCTACAGACTCGTATGCGGCCGGCGTAAAAATTGAAAATGCTAGTGCTGCAATAATTGAAGATTTCAATCGAGTTTATTGACGCCAAAAACGCGCGTTCGGCATCGGATAAAATTGAATTACAGCTTGGAAAAAAAAAAAAAAAGAGAGAACGACACTTGTAACCCGGCCGCTGCGTTCTAGGCATCGAAAGCTGATCGGGTACCATCGGCGTAAAACGCGTTCAATCAGCTCCGTATACGTGCATTCGAACGCCCAGTATATCGGAAGTAATACTGCACTCCAAAAATCGACGATACGATTACGCGTGTACCTGTTTTCGTATTTTTTAACCGTAACTGGCAGCGGTCCGATCCGTTATTCAACGTCCGATTGAATAACCGTAACAAGGCGTAACTCGTTTTATTTTCCAATACGTTGCTACACAGTGTCTCTTTCTTTCTTCCTCTCTCTCTCTTTCGCGTATAACGGTCCACATGCGATAAGTATTATTATCAGTATAAATGTGTCAGGCGTGCCAGTATCTTGTTAATATGAATACATTAACACATTGAGCGCCTCTGCTATTACCGTCATGGTCGGTAGCCACATCGCATCTTGGTTGGATTCGCATTAATGCCGTGACGGCTGTAGCCGAGCATTAATTACGCTTTTAATTAGTGTAAAAACGCCCGTAAATATAAATATTTATGTCGGTAACAATTAATTTTAACTCAAAGAAAAATATAATTGTGAATAACGTTATCTTGAACTAAATATCTCTTGTTTTTGTCGTTTAGTATAAATGTTACCGACACGTTATGTTTAGCACAATTATATTTTTATGTTTGGAAAATGGTACTTTATCTCTCAGGATTTTTCACTCCAACATTACTTACCGCAAGTCTCTAAAATTCATCAGTCGAGTCTCTCAATATCGACATTTATTTAATGGGAGCAGAAAACTCCGATATTTCGAGCGATGCTGACATCACAATCGCCAGTCACGTGTCATCACGATTGACATTAATTCTGGCAAACTCACTCTTTTTTTCGCTTTTGGTTGATAAAATCAAATTTATCGAACGCACAATAATTCCTAATTTATTGTTCGCGACAAGAAAGTCGAGTGAAAATAGGATATTTTATATAATTGCTACTTTTTATTTATTATAATTCTCAATGCATTACGCTCTTCCTTTTTTGCTTTAAAAAAAAAAAAAAAAAAAAAACCAGCATCCACGGGTTTTTGACAGGACAGAATAAACATTTAAGTTACGTGAGTTTATTGTTGAATAAAGCCATCTATCTTGCGCGATATACATCTCTGTGGGAATTGTTTATCCTCTTGATATCCTGCTGAGTACTCCTAATCGGGCCAGTGACGGCTATTACATTAATTACAAAATAATTATGTTGTCGGCAGTTACGCCTTGAAACGAAAGAAAAGTTACGCCTTGTGCTGAGGGTGCAAGGAACGGACGCTAATGTATCTACAACGTGTCGTCCGGACCACTCGAGCGCGGCATTACGGACTCTTGGCTGTTGCTGCGCGCCAGCTCCTCAACCTCTGATTTTTCGTGGCGGGAGGAAGACCTCTCGTAATTATTTTTTCTCATTAACGCGCCCTATTGTCCACGCGCGTGACAGCAGTCGGTAACTACCATCACGTTTTAATTAAATCCACGTGAAATAAAGCGTCAATACAAAGATGAAATTTTGCGGACACTTCGTAGCTAACGAGCGCGGTAAGATCAACACAATCATTGTGGATAATAATGTCTGTGCTCGCGGAAGGATTGTTACAAAATGATTACCGATCCTGAATACAGTGTGAGAAAAAAAACACTATCACCCGGAATGATAATTATATCATTTTCCTCGCGTCATATTTTTTATAATAAGACAATGAAATTTTTACAAGCAACAATAGGTGAGGTACAAAACGCCGTCACCTTTCTTCGCTTGATAATACCATTGTTAAAAGAGCGCGGATCTTCCGACCGAACAAAATTCTCGCCGCAAGAGGGAAGATCCGTGAATATCCGCGGATGTTGGAGCGAATCGTCGCGCCTCCGTAGTCGTCATTCTTATCTAACGGCGGCCCCCACGTTGGCGACACGGATTGTTAACTGAATCCGGGAGCCGGCATTGTTCGAGGGTACCGAGCGCGCAACAGTGGTCCATTGTTTTCTCGGACACGGCTTTTCTTCCTCTGCCTTCCGATAGCTTTTTCTCTCATTTCGCGATCCGTCGCGACTGATTGTCTCTCGACTCTTCGCGACTGTGACACGCGCGCATTGTTCGCGGCTGAGATTGTCGAGCGACGCGATTTCGTCTTCTCTCATCCGATCGCCGTCCGAGTCTCATCCTCTCGTACTTCAATTCCGCTATCGTCCGCTTATCGAGGATATTGGTTTACTTCGGAGCGAGTAGGGCGCGTCTTTAAAGTTCAAGCTCGCGCGCGGCCACAGCGGCGGATATAATGCGCGTTTCGGCCACGGAGCCGAGAATAGTTCAAAGTAAATACCGTGCCGTGAGTGGTGCCTTCTAATCTTCCTCTCCTTCTTCCACGGGCGATATTCTGATTGCATTATGATCCGGCCGCGAACAGACGCGGCTCCTCGAGAGGAATACTCCATCGACGTTGATGTAATGCACGGGCGCGAGGATTGTCGCCGGTGGTAAGTGGAAGTGTCTGGTTAACCGGTTTGACTCGTGAATGATCGCCTTGCGAACGATCGCGTCGTTGATCGTGTCTGACAATGAGTAAAACGCCGGAGAGCTTTTGGCAATACTATAGCGTCACGAAGGCGTTCTGTGAACGAACGAAGAAGTGAGCGATTTTCATGATATATCTGTTTACACGAAAGTTTTGATCGAATTTCTTACAGAATTAACCACTGATATAATTAGAATCAATTTTACACATTTAAAATGTTATTTAAAATTTGTTTCCCATAAAAATAGAATGAGAGACACATGTTCTTCCTGTGAGTTTGCTATTTTGATATTTTGCAGAATTAATTAATGTAATTTGTTTCTGTCCAGAATTGAAGCTAATTTTTTGATTTCTTAATTTAAAGACTCTATCTTAATTCTTTTAAAATACAATTTAAATCAAATGAGGCTATCTTCTTCAATAGAATTTTAATGTATAAAAATCTATAAAAAAATTAATGATTATTATATCATGCTCTACTGAATAGATTAATTTATTTAAAACATAAAGTTTATATAGGGAAAACTCTTGGAAAACAACTGTACCGCTTGAAGCACTTGTGCAAATTAGCCGGAATACTTCTTGGGAACGCGGTAATTGAGCGCGCAACAATAGGCGCGGATTTCGACCGCAGTATTTAAATCTAGATATATCTCGCAGGACTACAGAATGAAGTGGAAGTAGGTACCCGGCGGGCATTGAGTGCGGTTATACTTGTAACTTGGACGGCGACCCCGTGAGAGAGAAAGAGAGTAGAGAGCAGCCGCAGGCGCTGCAGTAGTAAGAATTCTACCGCGCGCGCGGATGTGAATGAGCCCCGCAGCTGCCACATTCCTGTGTGCCATCACCGCGATTTCCTTCCATTTTCTTTACCCCTTCCTACTCTTCTTTACTCGAATATTCTGGGTAGATCTCGCGTGAGGGGTCTACGTTGAGTTGCTTTCAAGTCAATGTAGTCAAGTTTGCTCGAATAAACGTACCGTCGGCATAATTTCATTGTGTCGGCGCGATCTTGAACGGGCAAGATATATTCTTAAGGCAGCCAGTTGCGTAAGTATGTAACGTAACTTCCACACGAGCGAATTTCGGGACATCCGATTTCAATGTGTTGAGACATACGCGATAATTATACTGACTTATATAATAGCGTATCGCACAAACAATATTCTTGAAATATATATATATTTTGCGATTTGCAAATTGTAGATTCTTAAATATCTTCGATTTAATTAGCTATTTTTTAAAAGTGCGTATAAATAAAATGCATTAAATATGAAGGGATTAATGATTATCTAAAAACTTATGTATACGGAGAATATAATTAGCAATGACTATATTTTTATATTTAATCAAAATTACTTATTACTCAATTTTATTGATGTTTTATTTCAACCGCAGCTAACTCATTTTTCGTCTCTTTCCGGTTCTAGAAAGATGTAAAATATTAAATGTAAATCAAAATTAATTTACATCGGTT
Organism: Linepithema humile; assembly: GCF_040581485.1. NCBI lineage: Eukaryota > Metazoa > Arthropoda > Insecta > Hymenoptera > Formicidae > Linepithema > Linepithema humile. The sequence continues at coordinate 20,157,201 of NC_090134.1, forward strand.
GAAATCGATGAAATACAATTTTGCGTTTATATCTTCTTATCATAAATTAATCTGCAAATTATTAATTCATATTTTTACGAAAGAGAGTCGGTCGTAAGTTGCGCGTATTTTCGGTGTGTCGCGCGTGTCGTCCGAATCTTTATTTCGGTTCTCACGTTTCGGCGGCGTGTGCACGCGCAGGAGTGCGAGATACATGAGAGTGCGGTGCGAGCGAGCGCGAGCGAGTACCGGGATAAATATTGCTCCTGTGGAATGTGCATCGCGGCGCGAAGGTGCCGATATCAGCTTACGGTACATACACGCACTGCGTAAACGAGCCTTTTCGGAGCACGCGAGCGTGCAACTTGTTCGCTCTGATATGGATTCGGGTTGTTTCACTCCGCTTTATTATGACAGTAAACGATCCTAAAAGATACATTCTATGCCATATTACGTTACATTAAAGATTACACGCAATAATAACATTGAGGCCATTTCATATATGAATATATTAAATGCACGAAATGCTTTTCACCTTGCTAAGCATATCTCTGTTTATTATTTTTATGTGGAACGATATAATCTTATTGCGAATATATCTGTTACGTCTCTTGGCGCAAAAATTACTGCTAATAATAAATTATTTATTTAATGATAATTTAGTAAATAATCTAATTTGTTTCGTGTAATATATAATAGTATTTTCGTAATGTACTGCGTCTTTCGTGCCATTCGTTATGTCGCATACGAGTTTACGCAAGTTTACTGAATAAAAACAGATATTATAATTAAGCTATTTTCATCCAGTAGACTTGCGATAATTAAGTCTTTGTTGTGTAACGCGGTAGATAATGTCTATGATTAGGAATGTAAACTTGCAACATAATCGTATTTACCTGTCAGCATATCTCTATATCTACATACAATTATTCCGCTAAAATCGTATTTAAGAATATTCAATAATGTGGCATATAATTTTTTTCTTTCGCAACAATTGCGAAAAATTCCTGCAAGTTTGCAATAGATCAAGCAAAAGAATGTCCTCAGTGTTATTAATTGCCGCTTCCACTTGCATTTTACAGTATGTCATCTTCTTGGTTTCCAAGAATAATTCTCTATCTTTAATGCATGAAATCAGCATAGTGGATATAACAAACAACAGTGCTGTCTATTATATGTGTAGCATGTAATGAATAGCAGATTGCATGTCACCGCGTAACGTACGAAAATCTAATTAATTTGCATTAATATTATACAAGATCTATTTCCAAGAATATATATTGATTAGTGGATACTGTTTCTGAAATCTAGCATTTCTGAGTACTCGGTGCTGTCTTGAAAATTATTTGTGTAAGCCGCATGAGGAAATCTATGTTTTCTCGTAAAACACAAGACCGCGAATCACATTAATCAACAATCATCAATTTTTCTTAATGCAACGATAAATGCTACCGAGCATTTCTGTTTAATGACGAAAATCTTGCACAATCGTCTCGCATGCACACAATGCGCGTCGACGGTGCGATGAATTAGAATCGCGGTTACGCCGCACGGAGAAGAGAAACGAGAGGATGCGCCGTGGCACGTGCATCGTGCGCATTATTCTCGTTTCTCGAGTGGTCGAACCCGGGTCTTTCTCGCTCTCTCTCTTTCTCTCTCTCTCTCTCTCTCTCTCTCTCTCTCTCTCTGCAAAGCGAGCGTCGAACATAGAAGAAGAAAGCGGGTTGAAACGAGCGGGAAGATACGCGACGAGAACGCGTGCAAAAGAGCGAGAGGAAGAAGCAGTCCCGCCACGTGTGTGCAGCCATAACATATATGTAAAATTAATTAAAGTCGACGGATGCGAAGGGAGCTCTTTATCGCACCCTACCTCAGTTCAGAGACTAAGGGAGAGTGGGATGAGGTAGGAGGTACGTACGCGTGTATTGTGATAACTTCTATCGCACTTCTTCTACTAAGTTCGTCTTCGTCTTCTTACCGCGCTTCTCCTCATCATGCACGCTACTTCATGATCTTCCGATACTCTTCACCGAGATTGTTAACCAGAGGAAGTGTGGGTATGCGTGATAATGCGGCCGCTGAAGACTCGATTTGTTAGGAATTAATCATCTTCCGACTTGTATATAAAGAATGCTTAAGATTATCTCATAATATTGCTTTGATACGCAGGAAATTAGTAAATACGATAAACAAGAGGTTAAAATTTTTTTAAACATATTATGCATATTTTATGCAACAGAAAATTATTTACAAAAAATATTTTTAAAAAATTGGTTTAAATTGACATGCAACATCGATAAATTTATGTTTTGTAAATGAAATTAGAATAATAGCGTAACTGCATGTGTTATGTTCACGGGTTTTTTTTTTTTTTTTTTTTTTTTTTTTTTTTTTGCGTTACCGCGGATGTGACAATTTTAGCTGCACTGTGACGACCGATTCAGCCGACCGCGCGATATTAAAGACTCGTGAGCGAAATAATATGCTGTACTTGGCGCGACGAAACGATGCTCCTTCATCTCGCGAGCTGGGAAGCGCCGTTCGTTGACACTAGCGTCGCAATATAAACCGATCGAGGTGCCGAAGTGGTGCGGTGACAGTGTCTCGTAGTTGTCGGCGCACTAGAGATAGAAGGGATCGCTGAGGGATCTCTTCTCGGGAGGGGGTGACCGTTGATGGGAAACGCCGACGATAGAGACAAAGGGAAGAGTGCCGGAGCGATTCTCGCAAGAATGAAAGGGGAAGACTCGCAGGATCTATCTCTCTCCGTCGCTTGAAAGAGACGAATCGTGCCGAGGGAAGCGACGCGAGAAAAGAAGATACGGCGGCACAGGAAAGTAAGAAGGAACCGGAGGAGACAGCGACGCGATTGCCCTCTTGCTTGCCTCCAAGTTGATGGGGGTTGCTTTGGACGCGTCCCGACATACCCCTGGTCCCGGGGGACAAGCCGCACACCACCTTACCTCACCTTACCACACACGATCCTGTCGCGAAAAGAACTCCCCGGCGGGCGTAAGAAGCCGAGGACAATAATCCTGCTGACAGCCGGCTCATCGTCGTAGCTTATTTCGATCCGCGACGGTCTCTGAGCCGTTAAGAGGAGCGCTGTCATACACATCGTAATATCAGATTTTAATGCCATTAACGCGCACTCGCGTATCGACATTGTACGAGGCTTATGAATGTGTATGCGTGCAGGCGAAAACGTTAAAAAGAATACGCTCGAACGATTTTGTTATCCGTCGAGCTGCGAAAAGATTATTTCCTCAATGTAAAATAAATCTGCAGCAATAGCATCTTTTGCTTAACGAGAGAAATTCAACCAGATATGGTAATTATAAATATATTACTATTCAGAGGTCACGAGATATGTATTTAACGTACAATGTTAAGCGAAGAGATAAAGATATCTCTCTAGCTAAAAAAAATAAAGATATGCATAAATAAAATCGCTTACGCAATGAAAAGTCTGAGATTTTTTTAAATTCGATAAATGCGAAGCGACAATATTTAATCTGTTTTTGCGGCAATACGTCGTTCACGGCGGGCTGCGAAAGTTGCGCATTTTTTTATTTAAAACACCGACAAGACGTAATCCTTATATTCTCGGGATCTTGCGGGGCCACCCGGCGTGTTCCGGTAACGGGATATTCAAATGGCTCCGGGCTGTAGGTGTTAACGGCGAGAAATTCGCCGTGTTTACGGCGCTGGTCGCGTGCACCGCGGCCGAATGTCGGTGCGCGCGGAATTTCCGACGTCCGCAGCGGCGCTAAGCGGAGTTCGAACACCGGGGTTACTGTCGCGTTCGGTATTCGTGTCAGTTGGCATCGGTGTAGAACGCGTGCAGAGACGAATCGTAAAAGATGGGAGAATGTGTCGTTGAACACCGAGCGGGCGATACTGTGTGCAGTTTAGGGCGATGAAACGCCGGCGCGCTTATAAAGTATTTCCGACGCCGTTAACGTCGCGCCGCGTTCGCGCCGCGCGCACCGCCTAACGATTTCATTTGCCATTAGCCTGAAACTCGTATTACGAATTTGTCAAAATGCACAGAATGTATTCTAATGCGTCTAAATGCGTTCTATTTGCGAGCGATTATCAGTCGTTACGTTCACATCGAAAGCGACAGATGTGTGCGACGAAGATGCAATTTTTAATCAGCGAGAAGACTAAACTATCTGACAATTTCTTAATTGACCATTCACTGTCGCCAATTATCTCAATGTGTTTCCCGGAAGGAGAATTATTGAGCAATAATCTAACTATTGGTCAATGAGATATCAATGGTGCTGCGTGTCCGCATGAGATTCGCGACAGCAGAAATCTTACATAGTTGACTCCGCATGCATTATCACAATTGCTCGCAGAACCGATGACGTGACTTGAAAAGGAAACAAAGTCGTCTTTGTGATCACGATCGAGACGCGCGCTTCGTAAGCGGATGGCGGATGGCTCGTTCATTCTGCCGATAATATCGGCGAGCCGATATCGGTCCCGACGCGGCAAAGGGAATTATTAATATTAGCGGTTTTCGCGAGAAACCGGTCTGCGCCGATGATCGGCCAATTTGTTTATCCGCCGACGTGGAATATCAAAAGATTAGAGGCGGCGAACGGAAAATAAACATCGGCCAATAAAGAGATCCGAAAATATCCGTCTGTATCTTTACACACGGTCCGCTGGACCGGCCTGATCTATGATTATGGATTTCGTGAGAGGTCGACGGCAAACTCGTGTCTTTTGACGATCGCGGGAAATGTGTTTTCTGCACCTTTTGCAGCCCCGAGAAAGGTACATAAATCATGTATCGTGCGCACGATGCCATCGAAATACCATGCATAGGATACATTATTGTTTTTCTTTCGTCTAAATTTTCTTCTGATTAAATGCATGTAATAAGAAAAATACTAGACAGACAAAAAGTGCAAAAAATAATTTATAATGTATGAAAGTTAAATTTAATATGTACGATCGACAATGATTCGAAATAAAAGCAATTCGTGTGTACAATTTATCATGTTACATGTAATCTAGTTAATTGAGTAATAAAAGAAACGGTTGTTTTCGACGATTAGATTACGTATATACTGGTAGTTTACATGTGGAGTCTTTATTTATATCCAACGAGATAGGAAATTCACTGTGGCACACGTGGCATAATAGAATTCAATTGCAGGGATACAAATGACATCAACGAGATCTATCAGATTATTAGATTACGCGAAGAAAAAAGCCGTAATCCTGCGTGAATTATCATATAACATGTCTTATGAAGAAGTATTAATACTTGATGAGATGATAATCATGGCAATTTTAAAAATAATTTGAAAAATTATCGATGTAAGATCTATTAATAAAATTACGCGGAAAATCCACTTGAAATGACCAACAACGGTAACTTTCATTAAAATTAATAACGATGTTTGTGGGACATATTTCTATCTAATAATAACACTTCCCTCGTCTGCACCGATTTTTGTCCTACATTGTCAATGTCTGCATTATGCATCGTCCATCGCGATACGATTTTGCGATGAAAGAGACGGCGGACGACTTTCGAGAGGACGGCCGGTCGCATCACGGCGACGTACCCGCGGACCGTCTATACACCTCTCGCTACACTCGAAGAGCGGCGCCACGAAAATACCGGCTTCCGGTTGCCCTAGATTCCCGCAATTCACGGATCCCTCTCTTTCTCCCTTCTGTCGTTGCGACGCCGGCCCTGTACAAAAAGAATCCCGTTCAAAGCGCTCCATATATATATAATTTATGTATCCACAAACCGCCCTCTGTGTGTCCGTTGGATTCCGCGTCTCTCTTTTAAAATTCCATTAAAGAGTGTAGCGGCGCTTTTTTGTTGGCTCCTCGTTGTCTCCGCTCGTCGCCGCGAGAAGGGCCGGTCCTCCCCTTTCCTCTCGATCGATTATTCATAACGCGGTGCATTTCGGGCGAAGGCGATCGCGATAAAATCGCACCGATATCCGAGGACGACCCTAATCCGATCTGCGGGGCCGTTCACGCCGGCGCGCGCTCTTGGCAGCGCGACGTAATTTTAGACAGTACCCGCAGTGACAGTCTTTATAACGCACGTGAAGTATGAACCACTTCCGGTGGATCTACGTCATGTCCTCTTGCACTCGCACTCCAGTGGCTCCGATTCTAAATCTAGACAAGCGAATTTCGTGGCCTTTAGCCCCGCATCTCGCGCGGCGCATTTCGCGACGACTCGTGGATGCGATGCTTGCAAAACGCATTGTCGGTACTGTTAAATAAAATCGCGAGAGTTTCGAGATATATCGTCGATCTAACTATATTTCTCCCCGTTACAATATTCAAATGTTGCAGATTAACGTGGAATTGCGATGCATCGAGATAGCAAGCCGGGTTTATATGTTTAACAGATATATAATGCGTCTGCAATATATAATTTTAATTAATTTCTTCGCGATTTTACACAGCGCACAGCTAATTGAGATATCAGTGCTTTCTTCCGCGTCACACGGATTCCGCTTGACTGATGATCCGATAGATAATCGGGCGAAGAGCGATTACGGGGGTAGGTATGTTTCGGTAATTGCGTGGCTAAGTTTAGGCGGTGCAGTTGGCGTCAATGCGCGGATGCATATTCAGAACGGAGCTCCTCATATTCTTATGCTCACTTACTAAACCGCCGCGTCGCGTGTGGATGTGAATGTGAATGGAACTTGCTGGCACCCCGCCTGTTTATATTTAGCCACTGTGGGCGGTATAGCTGTCACGGATACGTATCATCGGCATAACTGAACTGTGCAAATGAATAATGAAGTTCCAGTCGCTTCTCCCTCGGCTCTCTCTCTCTCTTATTCTCTTTCTCTCTTCCCCACTTCTGTCGCCCATTATAGTTGCCGCGAACCGAAGACGTTACCCGAATTGGCGTTACCCGGGTCGCCGCGTCTCATTGTCTCGGTGGCCGATTCTTCGCGTCGCCGAAGGCAAACGCGACATGTGGTCTCAATGAACGCATATGCGCGTACGCTCTCGCAGGGACATAAACGCACAGTTCGGCAGCCTTTGAGCGACTCGCCGTGCCGACGCATCGTAAAAGATTGTAACATCAGCGACTACAGAAAATGGAGAACATGGTCACATGATACTCTCAATCCGAATGTCATGATTGCCTTGTTAGTTCCGTGCTTGATGCTTAAAGCAACATATATATATATTTGCTTTTTTATATGCGAAATCCAATTCCCGTGCATTATCGAAAGTAGGTGAGGTAATGTATCGGTTAATTAATATCAGAAGTCTAAAGAAAAGATAAATAGTGATAAATTTTTATTAAAATATTATTTCGATAAAAGTGGAATTAGTTTCTCCTTCCTAAAAGAACGTAATATCTCGATTTCTTTTTAAATCATAATTTAAGGATAATCGATATTTTAATTAATTAAAATTTATAGATGAAACTGTACGCAAATGTAAAGATGAGAATATTAATTCCTCGATCAATCTCGATTAAAGTTAAACATTGGTGCAAGCTTTATTTCTAGCACGGCTAAAAAGCACACTGTAATCAACAGAAACCGATTGACACATATATTAATCGACTTCTTGCCCGTCACACATTGTAATCATTTCGCGCGTCATTATCTGTTAGAAAATCCGCAAAGACCAATAAGAAGTATCCGGCAATGGCTAATTGACACGGAAGGTCACTGCTTATCGCCGCTTGCGTAACACCGCGTGTTTTGCACGGATTTTTGTGTCGCTGTCCGACGACAGAAACTCAGCCCGCAATTTTTATTTCCGCCGCGATTTATATTTACAATGTGTGCCGGCCAATGTTTTCCGCCGACTTTCTACGCCTCGATGATAAAGCTTTGCCGGCAGAAGCCGTTGTCGATCGTAAATCATTTTCCGCGATCCACCATCGAGCGTCGAGAAATTAATAATCGCGGGAAGTCGGAGAAGGGCGACACGAGTGCATCCAGCGTCGCGCGCGCGTGTGACGTCTCAGCTGGTGCACAGGCTGGATGAATAAACGTCTTCCTTATCGTCTAAAATAAACTCCACGCGTATCTGGATCGTAGCCAGGACTTAGGAAAGTACAATGATATTCGTCGCGTAAATTGTTACGTTCCTATGGAGGGTGAATCGGATACTCGTCTAAATCCGGCATGCAATTAATGCTATTAATATAATGTTCATCGCAAAAAAAATTGCTGGCGATGCACTTTGCTAGCTGAGATCTGCTTAATCACGATATTACTAGTTAATCACGATATTACACGCAATTAAGTTTTTTACTATTGGATTGTGAATTTTCTTTATTAAACGCAATATATAAGTATACTTGATAAAATACCGTGGGATAAATTATTGAAACAGTTTTGACAATTTGACATTTGAGTCTAAAGTTTTTTTTACGCGGAGCATAAAAATATTATGGTAATTTGTTATACTAATAAAAATATTCCTTCAACGAATATATCAATGTTCAACAAAAATAAGTTAAAATTGTCATGTTTTAGATGCAAAAATTTTCTTTGATAAAGTGTAAAGTGACAAAATAAATTGATCTCTTCAAAACATCTCGAACTATTAAGATATATTGCTTTGTTAACGTTAAGGAATCGATATTATATAAATATTGTGTGCCGTTAGCTTATATAAATGTCAGGAAAAAAGAAACATTCTTAGCGCGATTGCATCATTTATATATAATCGTATTTATACGTCCTAGCTAGCGTAATGTGCCTAGATGCTTCAAATTGTTAAACAACAAAATTGTTTTTACGCGCTGCATACAATGCACTTCAGTGCAACGTTACATTAAGACGTTCAAAAAAGAAAATCTCGTTCGAGCGGAATTGCGTACAATACGTTTCGCATCCGTCTGCTGCCTGCTCTAAAGTATACAGAGACAAGACGTACGAGAGTCCAAAACGGTCTTTACGACGCATCGAGTCGTTAGCGGCATAAAGTGGCAATCACATCGCGCAATTTGCTCCACGCTTACATTGTCCCGGCAACACGTCCGGTGTATTTCATCCGCGCGGACAAGCCACCGAACTGTCCACCCCCGCAATAGCGATGCGAGGTTTCGCCAGCGTGCCTTCACGAGCATAGAGTCGGTGCACAACCGCAGCGTCCCTTTAATTAGTGGTCCGTGTGCCTTTACAGTCGTATCCCGCTCACATGACGGTTGACTCGCAGAAGCAAATCGAGATGCAGCGGCTGCAAACGGAGCACTTGAAGCGGCAGCAAGAGCACATCATGCAGCACAACATCCAGGAGTTGCAGGCTCAGATGACAAAGAGCCAGCTGAGTATGTCGGGGCCGCAGTCGTTGATGTTCCTGCCGTTTCTCGAGCAGCTCAGAGGGCTGCCCGTGCAGTCGCCCATGCCTCCGCCGCCGGCCACATCGACCGCCACGACCGGCAACAAGCACATCAACTCCATCGCCAATGTACGTGATTTTCGATATCGTCTAGTCGATATTTCGCAAAATTGCAATTTGATTATTTTATCCATTCCTCGACAAAAGGAATGTAAGCAAAAGTTAAAAAATACAATTAAATTGCCTAATCTCAAACGCAAACGCAATTATACAATAATTCGGTCATATCTGACGAAGTGAACTGAGACTATTACCTTCATTGTTGGTCAAACTACATAAAACTGTGAATGTTAAAGAATGATCAGCGATATAGGAAGTTAAAATTTATCAAGAAATTTATCCTTAAAACAATAACACAATCACATACCTCAATATAAGTAGTATAGTCATTAATAATCGTTGAAATAATAACACCTTAGAATACTTCGACTAATGTTGCTCTTAACAATTAGAGAATCTTAAAAATCTTCAACTAGTATTCTAACTTACACACTCTGTTTAGCTTGTAAAGATTTGTCGAATTATTGCATTGCCCGTTTAAAATTGCACTTTGTCCTAAAGATTTTCTTTTCGTTTGCAGATGATCAGCAGTCATCGGGAAGGCCCGAGCTGGGCGACCGCGCATCTCGCGCAAATAACGACGCAAATGGAGAAGGAATCATCGTCACCGGCGCCGATCTCATCCGCCGTAGCGCCGACGGCCCCGCCTCTTCAGGATCTCGACGCCCCGCTGAACCTCACGAAGCCGAAATCCACGTCCTCAGGCGCCACGGCATCTTCCTCGCCCGGCAGTGACTCGCACTCGACCGGCGCCGGAAGCAGTGGTCAGCAGGAGCAACCGTTGGCGGCAACCGCGCCCAAGCTCTTCCCGCCAGGATTACCGATACCGCGGAATTACCTGCCGACGCTTCCTTACGCCGGCCTGCCGCCACATCTCAGCTCTCTATCTTCGCCGAGTGAGTGAAACATTCAAGATCTTTTACCTTAATCATCGGCAATATCCGAAATGGAGACTTTCTGCAGGGAATCTGCTACATTCACGAACGTAGGATTCGATCGATGGTCCGTTAAACGTTCTTTCGCATCGCAATTAAAGTTGTTACTGCAATTTGAATATTAGCAAAATTGTCATTATTGGTCAACCTCGATTTAATGGTTGCGCGAAGCGTTCGTCCCGCAGAACAATTGCAAATTAATGATCGTCGTAAATGAGCTCCGAGAGAAAGGCACGGTCGGTACTCTCCCAAGGTATGCGCCGTGCGATTTCATGCCGGCGGTGAACACTTAATCATCTTCGAACAGGCTAGTTTTCCCGATTGTCCGCGGCCGCTCTTTTTTCTCCTCGTTACTCGCCCCGGAGAACCTGTTTCACTTGCCATCTGGTTTTTACGTGGACACCGGCGTGCCCATAATCAACGATGCGTAACGCGATTCCGCCCGATAAGGGCCGCGCGATGAGAATCGCGCAACGAGGGGAAGAAAATCTCGGACTTACGGGCCGTCATTATGATGTTAGAGCGAGTCTCCTCGCGTAACAATTGCGGCGTGTCCGCTTTATCCGGTGATATATTCGAAACGGTGAAAAACATGTATAAATTTTGGAATTATGTTAAATCCAGAAAAAAATTACCTTCTTCGTTTATTTAATTGAAAACATTTTATTTTTGCGAATTGATCCATAACAAAACTGCGAATAGATAATAAATCTTGACAAACTGTTAAATTTCAGGCGGAATCTACTTGAAAGAATTTTTTACAATTAATACACAAAATTCTTGCGGCAGGATCAATTTCGAATTGAACGAAGAATTCGCGGGCCAGATTTTTGCAGTTTTTCAGTACTGCGTATCTGTAAAATAATTTGTGCGCGTATCTCCGCTTCGTCATATCTTTATTCCTTTCATTTCATTTCTCCTGCGACCTGTTACAGTGGGCAAGGTAATGGCCAAAGACGAGGCCGGCGGACCGGGAGGAGCCGTAGCGGCTGCTGCGGTCGCGGCCGTGGAAAAGCACTTCGCGATGCACGGACTCTACGGATTGCCACCGAGTGCAGGTGCGATGCCACCGTCAGCCCAGACTCAAAGACCGATCAAGCATTCTAGCTCCCGGGAGGAAACACCTCAAGAGGAGCAAGACTTTCTCTCGACACCTCACAGTAAGTAGATGTCGAGCTTCTCGCATTAATCAAGACAGATGGCAAACATAAAGGCTATTTAACATGTTGTGCTTTAGAATTCGCTGTGAATTCAGTCACAAATTTCTTCTTTTTTAGATTTAATTATTTATTGAAAAATATAGATTATGATAAAGCATTTCGTCATTTGAATTGAGTTAAAATTTTGTTAAACATAAAATTGTTACGCTTATAATATATAAAAAATTTGTATTACTTTAATATTATGAGAATTCACATATTGTTTTGTTAAACATAGAAAAATATAGTATTGTAAAACGCCGTTTATTATGATGATCTATATCTCACATAGTTCATCTTCAGTAATCTCTGCATGTCGTATCTTGTATATATGATTCGGTTTTGAAATTGCAGTGTGGCGAGATCCGGCATATAAAGTAGCGGAAGACATAACGGAAAAAGGTAAGCAGTTCTATGAGTAACGATTAGGCTGATATTACGCTCCTTGTTTTGAGAGCGCCAGGTGACGCCCTCGCGAAATCAGATTCGTTTCTCACGAGAGTATCGTGAATCGCGACGACGACGTGACATCTAACGCTACTGTCTCTCTCTTCAGCTAAAATGGTGAGGCAGCAGAAAAGGGAGGGTGAGAACAAGCCACATATCAAGCGACCTATGAACGCATTCATGGTGTGGGCCAAGGACGAACGTAGAAAGATCTTGAAAGCCTGTCCAGACATGCACAATTCCAACATATCGAAAATTCTTGGTAAGTGTATCTAATCCATATTACTTTTCATGTTGCAGTTATCGTCGATAATGTTCATTTCAAATTACTTTAGTTTCATCGAGATTAGGCATGTATAATGCATACTTTATACTCATATAATTCATAAAATTCTCATTCAAATACTCATAAAATTCAACAGTAATACAACATGATACATTTATAATACAAGTCCTCTCTTATATTTCAAACAAAGAATGTTAAAATGTGCATTTTATTTATTTTTATGAAAATAGAATGTTATATCACGTCATTCGGTAGGCCTAGAACTTTACTGCGATGCATGGAAATCTTGTATTTTAAACAGAAATGGTCTAGAGTTCTAAAATATAAGATTTTAATGCATCGTAGTAAAGTTCTAGACTTGTCAAATAATACAAGATTCTAAGACATAAAAATGAACGAAATGTACATTTGCGCTACATGCGCGCAATGTTATATTCTAATATAATAAAAGCAGAATATTATTCGACGCGTTTAAATGATACAATAAAGATAAATGTTATCGAAGAACACTTCAACACGCATCCTCTCGCCGGTTGCAGGTGCGCGATGGAAGTCGATGTCGAACTCGGAGAAGCAGCCGTATTACGAGGAACAGTCTCGGCTATCCAAGCTGCACATGGAGAAACATCCGGACTATAGGTATCGGCCGCGGCCGAAACGCACGTGCATCGTAGACGGCAAGAAGATGCGCATCTCCGAGTACAAGTCGCTGATGCGACAGCGACGGCAGGAGATGCGGCAGCTGTGGTGTCGCGACGGTGGTACCGAGATGAACTTCTTGTCGCCGGTAAGCGCCGATCTGGGCGGCTCGCAGCATCATCCAGGCTCAGGCGCCGGTCCGTCCGCGCGGCCGTCGGTCTCGCCGCCGGCAACGATGCTGAACGGCGGTGGCGGCGCCGGACCGAGCTCAGACCATCCCTCGTTCTATTATTCACAGGACAGCAGCCTCTCGCCGTGCACGGATATGATGAACTTCTCGCCCGAGAATTCCGGCTCGATCGGCGGCTATGACGCGAGTCCGCGGCACCACGACGAGGATTGAACCGTGGCTCCGGGTCAGCCACTTTGGCCACCCGGAGCGTCATCGTCATCGTCATCATCGTCAGTAGCGGCGGCAGCGGCAGCCGCGGCGGCCGCAGCAGCGGCGTCCACGTCGAGGCTCGCTCATGAGCTCTTCTGGTAATCGGAATCGTCCGCCTTGACGCGACACGTTGTGTCTTGAGTCTCACGCGTGGCGTAGGCTGCGTGCAGAAGGGATTGCAAGCACGCGTTCGAGTCGCACTTTGTCTTGCGACGAAGCGAACACAGGAAGAGAACACTATTCTTTAGTGGAAGAGGAGTCGGGTGTCTCGAAACCTCGCCGGAGGTTGTGATATAACATTCTATATTTGTGCCATCGTACACAAAACGCGCGAAGGACCTATCCGCGAAGCAAAGGAGAGAGCGAGCGTGTCCACCTGCTTGAATCCAAATGTCGCTCGATCATCGGTTATTCTCGTTTTTCAATATTAATTATTGAAGAAATTTTATATTTTCACAGTGCAATCTTTATGTTAATCCGATTCGATTCAGGTACATATATACCTACATGGATACAGCGTTTCGAACGATACAAGCGATTTATCATGATGCGTCAGCGTGTCGGCAATATGATGCACGGATTCGTCGAATATTCTAACGACGTTGTTTGATATCAAAAGTTTGCAGCAACCGATTAAATTAAATTTTTTAAGCATTGATCAATGTCCGACGTTTATTTTGGACATTAATTTGTGTTCAATTTTCCATTGTTGTGCAATACGATATTATTTTCAGGCAGTTTGTATCGAGGCCGATGTTTCATTCATTTGCATATAATATGGCGGCCGCAGTAAATTTTCTGCGTAAGATGCTTCTTTTATTTCTTGTTGAATTTTCAGCAAAGTAATCTTTCCAATGTGTTCTAAACTCGGTCTAAATTGAAATAGCACAAACGACGCTCTAATCTGTCAGACATTAAATGCTTTTTGTTTGGTAAATTTTTTTTTATACGAGCGACGACGGAGGATGGCGTTTCTTGCGCACGTCGACGAAATTTCCTGCATTCTCCTGCATCGTAATCAAAACTGCAGTCCACATGAAACTCACGATAGACTTTCAATCATCGGTAGCTAACGTGTAGAGGTATGATTAATCGACGTTGAACCAGCGGTCAAAACCCGACGCTCGTTGCATTCTCAATCTTGCATTCAATGTACACACGCAAAGTGAGGCGAGTGATACGAGGGCATGCGTGCATTCGTATAATTTTTATAAAAAAAAGAAAAAACAATCGCGTGCTACCTCGGCGCGCCGACTCGGATGCGCAACTACTCGTGCTTCATTGGACTTTAGATACGCAGCGATATCACGTACACTTTGCGACACGATGCATGGCCAAAAAGTCTTGTTCCTATTCCTTCTAGTGTGTGTGTGTGTGTGTCTAACGATACGCCATTCCGATCGATCGTATCGAGAAAAAGAAAGAAAAAAAAAAAAAGTAAAAAAACTGATCTATCAACAAAATAACATCTCCCACAACAATCGTGTGCGTCCGAGCGTGTAGACACGCATGTGGCAATCTTACTTGCGACCGCCAGTCAGTTGTCTAAATGTACCATCGTATATAAAACGGCCACGTTCGATGTGCTGAACGAAAGGTACGGAAACCGAGTGAGAAGAAACTAAATGATAATCGCTCGCGCGATTAATCCCGGTGCGTGACGGCTTCGTTTAATATAGATGCTTAGTACTTATAGTATTTTCATCGTTAATTTATTGACCCTAATATAAAAACGGCGATAACCGAGACAGGTAATAGTTGACTGAGTAGCGGGGGAGGAGAGGGCGAGAAAGCTATAAAAAATAAAGACGGACATGAGAATTAGCGGAACGTCGATAAATTAGTACAACGTTACAGTAAAATCGCGGATGGGATTAGCGTTATGTGAAAGATTAGTGCACGTCGGCGATATAATTGTCACGCGCGACACGTCGCGTTTGTTACGATGCAATGCAGTGCGATGGGGTGCGATGCAATTGTGTGTGTTACGTTATGTTTTTTCGAAACTGCCTGAATTCTGTTCGTAAATGAGGGGTGAATATAGGGAACGAGGTTTATGGGGGAAGTAATTACGGCCTCATATAAGCCGATGCAAAAGACGGAAACGATTGTACTAGACTAGGCAAGCATATAGTTCACGGGACGATCGAACAAGGGCGGTGTAATGATTTGGAGCTCGATGTGATAATACTTATGTGCCAAATAGCGTTTTTTCGCGGGCGGGGGTTAATCAAAAAGACCTCTAGTTCCGAGTCGGCTCGTTGGCTCGACGTGAAACGAATTTTTAGCGTCTCCTCTTTTTTTTCACGTGTTTTTTTTTCTTTTTGTTATTTATAATCAGTGCAATTACATACACACGGTACCTAATATAATTTTATAAAGAGAGCCAGTATCCTCGATATATTCTGCACCCATTTCGTTGGGGCTCGACCGGCGTCAGATTAGGATTAGCTTAATGTTGATAATAATTTATTTTATGTATATAATGGATTTGTACAATGTGTCGGGGGATAATCATTGATCACGCGGTCCGACACAAGCGTCAATATTATTAATGTACAGTGTAACTATATTGTGATGTATCTACGTAGCTACATTATATATGTAATTATTCGAAGTATGTAGATTAATAATGTTAAACGCGATACGTATTCTTATTTTCATTGTCATTATTATCTTTATTATTATTATGATTATTATTGATGGCACTATTATTATTATTATCATTATTATAAATATTACAGTTAATATCATCGTTGCTTACTTAGTACTATTATTTAAGTGATGAGCCTTATTATTTTTAATAGCAAAGAAGGGTTGTACATGCCAGTTTGAACAAGAACGGCAAGTAGAAGTTCGTTGATCGTTTTTGCTCGAATACTCAATCAAATTTTAATGTCATATTTCTACGTACGTAATACATATTTTTTTTTTTTTTTTATAGAGTCGTTTCCTTCGTCTGTGATGATTTCGGAATATCGCATGTGAGAATTTCTAAGTTTACGCCACAATTATGAATCGTGTGATTTTTAATTCGGAACTATTTGTATTTTTAAAATGTTTCTAAATCAGTTTTTTATCGCCATTTAAACTTTCAAAAGTAAGTTTTTAAAAAGTTTAGTTTTACTTATTTTGCTATTAACAGTTTTTAAATTAACAGAAAGGTTATAAATATTTTGAATAAAATATCTGCCTATCTTGCATTTTTTCGATTGTGCCATAACTTCATTATCATGAATATTGAAAAAATTTTATTTTCACATTTGCAAAATTTTATAAGATTGAAACATCTAAAGGTATACAATTTATATTATAAGTATATATATTTGTGTACATATATTTATATTATAAATTTATACTATAATTACACGTGCAATTACAGAGAGTTTGGCCCTTATCTTTTTTTAAATCTTATCAACTTTATTGTCCGCAGTGTTTGCTTTAACAAAAAATCGGTTCTGCATTCCATCGATTGCGATTTCTATCCATCTGATCGTTGAAATTAGCAATGATATTTAGTCCGTGGCGATTTCCCCTTACTTTCGGATATCATAAACACATTACGCGCTAAAAATCTCAGCACACTATTATTATATTTACTGGCCTTTACATGCAACCAATGCGAATGCAAACTGTAAGAATAGTAAATTGTAAATCGAACTACATTACTAATATTATAGTATATTTAACATAAAGAAAAAGTGAACACTAACATCCGCTCTCAATATTCCAAGCATTCACTTCATTTACATGTACGTTGTTGTTAATGGTATAAAAAAAATATAATAAAATAACGCTTTACCGAAATTCAACCTTAGTTTTAGGTATATGACACTATTTCTAGATGAAACTTGTATGTATGAAGAATGTATATAGTTACGCAGTACCAGTGCAAATGGGGAGAGAGAGAGAGGGAGAGAGAAAGTGTGAGAGAAAGATAGAGGATATAAAAACAGTCAGATGCATGTGTGAGTGGGGAATAGAAATTTTCACGATCATCTTAACACTACTCGTGTCATAATCGTAGGGTACTCTATCGCGATATCAATAAAATAAAGGCATAAAATCAAAATATATATTTAGGATGATGGGTAAATCGCTGATAACACTACTTTATAAATTTTATTTATTGATACATACTCATAATAGTCTGTCTTCGTCGCGGCAGTGTTAAGATGAGCGTACAAAGCATACAGTAGAACAAGGGAAAAGTCATTCTTTGGGAGTATGTAGTGAAGTATAATTGTCTATCTAAAGGCGTAGCATTCGCACTTCTTATAAATCATATTTGCAAATGATATTTTTATTAAACATAATTGAAATTAAAATAGAAACTTTCTTAAAAACGCACCACAAGCTGGCTGTGAAACTACGTAATTCATCTTTGTTCCATTCTTTGACCATTTTTTTGAAAAAACATATTGTAATTACTTCATTGCTTAAATCAAAATATATGATTAAATACTGATCAATTATTAATTTCTCTTATGGCAACTTAACTCAAGATGACTTTTCCTTATAGATAGAACCATCAAATGCACTGTAACACAATAGAGAGCAGCACTATTATAAACATAAATATATGATTATATTTATTATAATAATTTGAAAGCTAGGTACTCTTTGTTGTTTGTATTTTACAAGCGTAATCATTATTACACATAAATAAATATAAACTATATAAATGAAATGCGAGAGTCTTATTTTCACACTCATGTTTTACGAAGAAAACCAAAGCATTAAAAAAAATATTACTCAATGATACCGAAAATACATAGTTAATAAAAATAATGTTTCATCTATTTGCAGCTCCGTAGCACCTAGTTTCTTGATTGCATTTTGTGCTTTTTCAAGCTGTTGAGTCTCAGATGGCGTCATCATTTCTGCAAGCTATAAAAAAATTTTTTTAAATCATAATTCATCATTAATTCGTTGCATTCTTTATCTCTATAATATTAATATATTACTTCAGCCAATTGTTGTTCTGTAGCACCATGTTCCTTCATGTTAAATGAGAGTATCTGTACTCTCAATTCTTTTTCTATCATGCGTTTATTACTAGTTGTTTCATGATCTCGCCTTTTTATAATGTTGTACAATGCTTGGCAACAATGTTCAATTTCCATTTCAACAATTTTAGCCAATTCGATATGAAAGCGGAAAGGTTCCTTCGATGGTGTCGTCAAAGATCCACTTTTCCTTATCTCTTGCATCTGTATGTAATTCTCTTGTGTCAAGATATATGTTAAGAATTTCACATCTTTTATGGAAATCATTGCTAATCTTTGAATTTGCTCCAAATTAACATCTTTTTCATCACGCACTAATCTAAAATCATAGAAAAATAAAATGTTTATGTAAAGATAGATAAAATTTTTGGTATTAAATATCTGTAAAACTTTACCTAAAAATTCTGGACGCTTTGGAACCGAATCTTTCTGTTACGATACTTTCTAAGGTTACCCATGCTAGTTTTGTAAATGCATTTTTCATGTCCACAACGTATTGCCCTCCACCGGAATCACCAACTCGTTTAATAAATTGACTACTATCATCTTCTATAAGCCGCAGGTACTGATCAAGATACTGTTCAAGCTCTGGAAAATTCAACATTTTTACCTTCTCTTTTATCTCAGTATATGGAATTGGATTTGATGTATCTTGCCACGATACAGTCCGTGAGTGCATCAAATTGATCAATTGCGTCATTAATTTTCCAGCATTTTTGTCGAATCTTTGTTTCATGGCTGATATAATAATTTGATCCCTAAAATAAATTATATATATTATTATTGTAAAAAATAATCAAGAAGCATTATAGTTTGGGGGTCTCTACCTAAGATTTTCAGTAAGTCGATCAAAATTGACTTTCCAATATATTTTACTATCTTTCAGATCAGCACCTTGTCCTTGTAATATACTATGAATTGCTGTTACGTCAATCTCTGGTAAATTGTAATCAGGTTTTTCTGCACTTTCCGCTGTTGTATCAAAAAATATGCTACGCATCAAAATTTTACTCGTGATTAATAAATGAAATATATCTTTCAAATCTGGGATGGAAGGTTTCTGAGTAGCTGAAAAAAAAAAACATTTAGATATTTAGTACACAAATCTTACATACAAATCATTGTTATATAAGAACAGATTAAGTAATTCCTGATAAGAAGACATCTGAATAAACTATTGTGTAGTCTTACAATTAGAAGTCTTACAATTAGAAGATAAATGCTCAAGACGTTTATATGTTTCTATTATTGTTTTCGATGCTGCAATATATCCATTTTTTAAGACCACTTCTAACATGATTTCAGCTTCATCTCCATATTCAGTCTTCACAAAAAACATATATCTGTAATAAACAATATTTCCAACCTCAGACAAATCATATTGTGTGTATGTATAATACGAGAACTTTTAATTTATATATAAGAATACCTTGGATAACGAAGAATCATAATAATTTTGTTGTGATCTAAAGTATATTCAATTCCGTTATCGCGCTGATAGGTGACAAATCCAAATTTTATAAGAACACTTATTCCTTTCTTTATCTATACATAATAACGAAATATATTAGTAAATATAATCTTAAGATAAATGGATTCTTAATAAGTACAAAATGTTAATAATAAAAATATTATTTTTACTATACCTCTGCCAGTGATAGACGTGTATCATGGTGTATTGCAGTTAACGTTTTTGTTCCATATAATAAACTATTACCTATACACTGTATGATGGATCCAAAATGTTCCTCTAATAATACTAAACATAATTTGCCATAAAAGTACCTCATGTTTCCAAAAATTAATACTTGATATATTGCAATTTATGTGCACTTATATATATTCACTTATAATATTCATATAAATTAACACACATGTGATGAGATTATAACCTTTCACATGTACAAGCTTCTTTAAACACTGTTACAAAAAACATTTCTTGCATTTATCTATTTTACAAATGATATTTATATCAAATTGTAATAAAAGTTAGAAAAGTGATAAACAGCGTTCAAATGTACATATTATAATTGCACATATATGCATGCGTCGAAATTCGCATTGAAAAAAAAATAATGCATCGGAAGTATCATGCGCTCTCTACCGAACGTCTGATGTACTATTGAGAATATAAAAATGAGAAGGTTATTCGACCTAAAAATTCGAGCAGTCGTACGATGCGCTCTCTGTCGAAAGAAAAAAGTAATGTTACATAAGACATGTGATTGGTGAATTTCTTTATGTATCGTACGACACTCTAAAGACTTTGTAGTTAAAGCTTCGTCCTTTTAGCTACGCTAGTTGCACTTCTGCACTTCAAAACGAACAAGTTGTAAATTTTAGCATTAAGAAAGAGACAAAAGAAGAAGATTGTTGATATTAAATATTATATTGCTACTTTATATTTGTTTACGCGCAATTTACGTTTGAACATTTATATTGGATTGCAATATTTCATAGAAACAGTATCTTAATCATCAGTACATAAATTTGTAAAGAATTATTTTATTAATGCATTATATTTTTAACAAATAATTAGTATTAGTTTTAATCTATGTTGTTATTATACAGAAGTTTTTAGCAAAAGATCGTCTTATATTCGATTGAAAATCGATCGGAGTGTACCGACTACTTGAATCGTGCGGCACCGTTGCAGCAACACTTCCGGCGGAACAGCATTGTCGCAGATGATCACGTGATCGAAGATCGACTTCTTCGTTTGTGGCCACGAGGTTTTGTGGTGAAAATTAAGTTTACCGGGTGGAAAAGGCCCCCTATTTTTGTAATTATACAAAAATGCCCTCCAGCAACCCGTTGCCACCCAAAGAAAATGCATTGTTTAAGCGAATTCTGGTGAGTAACGACCGATCAAAATACTCTGTTTTGGACCCCACTCTCCGGCTAATAGAGTGCACTCATCATGCTCTAATGATAAAGCACTCTTCGGGAAAAACGGGAAAAGTCACTGGCGATCGCGAAACGCGACGCCGTGCTTGGCCTTATGAATGAAAAGACATTTCGTTTGGTGATACTTCGCGGCGATCAGTATCACAAAACTTACGCAGATATAGATTAGAACCCACCAAATCCTCCTTTTAACCCTATGATACATTTTTATCATATATGTTATGTATTTTTTACAGAGGTGTTACGAACATAAACAATACAAAAATGGGTTAAAGTTTGCTAAACAGATCTTATCGAATCCCAAGTTCAGCGAACATGGGGAGACCTTGGCGATGAAAGGTCTTACTCTTAACTGTTTAGGTCGCAAAGAAGAAGCTTATGATCATGTCCGACGTGGCCTCAGAAATGATCTACAGTCTCATGTTTGCTGGCATGTCTATGGTCTCCTACAGCGCTCTGACAAGAAATATGATGAGGCTATCAAATGTTACAGAAATGCGCTTAAGTGGGATAAGGACAATATTCAAATTCTTAGGGATCTGTCGTTGCTACAAATTCAGATGCGGGATCTGGAGGGTTATAAGGTAAAAATTCCAGTGTGCATTTCAGGTTATTTGTACTTTGTTGTATGTATTACATTCTAATGTTTTCATCATAGCCGCATGTTGATACAATTTATAAGTAATATACTTTGATTGTTTCTAATTAATTATTTCTCTTCTAGGATACCAGATATCAGTTGTTTATGTTACGTCCTACTCAACGAGCTTCTTGGATTGGTTTCGCTATTTCGTATCATTTGTTGAGAGACTATGAGATGGCATTGAAAATTTTAGATACTTTTCGAAATTCTCCAATGGTACGTTTTTACACATTTATTATTTATATATAATGCTCTATATTATATATGGTAATGAAAGATATGTGATAGAAATATTCACAAAATGTGCAGATTTGTTACGATTACGAACATAGTGAGTTGCTGTTATATCAGAACATGGTCATTCAAGAATCAGGAGAAAGTGAACAGGCGTTAAAACATTTAGACAAGTATAATGATCAAATTTGTGACAAGGTTACTGTAAAAGAGACTTATGGTAAGTGTGCAATGTATAATTCTTTATAGAATGTTTCTAATATCTTAATTTTTTCTAACATTTTTAAATTTTTTTTCAGGTAAATTAAGACTTCAATTGAAACAGTTCGCAGAAGCGGAACAAGTTTATAAGGAGCTATTAGATATTAATCCTGAAAATACAACATATTACACTAGGCTAGCAGAAGCTGAGAGACACTCTGTACCGGGTGAAACGTTACATATGCTCCAAAGATACGAAGAACTCTTTCCTCGAGCATTAGCGCCACGCCGTTTGCAACTCAATTATGCGACAGGAGACGAATTTAAAGTATTAGTGGATCGATATTTACGAAGAGGTAATTTTCTTTTCGCATGCAATTACTTACCTAAACTTATTTATATTATCTGTGCAATTTTGTCGAATACATTGTATACGATTGGGTTTTATTTTGTTGCAGGGCTTCATAAAGGTGTACCGCCATTATTTGTCAATCTTCGTTCGTTATACACCGACAAAGATAAGGTCGAAGTCATATCATCTCTACTTGTGCAATACAAGGAGGCATTAAAACTTCATGGCCATTTTAGCGATCAGGAGAAAGATAATCCAAGAGAACCGGCATCTGCTTTATTATGGACATATTATTATCTAGCACAACATTACGATTATCTCGGTCAAACAGAAAAAGCGTTGATTGAGATAGATGCTGCCATAGATCATACGCCTACGCTTATCGAACTTTTCGTTACTAAAGGACGCATTTATAAGGTACATTTTTATATAATTGCGTTATATAACAGATACATAGAAATTCTTATTGTAAGGAACAATATGAAAGATGTGTAGTCTAAAGGAAATTCTGTATGTTTGTTGAACAGCACGCGGGGAATGTTCAAGAAGCTTATAAATGGCTGGACGAGGCGCAGGGATTAGATACAGCTGACCGATATATTAACTCTAAATGTGCCAAGTACATGCTCCGTGCGAATCTTATTAAGGAAGCGGAGGAGACGTGTGGGAAATTCACGAGAGAAGGAGTTTTAGCTATGGAAAATTTGAACGAAATGCAATGTATGTGGATTCAAACAGAAGCAGCCAATGCGTACAAACGGCTTGGAAAATACGGGGAGGCGTTGAAAAAATGTCACGAAGTTGATAGGGTAAGTTGTATATATCGCGCATTAAAATAATAAATACGCCATATATAATTCGTCGTTATAACGCCACGATTATTTACAGCATTTTTCGGAAATCATAGAGGACCAATTCGACTTTCATACATATTGTATGCGAAAAATGACATTGCGCTCTTACGTTGGTCTGCTAAGGCTAGAAGACGTTCTTCGTGCTCATCCGTTTTACTTCAAAGCAGCGAAATGTGCAATGGAAGTTTACCTGCGACTGCATGACTATCCTTTGCCGGATCCAGCACAAACGCAAGAAATCGACACTGGTGAGTTTTGTATACTATATATCATTTTTTTAAACATTAAGTATTATCCGTTTAATACTTATGCTTATTGCATCGTTGATAAATTCGATAAATCAAAATAAATATTGGGAAGATTCGTATAATATATTAGCGTAAATAACGTTAATATGAAAAGAGTCGAAGCCGTAATTTGGTTGCTTCTTGAACAATTGGACATATTGTATTTTTTATAATTTTTTTAAGTCGAAATTAAATTAATTATTACATAAACGATATGCAACAGCATATCTTTAATTTCGCAGAAAGAACAAAACTATATTTGATTCGTCATTATTATTATTCAAAACTATATTTAATCTAAAAATATCAGTCGCGACTTGAGAGTTGAAAAAGTCACATGTCAAAGTGTGTGCATATAGTTTTTATAACTAAGAAATATACATTGCGATTAAATACATATCGTGATCTTTATTAATCTAAAAATATCTTATATGACACTAAGAATTACAAGTAGGAGAAATATGTATACTACATTCTAATCGATATATAAAACATTTTCTACAACTCGTATTGTAAAGCCAGTAGAGATTTGCGCAAGTAGTTGTTATTTAATTTAATTTTTCCCTCTATTTAATTTTATTCGGCACATGGAGAAAAATCCAAAGAAACTATATGTATATACACGTGACAATTCTATCATTTAATCACAGATAATGCGCAAGTCGATATTGACGGTGCAAGCAAGCCGCGCCAGTATGATATCGCATATCTATATCTAAGGCGGGAGGATCGGGTTGCGTAATAAATTAAGCAATTCTCGTAAAACAACGTGACTGTAATTATCTAACTTAGTCAATTCATATTTACAAATGTAATAAATATGTTAATAATACACGTGCGTCGCGCGCTAGCGGCACGATACGCACGCAGACGATCACTTGGTCGCGCTGGACGTCCGCGAGATTATGGCATCGCGCGATTGCCGAAGGAAACGCGCTCGTTCAGACGTTAGCCGGGCGTCTCCGTAATCGCGGTCCCCTCGGCTTCGGATAGACGTATCCACCGCTCTGATCCTGCCGTTGCGTGATCGCCTGCGGCGTCAGGAAGTAAAAGTGACCGACGTCGCCGGGCAAACGGTACGCGAAGTACGCGTTCGGATTGTCCTGCACGGTGACAGGATCGATGAATTCGGCGTCGGGGTTTACGGGTGGACGCGGATTCCTGTAGTTGACGTCTATGTCTTCGAACAGCGAGGCGGGTTCCCCAACGTCCTCCTCCAGCTCTTCCCGGGACTCGGAGAGAGGCACGAAGTTATTAGCGTGTCCGCTGGTCGTTTGTATCGTTCCCGGCAATCTGTAGCGAGAGGTCGGTCTGTTGTGCTGTTGAACTCTCTGATTCTGCACTCGGTAGCCTTCCGACAGTCTGTAGCTTGGCAACGGCGACGGCTGCGGCTGAGGTTTAGGCGCGATCACCTCGATGAACTCGCTCTCCGGTTCGAGCGGCGGCAGGGGTCTGCGGTAGTTGACGAGGGTGTCGTCCTTGAGGGAGAAAGGTCGCTCCGACTGGTCGCCGTAGTGCACTTTGACGTTGGGCGTCTTGTAGGTCACCGGCTGACCGGTGTTGTAGACGTTCGGCGCGTAAGCGTTCACGCCGTGCGCGGGCTTCTCCGTCACGCTGCTCGACTTGCCGTAGATCGGTGTCGTGCTCCCCCCGTCCGGCAGTTTCTTGCCGAAGATCGTGAAGTATTCCTTCGTAACGTCGTCCAGCAGCTTCTCATCCTGTTGCGTGAAGTACGCGTGCTGCGGATTCGACGTCGTGTCCACGATCGGATAGGCGGTGCTCGTGGGATAAACCGGATGCTGCGTTTTGTACAGCACGCGCTTCCGCGGCGGCGGCTGCCGCGGCGAGTCCTCGATGTCCTCATAATCGTACTGCTGATTGCCGGATTTGATGTCCTGATACTCGCTGTACTGCGCGTTCTGCTGCTGCTGCGGCTGCTGCTCTCTGCGATACAGCGATCCCTGATTGCCGCGTTTCGAGTAATCCGCTATCTGGAAACTGTACTGATAAATCGGCTTCGGCCTCGTGCTCTGCCGATAGTACGTTTGAGGCTTCGGAGTCGTGTAGTACGTCTGCAACGGGACGTGATTCGGGCGCGCGGCGGGCTGATAAAATACAGGCGCTTCGTCGGCCAGCATACGCTGGCCCTGATCGCGAGGCGGGCCGGCCTGGAATTTCGTCACCTCGGCATCGTCGGCGTACTGGAACGTGTGCGAATTCTTCACGATACTATCGATAAGCTTCACCTTGTAGTCCTTCGTCGGCGTCTCGACCGGCGCGATCGTCTCGACGGCGTAATAATGCTTCTTCTGCTCGGCCTGTTGAGGTCGCGACGCCTCGACGCTGTAGTACGAGGGCGGCTTCGTGGTGGTGGTTTCGTAATAAACGGGCGGCGGGCTCGCCGTGCCGCCCGAGTTCTCATCGGTGGACTCCTCGTAGAAGTAGTAGGACGCGTGGCTCGAAGACCGACCGGGCTGACTAGTGGTGATGATGCTCTTTACGGAGGCCGGCGTCACCTCTACGTGTCGTTCCAACGACGGCTGCGTGGTCGACGGATAATACGCGAGAACCGGGATCGTTTTGCTGGTCAGGGTGGACCAGCCCTTCTGCTGGGTCGTCGCCTCGGACACCTGGTTCCCGATTATCGGACTGATGGTGTACTTCTCGGTGTTCTCGAGAGTGTGCGGTTTACCAGGTGTCTTCGTCGTGATCTCCACGGTTCTCTTAGGCGCAAACGTGCTCGTCGCGTTCTTGATCGTCGTGCTACGATCGTAAGACGTCTTCGTGGTGATCGACGAGGAGGACGTTATCTTGGTCACCGAGTTCGGCAGGACGGTCGAAGTCTTGTACTGCTTCGTCGTGATCTTTCTCGGCGGCAAGTAGGTCGGTCGTTGCTTCGGCGAGGACGGCGTAGTCTCCGGTCGCTTCGTGTACTTCTTCGTGGTGGTCTTCTTGTCGTCCAGAGCGGAGAAGAAGTCCGGCGGCGGGGGCAGTATGATTCCGGGCACCAGCGGGCCCGGCGGCACAGCGGTCGTGTTATCTTGCGGATAATAGAAGCTGTACGGCGGCGGATAGTAGATGGACTGATCCTCCTCGTCGTAATCCGACTGATTGCTCGGCGGCGGCACGAAGACCGCGCCGGGCGGAATAGCGTGGTAGAACGGCGGGAAACCGGCGGGCGGTTGAAGCTCGGGCTTTGCCTCCTTGCGCTCGCTGCCTCTCGACGACTTCTCCTCTACGGAGACGTTTCTCGGCGGGCCGAGATCCGGCGCGAACACCGTGCCGTTCGGAGTGATAGCGAAGAACGGATCCTCCCCCGGTAATACGCCCTTCGTGTAGAGAGGATCCGCGCCGTGGTCGAAGGCCGTGCTGTTACCGATGTTCTCCGCGGTGCCGTTCGGCCCGATGATCTGTACCGGTCCGCCGTCCGTGAGCTGAACCGGAAAGGGCGGCGGTACGCGCGGCCGCGCCGGGATTTTGACCTGCCGCTGGGGCGCCTTGTAATCGTCGATGGGCGGCCAGTTCGCGCCGCCGTCGGTCTGCTGCTGGCCGTCCTGCTCGTGCTCGGGAAAGTTGCCGCCTCTCAGCACCAGCACGTGGTTCTCGGCCAGCCAGATCTCCTCCTCGCCGAGACCACCCAGATTGTCAATCGTGTCCTTCGGCACCTCGGGATTGCCGAGGTAGCTGATGATGCCGGGCCGCTTCGGCCGCTCGCCGTAAATCTCGTTCTGTATGAGGCCGTACTTGCCCTCCTTGACCTGCTGAGAGAGCGTTTTCTTCTCGTCCTCGTCGTCGCCGCCGCCGCCGCCGCGAACGTTCTTCCCCTCCTTGCCGTTGCCGGCCGCCGACATGAGAATTCCATCGTCCCACAGCGGCTCGCCGCCGTCGCGGCTCTTTGTATCGACTCTTAGGTGACCCCCGATCAGATGGTGGGACACTTTCCTTCCGGGTTCCGCGGTGATTTCGTTGTTCGATTTCGTGCTGCTCGTGCCCGACGCGTGCTCCTTGCCCGATCGGTGACTAGATCCCTCGGTGCCGACGTGCCTCCTTTCCCGGTCCGTCGACGATTCCGTTATCGTCGTGCATGTCGCTATCAGTACTATTGCTAGTGGCAGCCTCCGCAGAAATAATGCGAGATGCGTCATCTGAAAATAAATCATCTGCATTATTTATCTCGTACACGTTGTACGCATATTTTTGTAACGCGATTGGAAAGGCATTATTTTCAGCTCGCGATCGGAGCGTAGCTGTTTTTTTTTTACACTGCGCGCGCGTGAGAATATAACGGGAAAAAGCTCGTGTACATTTTGAAACGCACTTATTATGCGGGCCGACCGTGCTAATTAGATAACGCTTTTATTCTTCGCGCGAAACGATTTCTGCATTTGGGTCAGCGAAAGATTCGTCGCACAGCGCGGTAAAACGGTTTGTTCGCCACGATGACCGGAATCGCGTACATTTGTAAACGTCGGTAGACAACAGCACGCGGTTTCCAACGTATGTCAAGGATTTAATTGCGTAACGGTGTTAATTAAGTACTAAGTCACGAACAAAAGCGTATGTTTATTCGCGTCCTAGGCAGACTACCGTCCCGCAATTTAATCTTGCGGGAACAGAATGCGCGCTACTAATGGCTTTTTCGTCTCTATTACCGTTTGACAAGTCGTGTCTGCAGAAACAACCGTAATTTCTGAAATTTTCAGCGTCTCACGGATAGTCACGAGGAGAGAGCGAGATGTAATTTCGCAACTCGAGCGTAAATATTAAAATGCTGAATAGTTTGAACGTTCGACGTATTCGCTTTCGATGCACAAGATACGCGCTCTGGGTGGGTTTTGAAAAAATCCGAATAGATCCCGTGAGAATGGATGCTGCGAGCCGCGCGATACATCGGCGGATAATCTTCCGAGATTTCGCTCGTGCATTCGGAGCGAATTCGCTAATTCCGCCATTGGATTGCGGTGATACGAGAATGCGATAGATCGAGGGGGCTGCCACGCCTTTCGCTGGCGAACAGAGGCCGGTGAGCGGTCGACAAACATTCACGGGTCACTGGAGTACCAGCCGACTCGTAATGACTTGCGACTGAGTAACGAACCGGCACGGCCAACATAGGTTTCCGCAAGCATACGTGGTGCACGTTCAAAGCGTTGATGCATTAGCGTCGGACACGAGCGCGCATTGCTGCAACGCGGCCGCGTAAGTTTGCGGAAGTAACGCCGGCACGAGCAACACGATAGCGCACTTCCGACAGTCGCTCACGGACGTCGCACTTTGCCTATCTTTCTCGCCACTTTTTCTCCAAATACCTACTGGCTTCCCTTCGTTCGTTTATCTGCGATACTAGGATGCGCGTCTCCTACGCTGTTCTGATACAGTAATTAATCATTTCGGTTACTATAAATAGAAAGTCGTTATATAAATAGCATTATGCAAGCAATACGATGTAGATCAAAATATCCGTTCGCCACAGAAATGACTAAGTATTGTATAATTGCACATTGACGCAGAATTTTTAAATATAATCTTGAGAATTTGGCAAAATTTTTCATCGTGATTCTTACGTTAATTTCTATCGAATTCTAAAATTCACATCTACGTCCTGATTTCCCTGCAAATTCCGCGTTCGATCAAATGCGGAGACTCAAAGTATACCTTTCTTCATGCATCCGGAACGGACATACGTTTGTCAGAATTCCGGATGTGTGCTGTAATTGAATTGTCACATGCAATAATGCGCTCCTTCCGAGAACCTGCTAGACGGACAATCCAATGATGGAGACGTGAGGCGGCTTACGCGAGTGCACTCGATTTCTCCGCGTAAATAACTACTTAATCTACACGAATTACGTGACGAAACACCGGCATTTAGCCGTGCAAGAAGAAGCAACACATAACACTCAATCACAATAGTGTGGTCAAAGTCATCATCAAATACTTAACATTCCTGGAATGATTATTGCGGGATTCATTCCGAGTATTTTATATATTCTAATGAATTTCCCGATAATTCTCAATCATTAATTACTTCATTACAGAGTCATCCTCAACACTCGATAAACGCTTGAATTATTCAAACTTTCACGTCAATCAAAATGTCAGGAAGCGAAGAGATACACTGCAAATAATTTTCTTAATTAGTCTCGAACAATTAATTGGTAAGGAAACTTCGGAATTTCTCTTTTTTACAAAATTATCTCCGTGTCCTCGCTTCGATCCGACGTGGATATCTCCATTGTGTTCTCATCGATCGCTTATTTCACGGTTCAGCATACTCACTTCGCGACATTTAAACACGACACTGCCCACACTGCGATCGAACGAGATCAGTGCTCCTTATCACAAATCGTGTCGCCGCGCATTTCATGAATCAGACCGGTTCTCGATTGTTCTCGAGTCGCGCGCAATCTCGACGTGCATCGCACAGATAAGTCACGTAGGATAATTTTCCCACGAATCAACGTTCTCCTCGCGGAGGGACGCACGGCAATTTTACGCACTGACAGGCACGTTTTCGATATTTCGATCGGTGCAATAGACGATAAGAAAACCGTGTCGGGCTTGAACGGAATCGCGGCGCGACCGCTCGAACCGGCATGGTACACGTGACTGGTGGATTTTCATCACCCTCTCTCGGTGCGCCGGGCCCCCAAGGACGTTCGTCGGGGAAGGTGGAGCCATTTCTAGGCGATACGCGCGCGATGGAAAGGAGGAAGTCGCGGCCGATTCGTACGATTAACGGTCATAATTAGTTCGTTACTTGTTGGCTGGCATTATTTCAACGTCGCTCATTACCCGAGGATGTTTCACGCGCGACTATCCTCGCGTACGGCGCACACGTAACTTCGAAGGGACGGATGTAACAAACGCCGGGATGTCTTCGTCGGGTCCTTTCACTTCGCGGCAAATCGGCCATTGTGCTTACTTTCCAGAATACAACAACTCACGTGACAGGCGGCGAAAGAATCGCGTGCATTTGCCTGAATTATCCACGCGCGATTGCCCAACCATTCGGCAAAGTACTTTTTGTACCGGTAGTAAAACGCGCGATTCTCATAAATCACGTCGATTCCGTTGCTGCGCAACGCGCGATTCTTGCCCGCGAAGCTCGCTGAATAGACAGTTCTCGGGTCATTCGGCGAAATTGGGACTTGAACGCTCGTGATCCGATTAGGCCGCTCGGGTCTTGTCGGCCGCTCGAATTGCCTGCCCGAATAATCGCATATCTCCCGCGCAAAAAAGCAATTTGACTTTGTAGGAGAGACATTGCGCAATGGGCGGGTCTTGTATGTCGCCGAAATGAAGGCAGTTTCGCGAGATGAAAGTCGAAGGATTTTTCGAAAGGTGATGCAAGACGGCCGCTGGCAGGTGCCGTTACATTGCCCGCGCAATGGTGAGGCCTGCTCTAGTAAACGCTCAGGAATCGGGCTTTGCGACCGCTTGGCGATCGACAGCGGAGATCGCTTCGATCTCACTCGCCAAATTGGAAAATGTCGGAAACTATTCTCGAGATAGACGTGGTAATAATTACGACGCTCACGCGAGGGCTTTGCTGGGAAACTCGAAGACAAGAATTATCTCCTTCCTGATTATTAGAGGTGTGTTTCTCGATCGCTACAGAATTCACCGCGATTTCGTACTTGTCGTAATTAGTATATTTACATCGTTATAATATTGATAATTCTTGTTTAAAAAAAAATTCTCACACTCGGTTACAACATTCATGCATGCAAGTCGGATTGTTCGAACGCAATTTTCCTCGGTCTTATTAATATCCAGGATCATAACTCGACCTTGGATACGGTCCATCAAAGGTGTCCCACGATTACGGTAAAACGGCATTGAACCATCGCACTAGTTCCGCGAGAGTGAAAGGCGTGGCGGAACGAGATCTTTGCAGAGCAGCCTCGCGTTGATTCATCAGATGGGCATTATTCGTTAAGTCGATCGTATCGATCGTAACATACTTTGCATCTGGGTTGCACAGTTGCCATTTCAAGCGGGAGACATCTATTTTCGTCATATTATCGGAAATACGATCTCGCGAGTTGAATATTTTGAAAATGCAATTGACTGGAAATTATCGATTTCTGTTATTCATGGTTCGCCGATGAGCGTATCGTAACGCCGGCCGCGCTGACGCGCCAGCACGTAAGAGTCGCGGATCTACCGTTATCCAATTGAATTTACGCTTTCAACTACTTTCCTTTTTGTTTCGCGTTGTGCTCGCTGAGCAGCATTAATTCCTCGACACCGCCGACGAGCGACTTTCAGCGCGTCGCTCGCATAACGATTTTATAAGCGCGTGCGAAAAACTTTTGGGGTACGTAATACTTTGGGGTCAAAATCGGTCGACCGGTCACGCCTTCGTTCACCGGAAATTGATAATTGACTTTGAAGGATATCCGGTGTGTGACACACCTTGTATGCAAATGCTTCTTTATTTAATAAATTTCTATTGACAAAATTATGGATATTATGCTTAAAGCGTGCTATTTTCTGTGTTAAACTCGAGATATCGCGTTGTACGGTACATTATTTCCGAGTGTACAGTTTGTTATATTTTTTACCGAACCCGCATATTTGCGTAAGAGCGATAAAACAGGAGAAAGTTAAAACATGAATACGAAATGTCTCAATGGAAATTATCCCGATCACTTTCAGATGCAAGGATAAGTGATTATCTACGTTACCTAGACACTCGATAGGTACGCTGCACTTGATGCCATATATTAATGTATCGCTTCGGGCTACGAGTACTTGTGAATTAAATTAGCACGCCGGAAACATTATTACTTCACTTTCTGCTATATATATATACATCGTACATACTTTCTTGCAGCCTTAAAGCGATTTAGAACGTAAGAACTTAACATCTCTATCGTTTCTTTTTAGAAAAACATATTTCATTCAATATATAAATTAATTGAAAAGACAATTGCGCTTTCGAAACTCATTAAATTTCGAAAGCAAAAAAGTAGGTCCATTTATTAGTTCAATAATATTCCATAAAAAAAGCTCACTTGCGATGTGCTGCTATTTCATCGTTCGATAGCTTACAATTTTCCGTCCGCTCGCACGAGGGTTAATCCGCGAGGTCGCGACGAAGTGTTCAATTTATAAATTTGCCGCATCACGCGGCGTTCGCGCAGCATCGCGTGGAACGATGACGATTTATCATGCGAATCGTTCGGAGTGAATCCCCCGACTCCGCGTGGAAGAAATCGGCGACGCGATCGGCGCCGATCACGGCGCCGTCGGAACGACAGGGAAGAGTAATACTCGGAGTGGAACACCTTGGCATTGACCGGCTTGCTCCGCCGAGGTAACCCGCGCGCTTGCATAATCTGCTCGTCTCGTTCATCCCGGGGCAGCTCTCTCACGCCGGGTTACGGCATCGGCTGCATCTCGCGGCAGGTTTGCTCTTTTGAGATAGCTCTCGCCGGTAATTGTTCACGTACCGAGGCTATCTTGACGGCGCGTGTACACGCGAAACGCGCCGGACGGCACTCGAGTCGGCGTTTCCTGTCTCATCGCAAACACATTCCATTTTTGTTTATCGACAGAAAGTGTAGATGGAATGACAAATACACGTGTGTCCCGCTATTATTAGAAGTTCTGGAGACTCAAATGTGAAGTTGACGCGTTATATAAGCTGATTGTTCCCTCGACATTTCCTCGACAGGCTAATTTCATTTCTTCGGGCTGATTTTATTTATTTGGATAATTAGCTAATTTATCCTTTCCGCAGAGACAGAATTATGATCAAGGCGGGCCGGAAGTTTCATCTGGGAAATTATCCTGAGATAAATTATTGCGAATGGAAATAGTTTCTATATTGATTATATAGTTTTCAAATATCTTATGCGCAAATAAATTATAATGACGGCGATACTTGAAATATATAATTGCATAATTGACATTGCAAATCATATAAAGTGATACATAATTTTGCCATTTTGACAGATTATTGATCATTTGCATTTTTTTAATGATCTTTAATCACTACTTATGCTTCTACTTTGTTGCCGAAGAATTATATTCATTAATATTCACAATGAAATTTGCATAGCATCGATAGTTCTTCGATCGATATAATTTTATAGCAAATCTCGTGATATACGATATGCATTTGTGTAAGAATGATAGAAGGTAGTTCATGGCAGAGTATGGGCAATACCGGTTTATGTTTTGCACGTTAACAGTCGTCCGCGCTGGTCAGACAAGGTTAACGGCCCAATTTCGGAACACGAGGCGATTGCCAATGCTCGCCTTGATTTTTCCCGACAAATTTCAGCGAAACGTTTCGAAAACGAGCAAATTTAAGCGTATCAAGTATTTTTATTAAATTGCATTCAACGATTTATAGCGAATAATATGAGAACCATTATATTTTATTCGATCAAATTACGCGTTATAAAGTAAGATACGTGATCGCAATTCCAAGAAATTCGAGGAAGATTGTGATTTCGGTTTTTATTTTCCTCTTAAAAGAAAATTACATGGTCGATTCTCAGGGTTATCGTAATTCTGGCACGTGTTCTCAATTTTTGGCAATAATATTCTTCGAGAAATCCTTTCGCGCGACGACCTTCATGCCTTAAGGTTGCCGAAGTCGCGAAAAATTCGAAAAAAGAAAAAAAAAAAAAAAAAAAAACAGATCGAGCCGCAATGCGCGGTAATGCTCGCACAACGACCGCAGACCTTCGTGGCGCAATAATTCGTACAATAAATATATCTTCGCTAATTTCATCAGCGTGTTAGCTCTGCGTTTTCAGCTCGCACTGATCCGACCGTTCACCTTCATCATAGATAAGAACTGTAAATCTTGCAACATACTCTCGAGTGTACTTTAAGATGTAAAGTTACTCTTCGAGTTCTCTCGAGAACTTGTTCCTTTGAGAAACCACTTTGCAGACTCAATTTTTATTGACGAAAATATTGACAATCTTCAATCTGTGATTGCAAAGTTGGAAATAATTTTTTAAACAAAAAAAAATAGTTTCTAAATTATGATTTTTGGTGTTTTCAATTCTATTTTAAGTTCAATTCTGTTTTCAGTAAAAAAATATGCTTGACTTCTAAAAAGATGTTATGTTAATGGGATTCTCGCATTTTTAATTGGAAAGAATTATAATATATTCAGACATATATGAAGAAAGGTTCACGCCGATGAAATTAGCGAAGATATATTTATTAAATTTTTTGCTAATTGCTTTCAACGCGCTGTATATCTGCGATCACTCGAGTCTCAATGAGTTATCGTTCAATTAACACGAAGGACAATCACGATTTTAAAGCGTTTGCAAAACAGACGGGCGATGAGACGCCGTCATTGGAATTCGCACTTGGGATTCCTGCCGATTGTTTTCTCATACTAATCAGCCGGCTAATCCTAACGCTAATCGCGCGCACATCGGATTTCAAATCAAACAGGTTTATCCCATACGGTGAATCACAGTCCGGGCATTTAGACGACCGTGTCTTTTACGGCGCACGTGGCGAATTTTCCATTTTTATCCGCGTTCCTCGGCTCGCGCCGCGCCGTTTCGCACTTGCGTGCATTCCCACGCCTGCACCAGCCGTCAGCTGCAAGTTAGGCACCGCTACGTACAATTAAGGACGATCACTCGGCGAGAGGGGAAGCTGGGTCGCGCAAGGTCGCGCCCAAGGCTCCGCCGACAATCTTGTTCGTCGTGTTGTCGTTCGTTACGAAGGTCCGCGATCGGAGAATGCATTCGCGAAAAGGACACCGCGTGTGAAATATTTTCAGTTCAAGTATGTTCTTTTAATCAGCGTGGCGAGTAACGCGATATTATTTTTTATATAATGTAGAATTATCGATGCAGCATCAATCGCGATGCCAATTCTACAATTTTAGAAAAAAAAAGATATCTAATACGAATATTTATACAATTATCTCTTTTCTCCGATTGCGCTCTGTGGCTTTCATCATGTTATCCGTCCGTAACAAATGCTCGGTTACTTGCCGCGCGCATAATACGATACATTTGCGTATAATATCGCCATATTGTATTCGATACTACATTTTCGCCGAGGAATCGAAAAGTTACCCATTACTGATCTCTCGAGAAACACGCGACACACGACTTTCCCCGGCTGCTATTTTTTTCATTCTACGACTTCATGCTTGAATTGCATAACGAATTGATAAGCGGTTGCGGTTTACCGGTGCTAGAAATGCCGTGCAAATAGTACGATACACTGTCGATCTTCAATATCCGCGATCAACGTCTGATTTCCATAAAAAAACAAAAGACTAAACTTCACTCTGCGTCACGATTATTTTTGCCTTCGCGCCATCAATTCGCGCATTCGCGAAAACGGAATTATGCAATTCACTTTCTGAATGCACGATGATACTCTGACTGGTTTGAACAGTGGATCATAAAGTCGATCACGTCATGATAGCCAATGGCCATTTATGCCGATTTATTATCTCTTTCCTTTTCCCGTGCCGAGGATAGCTATCACGCGCCAGATACGTAACACAACCAGAGTGCAAACTAGCATTCGATCTTCGATCGATGAACTTCCTAACAGCGTGATTTCGTTGTGCTGTATGCATTTTCGAACGATGCGAGAAATTGATCGCTCCTACGCTCTAGATTTCGTTTGCTTTGATTTCTGAATGTTTTTTCGAAAGCAAAGTTGTGGTGAAAGCGATTGGCCGATAAATCGCTCGATCGTACGTTACAATTGATAAAACGAGATGAAAATAATTAGACACATCGAGAACGCATTAAGCCGCGGCAGCGGTATCGCCGGATGTTCTAACTTTCGCAAGCGCGCGATCGACCGGATATTCTGTGCGCCTCGAGCGAAATGCGTAAGTATCGCGGGAACCACTGACAGCACCTTCCGTTTCATTCCGCGATATAAGTTCTAATAACATTCAATTCCGAATACACGGATGTAGAGAGAAATCTGCAGAAAATGAAGTTTTTATGAACAGATTTTATGGAGAAAAGTGGAACACTTGATGAATCTGGAAAATTATTTAGACAACCTAGTTGTTACGTGCGAATTATATCCATTTGTTTATATTGAATTGTTAAAGTATTTGATAGAAGATACACGTCGCAAATTAGAGAACTGCTCTCCCTGCTGCTGCGGACGGCGATGGATACACAATAATGACCGACATCCGCATGGCGCACGATGACCGTGTGCATTATAATTAATGTTTCTCGGAAGACCTCCTAAACCTTCGCTTCGGCCAGAAGATAAATGGCACAGATAAGCATATTAAGACGAATGAATGAGGGATACACGGAGTCAACCATGCATTATTAAGAGTGTCGTATAATCGGAGAAAAAAATCTACGACTTAGAAAATTTCCAATCACGAGATCTACGAGGGTCACGTCAGCTGTGCAGCTGCACAGCTTGCGGTACTCGTTATTTTTTAAATCTTCAACAATACATTTCTAAACTTTTTTTAAGACCTCGAGACGCAAATTCGTTTCTCGTAGCGGTATTATTTATTTAACTAAACAATTGTGTACGTTAGTTTTGTTCAAGAAATTGAATTTTGATTCCGAGCTTGATAATCAGGCACGATAATCTGTAATTCTTCGGAAAATTACTGTAATGACCGATTTTTAAACACAAAAATTACACAAAATAGTTTAAATTAAATATTCTCGCCGCACATCGAAAATGCACTCACGATCGTCTAGAATGCCGCGTATCGTCTTCGGCTAAGAGTCTCCCTCGGTGCGCTCCGGACAGCCGGCTGCTTCAGGCACATGTATCGCGCTCCGACGGGTTCATCCGTACAATCGGGCGCGATCGCACGCGCGAAGGAAGTCTCAACGAGGATTATTCGCCTTATTGGCGTATCCCTACTCTCATAACACACTGTTGCGAACCGTGCGTTGTCTCGCCGGATGCACCCACTGCACTTGGACGACGATGCACGAGCGAGTAGCGGCCTGCGCCGCGTGACCGGTGATCTTTATATCGGTGGATCCTACTGGCCCTGCGCCAGTGTCATCCCACTCTGTAGTCCCGCGACGCGACCCGACGCGACGCGACGCGCGACGCGACGCGACTTTTGCAACTCGACGGCCGAGATATTCGCGCGCGATATTCGCGCATTCGGAGCGCACGTATACGCACACCTCGGTCACGCTGTATCGCACTGAGGTGCGCTGCTTGCGCGCCTCGCCTGAGGTAGGGAACACCGCGTGTGTGCAATGTCGCCGATCGCTCCTACGACTGGCCGGCCAAAGGCATCGTCCTGTAACGTTCGGCGCACCTCGCACGCCCTTCCTTTTTCACGTCGGTTTCGCGGTCCCTCCCCTCGGTCTTACCTCCTGTCCAAATTGAGGGGCACGACGGGCGGGAAAAGTTCCTTCCGTCGCCTACGCGTCGGAGGTTCCTGCGGATTGCGCATCGCCCTTGCAAAGCGGAGCCGCTCAATTGCGACGCGATGCTTCGCGTTTCGATAAGCCGAGATCATGCATTAATGAACGGTATATAGCCGACCTATTTTTTTCCGATGAAACTACGCCATCATCCTAAAATACTTTAGCCGACCTGATCTTGTCCTCTAATATATATATCAGTCTCTTTTGACATTTTTCGCGCAACGATGGCGGCGTTGAAATAAAAATTAAAATGAGAGATTTAAGTAATAAACTTGTAATCATTATTCATTATCAGAAAAACATCTTTCGGAGGTGCATTTGAATATTTATGCTCATGCGATCATTTGTGCTATAAATATGCATAGGCAATTTATTGCTCGCGCATTGCGCTTGTAAAAATCAAGATTCCCCGCTTTTGAACGTGTAAGCGTTCTATAAGCGTTTTATGTTGTTTTAATGATCCGAAACGGTCGCGACGATCTTTACTTGTCTATGCCAGCACCGCGATCGCATCCGTGCGAGACGAAAATGGGAACGGGAAAACCTACTTCTTGCCGAATGACGCTGTTCGCAGACGCAAAAAGCGCGCGTCTCTTTATTAGATACCAGAAATTCCATTTCGATCTCTTTGTTTCTCATGAATCTTTAATTTTGCATAGTAAATGAAATATGCGTTCGACGCGGATGATAAAAAGTGTGCAGTTGTGTGAGATAGTAAACAAAATATCATTTATCTTACGTCAGCATCACAGTTCGTTTAATATACTCATGCTACGTCAATTTAGATTCTGTTATATATTATATAATGAATATATATTACATATTATCTGTTAGACAGTCGTATGTGCGATAAGATCCAAATTTAAGTAAGAACTTTCACGCGGCTTTCACTGAGAAGTCACGGTTCATTAACGGAAAATAATTTGCAGATATATCAATGCTGCTTTGCGCGCAAAAAGAACAAGCGAATTCATAACCACACGTTATCCGTATCTAATTCACCTTAGTATCCAACGTGAACGCCGTGTCTACACCTTGTCCCGCAGCTAATAACGAGCGTAGAAACAGATACCGCGACGATTCCGCGAGTAATGGTGTCACTCATAAGTAATCGCCTTGCGTGAACGTGAGACGCGCCAATCGCATATCAATTGCTTGCAGAAAGACAGTCCAACGACGCCGATATGAAACCAGTTTATGAATGACGCAGTAGTACGCATTATTTTATTTGTGACAGTCAGCGACACAGTTGCACGCGTAGAACGAATATTGAAACATTACGATACTGATTTTAGCAACTCGATAAAAATTTCCGCTTTATTTGCGCTTTATTCGATGTTTGTTGACTCAAGACGCTGGTGAGAAGTGCGTTACTCGTCGCTAAAAATATTCTCTCGTGGAGTTATTGCACGGGAAATCCTACTGGACATTAATTGCGAAATCGATATATTGTGCGGTAAAGATACGAATCTATTTGCATATAAAGAATCGAAAAGAGTGATATTTCATCGTGCTAATCACGCGCGACAGGCGATGCACGAAAGTTCGACTGAATACTTGCCGATCAATTTTCGACTGACCGAAGCAAAATTGATTTTATGTTACCAAAAAAATTTCAAAGTTAAAATCAGGCGTGTTTTTTTTCAATATTATATCGTGTCATAAGTAGAATGCATAATAAAGCAAGAGATAAATTATATATTACGCTTTTTAATATAAAACGTAATGCTGCATTTTCTATATTCATCGAACCGAACGAAATCGATTTATTTCACTCGATCGCCGATAATCTATTTATTGCCAATGCTGTATCGAATACGAATCAACCGTTTCATACGGCCAAATTTGGAGAATGTGCGAGATCGCGCTACGTTTAACGATACAATTACGAATCACGTCCTTTCGCGACGTCGTCATTGTATTCTCGGACTGTGACGGCATCGTTCAAGCCGTCACTGTGACGTCCCGCGTGACACATGGTTGTCGGTCTCGCATCCGACGAACTCCATGATGAAAAGATATTTTTAAGATATCGTTCATTCATACGCGTGCGTTTTTCCCACGAGCGCTTTGAGTCAGCGGGCAAGGTCGTCTCGTCCTGGATAGAGTCCGTTTCGCGCTTCGAGGAAGAATCGCCGTTGCGAGTGATCCACGCGCACAAAACGGTGGCGCGCTTTTTTCGGACCGTCGGGCCGCGTGTGAGTCATCGGAAGAGATCCGTGGCATTATCAAGGTCTCGGCATATCGTCGTCCTTCGCAAAATCGATTTTTAGACGCCGCGTTGTCGTCCTGTCATAAAGCCGTCCAAGCGCAGTTTCTTTGTGCGCTTCTGCATTCTCAGAGACCGAGAAGAATATATTGGTCAGGGAGATTGATCGCGAGAGTGTCCTACCTGGAAGAAAAGGTGACCCTGAGGAATCTCGCGTGTCAAAAACAATTATTTTACTACAATGACTTATCACGGCACTTTGAAATCGCTTCGTCAACACTTTTAATCAGTAATATTCTTGCTTGTTATATTTCAGTCGTTTATTGCGAATTGATTCTTCATTTTTTTGTAATTGATCGTTAAGCTTTGTATGGATTCTTTTACAGTAACAGCTGCTTTTGATAGCAGCTTCGCTTCTAAATTTTTTATCATATATGGATATTATTTGTTGCGCTAATTTATCATTAATTGATCTACATTCGAGTTTGAGGCACAGTTTTTCTAAACGAGTAACATTGATATTAAATGAGGACACTAAATCAGGGCAGTGGACAAAAAAGGTAGTTTTTGCCACCCATTCGTGAGGTCAGAGAGATGCTATTTTGTCAATACGATTAATAATATATGCCGAACATGGTCGGATGCAGCTCCACTTACTGACATTTCGCAGTTGCATCGCCGTGGTAGATCAATGCGCAGACGAATAAAGTGTCAAATAGCG
Organism: Linepithema humile; assembly: GCF_040581485.1. Taxonomy (NCBI): domain Eukaryota; kingdom Metazoa; phylum Arthropoda; class Insecta; order Hymenoptera; family Formicidae; genus Linepithema; species Linepithema humile. The sequence continues at coordinate 20,198,379 of NC_090134.1, forward strand.
AATAGCTTTATTATTATAAGGTCGGATGTTATTAACCTTTATTAAAAATATACGAGAGACACGAGTACAAACTTCGGAGAGTGCAGATATAATCTTCTATTGTTCAGTCAACCTTAGTTCGTGCTTATTAATACGTGAGATTGACGGGAACAGTTTCGCTGATGCACAATCACGTTGAATTAACCTCCTAACGCGCCATTGTATTTATTGTGATTTATATCGTGCTTTCAATCTTGAATTTTAGACTAAAGGTGGGAATGAGCTTGGTTGGAAAGTGGATGGAAATCACGAGAGAAAATTACTCGAAAGATTTTTTTCCAAAGTACTTCCTGAGAATCGTCTTAGAGTATGACACTACAAGATCATGGTGAAAATTTCACTTTCAATCTTCTTTCAATGTCTTTGCTTCCTTCACCGTCGCACTTTTATATTAGCGCGATTGTTCCGAGCACTATATTCATTATTTTAATTTCATTCTCACTGAGAAATTTTAAGTTAATCTTATGAAAATTGTAGCATTTAATTCGAAATCGACGGCGTAAACACATTAATCGAAAAGAAATTTCAAAATCAAAAAGCTGATACTACGTCACGTTCGATTTCAATCAATCTTGTATGATTACACGGGACGCACGACATATAAATATAAGTACGCAACCGTTATACAACTAAACGTTATACAACTAAAATTATATACTATAATAGCGTAATGCTTGACGATTTTTTTACTTCCTGTTTTGCTTGCTTCGCGTAACTATACGAAATTTTATGTAATTAAAGAAGATTTACTTACTTTTGATTATTAAAATAGTTATAATCTTCATATTTCTTACGGACAATTTTTCTTACGGACAACTTACAATCAAACTTGATTTCAAGTGTTGAAGAAAGATCATTTGTCATAAGTTTACATTTTGCCCGTTTCGGGAAGTGCATTCGCGACACGCCGTCTGCGTTCAAATGAGCTACGTTTTTGCCGGACGTATACGACCTATTGTTCATCACCGTGCGCGTTGTCTGTGCCTTCATTTTCCCGCGATTTTATACGAAAGTGAGAATGAAGTTTCTCATGCATCTTAACGAGCGCCGCTGGGAAGTGGGTCGGATTGGTTAATTTCAAGATCACGGCGAAAAGGTTGCTCTCTGTGACCATGCGTCGTGTTATTTTAACCGTAGCTTTATGTCCCCTTGTTTTCTTATCTCTCAAACGTAGAAACTGTGAAATTAAAGTGCTTCTTACATTCGCTTTTATCCGGAAAGATTTTGTGTAAGATGTGAGATTTGCATTTTCACCTTTATGTAGCATCTCATTAACGCTAAATGCACTCGTCTGCTTTATGCTAATTGGCGCTAAATAAAAGTGAAAATGTATATCGCGAATGTATAAACCTAAAATTTTATTATCAAAAGTATTCGTTACGGAAATTAATTACGATTGCTCTTTAATTGATTTCTCATTTTTTATCGGAATTACGGAGGTGACAAAAAATATATATCGAATCGTTTCTCTTGATGAACGGAGATCCTACCTCGGGTTATTACGTTTCCACGTAGACAATGGTGAGCAGTTAAACCGTGTAATCAGTAATGAGTTTACGGTTCGTTAGTTACCAATTAAAACTGATTCATTGACTTCGTCCTAAGAGCCCGGTTATTATTCTATTGTCACGATTGGGCTGTAACGGTAGCGTCTACTACATTTGCGGCTGAATATGATATCCGTGCACATCATACTTGCGGCTACACACTCACGCATCTCCCGGATTATCAGCAACGCCGTGTATATTTAAAGAAATTCAGAATTCCTGGTAATCGTGGTAAGAGCCGCGAGATTCATAATTGGCACAATTTACTATGACATGTTCGTACGATCGCAGCACCGACGCAGCGTCTACTTCGCGTATTACACGTCAGCTGTAATAATCGCAAGCGAAGCGTTGTATGCAATACGACACGTGCATCCGTCTCTCAGTCGATTAACAGCACAAAGTCAGCGCTTATTATCAGGCATCGTATTTCCGGGATTCGGTACAGAAATAGGAATGCGCCGACTATCAGGTGTTTTTAAATTTGCATAAAATCGTGCTGTTTCTTGCTTTAAAAATAGCAACGAGTTAATACTCCCGCAAGTAGGTCAGTCCTTTATTCCTGCAACTTTTTATAAAATCGATCAATTTATTGGAAGTTCTATGTTCGTATCGACATGATATCTGATATTTTTTTAAAAATAAGGTAGATTACAATATTTAAAAAAATATCACGTTGAAGAGAAAAATACTCAAAAAGCAGATATTTTTAAAACGTTTCCGTTTTAAATTTTTACAATATTTTTTAATATTTTAGATTAATAAAAATATCAGTAAATCTTATGATTTTATATTTTTTCTCGAAATGTTAAGATTGTGGTCCTTCCGTTTTATGTAATTTAACTTTGATATTTTCTCTAAGAACGAGCAGAAATTTCGAAATTGCAGGTTTCGTGCAGAAATTTCGAAATTGGGGATTTCATGCAGAAATTCCGAAGTTATACGCTCATAATCGTTTGCTTTCCTGTGGTCGATTTTCCCTTTCGCTTGTAGAATTAGAAATTATTCGTGGCCCGCTTCTGTTCCGTTGTTCATTGTAAATTCCAACGACGCGTTACCAGTATTTTTACACGTACAATGACCTTTTATGGGGAGAAGAATATTCAGCGAAAGTGTCATTGCCGTCGGCACGTCCGCCGCTTTCCCCGCCATTTCCTGCAGATTTGGTCCTATTCATTTAACTCTCATATTTTTCTCATAAAGTCGGAAATTTACGCGTTGATGTATCTGCCAGAAGAATCATCTTTCAATTGGACGCGCGCTCCGGAGAAACTGCGATTCTTCATGGTCTTCGTTATCCTGCAACTTGAATAGCGTCGGTAATCATGACGGAAGTTGATTTTATCCTGTACGTCACGTTACTGGCATACTTCTGATAAGCTGGTTAACAGACTATTATTTAAATTTAAGCAAAAGACAATATGATTCTCAATCGACATTAATAAATTGCCATTTTTACGATGGTTTATAAGAATTTACAGGAGTTCACGAGGAAACTCATTTCGCGTAACGTCGCAAAAATGCAGATCTGGAAAAAAGCCGTGTCGTGTGAACCGCAACGCGCGAGAAAAGAATGCCGTTATGGTGAAAATTGATTCATCATTGACGTGTCGCATCGAATTCTTAATGAAGTAACGGTTAAAGAAATTAATGTCATCTGCGAAGGCGTGCTGTGCTTACCGCACAAGAAGGGCCATTGTGCTGAGATTCATTGGCTGGTAGTTCGAAGTCAGGATGCCTCATAAATTTTCATTAGAACGCCTTATTTTCGCGCAGGCATCCTGCTTTTTTCGACGTGTGTGCTAATCATCATAACAATGTAACCGCTGCCGACAGGCGAAGACTAAAGAAATGCGGTGACGTACTTTCCGGGATGTTTTTTCTAAAATGTAATAAAACGCTTCTCTGCGATTTTGATGAGATATGCATGTTATCGAATAGATAAATATATTATTTTCTTTTCTTTTCTTGTAAATTACAAAACTTTTAATTACAGTTCCGTCTAAATTATTCTGGAATTTCCTAAGAAGCAAAGTTAAATCTCTCTCTTTTTTTTTTGCTGTGTAATCTCGCGGATGATTCGCCGCCGGGTTCGCATCGTTTCGTAATACTCATTCGATCGGCGTTTTCATTGCTGACAAACAGGAAACACAACGCGTGCAATGTCGAGGTAACACTTCAAAAGAATGCATTTAACCGTGTCTGGCTTTAAAACCTGATATCAGATTGCGAATATTCCACGTCATTTTTTTCACCTTCTGCAATTTTTTCCAACGAAATATGCCTTCGAGAAGAATGCTGCGTAGTTCAGAATGAAGTATAGACTGCACGCGCGAAGTAGAGAAACGATCTGGTAACAAACAACCGGAAGCATTCTTTGCCAGAGAATTGATCTAATTTACTCCAAGTGGCATAAAATTGAAGTACATTTCAATTGAGTTACATTTTCTTCGCATTGAGCTACCGCGATATATCTTTGCCGATCGTTACATTCACTCGAGGCATACACTCGACCGACGGGGACTATGATTGTTCCCGGATCTCTAAAAATGAGGTAAATCCTAGAAATAAAAAATAAAAACCGATGCGGTGGATGAATTTTAAAGAGACGGCCCGTCGGACTCTTGCTAATTTTACAGGAATCCGGATTCCGATCGCGGCCTTTGATGCCGCAATTGCGAGGCGAAAACACGCGAATACTTTTTGTTTAGAGTTCGCGATCTTTTCGCCATGGGAAGTTAGCATTCCGGTGTTGGCGTTCGGGCCAGCCCGCGCCGTCGCCACTGCGGTGTAAGGCCTTTCCAAGTCATCGATACATGGGCGAGTGTAACGAGTACACACCGGCAAAGTGTGGCTGGCACACGGTCCCTTTCTTATTTCTCCTACGAGCCACGCCTAGCCCCGCTTGCCCCGTGGAGCATTTCGCGCGTACCCTTCACCGCAACTGTGCAACAACCACACACGCTCTCAGGCAGGAGGAAAACGTGGGCGAGGGAGTGAGAGGGGAAGAGTTTGGCATCGATATACCTAGACCGCCGATGGTATCGCTTGTTCGGGCGCAAAAGGAGGCGATTTTAGCCCGCTCTCGTTTCAGCCGGCTTCTCCCGGCGTATCGGTGCGAAAGTAACAATTTCAGCTCCGTAGATCGCGCGCGCGATAATAATGCCATACACGGGAAACGCAATGAGAGCTATCGCATATTCGACGGAATGTTATCATTAATACGCGTGCGTTCGGCGCGGAGGTACGAATAGCAATTAGTAATTAGGCGGTTTCGCTAGCGCGAGATTTACGTAACGCATCGCGTACGGTGTTTAATGATGTTCCGTTCTGTTCGGGAAAATTGAGAACTTTCCTGCGGCAGGAATGATGGCATTATGTGTTTAACTCGTATGAGGTAAAACGCGCGCGATTCATGTAGCTTTTATAATTCTGTGCTGCTAGAGGTGTAGAATTTTCCAGATGAATAAGTACCGTGGTTTTGCGAGCGATTTCTCTCGCTCAGCTATTTGACTTTTCATTCAGCGTCTCGTATTTATTTTTGCGCCTAGTTTGTTGAAATAATTGAAGAGCTTCATCAAACGCAATTCTAGAAAATTCTCGCGAGCTCGAAACGCGTTAATTATCTTGTAAAAAGTGATCTCAATTATAGCGACTATTTTTTGCTTTCGGTGCTGCAAATAAGCATGAGTGCGAATGCTAATGCGATCATAAATATGACAGCAGTATTTTTACCTGCTTTCGCGCGTTATTCCTTTATTTATATGCATATTTTAATGCGGTTCTTCCGATTGTATGCATTTCTTCGATTAGATATCCCACGCATTTTTTATATCCCAGCTAAAAGCGACGTCTTAAAAAATAATCCAAACACTTTGGAAGTATAAAAGTTTGCTGCGAATCTGCATATATTCAAAGTAAGGGCGCCTAGAATACGATTATGAATGAGTCACTGACTCTTATTCAAACAGAGCGCCTTCGTGGAAGCGGCATGCGACAATCTTATAAATAAATTAACATTTATTTTCATATGTCATTATTTTTATCAATATCGTATTCATTCTATATCGCAAAGTCGACAGGTTTTTGACAGGCTATTTTTAAATCGGAAAAGCAGCACTATACGCGACAAAGGATTTATTTTTATATCTCGGTGCCAGAAAGCTGTTGATTGACGATCGACTGCATTCCGACTGCACTTTTTGCGTACAGATAAACGACCATATTTATTACGATCTATATTTATTTCACGACCCGCTGATCTCACCGCAGGATATTGCGACAATGATCTCCATATATCAAGCGGAGGAAATATGATGTCTATATATAAAAAGCATGATAAATGCGTATATCACTCCGCTGCGTAATATTCCGAAAGAGTCAAACGACTCCTTCCGAAATCTATTCTCGGTCGTTTGGATTGCGAGACGGATCTGCAACGTAACGTACCGAAGTAGAGTCAAAATTGTGAACAATCACAGACTTGTGAATCACCAGTTTTGTTTTCGACCAGCCTGAAAATAATCAGGCGTAAGCTTGACGCGGTGAACAGACCGTACAGCCGATGCTGCTCGCGTGCCGTGTAGGTGTTTGTAAAGAAATTGTTCTCAGTACCGCACCTTTATCAATTAATGTCACATCCGTCTTGGAAATAATTGCGACACCCTCGAATATAACGGATATAATTTGTAGCATTAAAATTTATGGTTTCAATTTCTCCCGTGAGACTTTTATCGCAAATTAGATATTGTGCTATTACTTTGTTCCCGCGCGAATCATTAGGGATGCAAATGCGCCTTGCTGACAGTTTTCACAGTGCAGAACGATCTAATTAAAGCCTTTCGACTGCTTAAGATATAAAATCACAATTACAAAAATATTAAAATGAAATATAAAAAAGTGAAATATTTTTATAAATTCTTTTTAACAGCGTATTGCTGATTAGGCTGCAAAGAAGAATTATTAGTCTACAAATATCTTTTAAACTCTTTTCGTGGCAGAATCAACAAGAGGTAAACAAGTTTAATTTTCGAAACGCGAGGCGTATCCGTTCGTTATTGTATCTTACGTAATTGGTATTATAAATGTGACTCGACAATAATTGCTGGCAATCGGAATCTTTGATGTGAAAGATCAACACGTTCTTGTATTCTTAATAACTTGATTGAATTGTAGCGACATTGGCGTGCGTGGCATGTCATCCTTGCGGCTGCCTACTCATTAGGATGATGTAAGAAGCATTAATGAATCTTCCGATCATTATTTGTAGAATCAAAGCGTCTCATCGAAACCGTTTTTCCACGGATCTAATACAAACGTTCTTTTGTATCGTAGAAGCGGCCGTGTTTGTAACGGAGGGCCTGTTCGCAAAGATACTGAATGGCGGTTGTAGTAATGGCTCTTTTTTTCTTGCGATTACCGCTATGCTGGCATTATTCTCGGCAACTCTGATATTATCCGGCTATAGAATATTCGTATAACTGTGAGTTGATTATCCTCGGTGTACGGTAGAAAAAGTCGTATACTTCGCCAATTAGGTAATCCAAGCAACTTAAGCTTCAGTTCGAATGATTGTAATGATTATAATTTATCGTGGAATTATTTCGACATATTTTACTACTTTAACGGAACTGATTGCGCTCGGCAAAATAACCGCCGTAACATTCGCGGCGGGCAGTGTAATTAATCAGCCGATGATTATTCCTCCCGTTATGCGCGTTCATTAAATCGGTATCGCAGGAATGTAATACGCGATCCGTCCCGCAATTAAACGATAGAATTTTTGCGAGCGCTCTCGCCGCAGCATGCTTCATGGAGGAACTAAACGCGGAACTGGATTGCGCGAGATAATAAATCGGCGCGATTCACGTGGCGACGTCGTGAAAACGGTTTCTCGGATACACTTGAATTTCTGGCCGCTGACTTCCTCGAAGAGACCCGGGATCGCGTAGCGTGACGCTCAGTCTATTAATCATGTGTGACACATTCTTGAACTTCCATTCAGAGAATTGGAAGAAAACAGATTTCAATTGTCTTATTTAATATATTCCATATTTTCGCGTTATTCGATTGTATTGTTTATCGATACATTGCGTGCATCCATCATTTTCGCGTCGTCCTACAATGTTATTCAACAGGACAGATTTAATGAGACTGACGATAGCAATTATCTCAACGCAATTCCTTTGTCGGGTTGCACTCGCCGCGTTTATCGCAGAATCGTTGCCGCATCTCAGATGAATCATCCTAATTCAACGTTCTCAGACAGGTCGCGTGGAAGGTCTTCTGCGCGAGATTGGCGCGGGAAAGGACTCACTTTGCGAAATTAAAATTGTGCCACAGAATTATATGAGCGCTCAATTAAAGGACAGCGTCCGGCGTAGCAGATGTCAATTGCGCGCTTCTTTGTCTTTGCGTTCTAATGACGACGTTTCAAGCGTGGCATCCTTTTCCCGTGCGCCGACCTTGCCGCCCCCATCATTTCTGCCACCCTTACGTAAGCACAATTATTTCACGTGGTAAATCCGACTGAATTCGTCGCACGAAGCGCCGTTGCATCTCTTGCGCGGAGCGCGCGAGCGCGCGCGCGCGCGCGACCTCGGTGCGGAAATCGTGCTTTTGTTGAAACGCGACTCGTTTCGCCCACGCGAGATGATAATGATTGTTGCGGATTGGAAAAACAAGCGATATTTCCTCACGTGATTTTCACGTGCAAAATTATTATATCGTGGTAATGAAAAAAAAAAAAAACATACAACTCGCATGCTGCATGTATCCCGAATAAATGAATTTTTAATGGGATCTATTTGTCATGACGTGACGCGATATAAACTTATTGTTAGCAGAGAAGGTTGCAACACATTACATAAATCACCCTGTAGGTGTTAGACATCGTCGATGCTTGCAACGCACGTTATTCCTAAATGAGGAGTTAAACTGCTCTCGGGTTTTTCTCACGAACTGCGCAAATTAATTTCTGAACTTCAAAAATTAATTTTTGCTAATAAAATAGAGCGAGGTTTCTCTTTCGAAAAGTGTTATTTAATTAAAACCAAGTTTATCAAATAAATTCGTCTATTAAGAAACAAGTCTAAGAGAAATTCGAGTGATTTATAATGCGTCTTACAAAACAAGTTGCGGAAAGGCGAAAGAAATGTGATATCCCCATTTCTCTCGTTTGCGAAGCAAGTGAACAATGATTAGCGGCACGGCGTGAATATACTGTCTACGTGAATTGTCTCGACGATAGAAATCACAAATCACGCGCGGGACATAATAAGTGCGCGGTAAGGCGCGGTCGCACGTTGAAGGCGATCAAGGAAACGATTTAATTTCGTGCAATGCGGAACACCGCCTATGCGAGGGACCCTACAAAGACGCGATATGTCGCGCATAAATCAGGAGAGCAGTTCGGACGCTGACTCGAATGTGCATCGCGAATCGCTTGGCATCGCGCTTTCTAACGTGACCGGAATTACGTGAAATTCACGGCGCGCGCGTTATCGAACGGATAACGTCGCGGAAAAACAACCGAGAATTTGCATTGGAATGCGACGGAGGTACTGAGAGCGGCGAAATCGCGGTGATTCGCGGGAATCTGATCGGCCGACGTGACGATCGGATTTTCACATTTGCTGCAAGTGATTCTAACGGTTGCAATCAGACGCGGACCGATGCACATAATCGCGCGCATACGCACGTAGAGGGATGCGATTTGCATAAAACGCTTGCGGTGTCGCTTGCTGCTCCACATTCCTGACTGCGTTTACAGCGCGGCAAGGTCCTCCCTTACTTTTATCAAGGATTTTTTGCCTTTATCAAGGATGAAAAATTCTCCGTCGGTCCTTGGGAATACTCGATTCCCAATTAATAGTGAACGTTCGTGCCGTGTTAATGCTCAGCATTAATCAGGGTGAACGTCAATTACGACAGACAGTGTCTGTATGGTAGACATTAATAAAATTAATTTATCGTTTCCGTACAGGAAGTACGCTAAAATGAAATAAGACGTAATATTGCCGTATCGATATCAAAAAGATCTATAAACTACATAATTTTGATTTATGAATTTATTTGAGTGATATTGCTAATAATATACAGCAGTTTTAAAACAGCATGAATAGCGCGGATTACAATGTTTTTCTGAAACAACGTAAATAATTCTTATGTAAGGCATAAAGGTAGAATCGCCTTTCAAGAAATCGAATGAATTCACTCTGAGGTAACGCCCCTACATCATTCGCGAATTTACGGAGCATAGCAGCAGTCTTTCTACCGCGTTCTAATATAATGCATTGACTAGCTCTTACATAATTCGAAAGTGCTCGTGATTTTCGCGCTATATGCCGAATTAATATAGCGGTAATTAAAGCGTTAATACCCACTGAGCAAGCTAAATGCTCAAGGATTAACGCAACAATCGAAACTTCTTGCTCCATTTTTTTGCATAACAATCGTTGATCAATTAATCTTTTAAGATAATTAATTTATGAAAATATTGAAAAAGTTTTTTAATTTATTTTTTATTCTATTAGAACGTGCATCATATCATTTGATAAGTCTAGAACTTAACTGCGATGCATTAAAATCTTATACTCCAAAGTTCTAGATCATTTCTTTCTTTAAAATATGATTTCAATGCAACATTTATTAATTTCGTAATTTCGTAAAAAATTGTTAAGTCAATTATTTTATATTAATAAAATTAATATACAAATATTCACAAACGTTTTTTTAAGATTAAAATGTTCTATTTATTTTTATCGTATTTATTGCGCGTAAAAAAATTTTAGATAGTTTTCTAAGAAACTCCGGATAAATTGATAGAAGTTTTATAGAAATCTATTATCCTAATCAAATTGAGAACCTACGTCGTATCTTTTAAAGTTCAATAAAAGTGACTCTACTTCTCTCCGCGTGTCTTGTTATTACGTTATCCCCCGCCTTACTCAATTACTGGCAAGGAGTCGGTGCGCGTTATGATCCCTCACGATTATTTCCCCGGTAATCGTTTTTCGCGGAACTTTAGATATTTACGGTTTTCGGCGAGCGATTACGCAGTTTGGCGCAGGGTTCCTTTCTACTTCTGCCACTGTCCCACGGTACCCACCGGGCAGGCACGTGACTAGCTAACACGCGAGACACGTGTACGCATGCCAGACCTACTAAACAGTCAAGTAGGTCTAACCACGACTGAAGGCAAGGAAAAGTGGGGAAAAGGACTGCGAAACCAGCCGGACAGTATATTTTATCCACTGTGTCGCGGAATACGGTGCAACCTTGGCAAATGCGTCAGTAAAACCCCCACCGCTAAAAAAAGATTATATGATATTCGTTAAAGCGGCGGAAATTATGTCGAAACTAGTCTCACTCATTTCAAGAAAACTTGGGGGGAAGACTTGCGTAACAATAAAAAAAAAAGGTTCAAAACGATACAACTTCGCATTCATGTCTTATTGAGCAATCGCGTCTTGAATCACAAATGGGAAATTATTCCTACATACAAGTCACTTGTTCAAATTGCAAATTGCAATGTATTTGTAGGTAGAATTGGTTTCGTATCCCATTCAGCTTTGCTCTGAAAACTTTCTTCAATAACAAGATTTCTATATGCGTCTATGTACTTATTGTACTATGTACTTTTTGTACACGTTAAAATTTGTCTTTCTTTTATCCTTGCAGAAAATTTGGCGCCATCCGAGCTAAAGAAGTTGAGAAATAAACAGAGAAAACAGCGTAGAAAGGCCGAATTGGAGCGGCAGCAAGCTGCCCAAGCTCAGGAAAAAAGAGAACAGCACAACAAATCTCGACAGCAGAACGACCCTGATCTCGAACAGCCCACATTAGATGAATTAATTCCGGAAAAGCTGGAGAGGGTTGGTATAAATTATGTATAGCGGAATAAATATCACCTTCTATAAATTTAAATTAATCTTGAAATGGAACGAAAGAATAACTATTGAACACTTATAAACACAAGCTACTAAATATATTTTTCAGATCGAGGATCCACTGGAACAAGCAATAAAGTTTCTGCAGCCCTTACAGGAATTGGCGTCGAATAAAATAGAGACGCATCTTATGGCTTTCGAAATATATATCCGCAAAGGTAACTTATGTGTACATTTAACAATGCATGCACGTCGAATTGCAAATTGTAGATGGAAATGGATTATTATTTCATTTCGCGAAATCGATTGTTCGGCACGAGATAGTAAAGTAGTCTGTTTCTCTTACAGGCCGTACTCTCCTTATGCTACGCTCAATAAAACGTGCTCACAGGCTGGACGCGAACGATCCAGACCTACATACGTGCTTGGTGCGTTTTCTGTTGCACATCAACAAATCGCCGCTGGAAGGAGCGGTGGGCGAGGTTGTAAAACGTCAAACTGCCGGAATCTTCTCCAGTACCAAGGCCGCTCCATTGAACGCTGAGTACATGAAGAAGAACAGAAATTCGCTGCCGCATCTGCTGCAAGGCGCGAGGATGTTATACGTTCTGGAGCCGTCCGCGCAGACGAAGGCGCTGTCCCTCGTGACGAATATTGAGGAACTCGAAGATGTAACGCTGCAAAACTGCACGAAGGTCCTGGAGGCGCTGCGCAACGGCGATTTTGGACACTGCGATGATACGATAGCCGATTACATGGCGAAATGCCACGCGCGGTTCCCGTTCGCCACTGCATTTCGGCCGCCCGAGCCCAAAACTAATAATCATCAAGAAAAAGAGAACTCGATCAAGAACTGATCCAGGCACGCGCTATTGCAGCGTCGTCACTGAATCGCTTATCGTAGTTAGGCGAGTCAATCAATCGAGAAATGAGGTGCGGAACGTTCTGGTCTGCGCTAGAGGATTAGCTCAGTTAATATCATTACATTTTGTTGGCTCAATACCTTAAAAAGTGGTTCAAAATCACCTTTTCAGTGTTGAAGCAAAAAGATGCAAAGATATCAACCGAAATGACTAATTGAATAAAGCATGTGTTATACGCGAACTGTTCCTCGAGAGTATTTCATGTAGTGCGAACAGTGCTGAGATAGTGCTGGATAAACAATCCTAATAAATTATAATACGACGCGGATCTACGACTTCGATACGGTCCGCAATTTTATGGGAATGAAAAAAAAAGGGAAAAGAGAGGACGATATAGCTAAATATTAATTAACAATCGAAACCAATCAATTTGACACGTTCTGCTTATTGTGAACGGCGACGCTAAACACAAGGGGAGGGATGGGGATCGGGGTGAAAAGGAAATAGTCGACGAAAGTGCGGACTGTTTAGTGTACGAGACGTGCAGTGTGTAAAATAAGACGTGCGAGACTAACACATTGGTACAAAAAGACAAGACTTATATACATACATACATACGCGCGCTCTATGCAATTATTTCTACTCGACGTTAAGGTGTACAATTTCCAACGATGCCTACATAATACTCTACTGTGTAGAGGCAGAAAAACGCTAGACGATCATCGAGCACCGAGTACTGTACTGTGCATGTCCGTCGTCGCATTGGATGAACTCCGTTCCCGCATCGTGCACTTCTGGTTCGCCTCATCCGATGAACTGTTGATTCGAGTGAACAAAAATGATCTAACGCTTTTCCTCCTAGGTATACATTTGAGTTCTTTTTTGCCCAGGGTAATGATCTACGTTTGGATTGGAGCCCTGATATTCCATCGAGCAGTCGATAAGGAAATAGTGTCCGTTTGCGAAAGTCTCTGTGAAAGTTACTATAGGAACGATACTGCGTATTGTATACGCCAACTACCAAAGTATATCATAAATCGAAAAGCCGTTAGTGTGTTGATAGCGAATATCATCGTACGTATGTACACATACGGATTGCAGAAATTTTAATAAACACGAAAGGTTTAAAACCGGTACAATTCAAAGAATGTTATGATTACCTCGTTTAATTTCGGGAATAACGCTACATATTTATAAGTTTTCAATTTTTTCGTAAACAAATTTTTGAAATGACATAGAATATGTATACTACTGAACTAATTAATAATGTTTGTACATATTTCGAGTACTATATCAATAAGTGTATATGTCTTACAAGTTTCTTTCAATGAGCGACAAAATGAGTTTGCCGCTGATCAATATTGTCTGAATGTTAATCACCTACTCAAACACGTCATAACAGTAATCATAAACATATAGTAGATATCTACTACGTTTGATTGTATTAGTTATAATATATATTTACCTCCTTAATCACTCTCGTAAAATATCTCATACTGGCTATCACAAAACGAGAAGTGATAAATCGATGGAATAATCTAATGAAATAAGATCGTTTATCTTTGAAAGAAATAATCATTTTTCATCTGTTTCTTCCGTAAATGCATGGAAAATTCTTTCTCAAAATTATAAAAAAAAAGAGTTGACATTGTGAAATTCAATATGCTTGCTTTTGTTGCTACTAATAAAATTTAACTGTAATTTAATGGCGATGGGTTGTACAATTATTTATATTGATTATAAATGTATACTCAACATAAATAATTTGCTAATTACATTCCACTGTCATCAAGCTACACTCTTTTCTTATTAGCGATAAAAAGCGGACTTGTTACATTTTGTGATAATAATTTTTTTTAATTCTAATAAAAACAATTCATTAATATGTACAATTATCACCAAAAACAATTGGACTCCATGACCGTGCATGTACCGAAGACTATAATCTTTTTAAATCTTTTATATATTGTGTTCATTTAAGTATGTTTCCTACAAAAAGTACTGTGAATCCTGTACGTATAAATACCTTGAAAAAGTTTACATATTGCTCCAATCTTTACCGGAGGTTATTACCTCGATATAAAAATTTGTATCAAGCGCATAGACACAGACATCAAAACATAGAAAATAAATATTGCTAATTGCGAATTGAATTCAAATTTGTCAATAGTTGAAAAGCTGATTTGTCTAGATTTGCCTTTCAATCCTCAAAGTAATATTGCACGACAAGTTAGCTTAAATTATTCTCTAGACCATATCTTCTTCCATCTTTGGGTATAATTGGATTCATCACACAGAATTAAAATAATTGTTTTACAAAACTAATGTCTATCTCGACATTTCGATAAAAATAATGAAAACGATGATTCTCTCTCTTATATTATTTGATATTACAAAATAGTTTAGCCTCAAAATTTGTGCAAATATTTTATAATTTTATAAGTCAGAATGCTGTAATATTATAATATTATGATATTTAGATTTGTTTACTTTAGCAAAAGTAGAATGACGTTGATTCGAAGTATAATGTCAATATTTTAATTTAAAAATATTTTAATTAAAGGCTGATTTTGGACGGTATTGCATAGTATTCTATGCAGATATCGTAATAGATTTCTGATAATAGTTTCTATGTGATGAATTCAGACTTCATAATGTAATCATGCTCATTGTCTTTATCTTTCCTCACATTATACTCATGACTGAGGAAATAAGTGGAATAACATTTTAATTGAATTCGAATATGTATAGTATGTACATAAAACTACCACGTATTAACCCATACGCATATATGTATCAATCATCTTTACGTTTAATCGTTTTTTTTTTTTTAATTATATTACATCACCATATGTCATGTAAAACTGATCTACATTATTCCGATTAATTCAAAGAAAAAATAAATATTGTTAAATATTTCTAACATAACATAAGAAATACCGTGTCACTATTTACATTTGTACAGCAGGTAAAATGCATCAATGGAGAATTGTCATATACTTAATTCTAACTTAGTCGTATTGAAACTGTTTTACTTCCTGTATATTATTTTATTTATTTTCTGCATTATCTGGTTAAGACTAAAACAAACTCGAACTTATCAGATTTGTAAAGAGCTTGGAAAAAACCAGCAGGTTTGTTTTACCTGCATTTGTATCTACTCTTCATTAAATTTTATATGTAAATATTAGTGTTTGATCTTTTCAGAAAATCAATATCCAGCAATATACAATCATAAGTTGTAATTTCACGTGCTATCTGGTGATTAACATTAAAAACGATTCAATCTATGAAATGTCGAAAAAGTAAATAAATGAATAGAAACATGAGTAAGAAATTAAATTTCTTTTATTATATGCTACCACAATGGTGTTCTAAATAAAGCTTTTAAAATTTTTATTTACTTTTTAGCTTGCAATTATAAAAAACTAATACATTTTTGTATCTATAATATGGTCCACTTAAATGAGAGACAATTATTTACGATAAAATTAAAAGAAAGATAAAATCAAATTAGAACTATTCATATAAAATAGAATAGTAATTAAGAATGATTTTACTCTTTTTTTAATTTTGCTTAATTGGAGATTGTGGTAATTGATTCATCTCAGTCCAGTCAATATCACTGAAATTAATTTCTATCTTTTGATTTTTTGGGATGTATTGTCTGAAAAAAAAAAAATAAAATTGCCAAAAAATTTTACAATTGCGGTAATAAATCATAAAGTACCTATAGTTTCAAATAATAGTACCTATATTGTATACCAGCAGCATCAAACATTTTCTTTGCAGCTACTGTTTCAACTTTGTAAGCATATTTATCAGACATGTATATGACTGTTTTTATGCCAGATTGTATTATAACTTTCGCACACTCATTACAAGGAAATAAAGCAACGTATATTGTACAATCTTTAACATCACTTGAATTTTTGTTTAGAACAGCATTAACTTCTGCATGACATACTGCAATATAGATTAATATCTTGTTTAGTGTTTGAAATTTTTTATCAAAACAGATTATTTAACGTACAACGTACCATAGAGAAATTTTGCATCTAAACTGGTATGAGGACCCTTTTTCCAAGGAAATTTATCGTCGTCGCATCCCTTGGGCATTCCATTGTAGCCAATACCAACAATTCTTTTATCATTATTAACAATACATGCACCGACTTGTGTACAAGGATCTTTACTCCGCTTTGCAGAAAGAAATGCTATAGCCATGAAATATTCATCCCAATCAATATACGATTTTCTTTTAGAGCTAAGGTCTCTATACACAAAGAACAAAGTATTAGCAACAATTAAACGCGTATCTATTGTATAAAAATATACTTTATACGTTAAAATAAAAATTACTTATGATCGCACAATATTCCTGCCATTATATATATATACCAGCTAAAAACTTTTACTTAAACTTCACTAAAACACAGATCGAGAAATTAAATAAAGTAACATATAATATTGAAATATTTTATACAAACATAAAAAATAATTGATATCTAACCTATACGTACAAAACAATAAAGAGTAACGAACAGAAAGTTTGTTCGTGTCGCAATCTGTGAAGCTAATACTTCACTGAGAACAGGTAGGCAGATGTTACCCGGTTTTTCGCGCATGCGCGACGTGACAAACACAGTGATGTGTTTTACTCTAATTTTAGACTATACGTATAATGGAGAAAATATTATAGAAATAAGAATAAATATTAAATATTAGAAAGAGCAATTTGGAATTATTTTACTTCAAACAAGGGAATGGAATAGATTAATTATTTCTAATTTTTATTTCCTAATTCACGATACATTAATTCATTTCATTTTCTTGTTTTGAAATAAAATAATATCAATTTCCTAATATTTAATTATTTTCTAATATTTAATATTTATTCATATTCCTAATATGATTTTGTCAATATTGACATCGACAATCGGCATGTCAGCGTTCTACAGCTCCAAACTCAGTTACCCAATGGAACTATTTCGCGCAACATTATTCTTATCACTCTTTTCATTTAAAACTTAATTATATGATTTTATGTATATCTTAACGTATATAATGCAACACTTACATTCTTTGAATTCTTTGATAAAATCTTTTTTACTACCTGATGATACAGGCCTGTGTCTTACGATGACGAACATTTTAAGAGCTTTTCTTATATATGGAATCTTTAATAAGCCAGTTTGTGTCAAAGAAATGAAATACGTTAAAATAGCCTACAAATAATATATAAAGAAATACACTTGCTGTATGTTTGGAAAAATAAATGCTCATTTAATATTTCACGAACACAAACATTCCCTGAAAGTAATCCTCTACAAATCAAGACTGTAGAAGCAACATCAATATTACTGCAACTTACTTACTAGGGAAGTTTAACATGAACGGCAATAGAATGAAAGGCGTTCGTACGACGTATCGCATCACACCCATCATTTGATTAACACCATCTGTGACGAGCTTGATTGTGATATGCATTGTCACACTAATAATTATAGGCAATAAATAATAAGGATCAGGTACAGTGAGATCTGTCAACCACAAAAAGCCGCCTTGTTTCAAGCTCTCCACAAGTAAATTTGTCATACTTCTCAAGGCAAACAAGAACGAGCAGAATATCGGCACCTGAAAAGATTAGCAATTAAGAAATTATTTTTTTATTACATTTTTTTGACATAATTTTACATAAACTATGAAATAAGTCGTTAATATTTATTTTTCTGTTATCTTACCTCAACACTTTTATGCAAATAATGAAAGGAATCGATTGGTGTAAAAAAGCACATAGTTGTCTTTAAGAAAAAATATGTAGCTGAAATGATACCATATCATATTTTTTCTTGAAGACAACTATGTGGTTTTTTCTACACTAATTGATTCCTCTCATTATTTTGTGTATAAAAGTGTTGAGGTAAGATAACAGAAAAATGAATATTTAAGGCAATGCTGGAGTAGTCTGTTTCACTAATTTTTTTTAAACAGACTATACTTTTTTTTGGCTGTGTAGAATGAAAAATCCTTTTCTGTAATTAAAGTATATATGCTTATACAGAGCGCACGGTCGATTTAAAAGGATTTTTTATTCCACGCAGCCAAAAAAAAGAATTTTACGAAAAATTGAAGGTAAAACAGATCGGTACCTGTATAAACATAATGTGTTTCACTGATTACGAAAGTTAATTGTTCGACGCATATACTAATTACCTTTTGTCCAGCGCTGCAACGTCTTTTCATGTCCATCTTTTGCAGCCGTGTTTAGTTTGAATCAGCTTGTAATTGTAGCTTCTTCCAATGCTGTCTGCACCTTTTGTAAGTTCCATGCCGATTTCAATGCAGGTTGTATCTGTTCCCTTATAAACGTGCTTCCACAGTTTCTTTATTATCTTGTTGACAGTCGACATGCGCTCCTTGAAGCAATCAATCATTGCGGCGTCCAACACTCCAGTGTAGTTTTTCAGATCGGCTATAGCGTTTTCTTAAACCTAATGCAAGAAAAATATCCGAAATTACATGTTTGATCATTGCATAATACAATTGATATAAACATATATTATTTTGTATATAATTTTACTTCTAATTCAATGCATTTGTTGATGTAATTGTGACAGGATAATTGGTATTCCTTTTTTCGCAACTCCTGCGTGTATTGTTTTATTACTCTTTCCAATTTTTCCTGATCTCCCAGTGCTACATTTATCTAAAATTACAATTAAACAATTTCTAATTAGTCAATATTAATATAAATTACATAAACCATAAAATATAAATATATCACTTACTTGACAAAGCAACACCTGCTTCTTATTTTCTAATTGATCCAACTTGTACGCCATCTCGTCATAATTCATATTTTTCAACTTTTCGAATAACTTCTTGCATTGTCCTTTCAAAGCTACTACCGTTTCTTTAATTTCGCGCAACATCATATTGTTTAGTAACTCTCTCCTTCTGATTTCTTGACACATGATAACCTCCTTCAATTTGTTGTTTATCGCTTGTTCGACATCTTTTCTCTCGTTCATAAGATCTGTTAGCAAATCCTTAGAGGCCTTTATTTCACTCTCGTATTTCGCGAGATTCTCAGTCACATTGCTGTTAAAAAATGACTCAACATCGTTCATTATCTTATGCAATTCGGACAAACATCTAGTGCTTTCGGCCATTGATTGTCTATCAGTTTCCTGCTTTTGCCAGTCCGCCTATAAATAATAAAAAAATTTCAGTATCTATTCACAAGCTTTATATGTCGTTGAATTATAAAATGCGTGATACTTTTGTATTTATTTGTAACACAGATTGTCTTAGTTGAAAATATTATAAAAGGCAAACCTTAGTCTTTTCCAATCGCTGAGTACCGGAATCTAATTGATCCTTGGCACTCGTCAAATCCTCTCGCAACTTCTCCACCGTTGCTTCCATGGAAACTTTTCGCGCGAACAAATCCTCTTGCTTGTCCTTCAAATGTTCCATTTTCTGCACAAAATCCGGCTGGATTTTTACTTGTTCCTCGCGTAACTCGAGGTATGCCGCTCTGTATACTCGTAGTTATAATATCTAACAATTAAAAATTTTTAATTTTTTTTAAATTAAAAGTTATACAAAGAAAATGGCACTCTTAGCACGGGAATCGGACTTTCTGTCAAATCGAATCAAACTTTCAGCAATGAAAAGTTTTGGAAATTTATTGAAAGTTTGATTCGATTTGACAGAAAGTCCTATTCCATTGCTAAGAGTCCCAGGTCCTTTAAACATTAAAATGTTTTTATCTTTCCAGATATCAAAACAGTAGATTAAAATAAATTTGCAGATAATAGCTCTTGTATTGGTAGTTCTAAAAATCATTTGCATGGATTAAATTTGCCAAGAATTATGGCCTGCTGCTCGCGGGCAATTCTTGTATATAAATTAAAATATTTCAATCAATTCATCGAGTTTCTGGGGACATTATATCAAAAATAGGAGCATGGTACAATCGATAAAAGCTGTAATAATCAGTGCATGGCAGAGCTTAGGACTGAGAGCCTAGACACGCCAGCTGGTGGCTCCTGGCACCGGTTCATCTTTGTTCAATTTTTCTGTTCTTTCTAAAAACTCCAATACTTTTTAGCAATTAAAAAGAGAAAAAGTATAGCTACTATGTAGAATCTCTCTTAAATCTATCACTTATTAAAAATTATAAAGAACACATATAATACCGAACAAGCATGTGAGATGAAAATTTGCTAATATTTTTTACATCCGAGAGAATGTTTATAATTAATTTGCATTTTGTAGAATAAAATATTTAATGTTCAATTATTCCTTTCTTTCTTTCTCCGAGAGAAATGATCCAATTATATTGTCGTTTAATATTGCGGTGCTACGATATTATGGATTTCCGTATGCATGCTTTATCATTCCGTTATTTCATATCCAGAACCCACGCAGTTTCATGACATACACATGTATGCTATTATATATGATTACAGAGAAAACGTTTTGTTAGCGGAAGAAGGCGTCTATGTACGGAAAGTAGTAACTCTGCATTGTATACCGAGAATACCTTATATTAGGATTGTTCCTTATTGCTGTACTAAGTTCACACTGCACTGAATTGAACTAGTGCAAGCGGGAAGCAATATTAAGTTCTATAACATATTGGAGCCTTCCCATAAGATCCAGTGTGCAGTTTTTGGTACAAGGAGAGCACTAGTAGCCATGGGATGTCTGTCTCCATTTACGTTTACTATCATTATTAAAAACATTTGCCTCAGTTAGAAATTAATGGCTGTTTGTAATTTTATTCGTAAAAAGGTTGATGATAGCAATAGTATTATATATTATTCATATAAATTTTTATAAATCTCTTAATTATGCTTAAAAATTGTCTTCAAAGAGATAGAATTTCTCGGAGAATGTTTTTAATTCGGACTTTACAATACAGATAATTATTGCTAGCCAATAAAAAACGTTGTGACGAAGACAGACACCCCACGGCAATATAGCTCTCTCTTTTGCTTAGGGGAACCATCCCCTAAGCACTTCCCACTTCTTCAAGGCTCTCTCCAGTATGTCATATAGCTCAATGGTAAGTATGTATAAAGAATTTCAGTGCAGTGATCAACATGGCATATCTCATTATATATTCATATTAAACGAATTGTTAGACTCGTCAGATGAAGAAAATATAAATCTAGTGCCATCATTTAAACTTATTTTGGATGATGATAATATGATTTGTGCTACGTTGCACTGCAATCAGGCTTTTTTATTGCACAGTCTCCCTCCTCTCTCGTCGTAAAGACAATTGCATTTTTGATGTTAATTCTATTTTGGCCATTGCTGCGAGCGCAACTTTGTCATACTTTCCTAGTGTGACGCGTATTTAAAATGCGTAACGTGCGCAAAACGTGGCGTATGCATATAGAGATACGTACCGACGCGGGAAAAAGTACGCGTAGGCATTGTGACTAACTGATCCACTTCCGGTTTCACGAGCGTGCCGTGACAACCGCTCGGGAGACGATTGAAAACTGGAAACTCGTCTTGTACACGGGAGAAATCCCGTGAAGCAGTCAACTTTCGACAATCGCCTTCCGAATGATTGCGATGTGTTTGCGAAAGGAAGATATGCCGCCGTGTGTTATCATAAAAGCTCAATATTATATGATGTTTGACGAGCAAGCTGCATTCATGAGGGAGCCAATAGAAATTCTGTATGCTGAGTTTTTATCCCTCATCTATGTTTGAGGTATTTTTCACGTGAACATAAATTTTATTATAACCGTTTTTCATGTAATTTTAAATATTGATTGATTTATGCTTAATTTAATATTATTCAAAATTTCCAGTCAATATATTAAAGTTTGATATAAGACACATATTTTGTAAACTTAATGTACTTTTTCTCAAGCCAATTTTTAATTTTATCACTTTGTAATCGTTCAAGAAGGAGCTTGACATCTTTCACGCAATCACTAGTGCAATATTTCTTAGAATATTCACATGATGCATAGTTAGAATTGGTACATTTGAGAAACACGAAGTTACGTATTCAAAGTATTTAATCTCGGATCCTTCACCCGCATGATCTTTAGACGGCTGACATTCCTGCGTGGCTTTCCTGAAATACTCATAAACGAATACGCGAGGGTGCGGCACCGTGGGCACGTTTTGCAGCTCCTGGCAGCTCCTATTCGACATTGACAGGAAAAGGAATCAACAAACGGTTAGCCCGTAATAGAGCTAGCACGCAATCAACAGACATTAGCGATGACTATCGATTTCAAATTACGCTTCAATCAATCGTGAGAAAAGTCTAGCCGCGTTCTATTTGCATACTAAATCCGCATCATTGTCAATTCCTAATCCCCCGAACGCATCCGCAATTTTCTCTCACGTGTAACACGCGTATGATAAAATGTTTACGAAAAAAGTCGAGTAAAAATTTTCAAGTATATAATAGCTTTGTAATCATGCTGCACTTTATCAAATTGTTTCACAACATATGACATAGTCCTTAATTAATTAATGCTTCTGTTGAAACAACGCGACCAGTCGTGCTGTGTCCTCGGGGAGTCGATACGATCGTTGATTCTACTTGACATGTAATGCAATGGCATTTAATTGAGACCGCCGTTACCCACAACCCGGGCAATCGACACTCTCTACAAACATTTTTCTCCTGCCAACGATCTGCCCCTCGTGGGTAATAGAAAAGGGTCCGATTCGGTAGCGTAAGACCTTTCAGCGATTTCTCTTAATTGGAAAGAAAGTGATTTTTCAGCAGAAAACGAGATTTTTCTTCTAACGCCTTTGCGTAAATAAAATTATCTTTAATATAATAATATGTAAAATTAATTTTTTTGTTTGCAAAATAATGTAGCGTTTTTTTTAATTCTATTTCCTAAAATAGATGGTATTTTACAGTTAGCTGTTCTTGCGTAATTTCATTCAATCGATTCATTTAAAAATAAAGCGACACCGCTATCGTCGCTTTTTCGCGTAAATTGATACACAAAAGACTGCGGCACAGAGCCGCCTTTTGTTCAGTTCTCTCTCAACGCGGGCGCGCCTTATATATCACATCCCGACGTATATATCCTATTTTATTCAGCGTGCCGAAACTCGCGCGCGGTCCAGAGAGGATCGGGAGGATATTCGCGGTTGGCGCGAAGGGCGTCGAGTATTGATTAAGGGGGTGCGCCGGGAGGGATCTCTCTCTCCTCGCGGGTCGGGTCGGTATTTCGCTTCCTTGCCGTGAATGCACGGGGGGATGAATGGGCGCGGTGGGGATCGCCGTTGCGTGCCGGGAACCGGGGGGGGAACAAAATATACGCATCGGATGCGTCTGCGCTCATGCGCGCACGCAGTGCTCCGGTGCGCCTCGTTCGAAGCGCACACCGGGTATTTACGGTCCTCAGTCGCCGGGCCGGTAGGTTGTCGAGCTGGTGGCAGTCGCACGTGGTGGCTGTCGGCGAGGGTGCTGGGCGGAAGGGAAATTGGACTGCGAGACGCGACGACGAGATCAAGCTGGCGAGGGAGAGAATTGGCAGTCTCGAAGGATTCGCGATGCCGATTGACGCGTCGTTATCCCGGACCACGAGCGTTTCACCCCTTGAGAGGGATTCGCTGTAGCGTGAGTAATCGCATATTTTACATCTTTCCCGATGGGGTTCCATTCTGCATGACGACTGTGAAAATAATGCGCGAAGATAATATTTGCAATGTTACTTAAGATCGAAAAAGAGATCCCTTTAATTGTCGCTACGTCGAATAAATTAAGATAAGAAGCTTAATCGCAGCATTTCTAACCGATTGCGATTCAATTTAATCTTTTTCTATCGTAGAAATGTATTTTTGTAATTATTGGCTCAGTGAAAGAATCACAAATAATATCAATAGTCTAATTTTCGAATAAAAAGATATTTTTAAGTAAGATTTACGGATTTAAAACACAGTATACATAAGAGTTCGATGGGTCGATCTTTCGATTTAAGGGTTAAACATTCCTGATCTGACTCGTTTTACCCCATGCGTGTCCGTGCCAGCGTCGTGCGGCTGTCAGAGTTGGTTCACGAGCGCGGTAGTAGGGGCAGAGATCTGCCGATAATATCTCCCTCTCCGTTTCTTTCGTTCGCGACTTCACTCTCTTAGAGCCGGCATCGAAGGGCTGCAGTAGTGATCTGATGATCGGCGTGCGCGGATCGCTGTTGGTTGCAATATAAAGTGGCCGATTATCAAGTGTGTGAAAGAGAGAGAGATCGGAGTTTTGGAGCGGTGAATTCGCGAATCGAGGGAATTCGTGTAAGCAAGCAGCGTCGGCAAGCAATGTTCGTCACGAGCGTTTGTCAGGTAAGCGCTCAATAATTTTCGCAGTCGTGAAATTTTGATACTGCTATTTGCAACGCTCGACGATAATCCGTTTTTTATATTTGACAATCTTGCGCAAACTTTCTGCACGAGATATTATAAGAGAATAATTACACGTAGATAACAATAACGCTTTAAAAACGCTAATTATTATAAGTAATATATCGTGAATAGGATGAAAGATTTCTACTAACATTTTACAGAATAGATAGAAGAATACAGATCTTTAATTTTATAGTTTACATGCAGATTTTAATCGAAAGTATGCCAGTAAATATTAATAAAAATGTAAGTACCAAGCATATCCATTTTTGAATGAAAATTTATTGCTTGTTAATTTAGATAGATTAGGTTAGGTTAGGTTAGGTTAGAGTAAATCTTGCATATATTACGTGTTATTACAAGTACGCTTTGACACGTGTATTACGCGTGTCTGTTATTGAGAAATAGTATATCACTGTGACTTCAATTCTAAAATAATTATTGGTAATACGTTTCTATTATTATGTCAACAGAATATTATATTTATCAATAATTTGAATTAGTTATTCTAAATCCGTATTATTCTATGTATATACTGGTTTCGCGACCGAATCAATATCTGTGTCTGCAGGTTGTGCGGAAAATGAAGCATCTTTCAATTATACAAGAATAATCTATAAATCGATGGTCAAAGAGGTTTCATAATAAATTTTAATTATCGTCTTTACTGATATCGTCTTGTTCAATTAATTGATTTCTAAATATAAATGTAAATGCGATATAATTTGTATCAAAAGAGCTATATTAATATTTACGATGTATAATTTGATGCACGAAGCTGTGATATGTATTTCTAATAATATTTGTAACTAATATTTATAATGTTTTATATAAGCAACATCTTTCATCATCATATATATGTTATTTTGAAAATGAATTCAACCGCGAGAGAGCTACAATCTGTTTGTTCATGACCTTATCAACTGTTTGAGAAAGCGGGAGATGATACGCTTTATTAACGTTTAACGAGTGTGTGTCTTATTCGTGCGTACGTATACTTCTTCTGGAGAGTTAATTACTACAAATATGACATTCATTATTCTTCGTTGTCAGTTTCATCACTCCAATAATAGAATAGAGGACAACGTTCTGTGACTATTATTATTCGAAATGCATAGATGAAAAACATGCAAGTTCTGCTGAGACATTATACACTTTCTCTTGATTGTAGAATTATTTTCTGTCACAATTTTTTTATGAATAGGTCATGGTTATTTATTGCGATTTCTTAATCACCAACGTAAGAATCTTGGCAATTAAGCCTTACATGAAATTTTTATCCTTAAAGTAAAAGTCATTTAAAACTAATTAATTGAGATTTTTTATTTTTATTTTCTAAACCTACTGGTTAAAATTAAAAAATTTTTATCGCTTTAATATTAAAACAACAATTATTTTTTAATATGATTATTATAAATGAGAAAGAGTGCGCGATTTTTGGATACTTTTAAAATTCTCGTTAATTAGTCCTCGTGATTGCGATAAAAGTTTAATTCAGCCTCTCTTTTTTCTCACGGTACTCTGACGATCGACTGTCGGGTTCTCTCGCACAACAAAGCTTAAATGACATATCTCGGTGTGCGCGCACTGCGACATGGAGTCATTAAAGAATTTCTAAGGCGTCGGGCAACGGCCGGGCCCCACGAAGCTCATTATCCGCACAAGCGAGAGCATATCTGTTATTGTACCTCGTATGTACCTATGTTGCAACTCTTTTGCTCTGATAAAACTTGCCTTTAAAGTGCGCGAATTTATTCTGAACAAATTAGATATCTAAAAGCGACGCTAACGAACGTTTTGATGACTGATATCACCAGCAATTTAGACAATTAACGAAAGTTCGATAAATTAGAAAGTTAACTATTTAAAAATTTAGATTAGTCTTGAAATTGGGACATGATAGATTTTATCTTCGCCACACAGTACACTTATTTATATCCCTAAAACTCGACTCGTGGAAAAAACTGCCGATATTTTATAAGCAAAGAAGGAAGTTGCGGGTCTCTTTATTTGCGAACTTCTTGCTACCGCGAATCCGTTGAAAAGCATTAAGCACGGTCATTATCTCTCGTAACAGCTGGTAATAATGTTACAAAGTGCGAAGACTGATGGTATCAATGTGACGGCGATAATACCGAAGGCGCGAATCGTGCTAGACGCGCGCGTTCATCCGCGTGTACAATTTAAAAATCATTTCCCGTAAGAGATGCATCATATGGACGCGCTAACGCGCATCAGCAGTTTTACTAACTCCGTATTGCGCACGATGCATTTATTGAATTACATTGTACCGCTATAAATCGCTGCGACCTATATTTAAAAAGATGTTTCACTCTTCTTAAAAATATAAAATCAATTTTCCGCAACGTAATTTTTACGCACGTTAGAAATGCAGTTACGGAGCGAGGTATTCTAAACTGTGTGTAGTGCTTCAGATTAGCCTTTACGGCTTCGGCATTACAGATGCTTACGATAGCTCAGCAGTACATAAGTATTGATATCTTGATTTCGATGAATGCGAGCTCTTTATTGCTTTATTAGTCATCAGGCGATTTATGCCGAGATCGATAAATGCAAAGGCGCTATCGCTATCAGAATATACATCGCGATGAAAATAACTGGAACGATGATAAGATCGGGTGCAATTCATGAAGATTTGCGTTTGTCGCGTTATCGCGATCGTCGTCGTCGCCTGCGCGCAACGCGAGGGGACTGTAGAAAAACAAGAGCGCGCCTCTCTTCTCCGGTGCTTTCTCTCGCCGGAAACGCGAGGCGCCGATTTCCCGTTATCACGACGACGTATGTTAATTCGCGGACTTTCGCGTCCACGGCGGAACACGTCGAATTTCGCATTCCATCTCGCGCGGGCCGGCGCGAAGAGAACTCCCGGTGCATCGCACTGCGCACCGCACGCGTTTTTCTACCGGCGCGCGATTTCGTTGCCTGGAACGTCATGCGTTGCGACGGTACGTATGTACAAACACTCCTACGCGCGATGGTCACGCTCCAAAACGATCACTTATTACCTCAATCTTATTACCGCTAACGGCGCATTACCGCGCCTCGAGAAACGTTTCTTTTAATCTCCACGTATCGCCGCTCTCGGAACACACGTCGAAAGGGATCACCGAGCCCTCTTCTCCGCCGCTAAAAATACGCGCTTCCGAGAGGCGAACTTCGCGTTTTTTATTCGCGAGACCGCGCTTGCAAAAGCGCAAAACAACCGCGACTTTGTTAGCGCAATAATCGGAGCGTAAAACATCTTGTCGCTGCCTAGCCGCCTCGCTCGATGACATTCAGTTCGCTCCGATGTGTGTAAGTTGTAATTAAACAAATAATTGCCAAGTGAGCAGTCTGCAGTGTTGCCGGCAGGTGTCACGAAACTTATATACGATGGCACACATTTCATCTGCAAAATATTATTTTACACCGGACATATTTTAGCTCTCAGCGATGCCTGTCGTAATGAAAAGCAACGAATCTCTATTTCGCAGATCCGTACGAACATCCGTTATAATCGTCACGTCAGGCGTTGAGGTGCGTGTAGAAAAAAAAATGCTTCATTAATCTTTCTTCGGAACAAAAAAATCCCTATAACCGTACGATGACACGTCATCATCCGTTAAGTACCGTGTGCGTGAAGATATACAGGCGTGATTGTGATCAAAGCCGGCGAAAGTCAGTGCCACGGTTGTATGAATCGTACTCTCTTATCGATCAACTTCCTCGTCTTTTTCGTTCCGAAGACGAAGCTTCGGCGACACGCACCGGATTTTACCCCGTCCTTGCTTTCCCGCATCGGGGAAATCTGCTGTCCAGGCATTCTCTAATTGACTTTGTAGGGCATACGGATGAAACTCAACTCGTGACAGTGCATTTAATGCGTTGGACAAACCAGCCATAGACGTATGCTCTCCGAGAACGGTAATTGGGCGAGCACGCTCTGTTTGTGCTGTTTAATTAGCTCGCGATGCACTGCCGACTATATTTTTTTATACATTTCTTTTATCTCTATCCCGATTGCTGTCGAAACGAAAAGTTGGCCATTTTTGAGCGACTATATTGATTTATTTCATAATGTAATAATAGTCGTCGGTTTTCCCCGCAAATTATTTACTAATGGATCCATATCGATATTTGGAAATCACATTAAATATTTATATCTTAAATGTTTCTCTAGAAAGTCGTTATTGTAAAATTTTACAATATAGTTGTGAAAGTTCATAAAAGTGTCATAGCTACAGAGACAATCGCTTCATTTCAATCTGATAAATCTATAAATGACAAAAATTTTTTTAATAACTGTAGATAGATCTATAATACTCTATGTCGTCCTTAATTTTAAAATGGAATTATTAAAATTATATTATAGTAGAATTATTAAAATTATTGAATCCTTAAGATATAGAACGTGCATACGTATATTTAAAAGTCCGAAAAAAAGTTTGCCACGTGTTTCGACGTGGTCCAATTCGCCCACCGTGCCGTTCATTATGTTAATTTTTGAAGCATTTAATTCGAATATAATGAGTTATTTATATTATACCAAAAATTTACACTAAACGGTATTTTATTCTCTTTAATTAAAAGAGAAAAATGTGCAAATAATGCACAATAATTTTTGCGAAAAATATGTTTATATTTAGCCTTACATATGTAGCTGTTGAAAATTTTTGTAATTCTGACTGATGCGCGATGATATCGCTTTTTCTCTGATGCGGGTGACCGCGACTTTATCGGCTCCTTTTAAGGAACATTTTATGGCAGTACGTTCTCGCGTAACGACCACCTACGTGCAACGTTGAGACATGTGCAAAAAGTAAAACGACTAGAGAAACGCACTGGAGCTGACCCAGCAAATATTTCTCTTTCTGTGTAAACTTTTGCATATAAGCGTAAATCATGCCGGAATTGTAACTCATTAACGTGAAAATATATCATTTAAAATTATAGTAATATATTTAAAAAAAATGAGAAATTGAATTTCACCACAATTAGAGAAAATGTTTAAATAATATCTACTGCAGATGCTTGAAAAAGTGAATCGTTAATCTAAAATGTAAATGAGACGTTAGAGAAGTCCGATTAAGATCGACCATTAAAGGCCCACGAACAGGCGGATGTAATATTTATGTACTTGTGACGCGCGGCAAACATGTCACGGCGGATAACTGTTCGCCATAGATTTATTATGTGTTCGCAATTGTCCATAAGATCTCGAGGGCCATCGTCGAGCGATTGTCACGCGACGTCAGTGTGTTACACGTGTCTCCTCGTAATGAGCGGACACCCACGCGCTCGCGTTACGAGCCGGACGCGCGATGATGAACGCCCAGCTTTTGCCACATGGTTAATCCCGCGGTTGCACGCACGTATGTGTACGCATTCTCTAATGGCGATCCAATTCGCCGCTCATCCTCCGATTAAGCTCGATTGTTGGACGGTCGTTGACTTCGGACACGGGCTTTAACGCATAATGCACTTCGATTTTTCCAATCGGTTAATGGAGCGTGCCGTGTTTATCGTTTTATTAACTTCCTTCCGCGACTTAATCCACGTATTTGGTTGCTTTTGGGCATGATACATTCATGTAACGTGTGTAGCCATTGAAAAATTACATCCGCCGATTCGCTAGAACTTTTTCTTCAATGAAAATCAATAGAAAACACGCAGGCGGCTAGACGTGTTACTTTAGCGTGGCGCAGACAATGTTGTTTTCGCGCAAGTAAGAATTTTATACGCTATTATATCACCGCGTTGCAGCAAGGCATGTCTGGCACGTAACCGGTGAAACTTTAAAATGCTAACGAAGATATATAATTCTCACGCTTCGCAACATTATTCGCATTACGCATCAATTAAAATGATCCCATTGATCGTAAAGCCTTGTTGTGATTTTTACATCGCGTTATTTCTTATTAGAATAAATTTTACAAAATGCATTTTATTTATTGCATCGCGATTATTCGCATTTCAATGAGAAACAGTATCAACAGCTGTCGACAGAAATTGACATGGTAATTTTTCAATGTAGGCGTGAAGTAACGCTACGCCTATAATAACTGTGTAATTACTTCTAGCTGCTGGATATCGAAGGAGCAGCGCAACTGTGTCTACAAATTATGCAGAGGTCAAAAACGTATAAAGTGATGAAGTTATGTCATCCCGTAGGCGAGCATTACGTATCCCGCGAAAAATAAAAAGCTTGATTAATGATACGCGCGTATCAGTCTTTATTGCAATTTTTTCAAGCGATGAGACAACCCGATCGATTATTTTTACCGCACAAATAGATCATTATGTTCTGTCTGCGATGTTATATTTCTCATAATAACAAAATAGCACACTTAATCATACGTTTCAAACTTATTTATCGTTTTGACGATTTGTGTATTAATTAATACATCACCGCGATATTTTACGAGTCGAGTCATTTGCCGTTTACTCGTACGTCAACAGTTAAAATAACCGTGAATGATGTCTTTGAGAGTGTCAATGAAGCCGGGAAGTGGAACGTTTTATATCATTCGATAGAGCGTACAATCCGAAATGCGTGTGTCTATCGCACGGTTAAAGACGCGCGTCCAGGAAGACAAACTCCTCCAAATTTGGCAGCGGGCTCCCTATATAGAAACACAAATCTTTAGTCAAGGATAACCGTGCGCTGGTGTTTCCTTGCTGGCCGACGCTTATAAGCAGCGTTCAACTTAAGAAACTCGGGATGCTCAGCGTCTGTAACGTATACCGCTACGCGTGGTCTCTCCTTCGAGCGGTTCACATTGTGCGCCGTATATAGGGATCTTATACGCGATGTTCTCTCGCGTTCGTTTATTTGTGCACGATTACATAAATCCGATTGTTACGGTGGAACCGAGCCGGTTCGAACGGCGCTGATGAAGACTTTAGGGCGAGACGCTAAGTGAATTCGTAAAGATTCTCGCACTCTCCTTTCGAAAGCGGATGTAATTGTATGTGTGTATGTGTTGTGTGCTTACAGTAAAGTCTGCGATGCGACTACTTGGGAAATACCGTGCGCACCTTCGACGTGATTTACGACATTCTTCATTTATGCCGATCAATGTCGACAGAGTCCATTGAAACCATTGCTACGTTTTCTCTTTTCTACATTACCATTGTCACTTACACAGGAGCAATAATATTTATCCTATAAGCTTTCCCCTCAAACGTGGAAAGATGCAATAAACGTATGTAACGCAGCGATTTTGGTGTATTAGAATTTTTTTTTAGCATCGAACGAATAAATATCTAATATAAGAAAATTAATTAAAGTGATATATAGTTTGAAATTGTTCACAGCAACGGTGCTGCTTGATGTAACGTTATTGGAAATGCTATTAATCGTAGGAATTGACTCATCGACCGATCAGCGAGTCCGCGCAATTTATGAGGATGTCTACCGTAACGTATGTGAGAAGATATTTCGCGCCCACGTGCATATATGCTGACTGTAAGCATTAAGCGCAGTGACAATTTCATCTGTCGATCGAACGTCGTCGAGTTTCACCGCGAACTTGTCGCTCGCCATCATTCGTCTGGTTAGAAATTTCGATAAGAAAGCCGTCTCTCCTCGAGCTGTTCTTAATATGCATGAATCTGAGAAACGCGCGTACGTGTATTTGACGCGGTAATATATTACGTTACGGTAATAGAAATGATTGCACGGGGATATCGATGTATCGATTGTCGAAGGACGCTCGTAGGTTTGTCCATGAACATCACATTGGGCGGTGATTTGTTTCCTCGGTCCAGAAGTGCTGATACGTAGTGCTTACATCAGCATTTCGCCATTGGTGGCGTGATCGGTAATTACGATCGATCCCCTCGTCTTTGTAGTTCGAAATATACGAGAACTTAAATTTAGATTTAAATCTTGATACATATTAATCTTAATATGTTATATAATTTTAACGCAAAAACACATTCGTGCACACGCGTAATTGGACGCATTACCGTATCGCAACAAAAGAAATGCTTCTTCTCGCCGCAAGAAGATGGAGAGGCACCTAATTAATTATTGGTGCGTGAGTGTTAATCATTTCTCAACGCGATATGTTTCCCCGCGGAACCAGAAAACAACGTTAACCCCATTTAAAAGATGCTGAGTGGTAATGCTTCGTAAAATCCACAATGATATCCATCTCATCGTCGGTTCTTTGTGAGCCGGTGGACGACTCGTGCTCGATACTCGCTCTTCAGATTTCTTTGTTCTTTAATTATCCGACCTTTTGTATTTTATTACGGCTCCCTCGTAGCATTGACGCACGCGATAATATCAACGAGCATAGGCATAATTGCAGCAAGCACTTGCTCGCATACATAAACGTATTTCCGTGAAAAGAGTATAATTTTGAACTGCAATAATTTTTCTAACTTAACTTTCTTATTTTTTTAAATTTCTTTAATTCCATTTTCAATCGTCTGATTGCATACGACGTAGCCACACGAACACTATGTGTATTTTATCTTTAAGTTTTTATCCTGAAGTGAAATTTATATAGTTGTAAGGATACCTAACAGGTAAAATTCTTAGGAAAGGTCTTGCTCGACGGGAACAAAACTATTCCATTTCGTTACGGCTTCCCAGAGAAAAACGTAAAGCATTCCCGTGCGCACAGGTACGCACTCGTGTTCGTTGTCTTCTTGAGTATCTTTTCTCCTTTTTGTTCCGAGAATAGTTTCGTGTCGCATCTTATCAGCGTGCTTTTGCTTTCAGTTAGCTTACTCGGACACTAGTCTAATTTTCGAAAGTGACTCCGCCGCGCGATAACGACAGTCCCTTTCTGCTTTTCAGGCGCCACTTGATCGCGAGACGTACGTCCCTGCACGACGTCGTTCTTGAATAGTCTGGGAACTGTCGAAGAAAGTGAAGTGGGTCCTGGAAGAGGACCCGGGGAGTGCGAGGGGAGAAGCGTCGAGAGAGGACCGGGTGTGCAACGCCGGGAGCCTCCGCAGAGCCGGCCCAAGAATGTCGTACGCAAACCGATTCCCGTCCTCCCAGCACACCCGTTATCGCAGTAGCTGGGGACCGACCTCGGTTTCTGTCTTCAATCGCGCTGACGTGCCGCGACCCTCGCCGGAAGAGGAAGAGTTCGCCGAGTTCTATCACGAGCGTCTGCACTCGGCGCAGAGTCGCCAGCTGATTCCACTTCAGGAAGACTTGGCGGATTGGATCAACAAGACGATAAGTAAGTACATTGCAGTCATTATAGATAGAGTATTTCTACGGGATGAGTATCGATTCGGAAAAAAAAAGAAAAAAAACTTTTACTTGATGAACGAGTTCGTGACACCGTCAAGGTCGATGAATACTGAACGTTTCGTGAGAAATTTCGATAACCGTTAGATATTAGTCTCGCTAATTTACGAGCGAAGTCGATAGCTCGTGCGAATCTATAGTCTGCGCGAATTCGCAAGCCACAGTCAGTATGACTCAGAGGCGTGTTCTGCACCGGGCTATTCAATAGAATGCGAGATTAAAGCTCTCTGCCGAATTGCTTTCAAATTAATGGTTTTGTATAAGTAATTTTGTCGTCCGGATGCTCGCGTCACGCGAATTTTACCGTAGCAGTGTATTGCGTGCCTTCGAAATTTTATTTCCACACGACGTTGTCAAGAGCTCAACTTTCGTAATAAACACTATTTGAAACCGTCAAGTGTAATTTTTGATGTTGATTGACTTGGTGTGATTTAACATTGACGTCATCAAAATGCATCACTCCAAAATTGTGCACTTAAAGAGTCAATTATTCAGTGTATATCGTCTATTATTTTTTTTTCTTTATTTCTTACATAACTAATTTTAACTAATAAGTTAAATTTATAATAAAATTTATTCAACTGAGCATTCTAAAAAATTAAATAAGTATAATTATTACGTAACGTAAATCAGAATTCTAATGCTGCTCTTTTTCGTTTGACTCAATCGCAAGTGCCGCATAAGGTATAAAAAGAAGTCAATGTGGCGTAATGTCGTGTAACGAATGGACTTTCACGCCATTCTCGAGCACCTTTTCTTCGCGTTTCCCGATGTGAAGTCACCTTAAAAAGAGTCGTCGTGTCGTGTCACGGGATGTGGCGTGCGCGTGCAAACCTTACGCAGCTTTGATACGTAAGAACCACACAAAGGTTAGCATCTGGTGCGAGACGTGGGAAAGGATACTCATAATATTTCGCCTTACAGTTTATCGCGTTTTGGTCGGACAGCCGTGCAAAAAAAAAAAACCGTCATACCATATGTGTTTAGCGAAGCATCGACGAAGCAAAAATTTTCAAGGCCATAACATCCGCATATCATTTTGCAAAAAATATCATTACAAGTCCATTTGATAAATCAGATGACTATAGAAAATGAGCTGTCACGGCAGCATAAAGAGATAATCAAAACGATCTCAAAAATAGCTATAAAAAAAACAGGCGCGACCAATTGTTAGTTCGTTTTCATTGTTGTGCGTTTACGGAAAGGAAATGTGCTGCACATAGATTAGTAGAACGTCTCATTAGTTATAAACTTCAGGAAGTTCGAAGTAGGTGAAAGTTTCCACAACTTATTAGATTACATGTGAAGACTACACAAGCTGCATTCCTGAACGAGTTCGTGAGATTAATGCCATAAAAGTTTCTTTCTCTAATCAAGGAACTATCAATCGGCTATTAATCTTTTAATTTTACTGATTTGTTCTATTTAGAGTTGTTAATTTTATCAATTGCGCGATTAAAATTAATTATTTTTAAAATTATACAATAGTAAACAATACATTATTATTTTACGAATTATAAAATAATAAAAGCAATTAAATGCATCGTGCTAGTTTTGAAAAAGTATCTTAATATATTTGAGATAACTGATTTGACTGTTTTATTGAAATATTTGTTTAATCAATGCAAGAAGAAAGAAAGGTGAAATGATGAAAAGAGCAGCGGTGATTCTTCTTTTACGAGGGACTGGAAATCGACCGATGGCTATCTAATTCTAGGCGCGCGTATGACCGCCTTTCTGAACTGGTAGTTTCCTAATACGGTACGAATACGAGTTGATGCGTAAAATAGAACTGCTACGGTGTACCGAGCGTCGCAGAAAGTAGCAATTCCGAACAGTAAAGTAGCAGTGCTATGCGGCGTTTCACGTAACATTCGCGGACGCAAACTTTTCACTCAAAGATTACTATCTTTCATTCTCCGCTCTGATCTTGCACTTTTAGCGCATTAATCTTGTAAATTACGGTGTGCCTCCTGTTAAGATTATCTTGGAAGTTGCAAAGTTATAAGTGATGGAGATTGTATCGTTAATCCCGAAAGTTTTCGTGTAAAAAATTAATAATGAAAGCATTGTCACATGGCTCTTTCCTACATGATTTAATTCACATGCGTTTGTCGCTTTGCTGTACTTTCACCTGTAATTATACGTTGTCCCGTGCATGCGATTAAATGCGTATTGATGAGCAAGGAAAGTGCAAACATAAAATATGCACGCGATCGCATATTTTGCAGTTTGGCGAATGTGCGAAAACGAATGTGCTCTCTCGCGCGGCCTCGAAAAATCCAATCTCAAGATGTGGACCACCCTGAAAGATTGCGACACTGAGCGGACTCTGAGAAAAACGAGCGATACGTAAACGAACATCAGGCGTGCACGTATATTTAGCCACAAAAGGATAAAGCACACGAGTATGATTTACGTGACTCGCCTATATTATGTCGCTTAAAATATATCGATCTTTGACAATTTGCCAAGTACTATAAACGGTAGTAAAGTAAAACTATTACAGTATAATGACTTTACCTCGTTAAACGTATTCGCGAAATTACGTTAAATTGCACTTTTAAAAATAACTGGGATTTTCCCGAATGACAATGAAAATGCTTGTCTTATCAGATTTTCTCGACCTCGAATAAGGAACGCCTTACTTAAAATATGTGACATGTTCTTTGTTCTTAAAGATGGAAAAACCGTACGTGTTGTAGGAATGTAGCTAATGTATGCACATAATGTATGCGCTGCAATTTTGCTAACTGTTTTCCTTTTCTTCGACTGGTATATAATTTTGGAATCAACTTGAACTTTCTCTTCACAAGAGTATGAATTTATGAATTATCCATATATCCGATAATTCGCGACGTTGTTAATTGAGATTTGCGCTTTAAGCGTGCAAGATTGAATAGCTCAAAATTAAAAGTCCTAAACGCTCTTACTTTTCCGTGAATATTAATGAAAGAAAGTTCAATGTATTTTTGTTACTAAATTACTTACACGGCTCATTATATCACATAAAACATTCTAATTGTGGTTTTGAGAAAGATATAACGAAGCGTGTAATCGTAAAAAGAAGAAAAACATTTAACGAGCTTCCAAAGATGGCGAGAAAGGTTGAAATTCGCTCAGTCGTTTCTAGCGTGTCGTAAATGTGTTTGCTCATTCGTGTTGTTTGACGATTTGCTCGCGTAAATTTTTCGCAAAATGTCTGTCTAGGGAAAACTGGAATTTTTAAATAAACAATGTATCTTGAAAATAACATTCAATCTGTTCAAGAATATTCGTTTACACTTTTGCACAAAATTCAAACTAAAAATTAATTTGGTTATATGTATTGTTATTTTATATTAGTTTCCATAAAAATTTTATATAAATAAGATAAATTGTTTAATATATTTAATACAGTTTGTTTATATGACTACACGCTGCGCGAGTTTTTTCTAAGGGACTTATTTAAAATGAAAATAGAGAGACAGAGAAACTTCTCATTGAAATTCAAAGGTTGCCAAAGCGTCATTGGCGACGTGAAAAAAATAACACGACGGTCTTTCGTTACCCACGCGCGCCCTATGCCTCTTGCAGTTGCAAAGCCTCTATGACTCAACCGGAAGTCGGCCGGGCACCCCTCTTCCTTCATGCCACTTCTTCTCCCTTCATCATAGGGCACCCAAAGCCGCATTACGCATAATGGGCGTACGCCTTCCTAATACGTTTGCGCATCCGCGAGACATCATCGACTTTTGCGACGACACGATAGTCTAAGCGCGGAAATATCGCCTTGGCACGCGCCGCGAATGCTCAAACAGCCGTAAATCGGAAAAGAAAAATCTTTAAACTATCGCGCTAATTTATCGCCGTCGATTATTTCGCCGATA
Organism: Linepithema humile; assembly: GCF_040581485.1. NCBI lineage: Eukaryota > Metazoa > Arthropoda > Insecta > Hymenoptera > Formicidae > Linepithema > Linepithema humile. The sequence continues at coordinate 20,236,269 of NC_090134.1, forward strand.
TAGGCGCCATAAAGGCGACCGCGTTCACGGTTGCGGACTCGGACGGATTTATCGTGGGATCCGGGTTACGAGTTACGATATGCGCCGTTTATAGAGGCATGCTCCTGAGTAAATCGTGATCGAGCTTCAAACCGCTTTGCCTCGCCGCCGCTCTATTGCGTAGCGTAAAAATGTCGACTACTCGGAACTCGCTCTATGACACGAATGACCGAATAAGGAGTAGATACATATTTCTCGAACGTAATAAGACGATAATCCAGATACTGCGTCTTGCGAGCGCATCTTAAAAAGGATCTTGAAAGTATCGTCCTGAAAGAGCCAGTGCGACATTAAAATAAAACGGTGGCATCAAGGATATCGTGAAAATACAGGTCACGGTGCACAGTAGTCGCGCGACATGTTGAGCTACGGGCAGGCAATCGCGAGAGAATGAAGGGCGGATGTCAAGCAATAAAAAAAATTGGAGGGAGTCCTTCCTTTCGCCGGGAACGTCGTCGGCTGTAAACCCGTCGGGAAATTTATGCACAACCCGAGCGGAGGTTGGACCGTATATCTTTATTCGAGCCAGCGAGTACAACATATCTTATTTACTCGGGACCCGATGATCAATAATCGTGCCGATCAGTGCCATGTACCTGTCATCGCAAGCAAACGTCGTTCTCGGGAAATCGCGGTATTTCAGCAAAAATTAAGATTGCCAAACTTATAAAAAAAAGACGCATTTTGACGATTGACATAATCTGAATAAACTCTTTCAAAATGAATACACGTTTGTGAACGTGTTCGAAGCGTAAATCGGCGGAAAGATTAACGCTCGAAACACAGGAAACTCTTTTTATTCACTGTACAATACTCGATGTCAAGGAAAACTGTTTCGCAGCAAACACATTTCGAACTACCGATAGCAGCTATTGTACGCGAAGCTTACTATCCGGCAACACAAAATAAACGAGAAAATCCGCGCGATATATATCGCTGCGCCCGAGATACCGTCAAAGACTATAGCTGCCGCATTCAAATATCGGAATGGAGCCTGATAACGAGATAGCGGGCGCATCATTTCCGCGATTCCATATGTGGATTCGTGGGTTGCGCGAGATCTCACGGATATCGGCCTCGGCGGATCCGTCCGGGCCGACGCCTCGGACGATGGTACTCTAAAGTCGTGTCAGACCAGGAACGACATAATGCCACGGACATGTATCTGGCTCGGTGACGGGGAACATGGTCGCTTTAGTTCCGGGTGACCGAGTTCCTGCACGGCGGGAACTCTCTTCGCGCGTCCGCGCACGTGCTCAAGTGCCTGAGTCTAGCAAACCGGCTATTTTTAGATAATAATAAAAGTCATTCCCGGTCGAGCAGAACTTATAACTGCAAATCTACGGTTTATAAAATATAAATTAAACCCCCTTCTGTAATCAGTAGAGAAGACATCAATGACTCTAAATTCAATCCTTGTGATTTCAAAATTTAAAATCTTAGAAATTAAAAAAAAAGTGATAAAATAAATTCTATTAATTTTTTTAACGTGTCTATTTCTGCGGAAACGTGAGGTTGACTGTACCTCTATAAAGTGTTTGCGGTTTCAATACATGTGGCCGGTAATACGAGGCACCGGTGATGGACTTTGCGCCGCGCGCACGGACCCCGTCGTTAAAACACTGTTTTTTTTCGTCGTGCTCCCGGTGCCAACCCTATTGTTGTTACCAGGTCGAGTCACGAGCCCGGGTTCTCATTACCATCCGTATCTGCGATACTATCGCTGCGCCAAGGCCCAACCTAGTTCCTATTTCCCATCGTGTCCGTTCTATATCTATATAGATGTCTACGGGATCATGTCGCGACCCTGCGAGTTTTCCTTAGATACATTCGTTGATAAACTGCTCTATCCTGAGAGAGAAAACGATGTGTATTGGAGATATTGATACTCGAATTAATTCAAACGTTTTTAAATGGAACAAAATAGATTTCTATTCCTTTCATTGATTTTTTAGATTAAATTGTTATGTTAAAATTAAATTAAATTAAAATTTAATATTGATTTCTTATATCAAAAGTATTATTATATAACAAGCATATTTAAACGCTCTTAATATTGCAGTTATATCCGTCTTTGATGTTGCTTAGCTAATGGCGTTTTTCCGGTTTAAATACAGCCGGCATGTTTCACTTTAATAACTTTGATAATTAATTGCAAATGTTTTTGTAGCACATTCATGTGTGTTTTATATTTCGCGCCATAAATCCGTGATCTAGCGGCTAATAAAAATAGATCATGCAGAAGCACGTAGCGCACAAAGTGAAGAAGTGAAAATCGCGCGGAGGAGTTTCTTAAAAGGAAAAAAAAAAATCTGCTTATTTGAATCCTACCTACATAGCCGGTGAAATTCACAACTACTCTGGTATCCACCAATATCTCCGGCACGGTAGATAAAATCAGACAACGATCATAAAACACTATTGCATTCGTTCGCATCCTAAGAGAGATAACGGATCGAAACAGGAGGCGGTAATAGATAACGGCCGATGGTGAGCGCGAAGCGGCGCGCAGATGCGCTCACTCTATCATCTACCGTGTGGTTGCATTCGCGCATGAGTTGCTGAGAGATAATGAATGCGGAGAAGAAACGGCAATAGATAATACAGACGGTAATAGATAGTAGCTAATGATGAGCATAGACTCGGATTAAAGTGCATGATTAACGAACGTGTTAAAGTTGCAAGGAGAATGGCATCAGAAGTGCCTTCGCGGAGAAAATTAAACAATTCGTCAAGACAAATAGAGGCTCTTGTTAGAATCTGTACTGGGAAGATGTATGACGGGTGCGAGATAAAGAGACGGCGATAGGGATATAATTAATAACGGCTAATAACGAACAGAACGCTCCAAGTAACCCGCGCGATCGACGTACACGCGAAAGATAGAAGAGAATGGAAACGGAAGTTTCCATTTACAGTAGAGATTCGATAATTTGTTAGAGCAGGAATCAGAATCTGTGCTGGGAACCGAAAAGATCAGGCTGGCTCATCTCCAGGGAAAGTCAACCTTCATTAAATATTTATCAGGAGCTCCAGTAGGGTCGCCCGCATCGAAAAGTAACGGGCACTGGAAAGTTTTATTATTTGGAAAAGTGGAACGTGTATCCTTGATCTGCCGGTACCTACGGCGGTGAACGAAACTAAAGCGATTTTATAGTCACGCATAAGTCGACCTATCGTGAGAGTATCGCGACCTGACTGTTTCTCGCTTGACCGGCCATGTCATACGGATCGGCGAACCTGACGTGCGGCTTTCAAAGCTATCACCTTTTTTTCGGAAATCGTGAAACGTGAAGAAAATTAAGATCGGAATATTGCCGATGAGTCAGCCGTTTGATCTAAACCGACTTCGTTGTTGTCTTCTCCGCTGCCGATCTGGCGACTGTCGTCATTAAACGCGTTGTCCTTGAACATCGCGTCTAATAAATGATTTATTGCACGATCACTCGAGGTAAATTTATTTCTTTAGACAGACCTCTCCGACTGATCAAACCGGCTTGCTGATCGACATTCGATATGTAGACGAATCATTATTGCGTCTGGTATACTTACGCACGATTGTAATCATTGTAATGATTGTAATCATTGTTGTATCAAATAACTGTTTCTCACAACGTAAATTTTGAAAAAGATTTTCAACTCCCAATACTATATTTTTATTATAAATTCACTAGTTTTGTCAATTATATAACAAATATTGCCCGAGAATGCTAAAATTAATAGTCAAGTGCGAAATGTAATAAGTTACAAGTTTGACAGAGGCCGAATAAGCATAACGGCGGGTCACTTTTTTTGCTACTAATATACTACTTCATCGAGCCACTTGAGAGTCATTGAAGGATGCTCACAGTTTGTAGAGACCCTCAAGCGCGTACGTGTGTGCGCGAATTGCCGTAGATCCGACGGAAGAGTTAATTTCGCAATTTTCAAATTTCAGATGTGGATTACATAACGGGTGACAATTTCTTCGATGTGCTCGATAATGGAGTGATTGTGTGTCGACTGGCAAGGGTCATTCAGGAAAAGGCGAGATCCGCGATAGAGGCCGGACGGGCGAAAGGAGTAAGTATATTATCGTTCATCGAGCTACTTCTTAGCTTGAACTTTATATTTTTGCACTAGCAAAGTGTAATCTTTATTACGAAAAAAAATTTTGTATAGTATTCTATTGAATGCAATATGATATTCAGTTATTAAAATTTGTAATGAAAGAAATTCTGTGACCTGGAAAATTCTGTAGAAAATTTGTTTTACCGTTATAGTAAAGAATTTTATGCTTTCTATTTGCAAGAAACACGGTGAAATGTTAATTACAGACGGTGCCAGTGATACGAGGTCGCTGTTGGGAGAATGCTGCGCGCCGCAGCTTCTTTTCCCGCGACAACATGGAGAACTTTATACAATTCTGTCGGCGACTGGGCGTCCACGAGAATCTTCTCTTCGAAAGCGACGATCTCGGTAAAGTCTCGCGCAATTAATTTTAATGCATGTGAATTAAATAGGGGCGGTACGCGCCGCAATTCGTTCTATCGGATGACTTTCAACTAGACGAGAATTTAAGTGCGTAAGTTGATGGATGATAATTAGCGGAACTACAATAATTGACCGGCACAATCCCGCGGTGGACGCGCGTGCAGGAATGTATATCGCATAAATTGCGCATCCAACGCGTGGTATGCAAATCCGGAGTAGCCGCGAAGTGAGAGTGAGCGTCGCACGGATTGCGCGCGATTTCGAGGAAAGTGGAGCGAATCCGCGGCTCTTCACTGGCCGGCGGGACGCTTTCTCACTTGACCAAGTTTAATTGTCGCTGAAAACAATGCGCGTGCGGTTACATAAATGACATAATCGCGTGATTGAGTGTAGCGAAAAGCCGGTTTGAAAAAAACCTGCACTTTTTATCGCGCGACAGTAAAAGCGTCGGGCTGAAGAAAATAAATATCAAAGACTAATACTAAGCTAATAAAAATGCATAGAAAATAAATGTCAATGGTAATGTATGTAATAAAATTTTATGTATCTGGCCACAATGCACATGGAATGGCTTTATGTCTTTACAGTCCTGCATGGCCAGCCACGAAATGTAGTGCTGTGTCTACTGGAAGTCGCGCGATTGGCGGCCAGATATTCTCTGGAGCCGCCCGGACTGGTGCAACTCGAGAGGGAAATCGCGGCGGAACAAGAAAGGGATCTTCACTGTATGTCTGACAGCGGTATATCTCACAGCAGTCTCTCTTGGCAATTCCAATCGCCGTCACCGACCGCGACTCCCATACCGCCGTCGGAGAAGATCAAACACAGCAGGTAACTGACATAAGTCGCAATATCAAAGTCTTTCAAGAATGAGAACATATTCTCGCGCTTGTCTATTCGCTCCGATCCATCGATTCTGCAACTTATTTTTCAATACTGTGCTTGCAACGTAACGGTGGATAAATTGCGGATGCGAATATGTTGAGGGAAGAAACCGAAACTTAACCGTTATAGAAAACATAATAGGTTCTCTCGCATAATTTCTGTTTCGCTTATGCGCACCGCATTTGGAATAATGTCGAGAGCTTCACATGTACTTTGACTCTTTAGGACAATAGATTTCCCCGTCGGTTTAATAGCCATTAGTTGAATGGGCAATTCTGAGAGGTGTTACCGAGAAGACCTCGAGTCGTGTCGTAACGCAATTCTACAGGAGTGGCTGAATTTTATAGCACGCAAAGCTTACGATGCGCATAGAGGTGTTATAATAGTCGTTATATTATGCTGTATAGTCGAGAACACTGTTCGCGCTGTTTAACTATTTAGATGAAGTTTATCTTTCCCGTTTACGTCGTTTTTACTATATTCTTGAGAAGGTTTTTGCTGTAGAAGAATTTTTCCAAGAGTGCATAATATCCGAATTTTACCGAGAAGTTCTACATGCAAATATGATACTTTGCTAATATTTTTAATTTCAAACCGTGAAAAATATATTTCGTGTTACTTATTTCCTGATTTTTCTTTGTTCCGAATTATAATCGAATTGTGGCGATTTAAAATATAAAAATGTATATTTTAAATCTGTCATTGACGTTCTCAAAAAAATTTTGTGAGAGCGTATGAAAGTTCGACGTAAACCGAAATACATTCTAGCTCGGCGTCCGAAGTTACGGCGACGGATACGCGATGGTTAGACCCGGTGAGTGGAGCTACGCACGAACCTGAAATGCGAAGATCCGTTAGCGACAACGGCCCGACTGGAAGTGACGGTGTGCCGAGCGATACTACCGAGGATGACTGGTCCCGCGGCAGCGCCGAGGATCCAGACGAAGTGCCGTCGCCATCGAGTTCGCCATCGCCATCGTCTGCCGAACCACCGGAGCACACTGGTCCGATAACAGAACTCGATCGCAAGGTATTAATGAAATATGCGAAAAAAGTGTCTCGCAAAATATTTCAGCTATAAATCCTCAGAAGCGCCGAATTCAGTTGCAATTCTGCATAAATTTTCTCTGTTTAGTTATTGGGATTATCTTCTTATCGGCTGCATCGTAATTATCATATTTAATCATTTCTAACGAGAAGCGAATTATCAAGAATTAATTTTTCCCTCGGGTTTTCTCCGATATTCAGGGATTAAAACAATATTATGCAACCGCTTGTTTCCGCATCGCATAACGGAAAATTGAATAATTTATGTGTTCCTTATAAATGTTAATGTGTACTTCACCGTCCTCACACCCGCATGTTTCAGTTCGGTATCTTCGCGTATCTCGTGCGTGTCGTTGAGAAAACCTTGGGCCTCTGGGTTGTTACAGCCGTCGCGCTGCATTATAATCATTATCGTGCAAGAGAAAAAAAAAATGTACGAAGAAGGAAGGCACAATGGGAATCGGCGTTTCCTCGTACACGCTTTCCACGCACGCATCTGCGCGCGTTGCATCGAATTCCTGCATGCCTAGCGGCGGAAGTTACGCACCGGTGTATCTTCGGCTCTTTGCTCCACGCTGCGACGACACGTCGGAGCGATTTATCTCGCGTGACAGTCGATCGTTCTTCGTCCGTCCGACAACAACGGAGAGACGGCGAGCCGGGGCGCAAAAAACGCCCCTCTAAATATACTCCGCGTCCTTTCGCGATTCAAGCGCGACTCTTAGGATCTCCCGCATTGCGTGCTCCTTCTTATTTTCTCTTTACAGGTGCGAAGAGCCACCGAGGCTGTACAGAGACTTTGCCAATGCCCGTCGGAGAAGTGCTCGAAACTGAAGGTCCGCAAAGTCGGCGAAGGTCGTTATCATATCGCTGGGCGTAACGTCTTCATCAGAGTACGTATAATATATCTTTACCATAAAATGATCGCAATTTATCAGAAATTTGAAACAATCAAAATTAAATAATACCAATTTTATAAAAATCTTGAACGAAAAAGCCAAATCAACTCTTGCTTAATATTTTAAATTATTTCCCGAATAGAACTGTACCCTATTCTTTGAGTTTTCCTCGAGAGTCTTCCTATTCCGAGCAATTCTCGAGACCTCCTTCCGTTTTTCTTTATTCATAACATGTCGCGATAGCCTCGTGAACGTGCCAGCCGCTTAATGATCGCGCCGCTGACGTGTTCGCAGCTTCTCAAGGGCCGGCACATGATGGTAAGAGTGGGCGGCGGGTGGGACACCCTGGAGCATTTCTTGGCGCGGCACGACCCCTGTCAGGTGAGGGTCCTCAACCGCGAGGGCACGCCGCCTCTCGCTCGCGGCACCAAGCACGACAGCTTCCTGCACATTCGCGCTAAGTATCGCAGCGCGCCGTCGGATACGAGCCTCTCACGTCGATCGCTAGCCTAAAGAGCACACGTGCCTAATCGTACGACCCTTGGGATCTCCCCTCCCCTTCGCGTAAGCTGTTCGCACGCGTGAGGCACATGCGAATTGACATCTCTATACGGCGGCACCGCTATCGTATCTCGTCGCATCCCACGGAAGCACTCGATACACCAACCCGATAAACACGTCGGTAGACGATCCGTTAAATGACGCGACGAAACGCGGCGGCTCGACTTACCGCAAGAACGATAATTTGCGTGATTTCGCGCACGATACATTCCTTCCTTCCAACTACACTCAGTGAGTCGGCGATTTTGAGGGGAGAAAAACGCGCCACGGGCCGCTTAAGAGCTTGCGGTCACTCAAGCACATTCCGATATTCGTATGTTAATGCTATTTGCGAGTTCTGTCCGGCGGCGAAATCACTGACACGCACCGCCTACGCCAATCTGCAACGATGCCTCTTCCACGATCGTACCTACTGTACACCTCGAATTGTGTCAAGCGCATACACTTGTCGATCACGGTGTAGAGACGCACACGGATCACTATTTTTATTACGTCGTATCAAGGTGGTTGACGAGCATGCATGTCGAAGTATATCCTGACAGACGTGTATGCGATAAGCCGCTATCTTTCATGAGAAAGCGGCAACGAATAGTCCAAGTTCCGTGTACAAGATATTAAGCTTCGTATAACTGAGGAATCTTTGGCTGTTCGACAACGTCATTGACGAATTTACAATGTGCTTCCACCTTAGATTTACCTCTTCAGGTGACTAACATACTCAGCGTATGTCCGGAAATTTTTCGGCGCGTTTTAAAAAGTGTGCACTCGGTAGTGGTAGTGTTAAGATCGCAATGACCAAATTTTATTTTCAAAACTGTGTCGTCACAATATAATCATTATATTAATAATAAAAATAATTATAATAGTAATTTCTTAATGAATGTCCATTTAAACTCAAACGTACTGCGTTTGTATGTGCAATAAAAAAAAATAAAAGTGCAATTAAAATCTCAGGTAGAAAATCGTCCGTATAAACATGTCATGCCTTAAAAAGATCAATTTATCTTTTCTTAACAAAATTAGTGCGTTTGCAATATTAATATATTCGTTTTTTTTTTTTCAAAGAATCATTGCCAATTTTACAAAGGTTTTAAAACTAGGTGCAAATATTGCTACTTTTTATTATTATTATATAATTTTCGGTATTGCATTGTTTTGGTCATTGCTATATCCTACAAATCAATATATTCTTATAGTGCACTGTCATTTTATGACAAGCACAATAGTAAAGCACTTATAATAATTGTACGGGGTCGGCCTAATTTTCTCTATATTAAATTCAATATTTGATTATATAGAACAACATATATTAAACTCGATAAGTAAATTTTTTGCGTAAATTTGCATAAATTTTATTTCATATCGATATTCACGAGAACCGCATAGTTATCTATTCTCAAAAAATGATATATTTGTGCTTTTTTCAAGAATTCCCTAAAAAACATTATCAATTTTTAGTTGCTGCATTTTGATTATATTTTTTTGCCAATTTATGATTTTATCTTAGCCAGCCCTGAAATTTATCAGCACATTTAAGCATTCAATTAATATTCTAATTAATAGCCTACACAATTTGTATCGTCTAACGTATAAAGTGCTTCATAATAATTGCCACGATATATGTTTTGTACTTTTATATAAATATCTAAGATAAGGGATGTGGTCGACGTATATATATATATATTTACGAGATCATTAAACCGTATAATTATTCCGCTTACAGAAGTGCAAAGGCACAGTGTGCAAAGGAATACCAAAGCAAAGAAACACGCGACGAGTAATGTCGGCTCGTTGAAGTCAATTAAGTTATCGTCCGTGATCCGTTTGCCGTTTATGTGTCGGTTGCGTCGGGAGATTGCGGTTGTGTTACACGAATCGATATCTTTTACGAATTATAAATAATCATTATTAATTACGTTCAATTATCTTTTGCGAAGTAGAACCGGTATTAAATTGCGATTAACGCTGTCATGTAATAAACTTAGATTTAGCGAGCTATTACTGGATACAGGGCTTTATGTTACACAGATATTATTACTTTTTACACGTAATTAAGCGCCCTACCTAATTAAACTAATCTCGCCATATTATGTAATTGTAAATATGTTGCTCTGACCGATAAATAGTTGATTTAAGTTAATCGTACCTGCTTTCTACCGCGTTAATGTTTATCAGCGGACTTTGCGTATAAGAGTTACATATCTAATAAGTTGTTTATATATTGTCAATCGCCTTTTTTACTAAGTTTGAACTTTTTGATATACGCTAATATCGCAATACGTAACACAGAAGGACCTATGTTATGGTGATATTATAATGTTACATATTTAGTTGGATTATTATTTATAATAAGATATTGAAGCGGTCTAATTAATAAATATGCATTTTAAAAAACGGATTGTAATATAAACCCCCCATAGCTTCAGTACAATCATCATAATTATTCGGCTATTAATCAATATTGTAATAGCATCATACTGCATATGTTGAGTCTTTGTTCATAAGAACTGTACTAATTTTCTTCAATTTTAATTTATCGATTATAATAACTGTATTAAGCAATCTAAATTTTAAGATATTGTCTAATGGAGAATATATTGTACGTAACACTATCTTAGTTCATTCAATTTGAATTTGAAGCTATTATGTCAGTTGTTATATTTTGTTAAATAATAAAATATATGACACAGTAAAATATTCTCGAAAATTCTACGATTAAATAGATTATTATCTTTTGAATCCTAACCTCGATACCTGGAATACTATACTTTCTCTAATAAACTCTTGCAATAATCCACTCTTAAAAAAGGCATGAAAAGTCGATAGTCTAATGTATCGAAATCTCGAAAGTATCGAAGTGTATTGTTGCAGTTTTATCGCGACGCTGATTGGTTATCTCAATGTCATATGCGAAAAATATATTTTTACAGTTTATATTTAAATGGTTGTCAAAACAATATTGATCATGTGCAAAAAATATATTTTGACAGTTTATATTTAAATGGTTGTCAAGGCAATATTGATTAGCATTTATAAATGTTTCTATGACAATTATTTACATTTCCTCAAGCTGTCAAGTTGTATTCAAATAAAAAAGAAATTTAAAAATATGTAAAAAATTAGGACGTTAATTATAAATTTTTTTGCAAAATTATTTAGATATTTTTTACTTGTATATTTTTTCTAATTACCAAATATTTGGTAATGGAATTAAATAATTTCGTCCTAATTACCAAATATTTGGTAATAATTACTAAATCATTTCGTCCTAATTACCAAATATTTAGTAATAATTACTAAACCATTTCGTCCTAATTAATCATAAAATTATGGTTGGATCTACCACAATGGATTATGGTCGATCCAACTATAAAATTATGATTGGATTTACCACAATAGATTATGGTTGGATCTACCACAATGGATTATGATCGATCCAACTATAAAATTATGGTTAGATCTACCACAATGGATTATGTTATTATAAATCATTTCGTCCTAATTACCAAATATTTGGTAATGGGAACTAAATCATTTCGTCCTAATTACCAAATATTTGGTAATGGGAACTAAATAATTTCGTCCTAATTACCAAATATTTGGTAATGGGAACTAAATAATTTCGTCTTAATTACCAAATATTTGGTAATAATTACTAAACCATTTCGTCCTAATTAACCATAAAATTATGGTTGGATCTACCACAACGGATTATGGTCAATCCAACTATAAAATTATGGTTGGATCTACCACAATGCATTATGGTCGATCCAACTATAAAATTATGGTTGGATCTACCACAATGGATTATGGTCGATCCAACTATAAAAATATGGTTGGATCTACCACAATGGATTATGGTCGATCCAACTATAAAAATATGGTTGGATCTACCACAATGGGTTATGATCGATCCAACCATAAAATTATGGTTGGACCTACCACAATGGATTATGGTCGATCCAACTATAAAATTATGGTTGGATCTACCACAATGGATTATGGTCGATCCAACTATAAAATTATGGTTGGATCTACCACAATGGATTATGTTATTATAAATCATTTCGTCCTAATTACCAAATATTTGGTAATGGGAACTAAATCATTCCGTCCTAATTACCAAATATTTGGTAATAATTACTAAATCACTTTGTCCTAATTGCCAAATATTTGGTAATAATTACCAAATCACTTTGTCCTAATTGCCAAATATTTGGTAATAATTACCAAATCACATCGTCCTCATCACCAAATATTTGGTAATAATTACCAAATCACATCGTCCTCATCACCAAATATTTGGTAATAATTACCAAATCACATCGTCCTCATCACCAAATATTTGGTAATAATTACCAAATCACATCGTCCTCATCACCAAATATTTGGTAATAATTACCAAATCACATCGTCCTCATCACCAAATATTTGGTAATAATTACCAAATCACATCGTCCTCATCACCAAATATTTGGTAATTGGAACCAAATCACTTCGTCCCAATTACCAAAACGCTTTTCCAGTGCAGTATCCAGCAAAATGGCGGCCACTGGATACTGCACTGAGGCTGAGTTCCACTTGGTGATCGCAACGCTCGCGAACATTATCTATCTTTCTTTAACTTTCGATGAAAAACAAAGATAAAATGATTCCATAAGCGTTGCGATCGCCAAGTGGAACGTACCTTGAGTGAGACGAAATGGGAACGCAGCCAAAGTTTGATAGCTTGATAGCGAAGGTTATTTTGACAGTTATTTAAAATAAAAAAAATTTATCTAAATATTTAGATTTCCTAATTATTAAATTACTATAATAAGTGCGTGCGCGCAGCGCGCGCCTGTATTGTTCTAGTTTTGAAAATAATGTATGTTTATATAATTAAAATTTTCTAATTTTACGATTTAAGAATAACAAATTCTATACAAAATTTGTGCTAAATTTAAAATTTTTTATTCTTAAAATTTATTATTTATTTGTAAAAATGTAAATCGTTGACAAGAATATAATTGTCAAGGCGCTATTATTAGTACGTATAGACTTATATGGTGAATAAAAAAGTAGATAATATCAGTAGTAGATAATATCAGTATCAGATAATATTTTGTATAATTACGCAAGTATAATGAATGACTTTACTCACCGGTCGTTGTACCCTAAATACAAGTACGTCTTCACAACTCCACCTGAAAAAATAAATATATTTTATTGTAAACAACATTCTAAAAATCATATATATTGATTATTACATATTATTTAATTATTTCCATTCTCATTAAAACATAACAAATTGCATCAATAATTATTTAAAAATTTAAAGAGTTATTCTTAATAATAATATATCTCGTAAATGCAAATTGTGTAATTACGTATATGTTGTATTATTACAATTATGTACATATTTAAGTACTAAACTCCATCCACTGCAAACCGTGCATTTCATTTACGTAAAAATCATGTGGATATCGCAAATTTACCTTACTGCAATACACGAAATGTAAACGCGGGATGAAATGCAGTTTGTGTCACAATGTGTCCATTGTACATAATCGTAGCGTATTCGGCACTGTACACATACAATTAGAACGAGCAAAACAAACGACTGCTTGGCAGGCATACGAAAATACTTATAATGTTATATAGTTACACGTATACAACAACATTTTATCCAATTTATAATAATACTAATAAATTAAATTTGTAACATGCTACATTTTATGAAAAGTATATCGCGTTCTCCGAGGTTATTTTCGCGCGTTTTCAATGGAACGGTATACATCGGTTCAAACATATGATGCAGGATTAGGATCAACAAAACACGAACACTCGCGGCAAATAATTCATCTCCGGCAATTGCCCGTCACTTCAATCGGCACTCTCGATAAAAATTCGCTTGTTTTGCATGCGTAATGAATATAATAAGCTGTCAATCACAACGCGCTCCACAAATGTCCAAACGGATGTGACGTAATAGAGGTTATCATTTTGACTACGAGATGTCGCGCATAGTTTAGTACGTCACATCCAGTCGTCATGGTGTCTCTACGCGGCATTCGGAACGCAGAGCGCAAAACGCTCTTACGATTAATCGTATATTTTATCTGTTTTAAGTGCATAACAAACGCGAATTTTGTCGGGAGTACCGATTAAAGTAACAAGCGATTGCCAGAATTTATTATTTACCATGGATGTCCGCGTTTAATTAATTAATTGGCGTTCTGTCAATTTTAATTGTATGAATTCAGGAATACAAATTTTTACAATAGTGACGCGAAAATAATTCTATATTCGTTCAGGAGTTCAAATGCGCAGTGTAGTTTTCATTAAATGTAGCGTGTTGAAAATTTAGTTGGCCGGAATTAAATCAGATAAAATGTTATTGTTCTTACTATGCGTGTGCATACACGTGACCGTTAATTTGTTTCGCCTATTCTGAGTGTGTATGCAATGTGAAACAAACTACATATAATTTACAAATAAACGTATTGTGGCATAAAGTATAACTTTCCATAAGAAATTCATAAGCTATGAAAGTAGAATGTGCAAGTTAATTTTTGTTCAAGTGCGCGTCATTAAGTGTGAGTTTACAGTATTGATCAATAACTTTTCGAGTAAATGCGGAGCAGATGGAATTTGCAGCAGGTGGAGTAAACTGCAACCCCAGTTGGTGAGTACACAATTATTTGTTCATTCTATTTAAATAATTACAGAATTGCGATAATTACACACATACACAATTACGATTACATAACTTTATTCTATCAAGAAGCTTTTAGTACAATATTACTATAATAAAAATATTTTTAACTAATAATTTCGTTAAAAAGAGATATATTTTTATTTGCATATATTTGCGTAAACATATATTTCATATAAAGTCAAATACACGTTACAAATCAATACACAAATAAACATTTGATTAAATACTTCTTTACCATGGGAATTGCTTCTATATAATATGAATGCCATATATGGCTTAGAACATATCCTTAAAAAATTTTTGGTATGTATCTCTGAATACTACAATATAAAATATAATACTATAATAAAATATAAAACGATACACAATTAAAATAATAATACTATTATTGAAAAATGCAATTAAAATGCGTAGTCATATATCCAAATGGTATAAAAAGATCTTCGTGATAAAATGCTTTTTACTTCTTTTTGCTTTTGCCTAATGTTAGCGTATGATGCTGAGATTGTTGGGCAAACTGCGTTTTTCGTCTAGTAAATTCCAGTATATCGTCTTCAAGTTTTTTACGACTTTCTTCTAATTTCTTTTTTTCTTCTGTATGATCTTTTTTCAATTTATCAAATTTACCATGAAGCTAAAATGTGCGAGAAAATTAACAAACATTAGAAACGATTAATAAATATTAGATAATAATTTTATAGGTACAATTAAATCATCATTACGTCTTTCTCTGCCTCCTTCAATTCGGCCTCTTTTTCCTTTACTCGGGCGACAAACATCTGTCGCATTTCATCTTCTTTTTGTTGCAATTCTTGTAAATGAATAGATCTCTTTGCTTCGCACGTTTGCTGAAAGCTTACCGGTTTGTTGTCACTATCAACATCGCTGAAACCCATCTGAAATTCATAATAAGCAGCAATAAGAAAAAGATGACTTTCATAAAATGTTTCATAAAACATACTTGTTCCAATCTTTTTTTTCGATAAAGTTCATAATGACGGCAGTGTGTTTTCTCACGCATATCTTCCATGTTAGTGCTTATCAGCATTTGACGTAGTTTTAAAAAGTCACAATGTTGATCATTTTCAACTGCAACAATATTTTCATGTACAAGACAGTTTGGTGCTATCGGTTATTTTTCTTTCTATTAATGATATATAAATTGTAGAAATGTACCTTGAACTGTACCCCACGGATATTGACGAGAACGCATCATTTTATTGCCTACACGTACAAAATCAGTACTACCGACGACAGCAAAGGGTACATGAGTGTTCATAGTGATATTTGTATCTGCTACACTCTCATCGTCAGTTGGAAACTGATAAATATGTATTCCATTGTTTTGCAATTCAGATATGATTTTGCTCTGAAACATTAATAAAAAAAATTAGTAATACAGATATATAAAATCAAAATAATTTCAATAGAAATGTTTGTGTGTATACCTTAAATTTCTGTAATTCAGTCTTTGATATTGTGTCAGCTTTAGCAATAATAGGAATGATATTAACTTTGGTATCCAGTTTCTTCATGCATACTAGGTCAATGGATTTTAAGCTAAAAGTATAGATTTATATAAGATTCTTATAACTTACTTCATTATAATATCATTTGGTAATGCTACTTACCCATGACCAGTAGGACATATAAAATAAAGACAGATATGAATGCGACTATCATGATAGGTTGTGAGATTACGCTTGATTTTTAATTCCTCCTGCAAGTAAGCTTCAAATTGTGCATCTATGTAATCAACAACTGCTTTGAAACTGTCCTCTTTGTTGATTTGATCACCATATCCAACTGTATCAACAATCGTTAGCTTTAATCTGACATTACTCTCTTGTAGTTCGTAGGTATGCGCTTTAAGCTTTACAGATGGCAAATTATGAGGGCTGGGACTAGACTCAAAGCTTGTATTAAAGAGGGAATCCATAAGTGTAGATTTTCCAAGTCCAGTTTCACCTATTGAAATAAATTAAATATATATTGATACATTGACTATAAACTCAATAGATATTCTATTGAATAAATGTTTAGAAAGCAAAATTTATTAAAAGTAAAAATAAGATTAACACTGATCATACCAATACAGAGAATGTTGAATACAAATCCATTTTGTATCGATTTATTCACCAACTGATCGGGTAAATTGTCAAATCCAACATGACCTGACAATTTCAGGTTACGCAGCACAGATTCCATCTAATAATAGAAATTACATGTCAGTATTATGATTCTACTGAGAGAGGAAGTAAAGGATTGTCTCCATAAATAGATGAATCAATGCTCAGCTTAATGTACAGTTATCATGGTACTAAAGAAAGCCCCTCCCTTGATTTTATGAGACACAATCATACAGTTTTGGATATCTTGTGCTTATAATGACGTTAAAGATGCACCAACAAAATAAATATTTAAAGAACAAAAGGAAGTTTGAGGTTCATTAATCTTTTTGCACATAGCAATGTTTTAAATGTTTTTAAGACAGAAGTTTATCAAATAGAAATGAATTTTCTAGTGACATGTACAATACACATAAAATTAGAAATAACAATAACAAATAACACCCACGCTTCGACTATTTAATGAAATCGTAATAGTGCATCTGTAGCGTCAATAAAACGGGAAATTAGTGTACAAATCAGAAAACTCTACCTTGGCACGGTCAATATCTTCTGTCGCCATTTTTCCTGCGAGTCCGTTGCGAGCACGACGCGAACAAGTATGGACACTTCTGATGGAAACTATGACCTCACAGCGGTTCTAAATCCGAGTATACATGCGCCAACGACCGACAGAACGTTATCAATAGAGTGCAGCACTGCTTGAACGCTAATTAAAAAGGTCTCGTCAAGCTCTCGATGTCAATGAATCGGTCTGGTTTGCGCACGCGAATTCCATCGCGATTTCTTACCGCGATAAAGCAATAAACAGTATAATATTTTTATTAATTTATGTATAAAGCTTACACAGCTTTAATAAAAAAGAAATTTAGATATTTAAATCATTTGTCTGAAAAGTAAAATAAAAATTATTCTAACAATGTGACCAATATGTTGTTATACGTGCATTATTTTAATATAATTATTTTTCAATATCTATTTATGTATAGAAAAGATTCTATTCCAGCTGTCGGTACAGCAGTAATAAAATAAAACAATTAATACTATCGTATGTAAACGTTTTAACGACTTCTTGTCTTTTTCTGATTGTACCATTATTCAAACTTCAATCAATTGATAAGAATTATCCTAATTTTGTAAATAATATTGATTGCATCGCCAATGCATCGTTTGTAAAATCCGCGTCAGGCTGACACATGCGCTCAACAGACCGCTTCGAGCGCCATCGTGCTACCGGGTGTTTGACAGTCACGACCGTCGCGGCGTGTATGTTCATGTGTGCAGCAGTATCGCTGGTCTAGGAACATTCGGGCCGGCGCGGCTGGCAGGCCCCTCATAACAGTGTCCACTTTCTAACATGGCAGATCAATTTGTGTTCTATTATCATGTGACGGCGAAACGCTCCCGTTGATAGGACCGTAACCTCGTGCGAAGCGATCGTAGACTCCGGTTAGCTCGCGAGTGCGAACACGCGACGCGACGCGGTCGCGTTAAACGCCGTCGCGATGGCGGACCTCAAGAGCCCGCCGTTCAGTGACATCAAGCGGCCCGAGGAGGTGGTGGCGATGGCGATGAACGACAGCCTCAAGTTCGCCGTGCTGATCGGCCTGATCGAGGTGGGACAGGTGTCCAATCGGGAAGTCGTCAACACCGTGCTGCACCTGGTGAGTGTGGAGTGATGCGCGCCGACGGTGCAGAGCGCGTCCGGCGCCCGCCGTCGTCCTCGGAGCCGCGGCTTCGCCCCAGCGCGATTCCCGCCCCCTCGTCGCGACACCCGTCACTCGTTGTGACAACCGAACTGTCAAATTCTCATCTGCGCGCGCGATCGCACGGGCGCGTCGGCGACGTTTTGTTTCTCTCGCCGGGAATCTCAAATTGATCGCGCTTTCCTTCGTCCGGGAAACCGCGACTTCGATGTGCGCCTCCTGGCCGCGTGCTTTTTCATCTGACCGACGATCTATACGTCTCTGACGTATGACCAGCACCGACCTTGGAATAATTTCAATGAATGGCTCATTAGCATAGCTTTATCTTTGCATTAAATCGCCTACGTGTAAACTGTCTGTTTTTTTTAAAGAGTCGTTCTGCTTTCGCATTTACGCGGAATATGCTGTTATTATCTCTGTACTTAAATAATGCAGTTGACTAAATATTATTAAATATAACAGATGAGAGTAGATTTGAAATTAACTAATGAAGCTGTAGTTTAAACTAAATAGAAATGCTTCCGATGTGTTATTCCACCTCGACGCAAGACCATGCTCCGTAATCACATCGCGCATTCATCCGCAAAATGTGCCGTATGATAATCAGTACACGATAAGCACATCGATCGTCATAATGGGCAAACAGACGCCAGAATCCGACGGGCACATCTAATACTAAACGTGGAAAGGTGTGTACGGACCTGCAACGATGCAAGAACGTCAACAATTACGTAAGCGTAATTGTTGTATTTGCAAACAAGCGGATGAGTCGCGAATTCGTGGAACTCGCGGAAATATCGCGTGCTGTCGAACGTCGAATTCGCCTACGTTATCGCTCCGCTCCATACCTGTCCGATCCTTTTGGAGAGGATGATGACATATGTCTATTATTAGAAGAATATGGCTGGAAGCGCGAATCTCGAGAACAAATCGTGGGCCTCACTGGCCGTTTTTATTGCGAGACCAATCGCGCGATTTATTCGCGTCGTTTATATCGCTTCGCATTTATTTCAACACGACGCCGTGTGTAAGCGATCGCGCTTACGTGGATTTCACACGGCCACGTAGAACTACGTGTTTCTTATCAGCGCCGGTACTCAATCGTCCTTCACACTGAATTCGTGCCGATGACATTGAATATTTTGCGAAAATATTACGCGACGGCGCGGAGTTTATTATGCGAAGAATTTTAACGGACAAGCTTCTGGTATGGAAAAATCGGAGTGCATGCCGGAAACGCGTAATGTACACTCTCGAACACTCATCTGCATATATCTCGCACGTGGCGCCGATTAATAATTGGCGTCAGCGCGGCTACGAGTTGCATTTAAAGTCACTTAGCTATCAGCGCTGCTGCTGTCGTTCGAGCACGCGTTTCTTCGAACTTATAGATTCTCGTATATAACTTTTATACTTATATTTAACCCCGTTCGATATAGCCTCTTGAACGCTTGGAAGGGCGTAGATCGTTTGCGTGAAGTGGAACACCCTCCTCTTTGAAGGAGCACTTGCGTATAATGCATACAAAAAGTCTATATAGTTTTTTACGAAGTTTTAAAAAAAAGTTGTGCTTGAAGGCTCCATCATAAAATATTGTTGATCTCGTAGTTTTTAATTTAATCAAGAGACACGGTATTTAGTAGTCCCGAATTTAGGTAATTAATTGATGAACGTTAGAGAATGTTTCGCCTCGCAGCGCGCTGTTTGCTTGTTTCATATTGCGATTATTGTGCGTGATTGATACCAGATATTTGGAATAAGTATACATTTCGTGGCTATGGAAATTGCAAATGCACAGGTCGTGTAGCAGGTAGATAATAACAGGCGCCAGCCTGTAATAATGGGGAGAAATTGGCTATATTATATTCGTATACGGCCGTTGCCAATATTTCTGAATTATGCGTGTTATGCGTGCAACATATGTACCGCGCTTGCCGTTTGTGTTTTCGCAAGTGTAATTTGCAATATCAATTGAATATTCCAAGCTATCTATTTGCGTTGGAATTTTCTCTCCTTTTTTCCTCACATTTCTTTACGCGCAAGCCAAATATAACTCACTGCGATAATATATTCGTCAACAGTTAGTAACGGTCGCATCGCGTATATAACGATCAGGATAAAGGCCGACCGTCTTGGAGGCCAATATTGAACGCAAAGTTTCGAATTCGTTCGACCCTGAATTAGTTAGCGTCGTCCGCAGTCGTGCGATACTATTGCATAAGCTGCGGCATTTAATCTTACGATCCCTGTTCGGAATGTCGGAAATGTAGACTGCGAATGCATTAAATTATTATATGCAAAATATATTCATTGAAAAGCTATATGCTTTTTAATCGATTATTTTGCTACATTCTGCATAAAAGTGACATAACTCTTTTACCGGATATTTGTCCAGTTTTTAAAAATGGTTGTTTTACAAAATTCTATTTTAATTAATGCTGCTTAAAAATTCTGCTTCTGTAAAAATTTTGCTTGAGTTTTGCATTGCAGCAGTTTTCAATTGAAAAACATGAAAAATGTTACAATAAATCGCACGTTAAAAGAACAACTTAAACTCTCGGCATTTGGAACAAGTTACATTAATATCGTGAAGATCGAATAATATCAGCATGCAAAACTTAGTGTTCTAAATTTTTTTTTATTGTTTAAAATATATCTTGAAACTAATTTTTAGACTTATTTTTCTGAAAGCTTACAGAAATATAAATAATAGTTTAATGTTTGAAACATTGACGGTCGCTATTTTATACTTATTTTTGCAGTTTGTTATCCAAATATTAGCGCGTAACGCGATGTAGAAATATATCAGTGATCTTCTTACAACGTGATGTTACGAAAATACTATCGTGAGATTAGATGGGTAGTGTTTAAATTGCCATGAATTACAGATAAACGTTTTATCAGTATTCTGCACGTAATGTTTGACTGTTTCTCGTTATATATCTGTGAAAGGTATTTATAAACTAGTTTTGTAAAACAGCACGTTAGAATAGATTATTTTGGCACTGATAATTGCGCGCATTTTCATGTTGAATTTTTCCAAAGACTTAGTGAGAATTCTTAATAGGCTGCTTTGCCATCAATATTATTATCAATAAATGGCAGCAGATTCTACAGCATTGGAAATCGATACAAAGCGTTTACGCAGGCACATATTTGCTTCGATCGATGAATGTCAGCGAATAATTAGGCGCCAATTTGCGACTGCAATTCATCAAAGTGGCATTATTCCTACAGACGCAATCGCGTCCACATCATTGTTTCACATTCTATGAGGCGTAGTCACTTTCTACGAAATATTTTATTTATGCTTATGACATAGTTTTCCCGCGTGCACGTCGCTTTGACCATCGTGCAGTCGGTGTTAATCGATTTGGCTATATACATCGTCTACATGCAAGCTTACTTTCAACCTCGGTGGGGTTCGTATCGGCAGACTATTTATTTCCCCCGATTTAGTTTTAACGAAACATTTTCCGCATAGTTATTTTTATCCTCATAAAACATCGCGCTGTACGCACGATAAGTTGTTTTTTTAATTGTTAGTGAAAATTTTACTTCATGTAAGCACCTCTTAATTATCAGAAAAATACAGTTACGCTTTGCAAGTACGCTGTACTTTCGGGCAATATTTTCATTATTCCTTCAAGCCCATTAAATAACGAATACAGGATAAAGCTTTTCATGATATTTCATTTACTTATATTTTACAACTTTTCATAAGATAATATTTTTATTATCTCTGACATTAAAATACAGAGTTAGCGGCATCAAAGAGAGGTAGGAGGGAGAGTAAGAGAGTTTCACATCAACGATGCTTTTTCATCTATATTTCTTAATCCCGTGATAGCATTTTAACGACATTTCGTTATTAAATAGAAAATGAAAGAGAGGAGAGAGCATCGTGGCGAGCAATTTTTTTTCATTTATGATATTTTCTCCGCGACTGACACATCTTGACATAACTTTTATGTCGTAATTGTACCTTGTCCGCCGTTGATTTTAATTAATTGTGCGAGTGTGCGGCGACAGCGATAACAACCCGCACAGGTTGCGTGTTTGTTCAGCGCGCATTTCTTGGACCTCTTAGCGTCGAAGCGATGTATCATTCGCGACACCGGCGCCGGTATTAATCGTTTTACATTCGCGTCCCGCCGTAATCTTCCGCGATAATAGATTGCACAGGTTGTCGTAGCGAAGTAGTCCTCGGTCGAATAAGCGATATCCGCGATTTCACGTACCGCCGATAGTCCGTCGCTAATTGATCGGACAAAAGCGTGATTTTGCAATTTCCATATAAATGGAAATGTAGATTCCGACGTATTGCAAGAGCGAGAATTTGCGGCCTATTGTCATCAACGGTTTCTACTCCGCGATCTATATGTTTATCGATCACAGGGGCTTTCATTCATGCATGCGACGTAATCGACGTCACGTTCGCACATCGGCCGACGCAAATTGTCCAATGAGTGTAAGTGATAAAAGTGTAAATAGTATATTGAAATTTTCCAAGTTTTGTTTCGCACGGAAATGAAAAAGCGGACAAATGTTCTGGCAAAAAAAAAAAAAAAAGACCGATATTTTTATACACAGTTCGTAGTTTGCCGAGTAACGAAATTTTATGGCTTGACGTACAATATAATAGTACAATAAACATATGATACACGATCTTATTCTTTACATAATGATACAGCGTATGTTACTTTGATAACGCAATAATTTTCGCGTCTATTTCAGTATTCATTTCTTCATCACACGCGCAGCGTAATTACATTTGTTAGAGGAGCATTATTAAAAAAAAGTTTTCAAAAGCAATATGGAATATTCATTATGCATAAATTTAAATAGATAAACAATACGTCCGAATGGAGACACAATGCGCCGATTTAATAGCGTAATTATTTAGCAAATTTACGATATTTAAAATTTCCAACAGGATATTTTTGAATTATCTCGAACCTTTGAATTTCTCGTGTGGTTTTGCTAAAACAAACGTTATTAATGCATTTATTTTGTCGGAATTTCATCAGTGGAGTGATGATTTTACCGAAGTCTTGGTCGTGAACCTTCGGTAAATACGTAAATGCAAAATAATGCAGCCTCGTTGGTTTGATATTTTCCCTCCGGCAACAAACGTGATAGAAGAGCATTAATTGACGTACAGACTACGAATAATGCCGATTCGAACACAATCGTCAAATGCGCGCCACGCATAATGCTGTTTTGTAATGGCTGTCTGACCACTGTATCATTAAGCTCTGCATACATCGCCGGTAGAATCAATTCGCGCAATTTGACCCGCACTCGTGCTAATCGTGATTTTGTGGCGACGTGAACACTTAACGTACAAAACATTAACACGGTGAACCTTTAGTTAACTCGTCCGATCGGTTATTAATTAATGTGACGATGGGCTTCGTTTATTTGTCTCTAGCAATGCGGAACGATCGACAAATGCGATCGACAAACGTCGACTGAAAACTCGATGAGAGAATCATGATTTAGATGTCAGGAAAATCACGCCTCATGGAATAATACATATTTATAATTTCCTTTACAGAAAATGTTTCAAGCGTTTGACGCTGATGCGCGCTAAATTGGATATAAAATGACGCGTGCAGTTAAAAATAGTTGAAAAGTAATCGAATGAATCTGAAATAAATGCTTCTTTTTCGTTTTTTTTTTTATTTTTTTCGTCTCTTTGCAGGCATGATTCGAGTAAATATTGTGTCATATCGAAGCGACATTTACTCTCATATTTGCGGACAGGATATACGGTTTGCCTGTTCTCCATGCACGTAGGCGTGACTTGCGTGTCGCCCGGCCATTGATTATCTCAGTTTGGATCCGCCGTCGCGACAGCTTCGGTTAGGAAATATTAAAAACGCGCGCGACGCTATTCGGCAATGTTTAGAGAGTGTACACGCGCTGTCAGTATCAGCGTACGAGCAAACAGGAGCGAGGAGCGCCTAACGAGTTAGTCTGTAAATTAAATTTTCCTTCGTTTCCTCGTTTCACGATGCGCGTCTACTTTTTCGTCGACTTGAAACTGCAACGAATTCATTCGTATAACGTAATAATAACGTTATAATCAACCCGGAAAAGTAATTTGCAGTTGCATTACGCTACACTAAAAGAGAGAAAATATTTTTTTCTCCGGTTTATTATTGCTTGATTTTATCACCACTCTTGGACGGGCGACTGAATATTGCTCCGTACGTATAATTAAAACGATTAAGCGCGAAACCATAGCGTCGGTTAATTAGATATGGCCAAGAAAAGCGAAATGCGCAGCGCGTGCATGCAATAGCACGACTGGAACGACGATGACATAACTGCGTCTTAACTTGATAAATTAATTGTGGTTGCGGTAACAGGTTGCATAGCGGACGACGCGCTGTATTCAGAGCGCGTACGTCTATACAGGCATTAAGTCATTATCAAATCGTAAGCGTCGCGTAAACATAGTTTGGCAATAGTCTTGTTTGTCAAGATAATACTGCCGAGATGTCAGCGCTATGTTCTCGGTTATGCACGGTAAAGTCAACGGCTAACGTTATTGCTTGGTTTTCCGCATAATAGCAACAGACAATGAAATGGCGCGGTAAATAGCCGAGTTAGCGGGATGAGCCGCGATGTGAATAACGATGCAAAGTTAAAAATTATTGTTCTTCTACCGTTGTTCTCGGTATGAAGTATTTTGCGGCGTATTTCTTCAGCAGAGCAAATATTATCGCTATGAGAGTGCTGTTTTTGCGCACCTTACGGTTACGCATTTAATTCACGAACGAGGTGAATCTTCTATCCTGATAAAAAGCGATAAAGAATTATTATTGAACGTGTTTTGTTTTTTTTTCTCCGTCGGAGCGCAGGCTCTGCACGATGTGATTAATGAAAGGGATTATTCTGTCCATTAATTTTCATCCCGCACGTGTATTTGTAGAAGCGCCCGGTTCAACGGTTGCGTTTACCATGGCGCGAATCATTAATTACGATTTAACGACGGCCGGCCGTGTTTCAGTGCGCGGTGAAGTATTGATAACGGCTGCTCTTATATCGGCTGCATATCTCCCTGGAGACGCAGGCGATCGCCCGCTGATAAGCGAAATTGTTATCGACACGAACTCGATCGCGATAATCTCGCGGGACTTTGTGTCGCGCGAGAATACTTATCTCTCGATTTCACCGACTTGTCATTCGACTCGGCGGTGTCAGAACGCATCACCTTTCCGATCAGGCTCTTTGCATGACCGCGTTCGTGCATACATCTATTTATATCATCTTGTAAAACACGATCGGTGATGAATGACGAAGAATCGTTTATGCAAATTACGCGAATAAAGAAGAAGAAATTACGCGAATAAGGAATCTACACGAATGAGTGACTGCATTGTATTAATAATGTTCGATGCGCTTGTATAAACCAATAATCGATTAGTTGAAAACTAATTCTTTCAAATTGAATTATCGCTTTCCATTAATTGATGATTGATCTCTGCAAAAATATCAACGGGATCCTTAGCAACGTGCCTTGTAGTTAATTAAAGAGACTTTTTTCCTACCATTAATCATACAAGAATCATGCAATATCGATTTTAGATATCGATACGCAGGCGCTGATACGATTAATGGTCCCAAGTTATATGACAGCAATCGATTAAGCCATCATTGATTTCGTTCCATCATTTGTGCAAAACGTCATCACGTCATTTTACAGATTTATATTTTGTAAGAAATACAAACACACGCGGCAGCGATTGATGGCTGCGAGGAAGAGAAACTCCTTGAGGAGAGAAAAGCTCCTTGTCTCATAATTTCCGGCAACGCATTCGTCGATTATATCGGAATATCCTAATATCGGGTACTTGCCTGCTCGAGAGGAGGTAGGAAAACTCTCGGCAAACGAGAGATAACGCAGGATGTAAGCGCCTCTGTCTTTCATTATCGAGAGCGAATGGGACGGCGGTAGTTAGTAACGAAGAGATGAAAGGACTATTGAACGTTCAGCCTCTGCTTTTCAAAGCCGATGGGACTATTGGCATTACGCGAAACGAGATATCCAATAACTTCGTTTTTTACAATTAACGAAGCGCACGTATCAAAGGATGGCCGGTGATGCGTAAGCTTCATTGATGACGATACTCCCGAGCCAATGTTCAATAACATGCCATTACTCGAGAACTCGATCCTGTTGTTTCAATGCTCGAAATGGTGCAGCGGCGTCGCGTATTTGCGAAAAGTGTTTGAGAATTATATGTGTGCTAGCGTAACCGCTAGCGTGCTATTGTATCATAACGGAATGAAAATCGGCAATTATGTTTTATTTTAAAGGACGCTTTTGGCGCATTTTCTGTCAAAATTATTTGCAAGCTATCCCGTTTTGTTGTGTTTGTAAAATGTATTTTTTTTAATTTTATATCACAAATTACGTGAAACGAATATAAATAACAACATTTATATAATTTGTATTTCTATTAAACCGATACAATAATTCTGATATTATTTAAAAACTCAAGATTTTTTTTTAAATTGAAAAATATCTGTTGTTTGCTCTTGACATTAATGGTTTTGGATTTCCAAAAAAATTATAAAAAGACTTTACATGGACCAAACGCACCAGCTCAGAACGCCTGTTCTGTACAGAATTTTTACGATAAGAAACAGATATTCGCATATTTCGTAGCTGAAAAAAAAAGAATTTATTTTTTACATCTGTGCAAATCGCCTAACAGCTCACTCTGAAAATATGTGTATCGAAATTTAAAGGATTTGGCAGAAAAACTACGAGCAATGCTAGCGTAACGGTAGGAGCTTTTGGCGTCGGTCCATCTGCATTTACGTGGACTTTTCGTCGTTTAAGGCCGACGACTGGAGAGTTCATACAGGTATATCTGCAGCGGATGCATCGCCGTTCAATGCGGTTTAGTTCGAAAACCCGATGGAAAGCAATTTTTTGAAGCACTCCAGGTTTCGGGCTTAATAGACATTTCCAGCGGACAGCCGATGAAGCCGCTTCTAAAGCCCCGGAGCCATTGACCCGCGCAGGAATTCGGAATTACTGTTTATTGCGAATGACTTCAGGACAAAGACGACTAGATTGTATTCTCACTACGCTGCGGGATATCGCGAGGACCGATGCTCTTATTAGAAAAGTTGCGTTCAATGTTGTTGCAACATTGGATGCGCTTGGCATGCTTCCAGAAGTGGACTCTCCACGGGAACTTCTCTCCGCTTTATACACGCTTGCATGAAAATTTCAAGGGCTCCTCGTCGCGTCGCAGCTTTTGAAAAATAGCTCCTTTTATATCATTCGATTAATCTCTCCACCGTTCGTTATACATCGTGCCCTTCAAGAGCAAACGCTAATAAGATTATTCATAGGAGTATTAATACTAATAGGATTATTACGGATCGGGGCAGAAAAATCACTCTCTTTCGATGTTCATGAAATCGATACATGGAGAGGCAAGAAATTCATCTTTTCGTCGTTACATTTTCTGAACCGGTATGAAAGGCCGTCATCGTGCAAGCTTTTTACGAGGTGTTCTTGCGGTTATTCCGCGGCGTTTTCGCATGGCTCACATGGTGCAGAAACGGGGATCAAAGTCGATGGAGTACAAAACCTCGAGTAGCCATTATCTATACCTGAAGAGATGCCGTGAAAAGACGCGTGTGTTCAAGCATGAAATAGACCACGAAACTCGACGGACGCTTTTAATGGCACCGTAAGATTAACCAAAGCACTTAAAAAAATCACATGAATACTTAGACGCTTAATTAAGATAGAATGTTCTTCGATTATGTAAAGATTGTAACATAAGAATGCTTTTAAAAGCTGTCAAGCAAAAAAGAATTACATTTTCCGATATTCATCAAGCGCTTCACCCGATAATATAAAAATCATGTCATATTTTCTTTCATTATGACGCAAGTTTTTTATTAAAATACTGCGTGCAAAATTACTCGCATCGACCTGACGATATTCTTAAAGCTTTTATAGAGAAGCATCGCGAGCGAGCACGGTGTCGTGGGCGCACAATACAACGCTGATACTTCGATCCCATTATGAATAAAGTGATGAAACGCGAATGATGGAAAAAAAGTTATTGCATTCCTCGCGGATTACGTACGTAGTAAAGGGTCTGTCCAAGAATGCCGATGGAATCTGTGATATAGGCTTTGTGAGGTCTTTGTGTCTTACCTTGGCGTAATTTCTTGTCTAGCTAAATCGGGAACATTAATAATATGATGATATGAAAGACGCCGTGCGGGCAGCCCTATGAACAGGAGAATCATGGAGCATTGCGAGCATTGCTGCGAATCGTGGAAACACCATTTACTTCTCTCGGGCATTATTTATCGCAGGCAATCTACGCTACGAACCATTGCTGGATTATAGAAAATAATTGCAGACAGACTCCGTATAATAGCGGATATTTTTCTAAAATAAGCTAGCATCCGTTCCTAAAAGCTTATCCTTCACACGCTCCATTCGTTCATCCTAGAAATAAGCCGTTATAGATTCATATCCGTGTTGCATTCGCATTATTAAAGATTAATCGTTGTTAATATTTACGTGTAATAATTGATAAAACGGACGCGCTGATATCGCATCGATATCGCTGGCTTCCTGGAATGTTAAATCATCGTGTCGACAATAATTTATTCAGATCATACGCCAACCTTCCCTGAATTCGACGTAACCGGCGTATTCAATTAATCATTTTGTTGAATTTATGTAAAATGACATTCTGAAAATATTTATTTGTCATATTCGCGTCGCGACGCGCCGATGATTTACATGGGTGTTAAAACCTCGCTGAGGGAAGATTCCGAGTTTAATAATTTATAGCCTTTCGCTAGTTATTCAGAAACTGCTGCTGGGAAATAGCGCCGTGAATTATGGTGGACACGGAACGTCAATACTTTAAACGGCAAGATAATTTACTTCTTTCGCGGTTTTGATTATCGGTGAAAGAAGTTACAGAACGCTCCCTATAGCATCGTCCTATTTTTACGTCTTTCCAATTTCCGAGTCCGATAGATCGTAACTTTCGCGTCGTGTACTAGATAGAAATTGCTGTCCGATGATAAAATGATTCGTGTCGCGGAGCGACAATGCGTTACATTCCACTCTGCGCAGTCGTCAAAATTTTCGGATGACAATACTTCAGCGTGAGATAAAATAACGCAATCAATATTATTTCGTAACTCGAAAGTAGAGGGGAAGAAGTATAGTCGGGCGCAGGACATTCGCTCTTCCACTCCCTAAGTTACAGAACAATATCGGCTGTTCTAGTTCCAGGTTATCGATATTGCAACAACTTGGTAATAAAGTATAGCTGGGCGCTAAAAGTATTGTATTATTTCTTTTTCTATCGCGGAAAAAATATTAGATAAACCATTTCGCGATGGCGCTTGGTCAATAACGGTTAGTCCGTGTATAATGGTTCGGATATAATCTACGAGGAACCATAATCGCTTTCTGAATGCGAAGGCTCGACTCTCGATCCTCGTGCGGATGCGGTTTGATGATATGCGTACTGCCGGCGGGGTACACATCACATTCGAATTTACGACGTAAGGAGATTCCGATGTCGCACATATACGATGCACCGGCTGTCATCCGGATGATATTTCGAGGCAGAAGAAACACGGAGAAAAAGCAGCGCGGGCAAATATTCTGGTTGCGGCACGAGTAGGCAGGTTGACGGGACACGAAATTATTGGCATTGCTGTCGATCGCCCATACATACACGAGGTGCAAGGTTACGCCAAAAAAAAAAGAAAAAAACAAAACAAAAAAAAAACGCAGGCACGCGTCGAGGGCATGTTTTTCATGCCGGGACGTTCTTTGCGAGTAGAAAGTTGGAAAAGACGAGGCCAGAGAGATGGCCGGGATTTAATTCGAGAGACCATCAAGGACGCGGCGCGGCGCGCGGAGGAGGATGTAAAGCTCTCTCCCGCTAACTCCGTGCAAAGACGGAGCCTTTCAAGTTGCATCCCCTAAATAAGCCTCTTGCACATCTGCATAAACCCGGGATCGCGAACACGCGAGTGAGCGAGCTCGTTCTTGAAGTAATTATTGCTTACCCCAGATGCGCCCTTTATAGACGCAATTTATAGACTTTCCGAAGAAAATTATTTAACTCTTTGTCAGTTTATTATGCATTTGAAAAAATAATAAGTTATGCTTCTTCGACTGAAGAAAAATCTGATAAATATTAACACAATTTCACGAAGCGAAAATTTTCGTAACTCTGTTCTCCTTGAATAAATCTCGAGATAAATTCGCATTTTATATTTAAGTAGTATTTGATGCTAAATTTCATTGCACACGATAAAGAATTTAATCTGAACATTATCCGACACTTTCTCGAAATTTGACCAGCTAATTGTGCAATGCTAATTAAATATCCCATACACGACTGATCGGGCATTAATCGAAGTGCGCTTTGGAACGATGATTGATACCGAATCTTGCATACGGAATGGAGCTACCAAGGCTAATCAAACGGATAGTGGAGGAAACGTACAAGCTTGGTGTACACATTAAACCCGCTACAGCGGCCGATCGATCGTGAGAGCACACACGGAACGGAACTGACCATTGATGTCGGCTGAATGACAAGACGCACGTTTTGCTCGTGCCTGTTGTAAAGGACCCGTGACGGTCCTTTGAGGTGCGGAAATTCCAATTTCACGCTGCAATGCGGCTGTTGTTGGAGCGCGACGTCATGAAAACCACGCTCGCGACGGTGCCAAAAACCAGGAACGACGAATATTCGTCCTTCAGTGCGCTCGCTCGCGTCCCGAAGATACATTCGTCAGCTAAGGAAATCCCGACGTGCACGATCGCGCGACGTTCCGCTCTCGAGAATGTGAGCTTTTCAAGCGTCATTCACGTTTATGTGCGCGATTGTCGCAATTGTCTATTGGCACGCGAAGTTACACGGCAAAAAGTTCGACACTCCCTACGTGGGGACGCGATAGCGACAGACGTGAGACAAACGCGGCTTTCAACGTTTCATGTTGCGCGGCGAATATTCTTTCCGTAAACGTGACCATTATGAAACGGGACGAAAAATCGTGTGCGATCGTCGCTGAGCATTTTGTTCACGGTCGCGGTCGCTGACTCGCTCGGGAAGCATGAAACGCGCCCTAAAAGCGGAACTCGTCGTCTAAATAAATAAGCTGTTTCTCGTACGGCCGTCCGTCTAAAAGTTTACGACTTCATCTCGAAATTTCACCAGGATCGATTCGGCGGTTCGGACAGAATTTAGGACACATGCATGTGGAGCACCGCAAAATGTCCACCGATACTGTATATATCTATTGCGTCGTCGCACAAAAGATTAAGTTGATATAAATCTTACGTAAAAGCTGTTATATAGGTGTGTGCGTGAATCGAGGAAATAAACGATCAAGGTATTGATCCATATTCATTGTCTAACGAAAGTATACTTTATTTGTTTTTCTTTAGATATTTTTATCTTTGGAAATTTAGTAAAGATTTTAAAAAATTAAAGCGTTAGATTAGTCAAGCAGTTTAATAATTTATGTAATTTTATCGTTAATGCAGCACTCTGTTTCTTTTATTTTCCGTCCATAAAAACAGATAACTGGTTTAAAATACAGTTTTGCTATGAGCATGCATGTTTTTTAATGCGCGTATCTCAAGTAGCTTTTTCAAGAGAAACAATGTGCATTTGCAATTCATACGCATAGGAATATAATTATAATTCCATTGCCACTTGAAACTGACGTCCGTTTTTTAGCATCGTCCAGTAGAACAGGTACTGGCCGAACACGCTTGGTGTTCTTGCAGACGCCAGGTGCAGTTTCTAGCAAAAAGTGTTTTACGTGTGCATAATGCAAACTTTGACTGTGCCGAGAATTTCATTTCATCTATGCGTATATGTACGCGATTTTACCTTTTGAATATATAAATACTGAGACCGCGTCGTGCGCTGAAACGTACCAGCTGTCGTCGTTTGACACGATATTTTTAGAATAACAATTGTAATATCGTACATACATCAAGTAAATAATAGCACTTGACACGAAGACTATATTTGGAATGGATGATTGTTGCATGAAGAACTGAAAGTAGGTTGAAGTGAGAAGAAAATGAAAAATGGCAAAAAAAATATTAAAATGTTTAAAAAATATATAAATATATAAAATATGTTAAAAAATTTTGGTTAAACTGTTCTCAATTAATATACATTGCACAACTCACAAAATTTGATATTGCTTTAAAGAGAAATGTATGTCTATCGATTTATTGACGAAAAATTTAATAATTTACTTGGAAGCGAATTTATGTTTAAGAGAAAAAAGGAAGACTTAATCAATCCTATTTGTCACGATTCTGGTTCTCTATTTTAGACCATTCCAAAATAGAATCGCATCAATAGAGCCCTAATTACAAAAGAGCTGCGGCGATGTGAATGTAGGTTGCCAGATATGATCTTTGTCTAAAGTTGCGCATTCGTCCTAAATAAGCAATTGTAAAATGTATTTATATTTATGGACAACCCAACATATATAGATGTAAACATCTTCACACATTACGCGCATAGACGATCAGTGAAGAAAATTCATTATTTAATCATATAATCAAGACTATAACTTTGTTTTTATAAATGTAGTGAAACATAGGATACGTGTTCAAGAGTCAACTCGGCCAATTCCTCGAACGTTATCGTTGGATAACGTAACGAAGGGCGTGGTAGAGAGTTGTTCGCGTAAATAATGGAGAATTGATGGCCGTGTAAAAAAAGCATCAAAAAGTAGGGCATGTTTTATATTTTAGAGATAAGCGATGATGTTCGTCGCGGTCGATTGTTTGAGATTAATAAAACTGCTAAAAAAAGGACGTTATAACCGCGAATTGTTGAATAAATTCCAAATATAAAAGTTTCGATATCGATTTGCATTATCGGAATTGCATTATCAACTTAATTCTTCGAGGATGGTTTAATACAAATATATTTTATTTTTAGAAAACAAGAAAAACCACAGATTCCCCTTAATTACAATTATAAATTAAAATTCATTAATATTTGAAATTTACAGTGTTTGTTATATGAAAACTGACGCCTAATTAAATGAGAGTTTGGTTATGCAGAACTGTGTATGCAGATTTCATCTCTCTATGATTATTTTATGTATGTGTTTGGTTAGGTGCTCTATATACTAAGCGGTTCAATATAAAGCATACTAGGGAGCGGTCGAGCCCCTATTGATTTCGAGTGAAACCGGTCAATCAGAGGGGACATATCTTTGGCGCAAAGCAACCCTTTTACGTTCCTTTATAAAATTGTTAGAGCGTGTATGGTTAGAAATGCATCCTCGTGTATTTCCCGAAGGAATATTTATAGGCACAAGTTGAAGCTAGTAAATATTTTATAAACATATAACCAAGAAAATTTTTATTATTTAAAAGATTATAGTATATTGAAAAAATTTTTTATGCCAATATGTAGCGACATCATGTCACACACATTATTATTGATTTTGCTAATTTTTCCCTTTTCCACTGGTGCCTTTAATTGCTATAAATCTATTATTTTTCAATACTTTTTAAATTATTTAATATTTTTCACATAATATTTAACTTTGAAAATTTAATGTCAAGTTTTGTACCTTCGCGAATCGCATTCACTATTTTCTCCCAGATCCAACTCCATTTCTTCGTTTTCCGGAAGCGAACGAAGTGGAGCAGTGGAAAATGCGTTACCGGTATAAATTCGATGAAGTGGGAAAGATAGGGATGGAGATAGAGAGATAGAAAAAGAGAGGAGGAAGGCCTGTGCATGTCACGATCTGTACAACGTTATTTCGGACGCCAATGCGGAAAGCTGTTATAAAATCCATCCGCTTGTAGGGTCCTTCGCGCCATGCCTTCGATTTTCCACAATGCTGTTACCACCATCGAAAAATCGAAGCTTAAACATTTGTGCTTGCGAATATAATCTGAACGATGGCGGGATAATTTTGGTAGAGCAATGCATGAACTTTGAAAGTGGTGCAAATTTAAAGTCGTTTTATTTCTCACCGCAATTGTACGCTTTTTGCATTTTAATAATTGAGTATTTAATTCTCATCACTTCTCCACGGCACATATTTATATCACTTCGATACACTTACTATTTATGTTATCTTTAGGTCAGTAGTCGGAAGCACGTAATGAGAGATATTTCGCTATTTTCTCTTCTTGACACTCCTTGCAATTCACGCGAGAGTAAGTTATTGATATTGACTCCTAAAGCGATTAAAAGTTAAGTACGAGGGAACGAGTTAGGAAGCTCTACACTCTAGAGTCATACACGCGATTACAGACATCCCGATAATTCTTCGCCGACTTTCCTCCCGGCAAAGTTAATTTGTACGAAATACAATTTATCGAGTTTCACGAATCTAGGAACATTAAGGAATCCGTCTGATCTTAAAAATTATTTTATCTCAAAAGCTGCGATATTTCACAAATCTTTTTCAATTTAACGATCTTATTCCGCGGCTGTTATTATATGTTCTTAAAGGTGCAAAGTGGAACATTCCTCTAATACTAGATATTAGAAATATTTTCTTTTAGCGGAAAGAGCATGTCCTCGCGGAAAGAGCACTCGTCCGAGTGCTTGCATTTTACCGCTGTGAAAACTAGTTGAGAGCTCAAGACGAGAACTGAAAAAGTAGCTTTAAACATCTGCAAAGCGTAAAAATTTGTGGTACTCGCGACGCGCTGTAAACGAAATAATACTCACCCCCGGCGGATTTATCCCAGATATTTCGTGATTTCCTTCTTGTTTGCGAAAGTATGGCTTCCGAGGGCACCGGCACCCGAGAGAATTTCCGACTGCATTTTACTATTTGCGATCGTAACAATTTCCATCTCGGTTCGATGCATAATCTCAACTTCTCTCTGCGAATAGAAAGATTTGTTAATGTAAGGAGTCCCACGAGGGGGATTTACGAATGGAACGTCGCGAGAAAGGCAAAGCTCTCGGAGAGACTTTTTAATGAACTCCATTTTTCTGATCCATCCCTATTCGATGCTAAATATTTAGCGCGGCGGCGCCGGAGTTTCCTCAAAGACGCGGTGGCGGGTTTAACAGGTCGCAACGGGTTGCAATATCTTAAGAAGCTTGATGTAAAGTCGATAAGAGTTTTCGTGAAAAATTTCCAGCGATGCATTCGCGACGCGTGATAAGGATTTTTCAAGAAACATCTCCGCACACACACACACAAGAAAGCTCCTCCTGTTCAATATTATTATTTTAACAATAAGAAATTCAGTTGCATTCACAGCTTTCGTAATTATATTTGGCGATAATTTTTATCCCTTTTCAGATCGTAATTGTTTGTACCGGAATATGAAGAAAGAAATAATTATTGTTAATTGCTTAAAAATATGTTCTATTGCTCCTACTTGTTATATCGAAACGCGTGATTACCTTTCGACGGGGACAACTTAACGCCGTTTAGTCGCGAAATTTCGTTTGCCGCACGCTCAAAGAGTCAAAGTAAGCACGTGACGTCCTTCAGATATAAAAATGTGACCCTCGTGAAATTCTTCGCGAATAGTCAAAGTGAGAATCGACAGAGAAGAGGGAGAGAGAGAGAGAGAGAGAGAGAGAGAGAGAATGTGTGTGTACACACGGCGACGCTTTGTGCCGGCGGGCTCTATTGTCGCCATATTGAATTTCCTTTCTCATTCTATGCGGACGTTGATACGCGTTGTTGTTACGAACGACGGGGAGTTGCAGCTTCTACGCGAATACCCGATCCCGATGAGATAACTGTCGATACATCCGACGCGCAGGTGTCCGCTACAGGAGCCGGGCTCCCGACATTATACCTGCTCGATATTCCACCGGGAATGCAGGCCGCATTTGCATATTTCTGCTGCTCGAAGGTGGTCTAACGTATCAGCTGTATAGCTGACCGGCACGCAGGTCAGCGGCCCTTCTTCCTTCAGTACGACACTCCTGGGATTTCGACATCCGGTAATCGCGTTCGGTGTTTACGTAGAACGACGCGAGAATATCATCATAGCGGAGCGAAATAAAACCGACGACAGCGACCGTAAAAAGTCGCCCGTAACCGACATTTCCGCGCGCCTTATCGCTTTAGCTTCGCCCACCGCAGGCTCGATAAAGAACGATCGATCTTATCGCTCTCCGACCTCGTATTGAAATGTTTAATGCGCCCGCCGCCGCCGTCGCGCTTCGTCGCTCTCGCGGGAAAATGTCTCTCGTCGAGGTGCCCTTTGAACTCGCCCGACGATTTATCTCCCTTTGACCTAACTCTCCCGTGCCGCCGCGATGTATTTCGCTAAAATTCGTCTAGCTCTATTGTTATTGTTATCATCGAAACGCGAGCAATTTAGGTGAAATTGCCAATTTCATGACACGCGGTGAACATGACACGAGGGACCAACACATTGACATTGGTGATGCTGGCATTATTTTACACAGGATTGTTTCCGCGTCGATGTACGAGAGACATTGACGTTGCCATGACGCTGTCTTGCGAAAAGAGAGACAGACAATGAAAGTCTTGAAATGTCAAATGATGGATCATTCTTCTCTCGTTTCTCCAGATTATCAATTTCCGTCTTCTCGTTCACGCCCATAAAATCTCGACATCCGCTCACTTGTCCCGGACCGCGCCCGATTCGGGCGTATTCGCTCGATTTCTCGGCGACGCGGCAGAGAGACGCGCGGGCGGTTGTCTCGTATTAAACTGTCGTTCGTTTTACGGCGCGTGTTCCCTACCTGAGAGTACGATAAATTCACGGATGCACCCCTGGGATCGTAAAGCAGCTAGTCTGGGCATCGCACTTGCATCTCTTAGTCGAGGCAAACGAGGGGGCAATCTGTTCTTCGATATTTGCCGGCGACTTCCGCTGTCTAGGAGGAAATTCTATTGGTGGTGGAAGTTAGATCCGCACTTGGTATAATTGGGGACGAGCGGTTGGTGACGGGCGAGTTTCGACATGATGGAGGGCTGTTCTGAAACGATGCTCTTGCGAAATCAAGTGTACTTAATCGAACCACGTCGCCGTCGTCGTCGTCGTCTTCGATGCACAATCGCGGTCTAGTCGTCGAACGCAATGGATCCACTTGATCTGCAGCGGACCCCGGCGGCGAGATTGTCCGGTATTCACTTACGTCCCGCCCGAGCGAGTAATCGACTGATAGTAGACGCGGCGGTGACGCGAGATTCAATTTCATTCGACGCACACTCATTATTACGTTTGCCGCTTTGAGCGAGCGTCCCGCCGTTGCCGCCGGTACAGGCCGCAATTGAATCATAATACGCAATTAGAGCGAATGAAAAGCGATAAGCTCGGCTTATTGACGGCCTTTGAGAGCTTTTACTAGGTGCGCAACTAAGTTTCCGGGTTTTTTTTATCAATGCAAAATGGAAAATTTCAAGAGAAATACAAAAAACGGTTTATTCAAAATATCGTCCCTCGCTAGCTACACATTTTTGCCATCTCTCTGGCAATACATGAATACCGCGACGATAAAACGACGCGTCTTTGAATCGAAACCATTCATCCAACCAATTCTGCACTTCTTCGAAATTGGCCAAGTGTAGCCCAGCCAAGCCATGCGCCATCGACCGGAACAAGTGATAATCGGAAGGGGCCAGGTCTGGTGAATACAGCGGGTGCGGTAGCAGATCCCATTTCAGCGTTTTGATGGTGTCCTGGACGATGGAAGTGCGATGGCACGGAGCGTTGTCGTGCTGCAATATTACTCGTTCGTGTCTCGTGTCCCATTCTGGCCGTTTTTCGAGCAATGCATGGTTCAAATTTATCAGTTGTTGTTGTCTTGTGTTTGCGTATCATTTTCATCCAATAACGCTTGCAGATCGGCGTCCTCAAATGTTTTTGGTCTTCCGGAGCGCTCCTTGTCCTCAGTGTCGAAATCGCCACTTCTGAAGCGTTTAAACCAATCTTTACAGGTAGTTTTCGATGGTGCATGTTTGCCGTAGGCTTTCTTAAGCAAACGACCTGCTTCAGCTGCATTTTCTTTCAAGTTGAAGCAGAAAAGCAAAGCTTCCCGCAAATGCTGTTTAGTTGG
This sequence comes from Linepithema humile, assembly GCF_040581485.1. Lineage (NCBI taxonomy): Eukaryota > Metazoa > Arthropoda > Insecta > Hymenoptera > Formicidae > Linepithema > Linepithema humile. The sequence continues at coordinate 20,274,807 of NC_090134.1, forward strand.
CACAAAACTCGACATCTTTATTGTTAGAAAAAAAATTTTTGCGTTGCGATATGTGTTGGTATTATAACTGGTTATTGTTGACAGATGTCCAAGTTAATAAAAAAACACAACTTTAGACATGTATATCGACTACATGTATCGTTAGCGCCATTCATGTGTGAAACCCGGAAACTTAGTTGCGCACCTAGTAATGGCGGCTATATAATCGACCATGCTGATTATACTGCCGGTTAAATCGCCGCTACGTTTGCGCGTCCCGAGCGTCACGATATATAAAAAAAGAGTAAAAAAGGCACTCCCGGACGATGGTGCATAAGCTGGGATTATTCCGACTCGTAGTGACTTGACGTGGATTTGCGCATCCCTCATTTGCGCGATGTCTTTCCTCGTTTTATTTCGCCGCTGTTCCTATTTCTCATAGTCTACGAGATGGCTGTAAAATACGACATTGCGCTGCATGAAGCGTTAGACGAGTATGACCCACGTGTTTTTGACGAAAGGAGATTTAATACTCATCCGACTGAGATGGATGGTGATTTCATCTCATCGTAAAATTGTTCAAGAACTCAGAAACGAGATCGCGCGTCTCGCGATAATGAGATTATTTCAAAATAAAAAAATAAGCAAGACATTTCGTTAAAAACTTTATGATAATGACTCTTGATGACTGAAATCTTCATTGGCAATATTTCGAAATTAAATTAAATTAAATTAAATTGCTAAAATTGATATTATTATACAATAATTATTATAATAATTTATCACCATCTGATGTTTCTCTAATCGAATTTTTTAAATCAAATTGTTTCAATATTAAACTGCTATTTGCTGCGCACGTTCATTATTCAAGATTCTTTTTAAAGCTATTGATTCACACACGAACGGCGAAGCTACTAATTTCATGCGAAGTCTTACGTTACCGACGATCGTCGATGGAAATTTCATCTTGAAAATGAAAGGGTCGACGTCGTGAAAGGACAAGCCGGGTTGGAAGCCTTCGGGCACGATGACGGATAATGCGAGCACCGGAGCGATTGTATGCTTCTCTTCGCTCCGGTCGTCACATGGGGGCTATGACTAATAGCTCTGCGTAGGATGATCCTGTATTTCCGGCTTCCAACGATGTGTCCACTACGGTGACACGCGCCTCGCGCGCGACGTGATTAATTCGAACATAGGGCGCCGGTCTCGCAGGAAAATCCGCGACGATTCGCTTCTCGTTTCTGAGTAAAATCTGCTCGCGCGTTTGAGCTGCTCGCTCTGGATTTCCATGGAGCTCGCTCCATTGTTGTTAACCGAAATGCGAATCATACGATATTAATAATCAGCCGAGCTTCTCTCCGTTACGTAATTTCGCAGAATTCTACGATGCTTTGATGATTAGCAGTTACGTATCTTGGAGAACGCCCGAGGAAATTTCCTTCGTATTTGTATCCCTACACGATCCACTGAACAGCTTATCTGCTGTTTGTTGGTTCTTCTCGCCGTCTGGGGAGAGTTGCGGAGTAAGTCGGTAATGCGGATGTAGAATACAGAAACGTTTCGCCTTTTCTTCCTGCGACTGTGTAATTTGATTAACGCGAGCCGCGATAAAGCCTTTCTCGGCAGTGCGCGAAGCGAAAGTCGTTGCAATATCGAGGGATCTACGCTCGCCGGAATACAAAAGATACAAACGGAAAGTAAAACAAACAAAATCTTTGATGAAGATTCTTTTGTTTAACATTGAAACAAAGTTCGCCGCGTGGATCTCAAAGGGAAGATATGGCGTAAAAGTTCCGCCCCTCCGAGGGTCAAAACATAAAATATATCTGTCGAGCAAACATGTAGCGGGTCGTGCGTCTGTTTAAAAGTCATTAGAGAGTGTGTAACTCGAGACGCCAAGTTTCTGCACCATCCTTCATGATTACAGTAATCCTTCCTTTCTTGCCGCTAGCGCGCCGGTGTTTCTTGTGTGCAAGCATCCGAAATATATACAGCGCGGCTGAGTCAGACGTCGTCAGATCAAGTCAGACATGATGGCGTTTGTCTTGTCAGGATAATTACGTGATAACGGTTCAAGAGAAAGGCAGCAATGTAACGCATTCTCGCAATTAACGGCGCAAATTAAACGGTATTTCATATACTGTCAAAGGCGCAACACAATAATTTCGCGAAAATTTCACTTTCTCGGTGTGCATTGTTGGAAACAATTGCTGCAAATGGTTGATGAAGAAGTAAAAATTGCAAGATCGATAGGATTGAAATTCATTTTTAAACAGGTTGATAGACGTTAATTATCTCCACTTGAAATGATAGCTCCATGTAACATGACATTGAAGTGAATTATGCCACATTACGCTGTGGTGCCATTTGTTACACCCCACGAGATATGCGTAATTACAACTGCTACACCTACACAACGCAAGATGCGCTATAATCATGAAGCATTGCAGGAAAATGGTCTCCACAAATGAACACAATGTCCCAAAATCTTCGGCGCTAATTTCAATGACAGATTTTTTGATAAATTGGAAACTTTAATATTTAAAAACACTTTTGTAGCAAACATAAAATTTTATAAAAAATAAAAAGCGTAATAAAAAGTTTGTTTGATATAAAGAAAAAATTATATTTTTTAAATTTTTATTTAGATTTTTATGTGATTTATGTATGCAAATATTGTATAATTTTTGGATGACGATGTAGTGAATTTACGGTGACGATTCAACGCCTCTTCAGCGAAAAAGATAAGGCAGACCATTCTCTGTTCACGTGTCTATCCACGTGTCCCTTGTGTTGTGTAGCTTCATCGTATCACTTTAAGTGTTCTCGCTGTTGAAGTGCGCGACAGGATCGGCAGGCATTTTTTCAACAGAGGAAAGAAAATACATCTTCGGAAAAGATATATTTGTGAGTTTCTCCACGAAGAATCCCCTCTTTTTCACCCCGTCTATATCGAGCGGAAGTAACGGAGGCAGAAACTTGGAAGTAGTCACTAAAGTCTGACTGCCAAAACTTGGATTTTGTGCTATGCGGTACGTGCGCATGGAATATCAGATGTCACTATAATTCGGGACGGATCTGATTTTTATCGTTTACTTTCTGAATACGCGAAGTTCAGTCGCGTAATTTGACGTGACCGCGTTACTCTGATTGTGAGTTTAAATCATTAACTGCATTGTCCAACACCATTAGAAATTGATTTCTATCACGGATTATCGCTGATTCATATGACTACGTTAAATACTAAGTTCTCCATTATATCATTCCGCTGGCAGATGATAAATATGTATACGCGCATTAATCATAGCTAAGCTCTTGTCAAAATCCGATAAATTGGTAATATCGGTTTAGCGATTAAGCGTTATAAATAACATATAGTCATCGCAGACGTTTGCAATTGGCACGCAAATGCGATTAATAATTATAAAATGCGAAACTATGCTCACCGATGCAATCATCGGACAAAAATTATCGATTCTCGATTTATCAATAAAAAATGATGTATTATCAGAAGCATTGTATGGGACTTATTAGATTAAATCCGCACGATTATCGCGAAAATATCTGTAACCAATCGTGAGTATATATTTCAAAAATTATCAATCATGTTGTCTTATCGATATTTCGGTGCAACCAGAATCGCGTCGCCAATTTCGTGGGCCGGATTGGCGTGATAGATAAACGGACGGTTGGGAAATGCTCTTCGGCAGAAGCGCGATTCTTTTTCACCTTTGTTTGCCGGTTTGCAAGCTGGGATCGCGCCGGTTACCGCGCACACATCGGAATCATTTATACGGAAGATGTATGTGGCCACGTCGGCGCCGGCTCTTCGACGCATGTATCTTTCATGGGAGGACTCGCACGCGCGATGGCGACTTCTCCGCGTTCTTTCCGATTCCGAAGGCGAGCTCTTTCGCGAAATAATATTGATCTATGGCCTGTCGAAATATCCACCGTCGTCATGGTCGAACGAGCGAGTGACGTCCACGACGACTGTCTTCTCCGATTCCGAAGCCGCAAAGAACTTTATCCGATGAAAGTCTCTGTCTTCCCCTTCGTCTCTCTCGCCCCCGCATCTGCTTCTCATCCTTCGCTCTTTCTTACGTTGCGGACGGAAGGACTTTGATAAGTCTCTTTCGCGGCTTCCATCGGACTTTCAGGAACGGCAAACACTAATCTCGTGTAGTCCGCTCACGAAACCCGCAACGCGAGAGAAAGAGATCCACTCGACAGAATGAGTCCGAGCGGATATGCCATAATCCTCGATGTTTGCCTCGATTTTCCTCGAGTGTGTCACGGCTCCTCGTGTACTTAACGTAATTTTCACGCTGTGTATATTAATAACGAGCGCAATATAAATTATTACTTTATTCGCAATAAAATTATTCATTACTGTATTTCCGATTATAATTATCGAATGTACTCTATTATTTAGCGTATATTTGTATGGTTTAATTTAATCGCACGCTTGAACCGGAGTTCTTTTTTTTCTGCCGCAGCGATAGAGATATGCAGATTAGCCCCCTTGGATGTTTGCACTGTACTCATAAGTAAACCGAAAATTTAGACTGCAATTATGTGTTCCGCGCAATATATTATCATAGACGTATATATATGGGGAGTACATAGGGAATAAGGTAATGCGCAGAGAAGGACAGAATCGGTTTGGATAATCTCGGATGCATGGGTTTAATTAAGATGGTGCTAATACACCTGGGCGCAAGAGACGGTCGCCCGCGGTATACCGTGTGCTCGAAGGCGTGACCGCTTTGCGTTGATGTGAATATATCGTGGACGCACGCGCCATACTTGCGGGGGCTTGGCCTTAATCTTTAAATTATACAACGTCGTGTCCGTCATGCTCTGGCCCAATTACCGTGAGCTTCTATCTCTCGCATAACTCTCGTCGCGATTACATCGCTGTAATTCTTTCATTAACACGATCTTTTTTCGGAATATGCGCCATTGATAAAGCCCGCTCTCGGCGCGGCTGATCTTCACTGAAAAGCGACGCCGAAAGGTCAGGCTCCAATTTGAGAAAATCGGATTATCGTTATTACATCGATAATTTAGATAAATCTATTATAAAAATGCATTTTGTGCCGCTGATATTTAATTATTCATGCAAAAGTGAATCCATTGAATCCGCGTTGAATAGAAACTTCTACTAAAGATCGCGAGGAAGACGACGTAGTGCTATTTGAAGTACAGCTTAATACTGTTTGTCCGTTCGTTTTATCTGCCGGCGAGGCAAGTTAATTGCAGCACGCGGTGCGTTAATTTCCCGGTTGGCCACACCTCGTTGAAAATTAAAAACCGTCAAAGGACGCGTACGCTCCCCTTTAAATATCCCGCGAGGAAACCTCGGGCTTTCGAGGTTTCGACTTGACGCTCAGTCGGCGAGCATAGCAAGATACGCGGAAGCCGCCCCAATTAGTGTGCCGTATTTGTAATCTTCGCGAGTTCTCCGGAACTCAGGCGGTGGTTGCATTCGTGTACAATTATCTAGCAGTCTTTTGCGAGGAAACCTCGAGTCGCGGAGCGTCTTTCGTCTGTGGAAGACAACTCGTTCATTCTCGCTTTGAATAACCCGCTGCGCCGAGAATTTCACCATCTCGCGGCATGAACTTTACGAAAGTTAACGCGAGTCGAATGTCAAATATCAATCTTACTTTCATAAAATTCTAACTTAATGACAGTCTACTTAAACAGATGGCTAACATTAATTAATTTAAATAGTATCATTAATTATTCAGATAGCGTTTACACTAACATTCTACCTTAATAATATATGTTAATTGCTGTTAATATTTCAGCTCTGTGCAAAAAAATCCCCCAGCGATTCACTCGTTAAAGTCTAGTTAACAGTGTCTGGAAGACGGAGTTTTGTTATTTAAACTTTTCCAACTTGATGCATTTTTAAATCATTCACTTTTATACAAAGAAATACATAAGACAGAGATCTCTTCCACAAGATTATTGTTACAGTAAGATTCTTATATGTGTCGTGGAAATATCTTTCTCTTTTATTACTTTACTTTTATATGCTTTTATGCTTTTCAATCTTAAGCAGCAATAGAATCCTATATGGAGCACTCCGTCTCAAGAGATCACTGCGATATATAAATATCACAATCCCCTTTTTAGTGTTAATAAAAAAAAGTCTGTCGGGATGTAACAATGTAATAAGCTGCCGCTGCTTTTCTCGTAAAAGGGGGAAAATGTAACGAAGCTAATTCGTCCGTGTGATCGATTCCGCGCTAGCAGAAGAACCTTATCGGATTGCTGTCGAGATGCGTCGAGGTAAAAATCGAAACGACCCTTTCCGAGTTACATCGTCGGCTTTACGCGACAAACGAGCCGATCGACCGGATGTTATATCTGCGCTCGGACGAGAAATCGCGCGTCTTCGCTGGCGCTCACTGAAGGATACGCGCGATATCCTGCGGAATGGACTCGCAAAGAAACGAATGCCATCGCGTTTCCCGTAACTCGGTGTAGTAAATAAACAAGCCGGCGGTCGATGGAGATTTTAATGCACTCGGCGGAAATCGAATGGCTCTCGTGCCGCTTTCGAAACGTCAGAAAAGCTCGTATCGCGCCATTACGAGTGCTCACCCGGGTTCCGCGCTTATACCGCGAATGGATCCCGTCGAAACGCTCGAAATGTTGGAATTAATGTCTCGCCGTTACGCGTAGCGTAACGCCGCAGTCGAGGCTGTCGAGATGTAACTTCCGGCAGAACGAAAGTTTGGATTCGCTTTGCGATTTCGGGCACGCGCGAAACGTACTGCCGGCACTCCCGCAGTGTCTCTTTGACGCGTTTGCTGCAACATGAACATTCGATTTCCATGGAAATGCGGTAAAGCAATTTTTTATTTACCCGCATATATATTTGGAATAATAATTGTGTCACAGTTTTATCCTAGTTTAATTTAGTTTGCTACAATTCAATTTTATCTCATTTTCGAATTGGAGACAGCGAGTCTGCGGTATTATTATAGATAATTTGCATTTTATTTCAAGCAAATTTTGAAAATGAAAACATGATATTTATAAAAAGAAGTACTTCACGGTTTTGTAGAGCAATATAAGTTTAATATTCAATAAAACGTTCTGGTAAACACTGTTATTTCGAGCATTCTAATTTAAAAATTTATAGAATTCGCAACGGACGTTAATTTCAACGTAAGAACGCTTCTTCTTCCATCATTCCCTCCGGCGTGACGTTTGAAATACCTCTCAAACTTCCATCTCATTCTTCTCCGAGAAGAATCAACGTCTCTCTTGGAACGCGGAAAACTTCGGAATTTTTCGTTAAAAACTTACAACGACGTTCCGTGTGGCCGACCGTGTATGACGAGCTTCCATTTTTATACCGGTACCAGCGGATATTCCCTTCACGCGTTCTCATTTTTTATCGAGGTGGGAAGAAAACACCATTTCCATAAATTATTTACTTCCCCCTCCAAAAACTTGGACCGCCGAAGACCTGTTAAGGCTTCATTCGAGCGGCTTTTAAATCTCGTTCTCTTCAACCAAAAGACTCGCGCGCATTTTTATAGCCGTTCGCCGATCGATACACCTTTCACCCTGTTCGGATATAAATAGAGAACAGAAAATGACAGGAAATTCCAGGTAGCTAACGTGGGTACTCTTCAGAAGTAGGATTTTCCTCGTTATTTTTCGTGCGGCGTTTTAAAGGGTCCGATATTTTATGCTGCGTTTGCCGGAGAAGCTTTCAGGAGCTCTCGGTGAATCGTCAAGTATATAGCTGCGATGTTGCTCTTTCATTCGTTACCAAAAGTACAAAGTTTTGCAGCGCTACGAGAAAGACGATGGTATGAGAAGAGAAGGGAGGAAGGGGGGGGGGGGGGAGCAAAGACGGGTGCGAGAACTAGCAGACGGAGAAGTTGCAGCTTCACGCAATGCAATCTCGGCATGATGATACTAGCGCAGGATCCGGTTCTCTCATTTTCCCATCGAAAACGGGATTAAGAACCGAGAAATTTAACATTTTATCAGTAAATCCGCCGCGATTACGCCGCTAACCAAAGGTAGGCGCCGCAATTTTAGCTTATTACAGTTTATTCTTACGGTCTAACAATTTTCTGGTGGTTAAAGTTACTTGCTTTTGATACCGTGTATCACACGGTACATAAATCTGCGTGTTTTTTTTCGCACGTTCACGTGAAGCGCGCAGCTAACGTACTGAGCTATTTCTTTAATTACATTCAAGAATTTTCTCGGGTCATTTAAATTCTTTCCAGCAGAAGTGGTTGCAGAACAATTGAGACATTTAGGCACATACTCGGTTTAACGTCAACTACCGGACAAAAATATTTTACGCGGAGATAAGTCGCTATTTAATTAATCAGTCAATTTACACCGCACTTCAAGATTAGACCGCGTTATTTTCGTCTATGTAGTCGACGACGAGCGAGTCTCAGAGCCATTTTCATTCCGCGCAAGCGGTCTAATTTGATGCATTCCTCGGTTCCTTGCGCGAATGTCTTGCGGTAATCGCGAATTCGAATATATTTTTCCACCGTAATGCGGCAAACGAAGGCGGAACATCGGTTGCGCAATTTTACAATCCTTTTTACGACTGTGCCATTGCACTCCGCCTGCCCTCCCTTTCTTTCTCTCTCTATTTTTTGCGTCGTACGACAACCTGCGCTGGGAAATGAATATTTACGAGGCACATCCCCAAGGCCGAGAGTCCCCGCGAGGAAACCGCCGCGTACCGAATTCACGGCGCTCCCGCCACAGCTCGCTCCGTCGTATAAAGTTACAAATTTACAATACTGCCGTGCCGTGCCCCGCGCGTGCACCTCGCGTTTTCTATGAATGAGAACTTGGCGAACGTGGAGCGCGGTCGCATGTTTCGTGCACGAGGCCTGAATTCGCGCGAAGTGCATCCTACACACTTCGAGAGGGATACCTATGGACATTGGTTACCCCGTCTGATCTCGGAGCTCGGAAACTACCAATCCCACGCCGAGGTCGATGGAGGGACGTTTATCAGCGCGGAGGTTTCGAGCGCTGAATTTCCTCCGCATCGGGCAACTCGTACGGAGGAGATTAGAGCGCAGTAACCATTACGGTGTGCGATTATTTGGTTGTTAGGGAACTGCTAATCGGCGTGGAGTATATTGCTGAACGTGATATATGTTAACGGACGAGGAAAATTGTAAAATTACGTTTTTGTAAATTTAGAATTCTATTTGCTATTTTGTTTTGCACGAAACCTTTTAATTATAAATTACGTTAATTGACTTTGACGACGCTTTTGTGTGACGCAAATCAAAATGTTATTTATTTTTATATCTTGCATCATAAAATATTCAGTTTCGTTATTTTGCTTGTTAATCCTTGAGAGAAATACGATTTGTTCTTACATCACGGCGCTGAATAGTATCGACTGCGATATGAATAAGCGAGAACTCGTTATCAATTTCCTGTTAAGAATAGAAAAGCGTATATTTCGGTTCCGATGAAATATAGTGTCCTTCGCACAATTTCACTGTAATTTCTGTGCTTTTTGAAGCACATTTTCTACATTTAAAAAAAAGTATGAATGTAAAATGGCTCGTGAAAAATAAAATCGTTTAAATAATTGTTACATTTATGATTCAGCAATTTTCTAGCGTGTTTATGCACATTGATTCAGCTTTGTACGTGATAAAGTGGATTACTACATTTTCCCGAAATTTTTATTGGATTTGTCGTGTCGCTATTATTCTTGATTTTTGCTGTACGCATTTTTCACACGCCGCTTTCTATTGCGTCTAAAAAGGCTTCGCATTTATGGAAACTTATGCGAGAAACGTGATTTTAGGTTACCCTACTTTGCCATTCACGTAAGAGCAAGTAGTAACGCGCTTCGTATTTTCTCCACGGGCGCATTTCCTCCTCTTATTTTCTCGCGTATTATACTCGAACGACTCTAGTACATATTGGTGGTAGCTTTATATAATCGGAATCACGTGTCGAGCAATCGAACTTCGCGCTGTCGGCATTGCAAAGGCATTGCTTTCCTATAGTGTGATACCAGCGGCTCGAGATATGCAGCCAGGGTGATTCAAAACAACATGATATTTTTGAAATGTCATATCCTTGAGCGACTTTTTCTTTTGCAAAATATGCCCGAAGCTTAGTTTTTGAGTTACAAATGAAAATAGTGCACTACTCACACATACGAATTCAGTACAACGGACAGGCAGGGATGGCAACGCATCATAAGACTAACGTAACACTTGACAGTTTCGACGGAAAAAATTTTGCAAAAGGAAAAATCATCTTAGAAATCAAGAATATAACATTTGATCGGGTTGTTTTGAATACTCTGTATGTATGCGTAGTCTTTTTCTCAAATCTTTAATATTTTTCGCATCGAACATTGATTGCGCTCACAACGAGGTACAAATCACGATTTTCAATTGACGTATAACTATTAATGTTATATAAATTCTTTATTTTTTTTTTTAGATTTGGGCAAGTAAAATGTTTCATATTTTTCTCGGGTAATACTTATTCGAATAATATTTTTAAAGTTTTGCGAATATACATTTCGACTTTGTTGAAAGTGTTTTGAAAAGTCGATCAAATATTTCGAAATGTGTATTGACGTTGTGCAATGTAATCATAATGTTATGCCATTTTGCAGTAACGAGGTCACGCGTGGTGTGGTTGTTTATCGCTCATGCATACGAGTTTGCGACCGAGAAAAACGTATATCAAACTCCCGCGATATTTGCGTTTCCACACGCAACATTTAAATGCAGGCGTAAATCCCATGTGTGGCGTTCTAGGCGTATATCTAAAGTATTTTTTTATTAACGGTATACGTGTGTGTGCATCGTTAGATGATTAAGCGCGTAAAAAAATATCAAAAAAATTATTTAATACTATTGTTGTTTACGCGATCAAATGTCGTTTTCCGCGGCGCGGGTTTTGTTTCAACATTTAATATCCCGCAAAAACGCAATTAAGTTTCCATTTCAAAACTGATGAATACAGCGCGAACTTTCGCCGGCGCGACTGCACGAATGTACCGGTGACACTCGTGACGAAATAAACGCAGTTAATGGCGAGCGCGATGAATGGGGTGCCGAAATGTAATACGATAGCGCGGGCAAGTTTTCCCTCTTGCGACTTACACGACAGAGGTTAGCCTAATGCGAGTTAAATTGTTCGGTATATTCGAGACCCATTTCACGTACATAATACTGAAGTTTCTGCAACTACCGTCACTCTTGCGGCAACTGCCAGTTATAATTTATTCCGAGCCGTCTGGCGAGATTCGGGTTTTCCATCCGGGCGCGCGAATCGGGGAAATGATAAGGCGCGATCGGGGAAATAACGACGATGACGACGACGACGACGACGACACCGGGATAAACAAGCATCCCGTAACGCGTCCCGTAATTCGCCGACGGTCGCATCGAGTGCTCTCCTCGGGGGCCACTCGTTTTCCCTCTCACATTGAATCTTGGCCGCGAATCGGCCGGATCAAAAGCGTGCCTGAGAGGGTGAACGCGCGCGCCGTCCTCGAGCCGTTCGTGCCGTTCACACTTACACGATCCATTCTGGATGCAATGATGCTCACGGTGCCGCACGCTCTCTATCGGGGCGGACCCTTCTCTCTCGCTGGAGGAGCAAGGCCGGGCTCGCCGTGACTCGCCGCGAGTGAAACGAACGGTGTAAGGCGCGGCGGGATGGTCTGGAGGGGAACGAGAGAGAGCGAGAAAGACGGGCGGTACCGCTGTAATAGCACCGCTACTGTGTCCGCACTGTTGGTACGTATGAACGGTTGGGACGAGGTGCGGACGAGGGGGGCAGACAGTACGCGAGTCGGTCGATACGCGCCCCTTCGACGCGACGGCGGTGTGACCCATCCTCCCGATGCCGGTGTCCTGACCCCCTGCTGCTCCTGTGTCTCTTTCTCTCCTCTTGCTTCTCTCTCTCTCTCATCCTGTCTCTCTGTCTTTCAACCCGTCGGGACTGCCCTCCGCACTCGATGTCCTCATCCTCGGTGTCTTCGCGATGCATGCGGTACTGTCGAAACCTTCGTCAATGTTGATTACCACGCAGTCAATCTGCCCGCCACGAACTTTATCGATCAAAAACGTACGCGTGATTAGCCGTCGTCGGCATATGCTGTCTAACGTCAAGGATCTAATTCGAGTAATTGACGTATCGGGGGCTGCGAGTGCATTACACAGCGCGGTCTTAATGAAACTTTCAGCGCTACGAGGGACACATGTGTTCTTTGTGACATTTGATATTATCGATGTCAATTTCGTTACTGCATTATCAATTTATATTCACGTTTGCGCTATATACGCGTATAATACTTGCAAATGTGTTTTGCTTTCGCTCGAAATATCATTCTAACACGGTATACACGTACATTCTCATTTGCATTAGAAAATCATATTTGGCAACATTTGCGTGTCTGGCATCTGCAAAGCCACGTTGATGCGCTTCATTATGTTACCTCCTAATCCACGCAGTCCTTCGCTCCTCATCAGCAATGTCTTTGTTTAGTGTCCTGCACTATTCGATTCCTTCAGGAATTACATCGCTACGGAGCGAGAAAGAGAGAAAGAGAGAGAGGGAGATTTGTCGATATCGATTATGAAAGCTCAACAAATTGACGTTCCGTTTGCTGTGACGTTTTCGACATATATTTCCTGCCGCTACCGCGTGCTCGATTGCACCATTCATTATAGGTATCGATACGAGTGCTTGAGAGCCCCGTGCACTTTATAATGTGTTTGAAATCTTGATGCGCTCCATAAATATCATATATTTGCTTTTGGATATCCAATGCACTCGGCGCTGATCGCGCGCGCCGTACGCTAAACACCTCGAGAGTGTCCTCCATGTCATTCCCCTCTATACGCACCCGTATGACACGCGTGCAAGTTTTACAATGCTCCAAACGTACGCGCGGCGTATTGATCCGCTCTGTCGAAGTTTCGTATAAAGCCACTGCTGGATATATATATATATATATATATATATATATATATATATATCTATATATATAGATATGTATTCGTAATTATTTTGTAAAAAGTTACGCAGTCGTCGCGGCTCCAGCACGCTACCGTCAACAATTTCCACGCTTCGATGCGATTCTTTGTAACTGCTGAAAGTCTTTGTGATCGCACGTCATGTTTCGGTTTTCGTTCATTTATCTATCCACTCTTTATCCATCCGCTCTACTCTTCACTACGCGGCGTGGTGTATTTTGTTCTGTAATTTATACCGGCTTTTTTGACGGACATTATCTACCTTAATGCACTACGCTATACATGTTTATGCAAATAAAAGACGCACAGAGAAAATCTTGTATTCTATGAGCTATTGTGTGCACACGCGCACTCCTTTCAGCAACCCTTCTATTCTCAAGGGCTCTCTCGAAGGTTCGATGAGGATGCTGCATCGTACATTCGCTCATTATCGATCCGTCTTTATTAGCAACCTACCTGAAAGTCTCTCGTAATTTCACGATCGTTTGACACTTCGGTAGAAGTTGTCGCGGCACTTCATTCGCGTTTGCGGACGTGCTTTCGTAATCGCAATCAAACGAATGTACGTAGCATACCGCGTATCTCATATCACGTCGCGTCCGCCAACTTTTTAATGCGACTTCGTGCAGATTTATTTATGCGGGTAGAGCGCAATTTAACAGCAAAACTCGTTAATGCGCTTTTGAAATCGGTCGTGATACGTAAAGCGAGCGCCCGCAAATGCTACAAAAATTATTACGTTTTTCGAAATTTACATTTTACTTTGTGAAATCGCTAAAATTACCAGAACAGGTAAAAATAGAGATATTTTTAATCGATTCGGGAGTAAAAAAAATCCCTCTACTTTTTTTTACTTCCCTTTATATATATATATATATTCGAAAGATACGATGACGCGCAAAATGACCTAGTAATTTAACGGCAGTAAGTACGGCTGGATTCCTACGTTTGCCCGTGCGACGAATATTCTTCAATCGCGGTCGAACTTTATTAACGTTCCCGCGGACAATCCTTCGCGAGAGCACAGTCCATTACGTCCCGCAGAAATTTCCTTCTCCTCGGTCTTTTACGACTTCTGATCGTAATCTGCGGATTCGAGAAAAGCGACGGAGGAGCGGGGCGACAGACGCGACGGGAGATTGGAGTAATGCCGACTTCGCTTTTCCACTCGCTGGAAATTCTATCTTATAGTTAGATTGGTTGTTTGCCCGCTCTTTTCCCACGGTCGACTTTTAAACAGATTCCGGGTGACCGTAACTTTGTATCGGTTTTCCTCTTCGCCACATCTCCTTTATTTCACCGTCTTTTTCTTCCCGTCCTGACTGTTCTCACCATTCGATGTCTTTTTAGTAGTCCCCCGGTCTGTCACGACTCTCTCTCTCTTTCTCTCCCCTTCCCTCTCTTCGCAATGTCAATACGGTTTACAACGGATTAGTACTTTATCCGAGAGTTGTGATTGCCGTGGATCAGCGGACTACAAATGCGGACGTCACCGTGAACCGGGAAGAGAAAATTGTGTCGAAGAACAGAAGTTCCGAACAGGGGAAACGCGTCTTGTGTTTTCGTGCTGTATTATGATCTCACTTCATCCACTTCAGGGGAAGAACGGGAGAGCGAGCCTTACGCGGCAGTTATTACTTTAAGGAAAATGTGACATCGCCCGCGAAGAGCGAGAAGATAATACATTTTTGACACTTTGCAAGATTCGAAGGGAAAAGCGGATGCAATATGTTAGACTCCTGCGAACATATGGGATATATGAAAATAAGATTTTTTTATGCGATATTATACGGCGGTATTTTTTTTTTGCCTGATGATTTTTAAATTGTCTTCTTTTTTATGGATAGTTTTTTATATTTTCCGCAACAAAAGTGAATATGAAAAATGAGATATTATCTCTGCCATAATTTTTACTTATATTAGCGTGGCTTATAAATGTTTTTGATATCTTTCATCTTTATGTGACGTTATTCTTCGCCGAGAAATGATAAATTTTTGCACTTAGCCGCAAGAAAGAGACAGAATTAATTGTCTTAAATACATTAAAACTATTTCAAGCAATTAGCCGATACATTAATCAACCGTAAATGATTTGCCTCATTACAATATTAAGCAATTAATATGATTGGGTGGAACTCGTTTTACGTTGGTGGCAGCTTAGGTTGACGCGAGATCAATTATGCGTATGGTTTATTGTCTGACTTGATCCACCTTATTAAACTCGCCCTATCAGACGAAAGTTTTGACGCATGCATTGTCTTAACTCTATGTCACTTCTATTGCGGCACTAAGCCGATTGGGAACTCCCGTCGTAATACGAGTTGCTCGTTTACCGCGCCATTACAATAATTGTGCGCTGCCTAAGCTATTAAGCCAGTTGCCCCGAAATCAAGCGAGTTTGTACCAATTAGCGGAAAATATATCCCAAATGCCGGGGGAGAACGGACTCATTATATTGGCATTACTTTAAGCTACTTCGATATATATATATATATCAACCCCCCCTTAATATTTATCTTCATTTAACACTTCATTCGGTATTATGCCGTCATTTAGATCGGACTCGTTAACGGCAATCGCAGGTGCAAATAATATACCTTAGCTTCCTTCTAATTGTATTGTTATATAGTATGGGAGATGCCAAAAAGATTAACGGCGCGCGAGGTCTTTCTTTATCATTTTGAAAAGCCAGATTGCTGAAAGCTCTCGAGTTTTATAAGGAAAAGTCAGTGCGAGCCATTAATTTCGCGGAAATTGCAGTGTAGATCCTTTGTATGCGTTTGCAAGAATTTCGCTTTATTGTTACAAGCAGGACAAGAACATGCGACTTGCGATACCATTGTGGCGTGTAACAGGATGTGCGCATGAAACTGAAAAATTGCATGTCACAAAATACAACATATCTTTTTTTTCGCATCGCTACGGCTATCAGATTAAATTTCTCGTTAGGCGATTTGTCTGCTACTCTAATTTCTAGTTTCCATGCGGATATTTCCGCAATGCTCTCAGGCTTGTTGACTTATTCGCCAAACATGTTTTCCGTCGTCTCGATTACGTGAATATTGTATTTCTCGCTTTTTATAATACTTCTCACTTTCGTAATCAATCAGCGGGACAACTTTTCTTCTTTTCCTTTTTTTTTGTCATTAGAGCGATAACCGGGCGTAACAGTGTGTTCGCACAAAAGTATTTTAAATAACGTCTGAAAGATAATCATCCGTCGCAATATTGAAACGTCGGAGATCGCGACGATTTCCATGAAGCACCCTTGTATCGATCGCGCGCCTTTAGCTCGGCAAGGAAAATTAATTAGTCGAAACTCGCAGGATCGTTACGGGCTCAGACGGGGATAGAGTGTACTGTTCGCCGGTTATCCTTTAATCACCTTTCTTTCAGCGCCAGATGACATCTTTATCCGCGCACACTTCCTGCTTTTTGTCTCAGTTTCTCGGTCTCTGTCGTTCGTACGCGCTACCCAACGTCGCTTCTGTTTCGTTGGACCTTCTGCAGTTTTCCCCTTTTTGTGCGGCGTAGAAAGATACTAATTTGAAAGATGAAAATTTCAACGCGACGAAAACAGCGGCGACTGTCGAGAACGCGTGCCAGTGGGGTGTAAGTGAAATTGGCCAGAAGGCAACTTAAAGTTAATGCTGCTGTGATTGCGAAACGGTGGAAAATTATTAGATAATGAACAAACGTCGCAGATCTATCTAATATTTTGTTTCTCAAACCGCAGAATTATTGACTCGTTGTAAAAAGAAGAAAAATTTATTACACAGAAATTGCTGCATCGATGCTGACTGCTTCGCATCCTGTTTTGTATTCATTAACTAAACACCAATTTGACCGGTTTCGCTAGACATACGTGATCCAGAGCTCCTCCGCATTGCCGGAATCACCGAAACGATCGTCGATGGGGAAGCGAATGCCCTTTCGATATGCGAGAAGCGATCGATTCGAAGAAAACCGAGAGAAAGAAAACACAACAAAAGAAATTGGGGCGATCGGGGAATGCACAATGGTATTCGATGAAATAAATTGCGCTCACTGTGCGGCTTCAATGACTTTTCCATTTTCTTCGGCGCGAAAGAAAGATTGGAGATACGCGCGGCCTCTTATCAATCCAATCGCACGCGCGGATATTACGATCGTATCGCGTTGCACGTTCGCGAGAGCTATATTTGAATTTTTCGACATTCGATCAAAAAATGTTTGCGATGCTAACGTATATTTCCCCCGTAGTGTGCTCGTTACAGTCTTCAAGGATATCAAAGTGAATTTTACGACGTTCTACACAAGAAAATTTGAACTGTAAGGTACTACTTCAACAAAATATTTGCAATCTCAATGCAATATTGCTAAGGATTTGTCAACGTCGGAATCTCATATATTTTCCATCAATCCTATGATACTCGACTTTTGCACGATTCAGATAGCAGCATTTCGAAGGTAGTTATGCTCTGCCTAGCATCGTGAGCTTTGTCGATGGGGTATAGTACGCTACAAGAGCTTTCCCAGACATCTCTAGGAAAGACAGGCTCGCGAAGTACGGATATCACAGACGTTGCATCAAGATAAATGGCTTTCCTCCCCGCTCACAGACTGTCGTTGTTACACACGACTGGAGAAAACGCATTTTCTACGTATCTTTATCTTTTACTATGATTGAGAGCTTTCGTTATTTTACAAAATTCAAGTTTGCAAAGAAAAATGAAGTGTTTTTTACGCACGTGCCAAATGGAATTACTCGCACGTGCCAAATGGAAAAGCAATCGCGAAAGGTCATATTAATAAGTTGAAAAATATTTGTGTTAAGAGTGTTAAGAGTTCAATTTCCTCGATTACGTCGAAATTGCTTCGCCAACCACTTTCTCAACTCTCGCTATCACATTTCTGAATTTATTATCTCGTAAGAGAGCCGCGAGAGCATCTGCTGTGTTTGAGGCCTGTCTTTTCGCTACAAGTTTTCTCACTTCGCTCGTCCGTCTCTGAAACTGAAGCTCCTCACCTCACAAGCTTGTTCTCTCGCAGACACTCCACTATCAAGCACTACCGCGTTTGCCTTATTTATTTTCCCGAGGCCGCGCTTCTCAATTTTCCTACCACTCCCGCACTCCCCGATGAACATCTCACACCGACAGCTCGAGTTTTCCCATTAAAATTGGAAATGTCTTTCGGGTGGCGGGGGCGGTGTCGCGCGATTGCGGCGATAGTATTTTCGTCGTGATGCCGCGAGGTAATTTTGTGCTATCGGATACTGCATTATTATGATGTACCTCGGCGGAGAACCGAGGAGGGCGAGGCTGGCGCGCCCGGGAAAAATGTCTTTCCGTATCGAGGAAATGATTCACTTTATCGGTGCACTATTCTATACGGCACTAGCGGAACTTTAAACCACTTGCTACTGTCGGTGTAACTCTCCGCGGCTTGTTTGTTCCCCTAATATTTGCGGCTCTCATACCCACTCGAATGAGGAACATTGTTAAATTAAGTGCAACGCGCGGGAGGTTTATAGAAATTGCGACACAGCTGACTGTGTGAGAAGTTGAGATGCGAATCAAGAATATGACGTGATATTTAAGTTTGACTTACGCGAAACATGGCGAGACATTTTGACATTTCCGTCAGTTGCCCGATTTTATTCCCGAATCGCTTGAATGCATTCTATACAGAAATGTTGAAACATATTGAATACGCTTATTTGCTCAATTAATCGAAACAGAGTCAAACAAAGCGTTTGAAACGCGAATTACAACTGTAATAGCATTGCATTGTAATTATTACATTTATATCACCAGCTAAATTGCTCATCAAAAATTTAATTACTAATAACGTTGGAATATTAGATAATGAATGCCAGTAATATTATGCAGTAATATGTTATTAAAATAATAATAATACAATAAAAATGATAAATAATCTTATAAATATGAATAATAATCTTATAAATATTTTAATTATTTTATCACGACAGAAATGCTAATTTTTATTTATAATTAGCATATATATTGGCAATATTCCTTCATAATTTATTCATAATTTTATTTTCCTATTGGTGATTGATTTTTTTTAAATAATGATCGTATATCATTTCGCTGATCTTGTGATATACCCGTAACAAAATAATAATAAGATTACAGCGTGCTACAGGAGCGTGTTGAGCATGTAAATGTCGTGTTTCCGACGTATATCGCGCGTTCAATAACTTTCCCTGTATTAAATTCCAAAGTTGGCGAAGTTATATCTTTGCGGAACGGGAAAAGAAGCGCGGACCGCCATCGTCTGCGATTCCGCGCAAGAAGCACGTCTTAGGAGGAGTTAAAGCGCGTAATTTCACTATTCTTTGCAAAAGAGCCAACTCCGGCATCGTTAAGAACCTTCGTAACTTTAGCGTGAGCGCGCGAAATCCTACAAAATGAAATGCGAAAGATTTAAGCTGCTGCGCCTCGTATCGAACAGATACCAAGTGTTCGGGGCGCTACGCACACATGCACCAGTAAAGTATAATCCGCTCCGACATCTGCATGCATCGCGCAATATAATCTGTGATGAATTGTATTCATGGGAACAATATAACTAGCTCGGTACGAAGTTGCGATATGGACTGACGTCGCTCCGCGGTCGGCTTGCAAAAACATTAGCGCGCGATATACGATATTTCGGCCTCTACAGCATTCGCAACGCGCTGGCGCATTTTACATCCGTATCGGACTTTCATTACGCGAAATGGATTGCCCCTATTCTTCACGTTCTTTATTTCGCTTTGATTGAATTAAAACAGAATCGCGGATGTGATAATATATATATGAAAACGACTGTTTTTGCTATCCGTTTTTAACAAATTCGCGAAATGGATGTTTCCTTAACATTTCTCTTCCAAATATATTCTCCAGTATTAACAATAACAAACCAGATGTTTGTGGATGTGATATTTTGTTAATTCGTGTGTAACTGAAACATCTGGCGCTACTTCGTCAATATCCCACTTTGTGCAGCAGAGGAACCGGGAGACAGCTGGACATTAACATTGTGATTTATATTATTGCGGTTTGTTGTTCGCATTGAATACGAGAGCGCGGAGCATACCTACGTGTACGCCTGGTAAACGAAATCCAGGGTCGACGTAAGTGAAACAACCGCACGGAACGATGCATAGAACAATGAATTCTAGCTCTATCTATAGGTAGAAATACGTTAAAAGCGTAACGTAGCCATGCCACCGTGCTTGATATTATTGTTCCCGTAGTCTCTTTCTATTTCCAGGACAATTTCGACGACGACAATTTTTGCCATCAAACGGACTCTCTTATAAAAAACTTCCTGCGCAGTAGTCGCAATTATTATGATACGGGAATCGTGCAAAAGCATAGAAAAAATTTTCCAAGATGTTGTTGAAACATCATGTACGATAAAATTATTTGAAAAATTAATTCAAGAGTCGCATTTAATAAATGCATCGTCGCATTTCTTTATAAAATATTTTTTTTTTATATAATAAGGAGTTTGAAACATTGATCCATCGATGTGCTCGCATTACAAATCTTACGAATTTCCCCAGAATTCCCAATTCCATCTCTAGGAAGCAGGTGAAACCTAGTCGTTAGGAGAGAGAATTTCGTTTGCGTAACAGTCTCTTCTGCGTACTCAGTTATATGCTCGCATTAACAGCGGAAATGTAATGCCGCAATTTTGAAAAGATTGCGAGTCTCCATTGAATAGTTAGACGGCTCGTACAAGAGAGCTCTTGAACTCTATTCATACATCTATCTCTTTTCATACTGATCCTTTGTACTTTGTCCTTCCTTCGTTCTTTCTGGTTCTTATCCTTGGCCCGTATATTTTTCGTTATTATATCATCCTTATTAGTGAACAAGGATGTATCGATGTTAATAAAAATAACTGGTGCACGGTTTCGGAAATTGATTAATTTTTTTGTTCTTGCGTATAGGTTATCTGTTATGTGTAAGTTTATTAATTATTAACTTGTAATAATGTCGAAATGTCAGAGATACCTGTGTTTCAATCGAAATTCGATGTGTTCAATTCGAAATTTGCAATACGACACGTTTGATATTGTAAATAATTTATGACTTTATATTAATATTATTATCGATGTTTCTGTAATCGATCAAAGCGATATATAAAATGCTTTTAAATGCAATATCTAATTTTATCGTTGCTAAAGCATTTGAGTAACTTTCACAGAAGAAAGAAGAAAAATATCATCGGGAAGCGAGTGTCTTACTATTTCCGCAAAATCTTTAATGCATTTGATACCGATTACGCGAAGGCTGTGTGCAGCGTTGCGGTCGCTTCAAACCGCATTGCATCTCAGTGAAGCACGCGGGTATTTTCGCTTTAGCGTGTTACGTGAAATAACTAGCACTGGTGGTCGCCCGCTTGTCTCGTGGATTGTTATATAACATGTTAAGAGTAAACAGAATGGCGGCGAACTGTCCTTTAATTATTTTGTGGACATACATGTATATCTCATTGCAAATAAGAAATAATCTTGCCGGCAGAAA
Organism: Linepithema humile; assembly: GCF_040581485.1. NCBI lineage: Eukaryota > Metazoa > Arthropoda > Insecta > Hymenoptera > Formicidae > Linepithema > Linepithema humile. The sequence goes on from NC_090134.1 coordinate 20,296,357, forward strand.
CACAGCGGTCGAAAAGTAATTACGCGTGTATTACTGGAACCAGAATCAACGTTTGTAATAATAACACGACCGATGGTATTATTCGCGATTTGTCAATCCAGCAACAGCGGCTGTTTGAGCTGTCCAATGCTATAATGGATTCGTCCACTTCAGTTCATATCGGAATATAAACCGAAATGTAATTATCGGAATTGTAAGAGCACGTGCAAATTCGAAAAATTTCCGCAGCTGCGTGGTCGGTGATGAATGGTTCTACTTCGCGGCAATCCAGCAACCATTACAGCATGCAGCTACTCGGCATAGCAGGAAGATGAATTTTTATTATTGATAAAATTTAACTGCGCACGAAAAGGTATAATAACCGTTCCCTTCGAATTTTACATATAATTTTTTTGGAAATATTATTTTAAATTTATTATTTTACCGTACATTTTTATGCGAGAAAAAAAGAAACTGATGTGCACTTTGTCAATTCTAATTGATGTTAATATTTTAACACGTTGAAAAAAATTGATGAAAAATACACGAGAAAAAATATGAAGTGATACGCTAAAAAATAAATCATGATAAAACACGTACACTCTTACATTTTTTACAACTATATGCAGCGTAATAAAATAACTTTTCGCTTCTTCAAAAAATGTGAGATTTTTAAATCGGCTACTGTTACCGACGAAACTCAACAGAACTCGCTAACAAGTCCGATGTATCTCTTCAAGCGTGAGCACGATACATCACATTTCTCTATTGGAAATGCGATAAGCTGCCCGTAAACCAATGCGCGGTCGTGAAGGACGCTGGACGAAGTTAGACGGACCTCACAGGTGGTATTGGTAATTCGTAAGCCGAAACTCGCGTACGTCCTGCAGCCGTTTGGCTGCAAGTTTCTCGAGCGTGGACCAATAAATTTTCAGAAATCCCGGCTATTAGCCTGAAACAGGCGTCGAGCCGCACCCGTTACGTCGGGATAATTTGGCGTCGTGCAAGAGCGACAGAGAAAATGGGTGAGCGTGCAAGAGAGACGGCGAAAACCCCCCGAGGGTGAGAGAACGATCAACTTGACGGAGAAGAGGAAGAGAGAGAGAGAGAGAGAGAGAGAGAGAGAGAGAGAGAGAGAGAGAGAGAGAGAGAGAGAGAGAGAGAGACGAAGGAGAGGGAGAGAGCGAGAGTGTCGGATTCTTGCGAAAACGTAGCTACTCATGCCGCCAAAAGCCAATGGGATTCTGCGGGCAGAGCGCCGGCGGAATGCAACGTGGATGGTTGGGCAGCGGCCAGGAACGAAGGGGAAAATGAAGTAATCCGGGGTGTTGCCGGCAGGAGTGAAAGCGAGAAGGAAAAGGGGTAGTGGCCGAGTCGCGAATGGCACGTTGCATTCGGAAGCGAGTTTCGGTGCTTTCACCCGAGCCAAGATCACAGTCGCAATCCGCTGGGGTTTGAGGACGAAGGTTCGAGAGACGAAAAGTGCTCCCGGGAATTAACTCGCTCTAATGTCTATACTTCATTTCGGCACTAATTGGCCCGCGAAGGATTTCAAGTCCCGCGCATATGAGATGGTCGATTCCGCGGGCGAATTCACGACCAGTTAATTGCGCGCCGAAGAATACTAATTGCTGAATAGATGTGGTTGGTCTGGTAATCGCCAGTTAAACTCGAAAGCGACCTTGTATCGCCACTTGTGGTGCACGCGTGCGAGAATGCGCGTACATTCTCAAAACTCATTCGTGCTTGTACTCTATAATGCGCCTCGTCTATTTATTCGAGCATGCTTTGATTCATTCACAGCCGATGCTGCCGCTATTGCTGAATAACTGCACGCGATGCGAGCCGCAAGATCGATCGCGTCGAAATGGAATTTCGGCTTGTGTACTTCATTTTCATCACGATATGCGGAATTTTCATCTCATCAGCTTATAACTTATTCTTGACGGTCATTAAAGGTTAAAAAGGTGGATTTAAGAAGATAGCTGCTAAGATAAAAAATTTAATTACTTAACCCAAATTCTTATATTTTTTTTACGAACGCGCGATAATCTTAATATATCAACTATTATATATTGCGAAAATCAATAGCGAGATTCTAAAATAGCAGTTTAATTTTGCTCCATTTTTCAACAACTTTTATTTTCATTCAAGAAAATTTATCAAATTCTGCTGTAATATCAGTCTATTAGTTTCCGATATCGCGCTCGTCGTCTAAATTGCGTTACAGTTCTACCGAAATAATCTACCGACTAAGAGATACGACTGTGAACGATAACGCGCAAAATTCCCGCTTTCATATCGTATCATTAATTTTAATTGCGTCATCATCGAGAAATATATTTTTATCGAGATTTATATTTATCATCGAGAGATATATATTTTATGAAGGTCCGATTGTGTCGAAGAAATCGAATTGATTCGACGGTTAGTTTTTGTTTACGTCGCATACGCGTCGTATCGTTATTCTTTCGTATCGATGTGTCGCGCTGATGGATACTGATTTAATCCCCAAAGCGTCGCAATAGGATTGTCTTGCGATCACCGTGTATATTCCAACAGATTACCGACTCGCGTCCCTCGTTGCTCTCCCGTTCGCGTCAATGTGATTATCAGACGTCGGCGTTAATCTTTTACACCCAAGCAAAGAAACGCACCGTTGCTTCTGTTTACGTCCAACATTCAATGTAGAATGTTGGTAAAAGCGTTACAAATATTCAGTCTTTAGTGGCACTCTGGAAAAGCTACGGGAAAGCTTTGGCTTTTATATTTAAACTGAAGTATTATCGGTTTACCTCGTATGTAAATCCTTCCATTTCCCGTTCGGTCGTCTGAATCTGTGCTTAGAGAGATAACTCTTTCGGCATACATAGTTCATCAGACATGTATGCCTCGCGATAGAATCTCCACGTTTTGCTGAGTGTTTTCCCATCCTCTGGAAATCATCCATTTGGAAATCATAAACTATTCAGCGGTTTTGCCCGTTTTTTGCAATAAAAACCAGATCTTTGTTAGTTGAAAGTGTCCCATTTTTGCGGCAATCTCTTTCTCATCATCCGCATCGTAAGTCTTCCTGAGAAACGCGGATATATCGATAGGACACCATATCTCTTCTTTGTCGGATAATCGATTGACCTTAAATCTCTCGCTGAACCTGTCTCTTATACCGCGCAATCAATTCCGAGCGAAAGAAATGGATTTTTATTGCCTCGCAAGTGAAATTATGACGCTGACAAGCGTATTTTCGTATCCAATCTTTCGTTCTTTTAAAGATGCACTGGCCTGACGTAGTTCACAAGAGTGCGGCATTGCATTACAAAGGTTTCATTCCGAGGCTTCTTCCTTAAAGCAAATCGCATAATTGCCCTGTCAACTTTATTCCAAGAGCGATGTCACAAATTGCGTTTTTTTCCCAATAACTCCAATTGCATGTCATTGAATCTTTTGAGTCAGTTCTAGATTGCGGCGTGTTTCCATGTATACACCGGAGGCAAAGAAATGAAAATATGGAAATGTCGTCTTCTCGCAGAATCGTATTCTTCCGTCAGAGATACGCGTCTTTATATTTGTTAAATCCGCGGGAAACCGCGCCTTGCGTTTAACTATCCGACAGCAACAAGTAGAGCGGATTTCTTTCCTTCGTGCTTGTGTTTTTATGTAATACGCCGACTATGATCAAACTAAAAGCACAAACGTCTCTGCGAGAGTTGCAATAACGAGAGCAAAGTCAATGAAAATTTAAGTGCAATTTTTCACACAAATGGTTATAACAGCTATAAGTATCGAAATTCAAAAATACGAGTAACGTCAAACGTTTCGATCCACTTCCGGTCCTCTTCAATAGTTCCAAAAATTGTTTGCTTTTGATCCTTCGAAGAGGATCGGAAGTGGACCGAAACGTGATTTTATATCAAAGGGACGTTTGTGCACTTTCCGTATTCAGCAAAAAAATAGCTTTGCAGAATATCGCTCGTTAAAAATAATGAAAGATTCCATATTCACGTGAAGTAAAACATATATTGCGTCCTGCGATTGCACGTAGAAAATTTCTAAGCAATTATACTTCTGTCGCAAGCCGACACGCAACATCGGCGCGATTCCCAAATTGTACTTCAAAACTGTCGCAATTTCAAGGATATTTCTAGAATTCCCAAAACAAACGGCAGTTGGCAGTGACATTTTGCGGTTATTCTATTTTTTAGCTACCGCTGGTCGGGCATTCAGGCTAATTGCTGTACCACTACGGACGAAACGATGTGTATCGCGCCGACTGTACGGACCGTTGCGAATGTGCGAGTAGATATCCGGCGATTCGCAATTGCGTGCAAGCGTATGCATTAGCGCGTATGGTTCCCGCAGGACGGCTAGATAGAGCCGGAGCGTAATGGGACTGCATCCCCCGCAATTCGAGCTACACGCTGTCACGCGAAAATTATTTTCTCCCAAAGACGTCTTTTGAAAGGACGAACTTTTCAACGGCGGCAACCTAACTACGAACTTTCGCAAAGACACGGGGCTTCCAAAGCACGATCCGCCCGAACCATATCACCGCGTTTTACGACGGGCGATGCTTTTTTTTTCAGGATCTCTCCCGTCGACAAAAATTCCGATACATACGAAACCCGGAGGAATACCGTCCCTATGGGCGTTCGAAATTCCTGCGAATGACAGTTCTATATTGCGCGATAACATTCAAAACGGTTTTACTCTATTTGTTAGTGCACGTTTACTATTGATATAAAATTGTCTCGGTTGAATTAACGCTAAGTTGCGTTTGCATAGCGCAATTGTCCGCTATTAAATTAGCGCCGCGAAGAAAGTTTATTCGTATAGAAAATCGCGTCACGATTATTGAATCACAATTATTTTACAAGCTGTAACTATTTTTCACGGCGTGCCACGAAAAGCGCTTTCGCGATGCTTGAAATGGTACCATTGTACGCCCGTGGAATTGAGGGATATAACGAATCGCCATTTGGCGTTCTGGTTCAGGTATATTGCGATCCGGTTAGCATGGATGAATTTTCTCTTTAATGGGTGCGACCGGGTGACGGGAATATTTTTGTGGATTTTTTCTGGTTTAATATACAGGTTGTTTTATGTGCCTCACCGTATTGTGGACAAACGTTGCATGTATAAAACTAAATAAATTTCATCGGTGCGGCGCGTGTGATTTTTTTACATCAGTTTGTACATATAAAGGCCTCTGCGGCACAACATCACAGCTAATATTATATATCACACTGCCGGATCTACGTATATGCTACTCGTAGCGCCGATGCGCGCGATTCATATCAATAGCCCTTTCCCTACGATGAGCGCCTTGTTTACGAGCACTCTGCCCGCTCTTGAATCTCGTTAGCTTAGATATTACCGCGACGTTAATATAGAACGCGTCTTGCAGTGAAGTTATGCCGGCATCTTAAATGCATATGACGCTGCCCCATAAGCGTTTCCGATCGCTTGGCTTTTGATATACATATTTTATCGTCTAATGGATGTTCCGTGCTTGCACGATAAATCTTAAAATCCTAATAATTATTTTATGTCTTAGCTTATCCATTTTAGAATTTTATGACGTTAATTTTAATGAGCCTTTTTCTTCACGACGTTAATTATAATGAGCTATAAAAATAGTCAGAAGTCAATAAGTAATACTAAAAATAAGATTTTACAGTGAACGGATAAAGCGCTTTTTATTGCTTTTTTATTGCTAAAAGCGCGTTATACAATTTTGCGTGGTTTGTAAATGTTCCAAATAAACTTCATTTGCCGCTTTGTTCAATACGACATTACATTGGGTTTTTGTTCGACGATAAAGCCGCAGGTAAAACCAAAAGATCCTCGGGCGACTCATTTCGTTCCACGCCGCTGGCCAAGCTATGAGGATGTAATTAGATTCATTAAAACTAACTCCCGAGGACTGCTCATAATCGTAATATTCCAGGGAGCGACAGTTCATTCTTTAGCGAAATGGAGTTACACCGATGTAAATAATTGAACGGACAACGAGCATTTATTATTTAATAGCATTTTTCTTAACGTCGCACAAAGATACAATATTGCTGTAAATTTTCATTTGTTACATATTATTGATACGTTTGCCTCGCGTCGCATTTTCTATTTGCGTCGCAATAAACTGAAAGAATTATTATGGGACACGACGGACTTGAAAAAACAAGTGGATTTGTTATCATTACATTTACTTTATATTCAAGCGGCTTCGTAATGCAAAGTAATTAATTATTCAAGATCCACATGTGGGAAAACATTAATTAAAATACTAATTGAGTCAGTTGTATGTTTTGGGACGTGCTCTCAGAATAGAAAAAAAAAAAATATACTAGTAACGAAAGCGCACTCGTTGGTACGAGCGGGAGACATCACAATTGGTTTGAATTAAATTAAAGGACGTTTGGAGAAATTAGTTTTCGCAGATCGGATACAACGAATCCACGATTGATTCTGGCATGCCGAATAATAGGAAACGAACAATGGATTCCTCGATTCGCCATCCTTCTTCGATGAATATCTTCGGTTAGAACTCGGATCTTCTTGTTGTCGTTTCACTAACGTATACAATGATATTCGGTCGATAGTACAATATCACCGGCGGAGTAAGTTTTAGCAATAGACGAGACGAAGTTACGTCTGATTGGACGAAATTGAAATCCCGACCGGGATTTCGCTCTATATCCAAAATGTTGAACTATTTACATTTCATTAAGCGAAATACACACGACTGACTCCAAAATCCTTTATGAATTGAAACTTCCTGGTCTCTCTCTTTTTTTTTTACTACTTTTCGGATGGAACAAACACATTTTTTTAATTGCTTTCTCACGGCGCACCGAGATGCGAGAGAATATAAGTCATATTTGATTTTTTTCATCTCGTATATTTATTCCAGAATTGCTCAAACGTTTGACGTGTCGCGAGAGAGAGAGAGAGAGAAAGAGAGACGACACGCGCAATTGCCATCATCTGTCCTGCATGACAAAAGTGCTGTCGTATAATTATCATTCTCCACGACAATCTGCAGCTACTCTAAAATGAATTAAAGCAAACACTGCATCACATGCGGGCGTGTTGGCTCAAATAATGCAGACTGCGATACATTTCGTAATATGTCAGATATGGAATTTATTATGCACTGGAAATTCTAATTGCGCTAGGATTTTGCCTAGGAGCCGGATGTTAATTGCGACGAAACAAGTTTCGTAATGGGGAATTATGTTTGTTATCAAGTTTGGAAACTTATCAATTCAGAGCCGGCTGTTACGCGGAATAAATTCAACGAAAAAATAAGAGCATTCCGCAGCAGACTAACGCTCGATTTAATTCGAGCATTCTCGATAAACCAATACGTTTAATTTCTGGCTTTGACGTATTCTCCCTTAAGAGTTTACCCGATAAACTGCGTAGAGAAAATAGTTTTCGCTGCAACCTGCTGTTGTTTTGTTCTACTCAGGTTTCACATCGTGCTTACAACTACAATTGCTGGCTAATGACTGGAAAACGTGGAATCGATACTGGAAATATACGAGCCGCCCGGTGTACGAGCCGAATCACAATGCGCACTCGCCATTGCCTCACCTCTAATTTCACCTGGCATCTGTTCGTACAAATTAGCAAACTGGTGCATAAAGTAAATGAGAGTCTGTTCACCTTCCAGCTTCACTTTCTGTTTAAATATTATAATAGCGCTCGCTAACAGATTTATAAACTGCGAATATCGGGAACACGCTCGCAAACATACGATAAGCTAATATATTCACTTCTCGTAATTATATAACTTATTGTTAGTGGTGTAAAAGATTCTGATATCGCGGTTTGCAATATGTTTGAATTAACATAATGAGTATTCCCAGTCAGACTGGAGCGGTCGTGTGCATTATCAGGGCGCAAATGTAGAAACGATGCCGTCGATTTCGATACTGTTTACTGCACTGCCGCTTCCCGTTCTGAAAGTGCCGAGTCGCGCCATACGGCGTGCACGTATATATGTATAACATCGCACAGCACTAGACGTAATAGGCCATAGGCCCCGGTAATAGCTTTGAGATTGTTGCATCTACGAAATTTCTCGGGGTTGGGCATGCACTTAAGCAGTGTGCAAGTATGCAGGTTACGTGAGGCGGCAGATTTTCCAGATCACTTTGTCAACATTACCTATTTTCTAAGTACGTTACACGCGAGATGTGGCGCATAAAACGTAATAAAATTAATTCCAAGAGAGCGTTACCTTAACCGTTCTAATTATTCACAGGTAATTTTGAATGTCTGCCTAGCTAGGCCTCCCTCCCCACTTTCTGCAAATTCAATAAAAGAATAATATAATGCACTAATTAATTTGGCTGAATGGACAGCCAGTGAGCCCCCACAAGAGAAATTTTTTTTTTTGCTAAACTAAAATAGCGTAAAATTTTTTCTTTAAAAATTTGGTGAGCGCATAATTAATGCATAATTATATAATTTTTTTATTGAATTTGCACAAAGAGGCTAGCTAAGCAGACGTGAATGTTTGAGGTAATCTCGAAATGCTGAACTTTGATATTTGATTTTAATCTCGTAAACAAAAATAAGTTATGTGTTTCGGAAAAAATAGTAAATTTAAAGAACTGAGAAATCGAAGTGTTTTTCAATTGAAACTTTACGAATTGAAAAAGTCAAATAAGCGAGCTTGTTGTCATAATGCAAGTTTCAACTTTCTGTAACTTCCGAATGAAATCGTCGTACGGTCTTCTGCAGACGCTTAAAAACGTCTCAGTAGTAATATTGTTTCATTGTTTGTTCACTTGATAGAAATTCCTCATGAACGATCTCATGAGAATCGATATTTCTTCTCTTCATTTTAACAACAACATGCAACAACAACACACAATTACAATAAAACCGTATGCATTTAGCAAATTGAAACTTTCGTAATAAAACTCGCACAATACTCATTTATATTAATATTATACTAATATTAATTTCAGTATATTGCAGGTTTCGATATCAAAATCTTCGATGTTATTAAATTACGATGATGAGAAATTTATATTAATTTATTACGTTAGATAAACTCTATAAGTATAGAATTACCAGTATCGCTAGTCAAGTTACAAAGCTATCACGATATTACAAATTTCACTTGATAATACATTTCGTATATTATTGGACAGTTTATTTCATAAAGTCGTTAAAAATTATCTCGATGAAAAAAAATGATTATAATGATAATATATTTAAATTTTTATTTAATTATAATTAATTTTTAATGTCAAATAAATTAAATATTATTTAATTTATTAATATGTTCTATTTTTCGATTGTGTGAAATATAGCATACAAGTGAAATTTGTTAAAAAGCGAGATGGTGAGACGATGCTGAAAATATCCTCCTTTACACGCGTTTTAATAGGTTTATATATGTGAACGTTTTATGGCACGCGGGCTTAGGGAATAATAAAATGACCCTTTTTCTCTCCCTCTAAATCTCCCTTATTCTTTAATCCCGCTTATAGCCCGCGATTAAGTTTCGCAAATAAAAATGACATTATTACATGCATAGCTTAATAAAATTTTTACGAGAAACTGGTCTCTTTGCGCATAACTTGCTGCATTTATTATTTCTTACGATCGAAATCCGCTATCTATTTGTTATCCAATTATTAATATGATCAATAAATTCCATCATTTAATGCATTATCCACGTTGTATCTTGTGGTCAGGACCTCTTCAGTTGTATAACTGTATGCGTTATGAAGCTAAACATAACGAAATCAAAGTAAGAGCTCAAGTTGTTAACAATTTTAAAAATCCACCTAAAACATTAATAAGAATTGCTCAGTGCTCTGAAAGTAATCGATGGGGAAGAAGAGATGTAATAATCTTAATATTATAATTTTCTACTTAACAATGTGTAAAGTAACTCAACACATATACATGTTTTACGTTACAGTTAAATTCTTGAATAGAAAATTATAATATTAAGGTTATTAGTGTTAATTAATATTTTTGCTGGGATATTCACTGATTTGAATAGCTCACATCACTGATTTTATTGTTGAAAATCACTGTTTCTAGTAGTTTAATATTATTGATTTCAGCAGTTAATATTATTAACTATTCCTTTCAGTGATATTTTACTGATTTACAGTGCTATACTTATAACTATTATAATAAGTGACTATTGACTGTTTCCCAGTGATAATACACTGATTCACTTTTAGAGAGTGGATTAAAGATCTCGTTAGGCAGAGTATTCCCACTCCTTGCCACTGCTGACATAACGTCGCAGTAACAGTATCTTAATTAACGCCAATGTCGCGTAAGATGCGAATTCCTTTCGCAAGAATTCAGCTTTCGCGACAAATCGTGTCGCTAAACTATGTCGAACAACACCTTGCGCTGAGCTATCGTTCGCCAGTCATGATAACCATCATTTACACATTAATTAAGTTTCCAGCCAACAAGTTCTTAAGCAACTTGTTGCTAGCGATAGCTTTTTTGTGCGCTGATAGTTACTAAAACGTTACATGATACTTCCTGACTATGTATCTAGCCGGATAATATAATTTTATAATTATATTCATCACGAAATCGGATAAATAAGGTGGAATACATCGGAGCTGGTTCTAAACGTAACAAGCATACGTTTCAACCAGTATGTTTTTCGATATGTTAATATTGCTCTTCTATATCGCGTTTTTCATTGCAGCGTATAATTAAACCGAAATTTCTTGCAATGTAAATTTCATTAAAATTAGAGAAATTTGACGAAAGCAATCGTTTTGTTTAACTAACAATAGATTTCTTTTTTTTTAATACTAAATCATGTATAATAAAGAAAATATTAATTTTGAATAACATCAAAGAGGAGTAAACAAATGTATTGCAAAGTGTGTGTGTGTGTGCAAATACATCTATAATATCTGAAAGCTAATGGGAACGTGGGAGGAGGTCAGAACGATGCTCGGGTCGGCGGAAGACTTAGAGCCGACCGTGAGCGTGACTTATGGAGCGAACGAGGTCGCGGCTTACCCACTTTCGTACTCGCCGCTTTCATTGTCACCCCGCGCATGCAAATTGTAAACGAGCAGCGTATGTACATTAATCTCAAGGCGTCATCCACGTGAGACGGCCGACATAATCGTGTCGTGTCTTCATTTCGCTCATAACAGGTTTGACTTTCGACTCGAGGTCAGTTGTTTTGCGTAAGTGACCTTTGTACGGGGGATGAGCGAGCATTGGAGGTCCCCTTTTCGATATCTATTCATTTTCCGCCCTCTCGTCGTTTATATTCTCTCGTATTAAACTACGTTCCGTCAAAATGTTCCTCAATTTCATCCGACGTAGCTAACGGCGGAGGAAAAGATGGATAACGTCCGCCGCGAATACGCACTTTGTTCCGCAGCGGAAAGAATTCTCCGTTCCCATCGTCTTGGCGAATGTTAAAAGTTTCCCCGGGGCGCGATTTTCGTGGAGAGTTGTAGTAATCGATGCGGATCCTCTCGTACGCGGTCCAGTAATATTCGATGCGCGTTACCGTCAACATATATAAAACATACACGTTGTAACGTCGCTTCCTTTTCGATTTGTTTCAGGTAAGTCTGTGTGTCGATGCTCGAAAGTCAATCTCCATGAAGCCTGATTCGCCGCACCGCAGTGAGTATTCGATGTAATGTCGGCTACGAAAATACTTTAATAAATGCGCAGCGCAAAATTCAACATTTGCTAAATATTCCACATTCTGACAGGGAACGTCAAAGCTTTCTAACGATAACAATAAAGCTCTTTGTACAGAATACCAATAACGAGGATTAAATAGTGGATTCCAAACCTGTTCGAAAGCGCGTGCAGTCCATATAGAATACACTCAATGGTGATGCGTTATATATGCATCAGTCGAGGATTCACGTTGTATTTACGTTATGGAAATTACGAACAGCTTCATTAATACGTTTGTATTCGGGCGGGTAGATTGATGCAAGATAAATACATTGATATTTAATAATTTTATATTCGCCTTGGATTGTATTTCTTTATACGAGTGAAAATACGAGTTATAAAATTGTAATTATGCAAATTTGAACTTGTGCCATTGGAAAAAAAACGCGTATCTGTCGTCTACGATTTCGAAAAATTACGATACAAAGCTCAAACGCATTTTCAGCAAACATATTTTCGTTAGTTTATACGCTTGGAAAAATTAATTGGTTAGTATTCCGCAGCCAAATGAAGCTGTATTCGGACTTCGCGGTACGTTGCGCCACACGAATGCGAATTGTACGGTACATATAGAGCGACGCTTTCATTTTAGTCTTCTCATCGAGCTTTACGATCGATATTTAGCGATATTTGTTTGCGCCGGCGATTCGAGAGAATTGACTAAAAGCAAGTTTATTGATGTTTATCAGCGCGGTATTAAAAAATTCTACGCTTGATGAATATTTAAAATTATATTTTTATCGCGATATATTTATCAGCGTTATTATTGTTGTTCTCCGGGTTTGTAATTAGCGCAGATCCGTAAGTACAATATGCCTCTGAATATATTTAGCCGTAATAAACTTAAAAACAAAAATTTAATGAACGCCTCTTTTGTGCCTTTCATTTTGTTATAACATTACCGCTTGACGTCAATTTTAATGAAAGATATTGTCCGTGCTCTAGATCCGATGAAAAATGCACGAATCAACAACGTCCATTCTTTAATTTTCTTGAAAGGTATTTGTTGACATTGTAACAGTAATAAAACACTGTCACAGTAATAAATACATATATCATAGTAGCCACCAGTTACGTGTGTTTTATACATAAAAAAAAGGATAATTACAAAACGGAATATATTATCAACGTAACATACTTCGCGCGTTACATTTTGTAATATTGCTTTTTATCGCCGGCAAACATCTCTCGCTATTTCCTGCATTGTAGATAGTTTTTGTCACAGCGACCTGCATAATGTTCGAGCGAAAATTGCCCTTGTTTCACTCGTCGAGCACAAGTGGATCGCGCGCCAAGCGATATTGGCTTAAAGTTTAAAGTAGCGATCGAAGCGGGGGGGAGGCAAACACACGAGACTCGCTCTATGCATTCTACGCCACACGGCTCTTTGTGAGAAACGATGCGAAGTAATTAAAAGTCGATAGAAAACCCAGTGGCCTGCTCTAGTCCTTTCCTTACGCCGCTTCCCGTGCACGTACTTTTTTTCATCATCCCAACCGAGCCGCCTACGCATGCCAGTCACCCTCGTCGCCAACATTTGCACTATAAGCGGCTTACAAGATCGTGCGGTTTCCAAATCCACTTTTGTTTGGATTTTAGATTGGTTTGTCGTTAGCTCTTAATCGCGTCGGCCGATATATGAATCAATCTATGCGTGAAAGCAATTGTATAGAAAATATATCATGTTTCCCTTCTTCTAAGTTGTCATTTTAATTGCACATTTAATAGTGATATTGCGAATATATTGTATGCGAGAAATTATTCTGTGTGAATAATGCATATTTGTAATTCTATGACTATTTAATTTTTTAAATAATATATTTCTCTCCATTGAATTCTCTTTCTTTGATGTCATGTCGTCTATAATTTGCGTAATTAATTTTTCGTGCTAACTTTTTAAATACATAAATATTACGTTTTATTTCTCTTGTTAACTCAAACTATCCGTTTGTAACGCTGCTTTTTTCCATGCTATTATTCAGATAAATTATAATTTGCAAACATTTTCACACGGAGAAATATTCTGTTTTTACAATACGCGGTTTGTTCCACTTGATTTTACAACAAACTATTTATTTGCGTTAGCCTCGAGGTTCTTTACTTTTATTGCAAATGTCCGTATTTTCTGCGCTCATGTCAACGGATTTCACAACTCGCTGAAAAAGCGCGTCTGTTACATTTCACGTATTATTTTTCGTAGACGTCTGCTTTTCTCGCGAGTTTTTTTCTCGCGAGCGAAATGTTAAAACCGTTATCTTCTGTTCCGCTATCGCGTCGCGCTCGTATTGATTGCCACTGTGGAAAACGTCCAAGGTCCTGCATATGACCAACGGGTATGTATTATATCGAACGGACCGAGCTCCAGCGTAAAATCGATATTTATTCCCAACGCGCTTAATGACATTTAATTACTCGAATAGGTGGGGTCTATCGATCGCGCGGCCACGTGGATAAAAAAAAAAAAAACGAGGGAAGTACGTTCTCACAAATTTATTGCAATCGTCGACGCGCAAAATGTATAAACCAAACTTGAAGCACATTGAAATTTGCGTGAAATAGCGGAAAAATTGCGTAGTGCCTAATAATAGATTCGGCGGGTAATTGAGCCATACGAAACTAACTCCGCTTCGTTTGCTTGATCTTCCGGCAGATTTATATCATGAATAAATCTATAGAGCATGGAAGCATGTATCGTACAACGGGAATTTATCGTGGGTGGCCGAGTTCCTCGAGTAACCCGAATAAATTCCACCTGAAACAATCGAATCGCCGAGATTACTCGGCACTAACGAGCCATTTGTTACGACGGCGGGAGGGATTTTTCATTATTACAAAACTACGCGGTAATCGACTCTACGTTTTCCCGCTGACGGTGAAAAAGTATCTAATTATGAATACTAATGCCTTTAAAGTGAATTGCAATTTCGGTATATCATTTTTTTTATACCAATATTATGTAAATTATTTTCATACACTAACGCTTGTGATTTATATTATTTTATGCAAATAATTACAAAATAAGATCTCAATTTATTAATTAGTTTAATTTAACGAATTGTTATCAATTGTTGATCGATATTTTTACATCTTTTCAACCGATTGGTTATTGTCTATTTATTAATATCCGATACCCCTATATATGGCTCATTTACCATGATGCGATATTTCTATCATTTGGCTGTCAGATAATTTCATTTTCATTTATTCCGCTTAAATTACGTTGCAATACAGCGAATATTATTTGCCGATCAGAAACGTTTATTTCGCGTTTCATCATTTTGATAACGGGTATTTATTGAATTATCCTATTGCTGCTATACGCTATTTACACAGTATATCCGGTATATGTATTTGTATAACCATATTATCTATATGGAGATTTGTAAATTAGTAGAAAACGATATGTATAAAAACAGCACCAAATGCATAGATTTCAGCGATGTAAATCTCGAAATGTTTCGTTCTCACCCAGCGATGCAGTATTAAATCCTGTCAGACATAAATTACATTTTTCTCAGGGTGACTGCACTTGGACACAGACAAAGTACGCTTTTTATCTCCCCCATAGGGATTAACAGTAGTGTATTCCAACGACCTGGAAGTTTACTTTTTATTCGGGTGTCTATTTTTCTATTTGATTAAAGTCTTTATTTTCTCTCTTTTTATTATTTTAGCAATGTAATAAGAGATGTATTCATATAACATCATTTTTCTTCAAAGAATTGAAAATGAGAAAGAGTTGAGAGAAATATACATCTCTTCCGCTGCAACACAGTCAATTATAAATTGCAGTCGTTTCCAAGGAAATGATTTTCACGTCGCTGTACTTAATACTTTTCGAATTTTATCTTGATTTATGAATAAGGATGAATTAAGCATATTTCGTGTACATTTTTTATTCGCGATTTTTATCCGCGACAGTTTCACAATTTTCTCATCGAATTGCAGACCTTGAGTTGGCAGCAATCGTCCCACGAAAATGTAATAACTCCTCCATTACGCTACGCGAACAGTCGTGCATAAAATTGATTTGTTCGTCGAGCATGTCGTTCGTCATTGCCTTTTCAATTGCATATCGCGGATTGCTCACGGAATGCTACTTACTAACTTTGACTTGTCCTTTCGATCCGCGAATCAGTCTAAAGGTCATTCTCTTCAGTGCACAAGTCTTTATTCGCGACAAACAAAAGTGTTAAGAGTTCTAAACAATTTCGTAAGATATCTCTAGAAAATCCACGTGCGAAAAGCCGAAAGGAGTGACATCAAAATTATAATTTAAAATTAAGTTCTAACTTTATGATGCGGGATCTTTAGGCTTATTAAAGCGTTCACTCACTTTACAACAATTTAATGGAAGCGCTTATCAAGACCTCTTTTTGTTTCATCGTTCACCGTTCACTGAATCCGGATGACAGCCATGGTGCAAAAGTGCCGCGGCGAAAGTATTGTCTCAGTTGATGCACGATAAGCGTATACGCTTTTATACTAGATCTCTATGGTAATGAGCCGTACGCAAGAGCGAAAGAAACGGTGATATCTTCAATCCTCCCGCTCTTCCCCCCTCCCGCCCCGTCGTTTATCTTTCCAGTATAATGCGTCTTGACATTATTACCAAAGTCATTGCTTGTGGCTCTTCTCCTATTCCTGCTCGAGACAGCTATTGCCGGCTAAAGAAGTAGCACTGCACCCGACATTACAGCCGGGACAATAATTTTCGAAGCTGTTGAGATCTCCTTGCACTTGACGTAACGACTTTGTGACGTTCTTCGACTTTAGATAACCGGCCTGCTATCATTCGTGTTGAACCGCACAGATACAATCAGGATTATCGGTTATATAAGATAGGTGGTAAAAAGTAGTCACGTGCTTACAGCTTCTTACCTCCAGGATCTTTCTTTAACTAACTGTGTTCTAAGCCGAGTAAGTTCGTAAGATCCATAGTCGGATTTACAAGGTGGGGAAAAAGGATTATCCCGAAGCAACAACAAAATAAAATTCTTTTCTTTAAAAATAAATACGCGTGGAAAAAAATATTCTTGAATTTTTTATCAAAGATCTCTTTATTTATTATTATAAATAGGCGGAATTATGTTAAAATCTTGATTTATCATTCATTTTTATTCATTTTTATGAATTACATATCTCTGAAATATTTTAGAAAGATTAGTATCGCATTTAAAATCTTGATTTATCAAGATCTACCTGGATCTATCTTGAAGATAGATCTTGATAAATCAAGATTTTAAATGTGATACTAATCTTTCTAAAATATTTCAGAGATATGTAATTCATAAAAATGAATACAAAATCTGTAATAAAAAAAAAAACGAAACGATGCTTTCAATCTCTATATTTAGTTTCATCTAATTTTCATTTCTCATCCATTTCGTAACTTCTATCTCTGGTACACGTTGATTTATGCTCGAAGGAATATAGAATTAAAATTAGTATCATTAGAGTGTGAAGTTTGTGTGCCGTGTGCGCCTCTGCAAGCATAATCAGGCGAGTGCAAATTTGGCTTAGACAAGGGTGTAATCCTGTGCATATCCGTTAGTAGAAAGCTACGCGCGTATATACAGGTCGATAGGACATCAAGCAACGTTACCACGCTGCTTCGCCAGACTGCAGGGTTGCACGTGCTACGCCCGCATCGGAGAATTTCCAAATAACCCCGCAGGATAACGTGAAACTGCACCCTCCCGCATTCTCTGTTACATGCTCTTGACTTTACCAGCGACCAACATGAAATCCATGTTGGTAAAGCAGAATGGTTCTTACCCCTTGCCATCATCCCCTATTCAGTTCGATCAGAAAATAAACTACTTATCTGCATACACTAATTATTCCTTTCTTCTCTTTTATCAGCTACATAAATTCAATTTAAGTTTTAAAAATAAGAAATGTGCAAAATATTCAGACAAAATATACCGCAAAGAGTTGTATTCCGCACTTTCTACATCAAGGTAAGTCGCTTTGACGATATAGTAGGTAGCTGCATATCCACTTTTCAGCATTGCACGGAGTGTAATTGAATCCTTATGAAGGTAAGACCGAATATTTGAACAGCCTGTGTTTCTCAATACTAGATGGTGGCGAAAAACTCGTGATTGATTTTTTGACACAATACGAAAAATTTCTAATTATTGAAAAATTTTCATATAATAAATTTTATCAATAATAATCAATGCGAAATCTTGGCTGAACAATTAGTTCTATTGAACTTTCCTTATTATAAATTTTGCAGTCTGAATTTTATGTCTACACCTACTAAAGTAAAAAGGATCACCTAAATCTGTCGTGCGTATTATAAAAAAATATTTGTCTTACGTGACAAATTTAATTAATATACGTGCATATGTTCTTATATAAATTATTCTTGCTGCGATGTATTTGTTATAACCCGATAATGTTTGCTGTTAATTTTTTTAAATATTATATTATAAATATAAAATATTATATTTTAACATTGATATTTAGAGAATATAAAGAGAATATATTTAAAATGTTTATAGTCCCCAAACTTTTGATTGCAATTTCCATATTTTGCTCATTTCTGGCAATCATTGTTGGTCCTGTTCATGTGAATTGCCACACAAAGGACTGGCGTATCCCCGAGGAGGGAATACAAGCACCAATTGCAATTCGCGCGATTCATTAAAATCCGCGCGCAGTAACAGATGCGGTGCAGTGTGGGGAAACGTGTACGATGCTTACATCTGAAAGCTCGCAGTTATGATCACAAAGGTTTTCCGAATCCTATCGCAGTTGATAATACAAAGCTCTCGATGTTTGATTATACTGTATACTCCGAATTCTCAATATTTGGCGATCAGTAGCACATAGGTCGTATGTACAATCGTGCAGGGGAATTGTGGTTTGCGGCGTTTCAGTGGCACTTGCTGTAGAGCGAGTGTTAGCTTGAAATTACCGTGTCTAATTACGATCCTTTTCCCAATGTGGCGTCGGTTAATATCGTGTTAATATTGTGTCAAGAACATTCAACCATCTTATCTTGTCTGTACAAAAAAAGAAGACAAAAATGATAGTTTTATTTTCGAACAAATCGCAATTTTGAGCCAATTTTAATAAGTTAAATTTTCAGTTAAAAAAAATTTCTTAAAATAATTTTAATAATGAATTTCTGATTTTATATACCAATATCTCAACGATAAGGTGCAATTTAGAAAACAGTTACAGTAAAATAGATAATAAATTTATATATTTAAAGAGGTCTCTCTGATATTTTACACATTAATTTTATTAGCTAGCAATTTAATATGCTGTTTATGTAAGTATGAAAATCATATCGAATGACAGATTTCGATTAGT
The DNA here is from genome assembly GCF_040581485.1 of Linepithema humile. Taxonomy (NCBI): domain Eukaryota; kingdom Metazoa; phylum Arthropoda; class Insecta; order Hymenoptera; family Formicidae; genus Linepithema; species Linepithema humile. The sequence continues at coordinate 20,315,380 of NC_090134.1, forward strand.
GCTTACCAAGCACCTCAGGAGAAGTTTACCCATCCATAATCATATTGATACTGCTTGCGCAGCGCTCGAGCCGTCGGAGATTGTTAAAGTTCGATTAAAGTTCCATAATGAGCCTTGAAATGATCGATAATTTAATAAAATCAAAAATTGCTGTGCAAATGGAAAGGCAAATAGGGGTAAAATTGAGAACAAATGAGAAAGAATTCGCTATGTACATAATAAATTCATCGCATAATATTGTGCAATGATTTATCCTACCAAACTTTCTGCAATTATTTGTGCATTTTGCTATTAAGAGGAAATGCAATCGATGATTAATGCACTGTATACGTCTTTCTCAAATGAACGTCAACTTTCTCGGAGCATATATCCGTGCTCTTTGCATACGAAAGCGCTGAATATGATCACCGAATTCAATGGTAATGTCAGGAGCTAACGTGTAAATTCAGTCAGGTATTTGAGGAAAGCCGAATGAACAACGACGAGTCGGGAAATCCGAGTGGATGGATGCCCAACCCGCTCCTCTCCTCGCGCCGACGATTTGCAATTCGAAACGGTCTTTATCTTTGTCTACTCTTTGTTCTCAAAGCTCTAATGTCTTAGAACAGTTATACCGCTACTTATATAAGCGCTTATATCTGACGAAATGCGTTACTTTCGATTGCTATAAGTTTCTTCGCGATAAGACATATATTATATATATACGATAAGATATCAGTTATCGGATACCGGCGGTGATTTCAAGTTCCGATGCTCGAAAGATTATTGCCTTCCTGAAAGTTTATATACTTCTTCTTCGTATAGCTGGTTTTGAAGTTTTCGATCGTCGTAATTCCATCGCGATACAGTTACGGTAAAGTGAAAAGTCAACTCTCGAGCTGCCTCGAACGGAAGTTCCGCTAATGTCGTATAACGATATAATGAGCATGACATCTCTTTTTCTTTGTACGTAAAGTTGCTCATAATTTAGAGCCATTGTAAAAGAAAATGTGAGATCTTGGTTATTTATATCTCGCGCTTGACCCCCCGCAGCTTTATTCTACGGTTGCAGCAGTGCTCGTGAATGCAAATGTGATAACTAACGAGTAGCATACCGTGCTTTTCATCCGCATTACTAGTTACCGCGGTTAGCCGACGTGATACAGCTCGTTCTTTTTCACTGACAACGATGCTAATGAGCAACGAACGCTCTAACAAGTGTTGCTCCGTATTACCATAGCTCTTTGGTCACAATAATAATTTCATGCAAATATAAACAATTACTCCATGGCCAACATCGCCATAGTTGATGTCGCTGCATGCCTCTACACTTATTACAGGTTTTAAGGGGCCGCAATAATGCAGTTACCGCATTGTTCAGTAGAACGTATGCAACTCGTATATTTTCTACTCACGATTTTTTACATTATCTTTCGCTCGAGATTAGATGATAAAAATACGCGTCAAGCATTTGTCACTTTATTATCGGCATATTTATTGACGAGTTAAAATATGAAAATTTAATATCATTAATTTGAAATTTAACAATATCATATTAATGAGACACTTTCTCGACCGTAATAGTTATACGTGCAGTATAATAATACAGGTCGTTAAAAGAAAATAAGTATCATTAGAGACTCTTCGTCTTCTTGTAATATTTTTTTCAACATCTTTCGACGTAATAATATTGAGATGTCATCCTAATGATGACATCCTAATGATGACATCTCAATATTATTAGAGATGATATCTCTTTCATATATAACGATAAAATAAATATCGTCGCAGTTTGTAACTTGAAAATGTTATGAGTGCGCGATGGCAGAAACTATATCTGTTTGAAAAACTCGCATTCTTTATGGACGGATAGAATCGAAATGATTGGATGGTGCTTCGTCCTTAATAGTACCAGGACAATACACATTATTCCTGACGCTATATTGTACGGTTGTCGCTCATCGTGTATTCGCACACGCGCTGTGAAACGTAGGTTAAAGTGGAGATTGCTTACAGCCCTATAGGGAGGTACCCTGGCAGACAGGATTACCGGATGCCTGCTGAAACCGGTTCAATATACAGTGCACAATTACATAACTTGGAAATGAGTCCTATCGGATGTGAGAATTGTCGCATTCGGGTTTGCAGATGTAGCGCGCGCGGCACTGTTGAAAATAAAGCAGATATTGTAATTCTCAATTATACTCTGCGATTGTTGCAATTTTCTGTTATTTGATATTATTTGATATTATTTGATATTATTCAGCAAGAAATAAAGTTGTCGATTGTGAGTATATTAAGCGAGAGTTTGGGATTTATTGAATCCAAAGTTGGTTCACGGAGTTGACGCGTGATCGACGAGCTTTTGTATTTCGCATATTCGTCTCAACTTTCGCTAATAGATTCCGACGTTTTGCCGGCATTGATTTTTTTAAAGGGCATCCAAACGGACGGACGGTGCATCTCGGTTATTGCTATAGCCGCGGGCGGAAAAATATCGGGGCTTCAAAACCGACCAACGCGTAAACGCTGGAAAAAAATGTTTCCATCTGCAAACGAAATGAAGGGGCAATCTTTTCGCTGATATAACTCCGGTCTATCGATCATCGGGCTTCTGTCACTCGCAATGCGCAGCGTAGGTACATGACGCCCGGCAACGCAACAATAGGGCAACCACCTGCGTCAAATCGGTGTGACATTTTCGAATGCACGTTGGAAACCTAAAGGCAGATTAGCGAACGCGCGGTGGAAGTGGGGGAGCGACGGCGGCGCATATTGTCCTGTTGTAATCTATTGTTTAATACGTCAACCGTGATACTCCGGTCTTTCCGGCTCGGTTCGCTCCTGATCGGTAGTTGTTGACGCATAATATTGCCGCCGGGAAAGCGACTGTCAGCAAGCGGAGCGAAATCAGCTTCATGAAATATTTGTTTCTAAATTCTGCAACTGTTCTGCAGGTAGTCAACGAGCAAACAAGTCAGCGCATTCTGCCAGTTTTATCAATATCCGTTATTTTTTTTAAACATTCTATCTGGCGTAACAAGTTCCGCAGTCTACTATGTTGATTCCATGTCGGCAATGTTGAATCTGAATTGAATGAAACCGGAAAGCTTCACTGGTTTATATAGAAGTGAAAATTTGTATTAGTACAAACAGAGAGAAACAAGAGGTAAAAACAAATTTCCTATTTTTTCTGTCATGTGTGCTTTGCTTAACTAGAAATTACATCGAATTCCCTCTTGTTTTTTTAAAACCGTTTCATCTATAGCAGTTTAATTTTGTTACAAATTTTGGACTCGATAGCTATCGCGATTCTAAAGATAAACATTATCGCTGCGTGTTCCTAACAGTTTGGCGCTGTGACCTAAATAACGTTCGCGCACGAGCGAAATAACATTTGTTGACGTCACTGTGACGTATTTCTCCACAACATAGGAGCCGGCAATCGGAGGAAGGAAGATCTGGATATGGCCGAGGAAACGGGAAAAGAGGAAAAAGCAGATGGCGGAAGAGCGATGAGAGTAGTGTAGTGTGTGAGAAAGGTGAGGAGGAAAACGAGACGAGAGTTTCCGAGGAAGGAACATGGAGCGCGGGCCTCAGGCTTGTCGATACCAGATGCACGTTAACTGAAGGTATCGACCCGGTTTAAATATTCCCGTCAACCGCCACAGTACTCTTCAATAATTCATTTGGAAAACGCCGTCGTGTCGCCCAGTTATAATAATGGGGACGGCACAGTTGACGAGGGTGTCGATTTTGTGTGCGATATTAATTCCGCCAGTTTAATCTTGTACGAGAGCGGTACAATGACTACGACTTCATTATTTTCCACGGCTGAGGTGGCACGAGCTTGCGTGCACTCGAAAGTGCGTTGTCATTCCGGTCAAAATGCAGAATCTCATTTAAAGAGGTCCTCTCTCCTGTCTACGTTTATTGGCACTCGCAAAGCGCACGTGATATCCGACAGTTTCTATATATTTCTCGAAATTCCTCCCCAGGCTGCAGATCCTGACGAGTAGAGCGCTCTCGCGTAGCTGCCGTTCTCCCGGCTCTTTTGTCATCCCGCTCCGCGCTCTCTTTAATTACGACGTGCCATCGTGTTTGTTCCTCTTACATTTTCATTTTTCACGTCCGCACTCGAACGCGCCGTAAGTTTTAACGACGAAAGTTAAACCGTCCGATTGTAATTGGCATTGGAATTCACCACCCGCAATTATTATTCGTGAATTCCGAACGTTTATCGGTCTTCTTGGACTCTTGCGAGTATTACGGAGCGTTTGAGTAATTAATCGTTAAGCGAAATGTGATTGGTAATTTTAATTTTTGCGGCACTTTTTTACAAGGTAAATCCCCGTTGCGCGAGAAGAGTCGTTTCACTTTTCAATTTCGCCGTTGCGTTTCTCGTGACCCGTCACTAATTTATCGATTTCGAACTGCTCGGGATGCTCTTTATGTCTCTTTTTCTTACATATACTTTTTCATTGATACAATTTTATTGTCCGTGAACACGAAACTTTTAAACGTTTCCTCTTCCCTCTTTCTTGACCAGTCCTCTTCCGCTGTATTTCTCGCGCGGGGCAGGACACTTGAAAATATATCGATTATATCTTTAAGTTTGCCCCTCTCGGCGCCACGGGTGGATCTTTTCTCTTATTTTCTTCAACGCGTCCGTTCAACCGTGAATAAGACCGTTCGCTCGGGTCTAGGCATCTTCGATCCGGGCGAGTGGAGTTCGTCGCCAAGTAGGTGAAAACAATGGCTCGTTCGACGACTTCTCTTATAGAGAAATCTTGAAGGGATGAGGCTCTCCAGCAAGACGAGCGAACGCGGACCGCCTCGAAAAAGATAAGGCGGCCGCCTAACCCGAACCCGTGCTTAGACGAGGAGCTCGAAGTCGCGCGTTACTTACTTTTAATTCTGTTTCTCCCGAGTTCGGCAAAGTTTTCCCGATCCCGCCCAAGTTTTAAGCTCGATGCGATTACCTCCAAAACGAACTCATTCGGTATGTATAAGACGACACGTGCAACATGATCGATGTGCTTAATGAACCAGTTTCTAGAAATTATTAAACACACTTAATCCTCTCTCCTCGACAAATTACACGCGCGACACGGAGAATCGATCGATTTGTCATATGACAAATTGGATTATCACGAGCGATTACTGTAATAATTACATATATTTCAATTAGATTGCCGCGCCTGATGGCAAGTCAAATATTTGAAGTATCGTGTACGCGCGATTCAGGGGCGCTATTAATCACTACCTAAATTTCCCGAGTATTGTCCGACATACCGTGTCCAGCTGGCTCTCTTCCAGACATTTCAATATCCCGCTCCCAGTTTGGTCAGAGGGGGTCCTCGGCAAGTTCGTCGTGCCTTTTCAGAGTGCCGACGTTCGGCTACAACACGGAAATGCGAATCGAAACGAAAGGGGGAGAGGGGGGTTGTGTGTAAAAAAAGACTACGTCGTTCCGTCCGCGTAACATTGCCAACGGGGAAAGCACTCGCTCCGGCAATCTCTCTCCCATTCGTTTTGACTTTTATTATCGTGATTCTCTTTGTTCCTTCCTCTTTCGAGTTCGCATCTTTCTTTCTTTCTGCCGTTTGTGTTAATGATTAAAATAAATTGACGTTCAAAAGTTGGAAAAGTGTCCTTTACTTGCTGCGCAGTTTCACATTTTCACCGTTGTTTTCCTGCGATATTTTTTCACGACCATTTTAACGCAAATTGGCCGCGCCATTTCACCGGCCGAAGCATTAGCGAACGCGTTCTTGTGCGCGATGCTCGATAAAAGAGACATCGTTGCCTCATAATTTCGCTAATAAGCGGCACGGCGGAATTTTGTTATTTCTCCTCGCTGTGCGCATTTTTTCTTTCACCTTGATGCAGCTTTGCAGCTATGCCGCTTAACTTTGTATGCGTCGTCGTAAAAACTCAGAAACGTCGCTTGTAAATCTTGGGACGCGCAGCTACCAACCAGTGTGTTACGTTGTTCGTAACATAAATCGTGACAGTGCATCTTTGCGAGAGCGTGCGCTTTCAATGTTGGAACATGCTGGCGAACTTTTACACACTCTCATTAAAGTATCCAATTTTCTTTTCTTTTTGCATCAAATCAAAGCGAAACAAGTAAGAAAAAAATTAAAAAGCTTAAGAGAGTTGATATCGTCTTTTTTTATATTCCTTTGTACTGCTTTCGCTAATAAGAAACTTACAAAATATGATTAAAATTTTATATCAATAAGGGCATGTCGACTAGTTTCGTGTTGTTGCAAAAATAATTTTCACATGGAAAAGTGTGCCGGCAGAGGCAATTAAACTTTTAGTTAATAACGGCACGTGGAGGAGATAACAGATAATCCTCTTTTTGGTCCAACTTTCTGCGTCCGAGCTCCATTCGTCCGGACTGGCAGAATACAACTGGAGAGGAGACTATATAGAACTCTATAGAAAGATGGCGAGCGCGGACCCGTGAGCATTAGTTCCGGATTTAGAAAGTTTCTTCCGATAATTGAGCGTTCGGCGAAAGCTTGTGTCCGGCGGACAGAACTCTTGGGAGAAGAAGAGATCCACGAAGAAGCCCGCGATTATTAATGTCTTGAAGGAACATGTCTCGCAGTCAGTTTCGACGGAACGTTTGGCAAGTATTGCAATGGTACGCATCGCTTCAAGCGTTCCGAGATCGCGCGGCCTCTGATGTGGAAAGACGCCGGCATAGCCTTTGAACCCGAACAATCGGATTTAACCGACCGATTGCATACTTTAAAGATGGTGGAAGCCCCAGAGAGAAGGTTTTTACGTGCAGATTATGTGCGGACGTAGGAAAATAAACGCTGACTTAGGTCACGAAATAGGCGGCAAGAAGAAATTCACGGCATCGCGAAACACAGAATGTCGCTGATTTACGCGTCTGTTTGCTCGTTTATCTTGTGCATTGTTCAAGAATGCACTGGTGAAAATGTATAATATTTCGCAACGATACGAAAATATTTGGAAAGTGGAAACGCTCGAATTGTAGAAACTATGACATTAAGTATAATCAACTGTTTTAGAAACGCATTGTTAATTATGAAAAAATTCTGATGAACAAGTCCTTTGTGTACTTTGTCTTATAGCTATTCTTTTATAACGACATTAAAAAAATGATAATTTTTCATTTATTCTCACTGTCGTATCGTTAACGTCGACCTCTTTCTTCTTTGAATTCTTTCTTGGGTCCTCCCTGGGGTAATTAAGAACGTCAAGATCTGACGTAACGTTATGGAATAACAAACGAGCCAGCGTCCGCGCGTCACGATGGAAACACGAATGTGTTTGTATGCGAAATGGTAGTCTCCGTCCAGCGTCAATTTTACATTAACTCTGCGACTCGGGGAATGCAGGGCACAGTTGAATATAGCTGCAAGCTTCGAGCCGGATTAGTGTATAAATTTCTGCAAATGTGCATTAACCGTATCGTTGTATGTTCTAATCGCTTCGAATCCGCGCTACAGGCATTATCTAGAAATTAGGTTTAATATTGTACCTTTATTGCATAACAACTAAACGATAATTGGTGACACAAAGAGATCTTATATTATTTTATTTAGAATAATACAAAGCACAACTCTACTAACTTCCGATTTTGAATTTACTTGAAATAAATTTTGAGATAAACGATTGAATGAAAATATTGATAAGATTATATAAAACTGAATGTGTTATTTCTTCGAATGTTGGCGCTCCGAAAGCAGTAGGAAATACATTCTGAAGTTAGAATGGTCGGATAGTAACTGAATGAATGCGTGAACGGCTGTTTACATTAGATGGCGCTATCTCTCTGAACTTTCAATTTCTGATGCTGATATAGCAATTTCTTTGACGCCGAGTCTTCGGGATCCAACTAGATGCGCTTTTGATTAATATAATAAAATGTTCTTGCGCCATTGCCACGGCGCAACATAGGAATAATTTTGGGAAACAAGCGGAGAATTCGCGACGTATCTCGCTCTAATAGTTTGACTCCCGTAAAATCTGCGCGCATAAAGTACCGCCAACTATGCACATCCTGTTCCGCTTGGATTATGACTGCTATCGTGCCAAGTTCGCTAAACAAACTTCTGTAATTAGCGTGGATATATAGCCGAGAAGCTTAAATCAGTCCACCAGAACACCAGAAGGAACAGCTACTCCGGGAACGTCAATGTACATATGTAAACGCACGTACATAAATGTGCCAAGTTTCCTGTTTATCACTCTATAAATATAAGTACGAGTATTTATATATACCGTCACGTTGCATTTCGTGCACATTTGTTTGTCTCAACGCGCTCTTTAATCCCAGACTGGCATTAATATTAATAATCACAAATTCGCATTGTTTTCTTTATTCCTTTCATTTGTTTTTTTAATCCTTTCGATATGGAAAGCGTATGCATACATACGCTGTTTAAATAATGTTCACCGTAGAACATATATAATCGTTCTCATATTTGTAAATTCAATTTTCAATTAAATAAATCGAACAACGTTATGTTTTAAATTATTGTCGAATGATTGACGTTGTCAATGAACGTTTCAGATAACAAAGTATATGCAACGTAATGATATGTGTTTATATGAATATTTCGTCTCGACAAACAGCCGAATATTCTCCATCTACATTCTACATGTTCTACACAGGTAATATACGTCGATATATTCCTCCACGACGATTTCCGCGACATAACTTTGCTAATTATATCTGATAGTATTTCAAGGCACACGGCGAAGTCGACACGAGAGAATTTCGAACACTGTTAATATGCCTAAGTAGACGTACTCTCGTCTCCGATTACGATTCAGAGTGCCTTGCATCTACATACGTACATACACTCGGATTCTCGGACACCCCGTTATATACGAACAGTCACGTATACGTGTACAGCGGTATCTAAAGATATCCACACCCTCGAGACATGGTTACAGTTTCCGTTCGCGTACCGTCGACAAGATAATTATCACTGTGATATGCTTGAGCTCTTCAATTCGAGAAAGCTCCATCGTCGCGTCCCCGCATCATCGACGTTCTCCACCCACTCTAGGTTTCGCCCTTCTTGCGCAGAGCGGGCTTACCCGTTTCTACTTAAGCGAACAAATCCAATCACTATTTCCACCGGTTGCCTCCGGCTGATTTGCATTACGTGCACGCGCACGCGTACACACGCCTGTACAGGATAGTCCATTCTATCCGAGCAAGACGCTCGAGCGCGACGCCCCGAGATCGTCTTAATTAATTCCGTCTGCGAAGCCGCGAAGAAGCGATTCCTTCAACCGAGTGACGTGCGGATTAGGAGTAGACGGCGTTAATTGGCCTCCGCTGTGCGACGCGCTAATCTCGTCGCTATCAAGTTCGCGCCCGAGGTCGAAAAACGCCTTCGACGGTTGCCAGGACTGATTCTTTTTCCGTTTCCGATAAACACGCTAGTGTCGCGAAACTTTGAATTTCATGTTACATAGGTTACGAGGTTTGACAAAAAAATCAAGCATATCGGTGGCAACGGAGTTTTCCAATATATGTATCTTTCGAAGCACAATTTCCTCCCTTTTTGGAGAGCATATTAGTCTTCAGAGTCAATATCAGTGTCTGCGATAAAATTTCAGCGCGTATATTTGCGAAAGAGGAAGTGAGTCTGTATATATAATGAAATTGTTCACGTTCAAATGAAGAATGCGGCTCACACGAATTCCGTTTAAAATGTAAAATAATCGGGAAATATGAGATGTAGCGGATGTTTTGCAAAAATAAAAGCATTCCGTATCTTCATAAAATATCTGTGAGTTTTTCACACCGTATTTTGCCGCGCTATGCGAATATTTTTGAAGCGAGTTAATACTTTACGCGTGCGTATCAACTTTCGGACAAGTCGCTGTCATTGTTGTACATATTACACTGTCAATGCTGTGTTTATGCTGCAAAAAGCGCGGTGGCCATCAGTCAATGACAACCCGCATCATTCTTCCCTCTCGAAAGTGCCTTTCCGCTGTCAGCATCGACAGCGCTGAGTGGCGGACGATGGTGTTCATCAAAGGGAGATTAAGGCGTACGATCGCGCATTCCCCAACGTCCATAATCCTTGTCACTCGATTACTATTCTTCAAATCTGCTATTCTGATTTTTTTTCCAAGGAAAGCAACAAAGGATATTTCTCTCGGTCCTCCCCTACTTGCTAGCACGCAAATTAGATTCGTAATGCACGTAAATGAACATACGACGCCGCGTTAATGGTCCTAATTATCCGTCCTGTCTAATTGTGAGTAATTGCGCGAACTTTTGTGAAGAGAAAGAGAGAGGAAAATTGTGACGCGCGCGACGATACGGCGCGCTCTTCCCGGCGGATTTCAAAATGTAGTTGGCAAAAAATTACCAAGAGGACTGTCGGGGAAAATTAATTTGGCATGCATCACGGATGTCAATTAAGCGTACAATTTTTACGTTGTCCGGTCTGCATACGTCAGCCTTTTCAGGCACGCGGGGAGGAATTTTGGAAATGTGACGCTTGCGTATGAAAGCGCGCGGACCAAATTTGCGGCGGTTAATTATGCTGAACGATACAATCGGCGTGATTTTACAATACGGGTAACAAATGCGTCGTTTCGCTATCGCAGAATCTCTCTTGGATACACGGTGATTGCGCGCATTATGCCGCTTGTCGCCGCGGCCGTGCGTTAATGTCCATGGAACCACCGGCGTCTAACAACGGCCGGCGAAACGAAGATTTGTGACAGATAATCGCGACCATTGTTTCGTAGGGACCGGCTTGATACGATTGGGATCGGCCGGCTTTTGTCCCGGTGTACAAGCACGAATTCAATTTCGGCCAGTACGCGTCAGGCTGCATTACGATGGACTGGCCTCGATCGATAGCCGTGTAACCATGCCTCCATCGAAGCGAAATGTTGAATTTCACTCGGTACCTCCGGATCGACGTCGAACGCGATATAAAACTGTAACGCGATAGAATGATAAAGTAATCCTGAACGATACTGTATTCCACATCTATTGGCATAGCTTTTATCCCAACGGATATTTAGAGGGTAGATTCTTTAAAAGAAAATTGTCTGTATCCACATCGAAATGTTGATAACGTTCAAATTATAAACAGAATTAAAAACGATGTTCTTTCACATTATTTCTCTTATCTTTCTTCTATTAATTCTTAATCGAATTTTAATCTATTGAAAATATATTCGCAGAATTCGCGAAATATGTGGAAATTAAAACTTGAGAGAAGTTAGGATTTTCCTATTAACACTGTTTCAACCACGGTGTGGCTCGTTAAATATGAATGTTGTAAATATCTAATCATCCACACGTCGGCAACTCATGCAATTTTCAATCGCGCTATTACGACGTAATTTACCAAGCGATCTAATTTTAAAGCGATGCTAAGCGCGCTACGTAGGACCACATGTAGTTATTTGTTATAAGAGTGGACTTATAAATGGGTTATAAATGCTTGGGCGCTTACATGCGAGGTAACATCAGGCACGGGTAAGCCGCTCATTAAGCGGATTTGCGCTTTCTGCCGCTAATTATTTCTCGATTCTTATGCAAAATTCGGGGTTACCTTCGCGAAAGCCAATTCCAACTGCGTCGTAAATAATGGTCTAATTTGAGAAAATTCCGCATTAAAAGTGAGCGAAGTGCTTACATTAAAATATATAAAATCGACGCGCGACGAGAAATCACCCACCGCGTTCGCGTAAAAGTTAAAATTGTTTTTGGACTGTTCCCTGCGTTAATATTCAACATTCGAAATCGTCCAATTTAAAAGTTTAAGGGAACACGGTGCGTTGCAAAAATTAGATAAATTCTTGTCCAAAAGTTCCATCGCGCGCATCCGTCTTTTTTTAGCAATTTTTTACGCGAGTGCCGCTAAATATTCATTAAAAAAAACCAACGGTTACGCGGTACGCGCGTAAGGGAAAAAAATTGGAAGACAGTTTGGTATAGCGTAAAAAAATATGTCACAGTGCGAACGGCTATATCTGCCGCGGCTATGAATTTTGATGGAAGTTTTGGGACACACTTTGCGGGGCAGCGATATCACGATATTGCGATACAGCGCCGACTAAAATAATAATGAAAAATTAAACGAGATTAAACCCGTGCGCTTCGATCAACCCCTCCATGTCAACGTGATTAATGGCGATATACTTAGAGGAGCCCGAGATGAGAGGAGAACGGATGTCGCAATAATTCTTTGCGCCTGGATCCAATCTGCGAGCAATAGCGTCAGGTTGTTAATATCCTACGTAATAAAATTTTAGAGTCCATTACGGTGAGAACTATCCAATCGCGGAGGTTATAGATAAATTAAGAGGTACTGTGTCGGGTTTATTAAATTTAACGTCCCATGCTGGGTTCCGACACGTACGTATCTCGGTCGTTAAATCTCGTTATCGTTTTTCGAAGAACGGCTTTCTTATATCCTGCGAAATTCTTCGCAAACGAACGCTTAATCCATCAGCTATCACAAATCAATTCCATTTGCGATTTTATGTAGCGTTTCCTCTTTTAACGGTTTTCTTTATCTAATCAGCTCGATAGAAAATATTTTATTTATCTCGTTTAGTACTTTTTAACGAATTATTTTAATGCAATGCGATGGACGGTGAGCTTTATTTTGAAAACTAAGGGAAACAATCGAGAATTCTGCGGTGTCACTTGTATCTGTTAACCCTCTTACGTCCGAAGTAGTGTTTCGTTACCCCTCGATCACGCTTAATATCCTCACTTAGTGCTTCGCTCGCTCCAAGTGATTGTCTCGTTCTCGTTTCGGTCGCGTTGCTCTCTTTCACGCTCTTCCGCTCCCCCTACTTTGCATATCGAGCGAGCTGCATCTTTAATTCGCCGCGCACTCCGAAAGAGGTGCAAGATAAGTCCAGCAATACGAATCTCTCGTCAGGAGAGAGAAATAAAAACAAAACAAAAAAAAAATTGGAAGCAGAAATCAACGACTTTTCGCGTAGTAGCGAGACGAGACGTTACTATTCATGAAAAAAGTTTTAATTTGCGTGCTTCGCGCACGTTCGATTCTGCATCCGGAATTGCCCGCCGCATCTGTACGCGCTGGACCATATGTCTAAACTTCAATAACAAGACACAGAGAGTTAGAATAACACAATTAATGCTGTGACGTATACATGGTGTATTTTCACAGGAATCGGCGCTTAATCGGATAATATTATCAATCAATTTCCATTTAGATTAATTATTGTCGTTGATTTATTTACTTCGGATATATATGTATTTATTATGCGCGCATAATTCAAATTGCGCGAAATGATTTGGATTCGAATGGTCGTTGTTGTAATGAAATGGATCTTTCCGATTTTCCAACTTTCCGGATGACTGGAAAGTGGGATGTTACGAGTTTGAATTTGCCGGACGTTGTTTCGTTTGCGACACTGATCGGATATCGATAATACTTCTTAAGCCTTATTCGACTAAACGAGATACAAGTTTCGCAAAGCAGTAGATAGAACGACGTTACTATTCATGGGAAAAGTTTTAATTTTCGACCCAAGTTCGCGTACGTCTCCGCTCAGCAGCATTCGGAATCAGTTTACGATCTGCGTAACGTATCCGCCGAACTTTGATGATGGCACAGGTAGAGTTTTCCGTATCAAATCGAAAAACTCCATATTTGAAACTTTGCAATGTTCTAGTCTGCGAAGTGGTCTATCCGGCACGTAGTGCGTGCAGAAGAGCTACTCTTCTCACGCTATCGATGTAGTATTTTCCGTGCGAATTGAACGTACCAAAGGCGAGTTCTTCTTGTATCGCGCACGGAGTTTTCCAAACATTAGTGCGACTCGAACTCGCCAGCACGCTAAGCAAACGAGATTTCCGATCCGCCTTGCGAGAAAAACTGTGTATTTGCGGAGGAAGTTTTTATTTTTGCGCCAAGTTTCTACGCGCGATCGCAATTTATGCGGTCCCATTCGGAATAGTCGCGAGTTATTTTTGAAAATCGATGATCGCGCGGAAAGTTTCTTCCGTATCGCTTCGCGTTCAAAACAAGTCGACTATCTCCGATAATACTCGCGGGGAAAATCGAGCGTGGAAAATAAATTTTTTGCTTCTCTTGGATGTAGATTGCTTCGATTCTTTAAGTTCTGTTATTGATGTAATTTTCCGCGTTGCTATAATGCCGTCATTTTGGATGATTTGTTGATTTAAAATACTAACAACGCGAGTAAAACCTCAAAATGAAATTTTCGAAAAATTTTCTGTTAGATGAAATATATCGAATCATAAATAACGTGTCCTGTTCTACTTCGGTTCTGTTTTCGCAACTTTTAGGAGAAATTCTCCACGCTCATGTAATGTGACTCTTTCGAGGTCTACCAAAAATTTCATTTTACTGCGACGTTGTCTGCAACGTTACGCAAAGAATTTAATATCGCTTGTAATTAGCTCCCGCCGCATCTGCACGGCCGAGTTTTAGCTTTTGCAAAAGCATTGCTCGAGGACATCGAAGCTTTGATGTGGCGTGGAAGATATCGATAGTCCATGGTACAAGTACTTATAATGCAATGCTAACACTACTCTGTCTTTTTGCTTGCCGACGGCGGAATACGTTACTTCTCATTCGCCGCTTATTAACCTAATATCGGAAATTCATTACAATTCAACGGGATAAATTAGCGATCGGACCGACGTTCCTTTTACCTTTTGCTGTCTTTGCCGTCACGTATTTTGCATCGTATCACGATCCGCCGTTGAAGTTTAATTAGTTTATTTTCTAGCGCAAGAAAGCAGTTCCGCGCACTCTAGTGCTCCGCTTCTGTTTTCAATCTGTAATTGGTACACAGAAGGCTGCTGGGTGGAGGGCGGATCGTTAAGTTGCGGCTTTTAAGAATCTCCCATTCTTGCCATTATAAAGAGGAGAGATTCTCAATGAGAATGGAACGCACTTTAATTAATATGCAACGACAAAGTTTTAATAAAGACCTTTCTTTTTTTAATTTTGCTTAATGTAATTTTCGGATGCTAATGGACTAAAATCTCTCGGTTCGATCGCAAAGTACCTGAGGATGCTTTGAAAAGCCGGTTTCTGCTCTTTCCATTTATTTAATTATTCAACGACGCATTCATTATTACGCAGAATTATCTAGGATTCTTTGTGATGTATTATGTATAATGCATTGAGAGTGCCGCGAAATATTCGATGTCTAGTGACAAACGTTCGCTTGAAACTCTAGTCTAATTCATTAGACAAGCGTTTCTGGTGGCGCGAGATATTGCGCGAATTATTAACGTTTATTAGATTGCGACGAGACTCGAAAGACGACAACTCTCGCGTTCTTCCGTTCTCGAAGAGAATGCAGAATTTGCCGAGTCTCGAAGGTAACAAGTTAAACGATAAATGCAAAATAACTTTCCGTATCGCGCCATTTTCATTTTCAGGTAGACGGTGGATTCTGGGGGGATGTAGCGCCGGACGAAGGAAAATATGCTTTGTTTCACAGTTTGAGCTGCCTTCCCCTCCCCCCTCCCCCCCCCCCTTCCCCCAACGTCGTTCTGCGGAGACTACTTTGCTAAAGTACGAATTAATGAAGCTTCAATTAACTTCGTTCCTCCGCGCCGTGAAACTCGGCCATCCCGGCTATCAGCTAAACCATACCCGTTCCTTCGAAACGGGCGAAGTTTCGTCTTGCACGAGTATGGACGTAAAGCTTGTCAAGTGCGGGCGGATGGACGGGCGTGTAAAAAAGAGAGCGTGTCGTTTCACCTGCATCGTTCGGCGGAAAAAAATGGAGAAAAGGGAGGACTGTGTACTGTAGCGTAGGAGCGCGCGCGCACTCTTCGTCGAAAACATATCGACGAAGAGCTGAAGTTGCTGCTGCTGCTGCTGCTGCTGTTGCCGGTCGTCGTGTCTCAAAGCGTCGACCCGCACCGGCGGCGAGGATAATGCGGCACTAAAAGTGTTGCGCATCCGCCGCGAAATTTATGGACGATACCGCCGGGAAACGGGAAAACCCGCATAGACTGCGGACTGCGGGGCGGATTTGAAAGCGGTGTTTCTCACGCGTGTCAATGAAGATTAAGCGGCGGAAACGGTACACGTGGCGCTACATCGTAATCGCTGTAGCCTCTGGCTCTCGGCGTTACTTCTCGTTTTTGAGACCCCCCCCCCCCCACGATTCATCCGCCTTGCGCATTTCTCCGCGATCCTATTGTGCTTTTATGTTAGATTTTTGTACGTTCAACGACTTCGCATTTTATTTCTCTCCTTCTCTTGTCACTACGCCCGTTCACATTCAGAGCTCGTTCACATTCAGAGCTCGTTCACTATTGTTAGCCGCTATGCATTTATGTTGCCCGAGTGAATTTCGTAATAGATTTCAGAACTTTTGTGGAACATTGATAAAGCCTTGAATCAATTATTGCGAACTATTGTATAACAATACTATTTTTTGTCGTATTGTTTATTCTCGTTTTGTTTTGCACAGTTTGTGCACAACAATTATTGCGTTTACGGTACAGTTAACTTTATCGTTCCAAGGAGTTGCGAATTGCAGTTACATCGACGTTTCCAGACACGTCGAGGATATTTCGATGTGGTCGAGGAATCGCCATTCGGAGCATACGCTTCTGTCTACAATGGCAATTACTATTCGACCCGTGATTTAACCGTATCTTTAACATCTCCACCCGCGCATTTCTGAGTATACTAATTAGCTAGAGCAAATGCTTCGGATTTTCGCTTTAACTTTTGGAATAACTAAACGCGGAAAAAAACGTGGACTTTATAAAGTTACCGCAGCTTGTTGCGAATCCGATACGCATCGCGAATATTATTACGGAACGAGTTACGTGCTTTCCGCCGTAGAATATATTATCGAAACAAATGCAAATCCGGGTTTGCGCCCGACGGATCATCTGATCAAATTATAATCACGCCGCGTGAAAAACCGAGGAAGCCAGTATAAGTTTTTAATCTCGAAAAGGAAGATCTCTTCTCCTTTTTTTTTTTATTAATGAAAAGAAGGATGGCGTTGGGATGGAGTCCATCTTGCCAGCAAGTACATTCTCTCTTGTTCTAAAATTCTTCTCTACTTTATTCGCACTTTTAAATTGTTTTAAAGTTCTTAACAACTTGTGTGTGAGTGTAAGTGTAAATGTATGTGTACGACCGCAATCTCTGAGCTCAGGTCCGTGGGTTTGCTAAGCCCAAATGACTGTGCGGTTCAGTCATCCCTGCGGGAGAAAGGGAGATACCTTCGCTATCGTTCCCGTTCGCGACATCTTACGACGCGATTTTCTTCGTGTCTTACATCACGTCGGGAAGCCTGAGTTTGCCTATTCGAGACGTTACGTTCTCATACGTAGACCGGCGAAGCTATTCAATTCGTGATTCGCAATATGCACATACTTACGAGATAATTTGCGAAACGAGAGAGTCTATTTGCATTACAAACTTTAGCCCGGCGAATATTTCCGAGCCGAGTAAATATTGACCTGCTATATTACGTCATTCACCGAGCCCGTTTAACGCCGATCATCCAAATGAAGTCGATTATTCTCGCAAATTTTTCAATATCTTTTCCCGTGAACATGGCCCTCGATCTTCTCTGATCGTTTTTTTTTCTCCACGGCCCTCGGCTGAGTGTCTCTGGGATTGACATAATCCATTGTAAGTTACTTGACACACTTGTTCACCTGGCACATCATTAATGGGTTCGTTTCAATAATTGATTCGCTGAATCAACATCATAATGGCGCGCTTCATCCGCTCGTATCAGTCGTTTAAGAGCAAACAGTGAAATGAAATATCTTTTCATTAATGTCAGATATTAACGCTTCGCGCATTAAGCATTATTAACACGGATTTTTCATTTTCGTCCTTCAACATTTCGGAATAAAAATCATAATATTTCATATTTCATCGTATTTTTCGACGTTTCGCGAACGAATAAAAATTGCAATTTCACTCGCTGTTTGTCGATTCGTGACTTGTCGACAATCAGCAGAGATCCCGAACGAGTATCGCAATCAGGAGATCGAGCCACGCCCAATTATTACCACCGCTCGAAAGCTCGAGGATCATCCGGCGGGATCACGTGGAGACGTTTGATGCGCAAAGCCGGTATAAACTAACATCGCGTTTGCGGCCGTGTAGCCGTGTTTGCAGTGAATCCCAGCATCAGAACGATCGCGTCCTCTGCCTGTTCGTGTCTCTGTTTGTGTGCGTAACCGATAGGTGCGTTACGTCAGTGCGCATATCGCATCTTCATTAGCGAATGATTGATTACCTATAACGTATCGGATATGTCTGCGTGTTTGCCGGTGCGCGCTATTATCGTGCGTTATAGAAAGTGGATTGACACGAACGGCGGGCACCGTGCGGTGCACGGCCGTAAATCGATGTAAATCACCTTTAAATGACGTTACGAAGTATTACAGCGGCGTTCGCTAATCATTTATGAGACCCCGATTATTGTTCCCGCATTTCTATCGCCGCTTCGATTGTTATACTTGCATACGTACGCGCGCGAGGTGTATTTAATAGCACTGTGCAACCTTTCAACAACTACTCGACAGAGCAAAGTGATAGGAAATTGAAACCTTTTAATATCTGGAAATTCTACCCGATGACTAATTATTGTACGGTGTGTATATTGTGCCGTGCTCATTGAGTTTTCACTCTCGCAGTGAACAATTTCGAATGTAATTACCTTATACTGTTTACAGCGGTAATATTATAGTTGCGCGAATGCAGTCGCCCGTCCAACTCACTCGCTATAAACTTTTAGCATCGTATCATTTAATGGTATTGTAGTTTTTCCAATATTATCATAATTGGGGCATTTTTTAAAAGAACAAATCTAGTTAGAAGGCTTTTTAATGAAGCTGAAAGAAAGATTTTTAATAAAGTTTAAAGAACTTTTTAATAAAGCTGAGCAAAAACTTTAAAAAATGTAGGATAATTTCTATTATCTTTTTTATGCGCTTTTTAAATATGAAACATTTTTCAACGTCAACAATGCATGCGTGCAATTTATTAAATTTTGCGTTGGTATTTCACATTTTTTATCGTCAAGCTGAATTCTCCTGCCTTTTATTTTTTCCGACTTTCTCAGTCGGATGACAATGAGGTCGGCGAGATGCGATTCGCGACGCGAGCTTACAACGCGTGTCCCTTGAGAGACACATTTTTCTTCGTCTATTGTTTCGTGTTACAATGTCCTCGTTCGATGCAAATCACACACTGTGGATTTGTGCTTGCGCACGGCCTTTACTTTAATGCTCAAAAATTTCTAGCACAGTTTGCAAATAAAATCTCATAATCCAAAACAGAGTATTTTTTTCAATGTTATCTAAACATCTGAAATTATCTTTACAATCGAGCTATCTTTGTTCGCACAATAAGCTAAGTCGATAGAAATTCTTTAAGCGTTTATATTCGCGAAAATGCGAGGAGCGAATTCCGTAATTCGCGAAATGAATGGTCTATCGAAGCGGCATGTATCCATTTATCGAGACGTAACAACGAGCATTGTCGGCTCGATGTTCAGCCCTGTCGACGTGATGTCCAGCCTTGTCGTCGCCATCCACCATCACCGACGCCGTCCAGCGACCAATGTTTTTATCCGCGGACCTAACCCTTAATTAATTTCCATTTTATATCAGTCGACAAGCCAGTGAACAATATTTTGTAATTACGCGATTGCCGCCATTCAAACTATATTAATTATTCCGAAATTAAAAAAATAAATTAGTAATTTTACTGAAACGTTCAATTATACTCGGGAATATGCAATGTTTTATATACTTATTTCTATATCGCATTGTACACATGGCTGCGTCAAGAATTTAATGTGCATCATGATTTATCAATATGACAATATCTGTACGTAATATAAAAATTCCAGAGTAACGGAATATTCTTAATAGAATTCCGTTAATCCTCAATTATAATAAAAATATATTAAAACAGAGATTTAATATGTACGTCCTTTAATATAAGAGTGGACAAAGTGTTCCTGCAGGTACTAAGAAAAATCAGATTTATCTTCGTCAGAAAATATCACAAAGAAAAACGATCGTAATGACAGACTCTTTATACTGGAATTCCAGCACGCTGGTCTAATTTATCAAGTTACTCGTGCAAGCTGGTCTAATAAAGATCATTCCTTTTTTTACGCCGATATCACATTACATCAAGTGAATGCTTTCTCTATCTTTACTCTCTTTTGTCTTCTTATTGATTCCCGTCCTAGCTGCCGTATATCTGACTCGCTTGCCGTACGACTTTGCTTTTGCCGGCGCGATTCTATAGAATGAAGCCGGAAATTGGCGACGGTGAAATACAGCGTGCACCTTCGGCAAACTCGGCGCTCGCTATTGAAAGAGCTATTAAGTCAAGAGTGCGTGGCGGTAGTAGTCTCGCCCTTCTGTGGACAGCTATCGATAGCTCGTACTGATAGAGAACCCGTGTCGAATGCAGCTTACACAATGGCTGAGACTTCTGACTGCTATAATCTTCTAATTAAAGTTTCGAGTATATTGTTACCAACTTGCCTGTCTCTCTTCTCATAATTCCTCGCTCAGTCATGTGATTTAATTGTATTCGCGAGTGGTACTTGCGTATTATATGAATGCACAGCGTCCACATCGATGCGACTGATGCGATTTAACTCGGTCAAGAGCTTTCGTACTTTCAATAATCACATTACACACAGTGAAGATCTTACGCGTCGAGTCACACTTCGGAGTTTATTCATACGATATTGGACTCTATTGAAATCGAAAATATAACTGATAAAATAAGTGCGAATGAATTGGATCGGCGGGCGAAGCGGATTGTTTTTAAATATTTTATGATATTTTTAAAAATTGACTCAATCCACCCCGGAATTTACTTTATTTTTAAATAAGTTAAGGTGAGTGTGTGGATGAATCGGATAAATTTTTAAAAATATTATAAAATATTTAAAAGCTATCCGCTTCGCCCAATTCCATTTATCTTATATGTACATAAGAAATATCTTAAAATGTACAGAAATTTAATGTTTAATCGTTGTAGAATTTATTATTGAAAATTATGAAACTGCTCACGGAGCAGTAATCAATTTCCGGGAAATTCTTCTTGAGGGAAAATTTACTCTAAATTTGAAAAATGCTACATAGCTGAAGGCCAATTTACGTGTACATAAATATATACAAGATACAGCAGTTTCCTTTCCAGTATATAAGCACATGTTAAAATTTGTTATATACGTCTGCTTTTCCCCGGAATCAAGGATCTCCGCCAGTGTTATAATGTAGGCGTTAGGCAGCCGGACGTGAACATTAAATCAGCGAATTCAGCAGGATGGCGGTTCTTTTCTGCGCTCGCTATTCCGGTTTACGTAAATATTTGTATTCCACCACCAAGGCGAAAAAGTTATATCTGAACAGAGGGTGGATTGCATAAATATGGAATTTATCGCGTGAGATTTTATGCCACGGGGCACTGGCATTGATATATAGAATAACGGCGGCGAGAAAAATTGCTTAGGGAAAAACTTGAAAGTACGTTTCAGCGACGCTGACAGCGGGCCACTGTGGGGAGTGAATCGCTAGGAACGAGAGTGCACCGTATAACGTACGCCCTCCAATTGAACCTGTGAAAGTGGCGAAATGTGCTGAATGAGGGGAACGATTCGAGATTTTCGCGTTTCATAAGCGCTACGTAGCGTCACACATTCGTAACACGCTACTGCGGATTATAGTTGCATTATGGTGCGCAATATCGCAACGAACGATTCGTTTCTGCAAATGCACATATGAAACATATTTTTCTACTAAAACGAAAAGCGGCACACGGACGAAATTACATTCCGAAAATTTGTAGAAGGTCATTCTTGAAACGGCTGAAATACTTTCGCCGCGTTTCAGAACGGACGAGCCGATTAAGCGATTCCCCGGCTGGCCGAGCAAAGTCGCGGCGGTATTTTTCCGTCTTTTAGAAACTTAAGATTTCCGTGGAATTTTGAGCCTCGGTCTGGTTCTCCTCGATTTTCTCAATTTCCTCTTACACTCCCGTTTACGCTCCTCCTTTTTTTTTTTTCTTTCATTCGGTCCTCTTGAGCACCCCGACGCGACGCGCTCGTCCACGAAATTCAAGCGCAAATCGGTCGTCCTCAACGCAGCTGAAGATGTAGTTGAAGTAGAGGAAGCGCTGCATATTTATCGTGCCTCGCCAGCCTTTCTCGTTGATTCTTAAACTTTTAAAGTTGATAGTCCGACGTGTGCGTCCAAAATGGATTATACAATACGTTCCGAACCATACATGTTTTCTCCGGCGGACTTTCTCAACAATTTGAAATAGATCTTTTCTCAGCAAAAATTAGATTTCTTCGTAGTTTAATATTCATAAAGTCATAAAAAATAACATCTTTTTGAAGTATATCTAACGGCTTGTGTCAATTGTATTTATGATTATATTGACTGTTAAAATATTGTTTTGAAATGTTTTACTATTATTCACATTTTTCTATCTGACGTATGTTGCGCAAGTGGAATCGTGTTTTTCAACAACTATTATTATGTTCTTGCAATATGAGCATTGCGTGGGCAGATATTGTGTAAAAAGAAAGCCTGGAGATAAAAAAGTGCAGGAAGAAGCAAGACTGCGGATTCTTTGATTCAACTGCATGCCTCGCGTCGGCTGCTATTTTCTTCTTGGCCTTTGTAATTTTTATTCTTGTTTTTCGCGCCGTCAAAGACACGTGAGTCGCGAAAAGCAAGAAGTTGTGCGATAACTTTGTAGTGCTTTTAATTGCGCCTCAAATATACGCCGTGAAAGCGAGGAATCGCATATAAGCTCTTTAAATGCGAAGCATAAAAACCGAAGCGCTACTTATTATTATATATCCGCAATAAGCTCGCGAGAGATTACGACTTTTTTTGTCGTTCCAGATCGACAATAAATCGTTGATCTGGGATGGAAAATGTGTGGGTGCGGAAAATCCCCCAAGCTAGTATTTCTTAAAGACTTATTTCAATTAGAACGTCCCCGATTCGAACTGTTAAGAACTCTCTACAAAGTTAATGAGTTCAAGAACTAATTAATTTGTCGTCGTGCAATATAAATGAAGTAATTCAATTCATTTCATTTGTTTTTTCAGATCATGATTATACAACAATAATATTTGAGCTATTTTATTGTCACAATTCCAATTGCGATAAACCGAATAGAAATAAGAATTCTTTTATGCGAATTCTTTGTGCATATATGAATCTTATGATAGAAAATATCTGTCGCGATTCTTAGATCTTGTCGCTCTTGCACGCGGGATGCTTGACCTCGTTTTTCAGAGGTACGGCATACCTCACGGCACTTTCTTGATTATCCACAAATGGAAGATAGTTGTGTAAGTTCACGTCTCCCGTAAGAAAGCTTCTATAATTCGCGGAACAAATTGCGCCACGGTAATTAATTATAAATTCTATCATAACCGTATACGAGATAACAAAGGGGCTTGCAAGTAATATAAAACTAATTTTGCTACAGCATTATTAAATGAATGACAAATTGCATAAATGAATCTTGAAGCAAACGATACGTTTTTAGAGTGGTGGTACGATACGTTTTAGAGTGGTGGTACGATAGAAAGATAATCTCTACTCTATAAACAAAAGCTCGTTTAAAAATGAATTTCAAAGTAATTTAATTTTTAGGTCAAAGTACAATAAGTTCAGGTATTAGCTCCATCTCATTATCATGGCGCGCATAACCCATTTGTATTAAATTCCGTACATTCTTGTGCTTGCATAATGACTTTTACATGCAGAATTATAAGTCCACATTTGAATTCTCGCACCCCGTATTCATCTTCCATTAAGAAACGCCATGCGGCACGCACAGCAGGATGAACATCCAGGTCGATTAACATCGCGATCTACATCTGCGGAATGATTGCGGGTCCTCGAATAAGGACGAACAATCCAGTTAATTAAAGTCAGTCTCTCGTTGTACCGGGAACTTGCCTAACTCGATCATGTAAATGTGAATTATCATCACAATGGTAATAAAGTAGTGAAATACCCTTTTAAATTAATCGTTAATTATTGTTCCACAAATACAAATACGAAATACGAAAAGTCACATATATATTCTATAATTAATATTTTATATTACGTACTTTTACAATATTTTTGAATAAATTTGGCCCATTTTGAACAAGTGAATATTTATCTCTCACGAAAAATACCAAATAATTATAAATGCCAAAACATATTTGTATTGTCGAGAATATTTAATATTTTCAGTTTTCATCGACACGCACAATATATGCATTATTATATTGCTCCGAATTATACGGATCTATATATTTTTCGTATCCTTTATATTTTGTAAATGGCCAACGGCGTTTGACAAAATTCATACGATAAATACGTTAACAGCAGCGTCAGTTTTCATCGGTCAAATATTTTAAATGCCCTGTTTTTCATTATCGATTTTTTCAGCATATAATTTTATACTGTGGGCGACTGCCTCTGCATAGCAGTATATTCGTAATATTTCCGAAATGTTTTTAACTCAATACAATACACTGTGAAACAGCAGCGTGTGAAGCTATTCAACTATTTTCAATAAATTCACTGCAATATTCGTTTCATTTCGCTGATAGCGATATTTAGTCGTGTATTTATTTAACCGGCTCTATTCCATATTTTAAATGCATTACATTGCATCGAATATGGAGTCGAATGTGAAAAAAATTTCACTTGTTAATTCGCAATTTTATGTTTGATTATACTTTATGAAGTATAAAAACGAGATACTAAAAGTTTGATTTTTACACGATTATTGATAATGAATTGTAATGCAAATATACGTACTCGATATGCACAAGTGCTATATATTGTCAGCGATACATCGCAGCGTCTCAACGTCAGTGTAGCATTTTTCCCATAAAGTATTTCTTCATAAGATTTTCATAAAGCATATCTTCTTAACGTTCGTAATTCCGCGGGCGTTTCTGTCCTGTGTTTGAAACATTCGTTGCTGCATGCTCTACAAAATACCTCTCGGCGCAATTTTTTTGAAAATGCTGTTAAAAAATTTCATGCATGCCAACAAGGATATAGGACAAGTTTTTCTCAAGCGTACTAAAAATCGCGCATAAGGTTAATGAACCCTTCAGCCGGGAACTCATTGAGTGGAGTACAATCAGCGCGCAAATAAAACTACCGCGCCAGAATTTTTGCGTTTTCAGCATCTTGTTCATGATATCATTCTTGCTGTGTGGATTAGACGATGCCATTTTGCGAATAATCAGGTCTTAAGCATCTTTTACTACCGTATTTCGTTAGAAATGTATCGCTACAAAATTGTAATCGCAAAATGAAACGATTGAAGAACGAAATGAATATTGCCGACTAATTGTATGCATTTGCAACAAAGAATATTATTAATAATATATCATTTTATACGTGCAACGCGTTAATATAAAAAATATTATAAAAGAGGACAGGTATTTGTCCTCTTTTATAATATTCTTTATTGCTTTTCCACATAGACATTTCATTTCATCTCGTTAAAATACTTGTATACGCGCCTAAGGAATGCGTCTCAGCATGTCATAAATATTCGGCGTTCATTTTTCCTAGATTTAATTTCCGCTTGTATTTTTATCAGACGGAAAAGGCACGAGCATGAAACATAATATAGATGTAAAAAATAGTTATCACTTGTTTCATAAAATTAATGTCTTGAAAAACTGCAAGTCAGATTAAATACCAATTTGATTTCTCACTGAACTCGAGTTTAACTTATATTTATAAATTGTTTTTCAATTTATAGGTTTTTGTTAGATGAAGAAAAAAGTTTCATATAACAAGTTGTAATTATTATAGTAAAACTTTTTTTTCTTCTTCTTTGAAGACTGTGAAAAAAATGTTGTGCGTAACAAGGATGTTGATAACACCGAGAGTTGTTACCTTAGCTGTTAACTTCCTTTATGGCTGCTGTATCGCCTCATATACGAGCGTAACGTAGGTAGACACTTACTTTTTAATGAGATCAGTAATATTCTAACAGCTTTGTTCCGGAGTTTCGCATACACCAACGAGATAACCCACTGCATCTATTCGCATCTCTGCTTTATTGTTTGCAGTTACGAAACCTAGATGTAATAATTTACAACGTGTTTTGTTTAAAACAGAAATCCATACTATAAAATACAATTTAAACCAGAGCACGCAAATATTTCTGCTTCGTAAATTTTATTTCGAGATTTTATTGATCACTTTTAAATTATGCAATTTAATTAACAAAAAAAATGTTTGTAGATTAAATATTATTGAAACGATTTTAGAATTGTAAAGATATTCTACAATCTGTTGAATTTTATGTAAAATTTTTCATTAATTAATTTGAAATAACTATTCATATATTTGGAGCTTCATATTTCAAACATTTCAATTGTATATAATAAGAGATATCTTGTATTAATCGGCGTCTTATGCTACCGCCGCAAAAGCTGGCCGCGGTGGACTTGTTAATTGGTTGCGGTAATTAAATTGAGCTCGATTTTATGACCGTAGCTTTCTATTCAACGCGGAATAGAGCTTCCGCAGTTTGAGCTACTTGACTGGAAGCTTCTGCCTTCTATCGCGGTCTATCGTTGTACTACCATTACTATCCCGTTTTATCCGGTGCCCGCTTCCTCCTTTCCCCGCACACGCTTCATTCACTTTCCCTCCACCACCCGTCAGCGTCACTAACTCATTTAAAACTCTGGGGACAGCCCTTTAATTAAAAAAGTTTACGCTTCTTATTGGCGGGTCTCCGCGTCACATTGAGGTTTAATTGAAAATTACTTGGGAAATAGGTATTTTCATGAATAATTTTACATCGTTACGTGAAAATGTGTGTAATCACATTTGGCATCTGCGGTAATTTCATATGTTTAACGGTAATTCGATATTTGATATGCGATTACCGGTACTTCATCGACCTAAAATAGCGCACAGAAATTATATCTGTTCCAAAAATGATCTCAATGTTGACAAATTGCAATATTACTTTCTGCCGCAATTGCACACATTGGGTATGTCTTTTGCCCCAAGGAAATCTATTCGCGGAAGTGTATACGAAAAGGATGGCGTGTTGTATTGCTGAAGTAAATTGCGCGTCGTTGACCCTTTTCTCAGCTACGTCTGAAGACGTGGAGTATATCATACGTATATGGCAGAGGAAAATAGAATTACTTAGCTCCTTTTCTCGATGAAATTAAATTACTACCTGGCCATTAACGCGAGTAGAATTCCATTACGTCTCCTTTTCAGAAAGGCGAGAGAGAAAGGCGAGAGAGAGAGAGAGAGAGAGAGAGAGAGAGAGAGAGAGAGAGAGAAAGAGAGAGAAAGAGATGGCTAGGGCAAGAGCGAGTGCATTCTTTATAGATTTGTTTCGTCTTTATGCTATTGGAGACAGCATGGCGAAATTATACACGTCTGTGAAGCAGACAAAGTACCAACGTACCGCGTCTCGCGTTAACACCGAGCAACGCAATCGATGGCATATCTTCCTCGAAAGAAATGAAACTTAATGCCCGACTCGTCCGCAATAAAGCTGCTCCTAACAAGTACAAGTTTCCATCGTTGCCCGCCGGGTCGAGACTCTAAATGGCGTATTCCGTAGGAATAAATTGCGGAGCACCGAGAACGATTGTTCTCACTTTGTTCGCTAGTTACACGTCGAATAAAAATGGCGCAAGAGCGGCGCTGGACAACAGTGATCGCGTATCTCTCCCGACGACGAGCTTGAATTTAATTCATTCCTTAGAGGCGCTTTCAAACCCCCGTGCATTTTCGCATCTTTCTCCATGCACACCTCGATTAATCGCGTAGAAATAAAAGCATGAAAAGACGAGGGGAACGTAGGGAAAAATGTAATTCAATTAATACCGTACTGCACTGGCTTTCAACGATGATAATTACTCGAAAGACCAGGATGAATCTTCGCAAAAGCTTGATAAAGCGACTGTATCGCAATACAGTATGCGATGTATTTCATTTGCAGAATTGCAATTCTCTCTTTGAAACTAATGAATTCCCGCGTATAGATATTTCGTTCATTAAAATTACATAAAAACGCGAATAATATTGAAATGTGAAAAATATTTTGCGCGGGCATGCGCTGCACTAATATCAGACATAGATCAAAACGTAGAGCTAAATTTGTAGTCGCTATTCAGAATCGGATTAACAGTCTATTAACTGAGGTACAACATTAAAAATTTCATTCGTTTATTTCGATACAAATTCTTCATTAAGCGGTATAATGAAACGTCTTTATCGTTGCGGACCGACACAATTAAAGTGAAAACATGGGGAAAGGATACGGCTTTACGAATCTAGAAATTCTCCCCTTTAACAGCGCGTTGAGTAACGACACTCTGTTGATGAAAGTGGTAGCCTTAAGCGTGCGCGTACACCACACTTAAGTAATGTTGTCAATTTAACAACTAACGCAGGCTACACGTAGGTAAATTGCTCCGGTTTCAGCGCAGCTACGGATCGTTATCACAAAGTGTTCAAAGTGTGGCAAATTGAATTCCGTGCTAGATAATTAATGCCAAATGCGCGCGAGATTTAACGGTTGTAATATCGGTTTATTAAAGTTATTGCCATAAATTTACATTAGCCACGAATTAATTCGTACAGTTTCGCAACTGCACTTAAATCGCTGGCAGCGGTCTAACACCAGCGAGTGTAACTTAAGTTGAATGTTTCTATTGACATGCTTGGATATCTCTAAATTATATTTGGAGAGAAAGAAAGAGAGAGTATGTACAGATCGGAAAGATTTTGTGATGTTTTATAATTACTAAGCTTAACATTTAACACTATCTCCCTTTGATTCTAATTTTTATTCTTAAATGATGTAATTCTTTAATAATCGAGATTTTCGTTGATTTTTATAGTTGATTTTTATATCAAAATAACCGAACAAAAAGAGAATCACACGTATATTGCACTGGCCGATAAACTAGTTACGACTTTTTATGATCTACACCTTGCATGGTGGAAGCTTTTCGTGCTAACTGTAATTTACGATGTAATGAATTGGGAATGCGATTTGGAAACGAAACGATGGTGGGTTTTAAACGAAATCGCACTAAACCCTGAAACTCGGGAGATCCCTCGGAGCAAAATCCGAGGTTTCTGTGAAATTAAACAAGTGGTGTTTCACGGATTCTTCTTACACATTGAACACTTCGGTGCAGAATAACCAACCAGATTTGTGTTGGAAGAGTGAGTTACGAATTTCGTACATGCATCTTTGTACGCGAATCTATTTAGATTTTATCTGCGATTAATTCCTTCAATTGAAGAGGCACATGTTCAATAATCGTTCTCTATGATTTACATAGAAACAGTATATTCGAGAAGCTTCATTGAAGAAATAATAGAATCATGTTACATTGTAAAAGAAAAACTTTAATATTTATTATCAAAAACTAATCGAAATACCTATAAGCAAGGTAATAATGACGCGAGTAATGCAAGATAACGATATTACAAAATGTTTGCTCGTGGAAACCAATAAAAAAGCGATTAACCTAATTAAATTAGCTTCGTTAAATGAATCGGGTATTACGACGCACCACCCTCTGCAGGCCGTAATCACTGATCGCGATATGTCCAATGCTCGATCGTCGATACACCGGTTCTCGCCGCAACGGTGAAAGTCGACGCATTTATATCGCGTAATTGGATATTAAAAATTTCATAGCCAATTAAAGACATTAACTCGGTGCGCAGAGCGAGTAGTCGAGCCGACCTAAATATCGTCAATAAATTTTCTCTTCAACGCGCAATTCTGCCGCACACCCACCTCCCCGCCTCTCTCATTACACCACGCTGTCAAACGCATCGGGTTGTAATGGATTGCGCCCGGCTCAAAATACTAAATGAGCTTAATGCGTGCTGACCGGCGATCTTCTTTCGACTCCTCGCCGAAATACCGAGACGTGTCGTTCTAGCTAGTACATTTTATCATTTTCCCGAGCGTTCGAGGGATGCATTAGCGAGGAGGATAAGCACTCCGGTAAGTGCCGTTAAATACTTTGACCCAATGCAATCGCCGGTTGATATGGAAGTTATAACAGACTACTAAACTTGCTTGTCCACACCAACGCTCTGGAGCCTATCGCCTTGGGGAACATACGCTGGACAAACTTGCTAGGATTGAAAGTTAAGGACGGTTACCGGCGAATATAGCTGTTACCCTCATCTTACACGGTGGTTGCACAGTGAGCAGAGAAGCATCTGAGAGATCACTATAAGTCGAAGGATGAAGTCTTCTTTAGTTTACGAGGACTTCCCGATAACTCAATAATAATACTCTCAAGTGCTAATAAACGATTTTGTCAGTTTATTTTATTCCGTTGCCATAAAAAATGTAACGTCTATTTTTTATCGTGTAAATTATGTTTCGAAGCCTTTTTTTTTAGTAGTCATAAACGGTTATAACCTATACGATTATAAAAGATCTTTTAATAGTTAAAACCCGCGGAAACTAGTGGCGATGCAAATATATATATTACTACGTATTGTGGAGCTGAAACAGATTAGTACAACCGCAATTTTGCTCGCGGTTATAACAATATTTTAGCCACGTGAGTATAAAAATATTGTCTGAATAGACAATGCAGCAGTTATGCATCAGATGCACACAATGCGTCCAGAAAAGTAGGAATAAAGCTCGGACAATGCGTTTGTTGGTATTGTTATAACGATTAGGACGAGCGCGCGGAACTTCGAGATCGCGATATATCGGGTTTGTTGGTACTGAATAGCCCGGCAAAAAAAAAAGAGCTGTGTAAGCTTAAAAAAAACGGATGAGTCACAGATACAGCCGCGCCCGTATGCGTATACATGTCTTATCCTCAACGTAATCTACGATCGCTTCTCTTCTTTTGACGCATAGGTTACTAAGAATCCTTGCAATCCTCTTCCGGGCATCCGATTTAGTTTTCGAGCGATTTCTCTGCTGTCTTTTTTTTTTTTTTTTTTTTTAAGATTGCTTTGAGGCTATTCGAAAAATGAGAACGTCGACAACGAAAATTATAAGGAAAGGAAAGATCTGAAATTACTTGCGAAACATTTCAAGATGCTGCTTGGCACGCGATAATATCGAAAGCCTTCCGTTTTCGTAATATTTTCACGCAACGCTGCACAGACGAGGCCGAGATGCGACTTTAATAATGTTTACCTCTTGTAATAAAATATTAGAGCATCCATAAAGTAAAAATTTCGGGCATGTGTAAATACGCTTACGGCGAAAGCAATTTTTACGAGTGGCGAAGTGGAGCAAAATGCGGCAAAACAAACGAAATGAAATATTATCGTAAGAAGTTCCGCTAGGCAAGCAATTTATACCCGCGGCGTTCAAGGTCTACGAGGCAATCTAGGAGATGCAGGCAAATTTACATTACACGGCTACCTGAGCTCAAACCTCATATCATTTGTAGTGCACGTACCTCTTCAGTGTTGAAGTGAAGTCCGATAAATTGCGCGCATTTTCGCGAACGTATATCCCCATGATGCAATCATCTAATTGTACGACGCGTAATTTAATCCGCAAGTGATTGAAGAAAATACATCACTATAAATTTCTCACTAATTATCATATCGTTGCAAATGATAATGAAACTAATCTTCTCAATTTTCCTTTTCTTTATTTTAAAAGAGAGAAAGAAAAACATATCCGATTGTCATGCGCTCTACTTTCCAAACCTTATGAATTATAATTGATTCGTACTCATTATCGGTTTATTCATTAAGTGTTTTTCTCTAAATTCGATCTTTCTCTCTTCCTCTCTCTCGACTGTATAAACGTCAGCGGATTGCATGAAAACGAGAGTCTTGGGAAGTAACACGTGATTTCAAGTCTTTATAGAATCCTGTGATGCGATAAGTCGTTGAATCGCGTGAAAATCTCACATAACAAATGGTAATAGGTATATCTGTTCACTTAACGTTCTTTTCATACGTTTTACAGCGTCAAAGGGTTGCGGGGTTTCCCTTAGTGACACGAAAACCCTGAGGTTTTTCCACATTTATTTTCGATCTATCATTGTTTGTAGCGCGCACTCTTGAGACCTCTTGTCTCGCGCAGTTCTAAACTATTTCTATCATCTTTCCACATTTAAAATTTTACGCTATTTTATATTCTGCATCCAGAGAAATTATTTATTTTATATGATATTTAAGACTAACACGACTGTCTGCTAATTTCGATATTATTTCTGTTTCAGGTATGTATTCAGCAAAACGCGAACAACCGACCATTATTCAGTTTGTGCGTAAGTAAGTCGTAAACTCGGTAGCTCTCATGTCGAAACGTCGTCCTATCATTTCATCTCCGTCTGCATGAATCCTTATTGCTCGAGCCCTTTTTCATTTTATCCGCACTTTGCTTATCTCTATATTGTCTTGCCTCCTGTCCTTCATTCGACGCGGTTCGATAACAAGCTGGAGAG
Organism: Linepithema humile; assembly: GCF_040581485.1. Classification (NCBI taxonomy): domain Eukaryota; kingdom Metazoa; phylum Arthropoda; class Insecta; order Hymenoptera; family Formicidae; genus Linepithema; species Linepithema humile. The sequence continues at coordinate 20,347,876 of NC_090134.1, forward strand.
CGGAATATAACGGAAAAATATATATGTATATAAGCTCAGTCGCCGCGATGTCTGGAGGAGAAAGCTGCGCTGTCATATCCTCCGCGTGATGATAAAAGGATCGCATCTCCATTGATGATTTGTGTGCGTTTCTATCTTGGTAAAAGCCGAGCGGAACATAATCTTCGCTACGAGAGAGCGAAACTACGGCGGGCCAAAGGACGATTCGCGCGAGCAGATTATTGTTACGCAATGTTTTATCGCCTCGGAGTAGCGCTTCCGTTTGTCATGAAATATATCGCACTCGCAACAATCAACAGTGCTTTCATCATCGGTAGTAGCTTTGTTATAACGAATGAGGAAGTTTAATGATGGCGCTATTACGTCAAGTGGCTTAATAACGTTTCGCAGTGACTATTCCCGTCTTACTTCGCACTAATTCCGCATCAAACTCCGCCGGCGAGACTGAAGTTACCCCGACGCGATTACCTCCTGGGAACAAGGAAAAATACTCTGAAGCGTAACAGTTCTTTCGTTATATTCGCCGTGAGTTGCGAAGTATACGTTCCGCGAAGTTTCGCCTTTTTACCGATAGAACTTAACTTGTCGTGCGATTTTCATACTCTTTCTGCCGTTTTGCGACGTAGCAGTTTGCGTTGTCCAAGTTGTTGTCGCAACTTTTTATTGCAGTCGCGTTCGTATTTCACGCAGAAAAAACTATTACCCCGTTATTATTGTATCTAGTTTTTTTCCCATGTAAATTTATGACGGGGAGAATATTCAATTAAAATATTGTTGAAAGAATATTGAATATGCAATGCATATGCTAGTATTTCATAGTTCTCAGTAATTTGCATACAATTTTTACCTGCAAAATGTTGAATGGAAATCGACGATAAAACTATAACAGACATCGCCAGTGTTATTGCATTTATTGGTTGCGCTACCAGTTCTTTGTCAGCAGTAAAGCAGATTGATTGTATTTCCGCTTCTGAATTGTCAGTTATCGGTCCAATTCTAGTGCCAGCGTAGCTTCTGGCGGAAATGTAAATACTTTTTGACGTATTAATATTTGAAAAGCGAAACCGGAAAGCGCCTGCCAAGTTCTTCCAACGCAATTTTTAATTATGCAATATTTAAGGTGCGTAAAAACTTGACGGTGCCATCGCAAGATTAATGTAAACGTCTGAATGTTCAATTTGTTTAATCGATTGCTCCCACCGGTACAATAGCCAGCCGGGGTTCATCGATGATAGCCAAAAAATGTATACCTTACTTGCTCCGAGCGCGAGCATGGCTTGGTCCTTTCCAAACGACCGCATCTATTATATACTGCAGTACACAATCGCGCTTGCTCGTTTACACGCTGCAACATATGGAAACTCAGATAACCGTTTTATCAACGCGTTACGCGCTTCGCGACCAGAACTATCTAACAACAGAAATCACTCGTTATTATCGGATAACGCTCGTTATCGCATTCACGCGCATTTTCAAAAGGGAATCACGTAGCAATCCGTTTTACCATCCTTGCATCTCTCTCTCTCTCTCTTTCTCCCTCTTTCTTTTCGGCGATCGAACTCTCATGTCTGTGCTGTCGGACTGGTCAGATCTCGCACGCGTATCCGACGTGCGCTGTATAACGAAGGACCGCACGTTCTACTTGCAGAAGAAGAAAGTGCATAATAAATCTCCCGACCTTTCCTCCGCCCATCCGGTGGCACCGACTTCTCGAGCGTGAGGGGTCCACGGAAAATGAGATTTCCCCGCGGCGCGGCGTCTCGCGCTTTCAAAATTCAAAAGCCACCGTTCCCGCAGCGCTCCACTTCGAGAGAATGCGGCTTAGGTGGTAGCGCCGAGAGGCGAAAAGTCGGACAAGGAAAATCAGTTCGTGCTTAACGTAGAGAGCCCGGCAACCCGTGGCACCTTAGAAGTGAATGTCTCCTGTTGTTGGCTCTACGACGCTCTTTGCTATTGTACGCAGAAAGACGCTCCTTTTCGCATCTTCCGCAAATATATCTATATTCGTGTGCTACGTCTTTCCTCATTATTTCCTCGTGGTTATCTCCTAGCGGTATCAAATACGACATATATTCCTCTTTGGCTGAAAAGTTTGAAAGTGCTTCAATAATTCCCAGCTTTCAGTCTCCATTAGTTAATTGAAAAAGCGTGTCACAACATATATTTTTAGTTGTCTTATCAATATTATATATCGTGTCATTGCTATCGTGTTTCCCTTGAGATGAATAAGATAAAAATATCTTTCAATTTTCGAATAAAATTTTCTTTTCAATTTTACAATAAAAAAAGCATTATGCATTACTTCTGCTGATTGGCTTTCCGATAGAATATTCCGTCGTTTGTATGGAATTTATATAATTTGATATGAGCGAGTGATTCTGTATGAGAAATACATTTTAATGAAACGCCCGGTCTAAATTTATATACGCTTTATCGTTTTGATTGAAAAATCCAACTGTGACTGTTATCAAGCGCTGCAACCCTGGCGCAAAAAAATGGCATCTGGCGAAAAAAAGAATAGAAATAATGGAGGCGTTCAATAGCGACTATCTACTATTTTCAAGCGGGAGCAAATATCTTGATTTAATATTGGTTTGCGACGCTGGAAAAAAGAGAGGAGTCAACTGTCAATTCTTTTCCCTTGGCGGAGAGGAGTTTACGCGTTAGTAACAGAACGTCGCGCAATTCGTCTTAGTGTCTGTCCAAAGAAGGGCAAAAGTTTGAATAGAAAGGAAGATGTATCGTTTCCATTACGAAATATGTCGATGTTGCTTTTAAATTTTTTAAGGACCTACATTTTTTATTTTTCAAACAACATATATTTTTCCATCGTCGAGATATGCGATAAACAAAAATTTGTAAGAATATTTTCCCAGTTTTTTCACCGATAAAAATATTATCTCGTTTACCATCAGAATTAATGTATCTCCTGTCTGTATTGTGTCTAATTAGATGAGCGCATGTTTCTAATAACGATCTGTGCGGTTGCTAGCTTTAGTTTAATGAATATAACGCGGATTGCTTTAGTTTTTCGCCTAATGAACGTAATGCGGATTGTCGTTTTTACTTGTCAAGAAGGTTCTATCTTATGCCGATAACTTAATTTCGCTTTAATTGTGTCTACGCATCTAATTACGTATGCATTTCATTTCACAATAACGGCTTGTACAAATGTGTGTATATATATAAGCTTGCTGCGCACATTGTGCTACTCTTTTCTATGACGCGAATTGTTAATATTTCTTTTGTGTTTCACGAAAATTTATTCATATATATAAATTTATACATATATTTTAATACATTATCCATTATGTGCCATAGCTTGTTAGGAGTATATTCATATTTCATCATTGAGCCTCTGTTATTAAAATATCTATATTTGATGTCATTGTATAATTCATATTTATTCATAATTTAGTCAGGTTTATGTCTCGTTAACGCGAAAATGCAAACTGTTTAATGAAGTCATATTCAACTATTGTGCTGCATATGTAGATTTATGTCATTTAAATGATCAAAGCGCAAACATGTTGAAGTACTTCTTGTGTGACAAGGCGGTTTCAGTGGTAGATAGATTTTTGAACTTTTGATCAACTTGTTGCACTTAATCATTTTTCGATTCGCTGTTATGTGATATACATTGACATATATATCTTTCTTTTCTATTTTTATGTAACAAATGTATTTGAATAAAGCAAGAATTACTCGTCATTGGGCATCCGGTTTTTTTTTTTTTTTACTACGTTAATAGGATAAATACAATGTGAAGTGCAGCAACTGCCTAAAGCTACCGGAATAGGGCACACATTCGGAAGTGAGAGAATTTATAATCTAAGTCCCGCCATATATTAAGCAAAGTTACTTCAAGTCGTAAACGTCGGAATATATCAATAGTCGAGCGTGTGTGCGTGTGGTTGCGCACGCGCACATAAAGATGCATTTTCATGCATATATATCAGATGTCCCTCCCATAGCAGCAGCAGCAGTAGCAGCAATCTCCACCGCAGTTATTGGTGAAATCGTTTTAGTTAGCCGCTCTGACCTCGTTCCGCCTTTCGGTGGATTAGTTAGCCTTAATGCATGCATAACGGACAAAAATTAATTAAGCTTTCATTTGCCAACATTTTTCTTCGTCATGTAAAATTCTTCGGCGTCACGTATTTTTTCATATTAGCCTGCATTATTTAACGCTCAATATTATTTTAATTAACGTTTCATTCTTTCGTGATGAAACCCTCATTTTGATATGTTCGTTTAATAATGACATTTAACATGCTGTATCTTAATCGCACAGTACATAGATATTATCACACTTAGGTCAAGAGATTGATCATCGACTGCCTCCATTAATCAACGAGGGCTTATGAAATTAGGTAACTGATTAAGAACCATCACGGTTGATTTAATCTGGATTATACAATATTCAATATAGTATATCCATTCTATCACGAAGATATTTTTTGCTATATTTTTGCTTCAATAATAAAAAAAAAAATTTATAAAAGAAGATATTTCTATAGCGAAGAAAAATACGGAAAATAGAGAATTCCTTGGAAATAGTGGCATATTTTGGAAAAATATTTGCAATATTTATTTTTGAATAACTAATAAATTAGTTTTTGCAAATTTAATGATAGCGCAGCGAAAGAAGACCATAAAGGGTGGCGATATACAGCAGTGTATTTATTCGTACGGTTTTCTATCGATCCGACTCGCGTAAGCTTTTGTTTTCGTAATTAACTACCCGTTCATTCCTCGCCCCCTTTTCAACCGACAAACCCACGCCATTTGTCGTTACAATGTGATACTAAAACTTATATCGCGCGCGCTCGCATTTGCTATCGATCGTAGCCGATATCTGCGCGATCCTAAAAAACCATTTCAACTGCGAGCTACATACATTTCGACGACATGCTGCGCGCCTCAACAAATCTCTATGTCCGACACGGCGAAGAAACTTTCATCGTATTGGTTCGAAGGAAGCAGTGTCGAATGAAAGAGGAATTGAATCTGAATTCATGCCGCGGGATACAATATGCTTTTCGTAAAGATGGGGCGCCTCTATCTCGAGAAAAGAATTTTGCGACGAGTTTTACGTGTCTGCCTCAAACAGCGTTTGATAGGAAAAAAGAGATAAAATGGAAAAGGCCGTCTACCAGACGCGAACGCGCGTCCGTATAGGATAGGACTAACATGTTGAAATCAAATATTTATCATTGATGTGTATGTGGAAAACTTGCGATCATAAAGAGTTAATAACTTGTAACGTTGGCTACAGAAATTATCGTCAGATATGATTTATGTACAGATAATCGATTTTCCATTATTATGAAGTGTGTGCGCGACGCGATAAAGTTCGCGACTACATAAGGTAACTTGTGCATATTTAGCCAGTGCCTTGAGCAAATTAAGTGACGAAAGGTTGACCAAACACTCGCTCTCCGTATGAACTTCATACGGTGAAAGAAAGTAATCATATCACCGGAAATATGGAGCAATTAGGTGGAAGTTGTTGGGCGAGCGTGGGTGACCTTATCTACTCCTAACAGACACCAATTATCGACTTAGTGAGGAAAGCACCGGCCTGCAGTTTACTTGCGATTACGATGGTTTAGCGAGATTCAGGTTCAAGAACGTCGTCGTCCGCGTGCCACAAGCGCGCTTTCATTTTCTTTATGTGCCTTTTTATCTTCATCCGCAAATATGCAAATTATTTCGGCCGATAATCTTGGAACTTGTTGTAGAATCCGGCATAAATCTTCAAGTCGTTTTCCAAATGAAATAATCGCGTCACAGATACGGTATTTTCCAGATGAGCTGAGCTCGGAGATTTACCGTCGTGTTGAATTGTGTTACCGAATACGGCGAGCCGAATAAAGTAATCAACGCGCCGTTTGATACCGCCGTACTATAACTCTCTGTCGCGTATTTCTTCGCGCAACCGTAAGGTGTTATAAAGAGCGATCTAAATAATCCACGTCGTGAACCCGAGCCATTTGCAGATAACGCCGAGTCATTTTTAGCGTATTCAGGGAATAAACGTCCTTATTGTTCGTTCGCGCTTAAACGTTTTGTGTTTAAAGGCAGTGAAATCTTTCAGCGATTACGATGTCTGAAAAGGAAAAGTTGGTGGCGAACTAAACGGCTAAACTCGTCTAAATGGTCGTGTTAAACTCGCTTCTCGGTTATCTTCTATCTCTTTCTCTCTTTCCCGACTCACTCACAAAATTGTCTTCTGTGTGAGTAAGGGACAAATGTTGGCCACGTGACGGAACCCCGGGCGTTTCTCCCCGGAGAGGGTTCTTTAACCGCTTAGCACCTCGCGCGACAGACCGCGACCGTTAATTCCGCGACTTCTCCGGCGCAACTCTCCGAACTTTATTAAAGCCAATTAAACCAGCGACAAACTTGGAGCGAACAGTTGCGCCGATGGTGTGTACCGTAAATGCAAACTCACAATTTGTCGACGCGGCGCACCTAATCTCGCGGGACATCCGTCGTAAATTCTCCGCTCACGAATGATGCACGAAGTCGGCTAGTGCTTGCGAAACTTCGTTAAGGATATATGGCACATTTACTTATGCTGGTGTTACGCGACTCGTGGCTTGACAAAAGCTCGGGAAGCAAATGTTCTTACTGTTACCACTTGATTGGAGCAATATATTTGCATAAGATTCATGCGCGTTATATGGTGAATACCGGTAATTTTTTTAGGAGTATGTAAGTAGTACTGAAAGATATAAAAAAAATGAAAGTTACGATATTTTCTGGGAAATATTCAAATTTAGTTGTTTAAATAATTATTTTATCAGTTAATAATGTTTGGAGTAAAAAAGTTGCAAATAAATTATTAATTAGCGTCAAACAGAGATTTTAAATCTAAGAAGCTAATAAACGTAAGTAAAATTAAAAGTTAATCCATTTATCGAACAGTTTTTTGTAGTAAATGGTCAGTAGAAGAGAACGAAATAGGTCAGACAACTGTACGCAATAAAAGGCGAGCAGGAAAGAAGATAGAAGAAATTCTATAAGAAGAAAAATACGTCTATTTAAAAAAAATTCTATGGGAATTGCGATAGAGAGATCAATAAAGAATTTAAAGAAAAATGGGGCAAGCGAACAAAAAGAGAATAAACGAACTATAGAACGGAGATTTCGGAGTAAAAGCGAACCATTGTACTGCGATGCAGTAGGGCGAATCATACACGATCGTCGAAAACTCGAAACGTTATTCGTAATCGGAGCGCAATTCGCAAGCCAGACATACATAAGACTTCACTCGGATCGCGAGATTTTGATTCTACGAAAGAGAGAGAGAAAGAGAGAGAGAGCTGAGAAGTCTCGACAAGATGCGTGATTTTAACTACGAGTTAATTATTAGATATATCCGCCACATTTTCACTTTACGTCAGATTTGATTTTATTCCTCGCAATGTTCCTGCTCCCGAGCTCACATGCGAGCCCCATTGCGATCACCTGTCACCCGGAAATAAAGAATTTTTTTACGAGCATGAAAACACGTTAGAAAGACGCATTAGGGATATCGCAATGCGATCGTCACCAGTGGGACAAACGCACGAGCGCATTCATCCACTTGAATATCTCGACCTAACCGTGCCCGGCGTAAAAATCGCCGCTGGCGTTAACGCCGGGTCAACGGCGCGGGGCGAAAGATACGCGGATGAAGAAGCGCGAAGCGCGCGCGGTGAACACGGATGACACGAGAAATAAAGAATGCGATAAAAGAACGCGATAGCGGGACGAGTCCGGGAGAAAAAAGGGAAGGGGGCGCAAGAAGCGTAAGAAGAGGGATGACGAAGAATAAGACCGAAGTACAGCGTTGGTCGGCATGGCCGGGGTGAAACGGCGAATAAGCGCCTCGTGGACGAGGGCGGCCGCGGGGACAAGGGCGCGAGTGTTCGCGCGACGGGGGGGGAATCGTGGGGATGAGAGGGGGAACCCGGTGGATTTTGCGAGAGCGCCGCGCGGAGGAGCCGGGGGGTGGCGCCGCGGGCCGCGCCGTCGCCCAGCATCCCTCGTTTCCACCCGCCCACCCTTGTAAAGGCGCACCCTCACGCCGAGAGTATCTGGTAGTCATACGCTGGCCCGTTGCGAGCCCGCTGATATAACTCCGTTGCTCTCGTGCTCCCAACGCGAGTTGCATCGACGTTGTATGCGTTACCGAGCGACGACCGCGTGTCCCGATTCGATCGCAGTGAAGAAGGTTTTGTGAAAGATCCGTCGGTGGATCTCATCGATTGGATCTCCCGTCGTTCGCTCATCGAAAAGACGCGAATGTGAAAGGCGCGAAAAGCGTGTTGTATCAGTTGCGCAATTGTTTTCTCCGGACGGCAATCGGGCGTATATCTCGAACAATTCTCGACGGCGCTATTGACGTGATCGACGGTGATACCAATCGGAAGATTTGCGTCAGTCGGGATTGGTGCGCTCGCATTTCGGCGCCGTGCTCTAACGCCAAAATATCCGGCGGCGTTTGCTCACATGGTCCGTGTTTTGTTTCTGTGATCACCTCGCCGCATTTACGTGGCTCCCTCTTGACCGTTTCCGCTCGCGGCTACGAGCTGCCATCGCATCTGAAGCGCGCGCTTCACCGACCTCGTGCTGCGAGACCAGCGTGGTGCATGTAACAAGAGAAAGACGCGGGTAAAATGTTCCACTGGCACGGGATGCGCCGACAATTGTGGTACTTTTAGTGAGATGCTTGACGATGGACGTGACTGTGGTAGCTATAGGATCATCAACGCGATTTCCGAGCCCCGGATCAACGACGAGGCTGTCATCGGCAGCGGCGACGCGTTAACGCTTCGTGTCTCGAGCGACCCTCCTCTCGTTCGGATGATAGCGTGTGATTGACATTATCCCGAAACGATCGGATCGTTGTAGTATCGAGGACTTGCTTGCGAATTGCGTTCTGCGTTACTGTTTCTCTCTGCTTTTCTGCGTTTCGAGCTGCGGCGACGAAGCGCAATATTCGCGGACGGAAATGCAACGTCATTGGCAGTGTTAAACTTCACGCGACATTTACCGTTATAAAGTATAAAGTGCATTTAACGATTTCGTAACTTCTTGTGACGTGAGTGTCTTATGTGAAGGAAGGATTATAGATAGAAACGACATCGCTAAAGAGTTTCTCGGCAAGAGCTGTCGGGATTTTTCATTTTCTTCAAAGATTGGTGTCAGTTTTTACCGCTCGTGATTTTCGATACATTTACGACGGGCAGGAAAATGGATACATTCTTGATCATCGGTATTTGTTTTCTTTGTTACGAAATGTGTGATTTAATCAGACGTTACACCGCCCCGCAGGCGATAGAAACACATCGCGCGGCGGAAACTACTGCCAAGACATCACCCTCGCAGAATGTGTATTCTATTTCTCGCAAAATACAAGGGCCCCGCGCCTGTTGCCCGCAATAGACCGCGCGCTTGATTCCGCTCCGAGTAATTCCGTCTGGAAACGCTTAAGGTCTGTTGGGTCCAGGAAACGTCGGGGAAACGAGCCGCTTTGTGCGAACTACGGCGGACGGAAGATGCTTGCCGAACCTCAAACGGATATAGAACTCCGCCGGGCCGAACCGAGCCAGCAAATGGATGGCCGCACGAGATGGATTTACAGTTCCACACAGTGATAACAGACGCCCGTCTCAGAGATTCATGATGTTTACGGAGTTTCGAGGCGGCAACGCGATCGATAATGATTTGTCAGCTGTTATGTCACCTGGAACATAGACCAGCGCGGATCGATCTATTCTTAAGTGATAAGTCCGTAGATGCAGTGCGACCAAGAATGACATTCGCAATTTGCGCCGATAAACGTGTCGCTCCACGCATACATTTTCCGGGCGACGTGTAGCAAAAGTTGAATCAATAAAGACACGACGATGGGGATCCGTCGGGCAATCTCACTCGCAGTCATCAGAATAGCTTCGCTCGCTGACAGGACTTGTTAGCGTTATCGCCGCTATTCGGTGCTCGCGACGTGCGGAAGTGCGATTATTGACAATCGCGTGTCCGCGCGATCCGTCCGGAGACGTAAAATCGACGGCGGCGCGTTCGCCCAAGCGGAATCAGCCGTTGCAACGTGCATGTCGCGCGCTACGCGAACGGTAAGAGGCGGGTGTCGTTAGGCTTTTGAGACTCGGAAAGTGATATTGATTGAGACATCGCGGCCGATCGTCACCACGCCGCGGAGTGAGGGAAAAGCAAACTTGCCTGACGAACTCTCTTCGATACGTGCTTGTGATTGCAAACTTTAGCGCTGGGCGCCAAACGTCAATGCAACCGCACGAAGTCGCGGTGCACGCAAACAAGGAGAGAAGTTTCTTTTGTGTACGTCAGTTAGACCGGCGTCATAGTGAATTGTGGTGCATCGCTTCCCGAAACATAATGCGGATCGCATTTGTACCGTCTGTCTGACATCCGTGGAAAGAAAACCGGTTTATAACGCGATTGTTCGCTGTCCGTTGTACACGTTGTAACTGTTGTATTTGTTAAACTTAATCTTAACGTTCATGTTCGCTGTCGAAAACTTTCATAAATCATAACAAACTTATAATCCCGCGCGATTGATGCAACTGCTACATCATAACGCAAGAACGTTTCATTGAGATAGAAAGGGAATATATAGAATACATAGAAAAAGTGTTAATTAAACCAGAGCGCTATTGCACTCTGCAATTGTCTGTAAAGGCCCGACCGACCTGAGCTTTGAGAGAGGCGTGTTTAATAAATTAGATATGTGCGCTAACATCAACGAAATGTCTTTGCGCAATCGAAATGGCACTCGCATCACTTTTAGCCGCGTATTTAGCTGAAAAGATTCGGTTACACTAAATGGACGCGCTAACAAATTAAACCGTTGCGATGTATTTTTTGCCGTATCATGTAATTCTCGACGCATTTATCAGAACGTTCTCGTCGACCGATTGCGAGTGTACTTTCTGATCAACTAAAGTGGAAGTTTTCGCGTCGGAGATTTAGCACGCGGACAGGAAGGGAGATTCATTGATCCATGCGGCGAACAAGAGACAGGACCATGACTGATGTTCGATTCAAGTCCCAAAGTTCGGCGCTCGGTCGCCATGACATTTTCGTGACTCATTTTCGACCGTTATCACTCCGAGAGAGATCGAAACGAGAAATCATCGACAATTAGAAGACATGGACTCGCTGGAGCGCCTAATGAGTTCCCGCTCTCACCATCCGGCTCTCACGGCGGCCACACGATCGCAAAACGCCTTTGTACAGGCCAATCTCTGCTCCGTGATAGGCCGCAAAGGGCGACATCTCAACGGGACCTTTTGTTTAACCGGGGACACGATGGAAGGCATTATACAATGCCTGGTCTTCCTCAAAGCTTTCTCGGTAAGGGATTCATTTTTGTCTCCACCTACGCTTGCATTCGCTCGTTGCGTCCGGTGACCTCTTCATTTAACCTTTAAGTGACGAGAAATCTTAAAATATTTTTTTTCTCTTAATATTCTCTGTTATTTTTGTCACTGTTATGGTTTATGATGAAATATTAAAAATAAATTGTATTTTTAATATCAAAAAAATATATGGTGAGTTGAAAATAATCCAAACATCCATCCTGATTTTAGACTTGCGTATTATTCAAGCTGCGCGATATGCAATATCCTGATAACATTTTTGTGATGCGGAGTTTTAAATGTAAATGGAGAATTATTCAAATTCTTAAACAATGTATTCTGTGACAAGTGATTCATTCATTGTCATATATTATCTCGTCAAATATGTGTAAAAAATGAGAATTGTTTGTTTGCATATCGTTTGTCGTACGAGAGAGAAGATATATTTATTACATGTCACCGCTATTAACAAATGATTATGTTTGCTTATATTTTTTCGTCTCGTGTCCGCTGCACTTAAAAGATTATTTTTTTAGCATAATAAATTAAAGTGCAATTTGTAATTCGTTTCATTATGTACACGCGACTGTGGAAACGTTGATACGTATACACGCACATTTATGCAAGTGTATGTTCAAGTACGAATAAAAGCGCGAGAACGCTCCGAAAGTTCTTGCGATGTGATTTGCTCTTTATCACTGAAATGAGAGGCAAACCGGCTAATCGTTAAAGTATTAAAGTAATTCGATAGACTATTTTCCATAGTTTAAGAGTTCCGTTCTGTTACCGCGGTTCGTTATTACAAGAGTTTATACCCGCAAAACGTGCACTTTCTGATTAATCGGATTATATTTCGGAAATTGCCACGCTTACCAATTATAACTCGTAAATCTGAATGCATTTTCAGTATATTCATTTCAAAACCGACGATTATCAAAAAGTGGTTTTATAAGTTTGCAGGTGTATTATAGTAATGCGCTACGCGCGACAAAAAGGCATGGTTTCAAAATGGCAAACAAGTCAGAGCTTTTATATAATTGACATCTTTTAAAGTAACGAGGTGCCCTTTGCATAGTTCCCTCTTGAAAGAAGAAGTAGATGAACAAGGGACATACTGAAACTAAATCGTCGATAATGAGAATTTGGCGCGGAGCAAAATTATCCTAGAGTGCAGCTGCTGTAGTAAACTGAAAGCAGCTTTCAGCTTTCCTATCCGGATAGGAGTACAACTTGCGCCAGTTCTCCGTCCCTATTAAGGAAAAGTCAATTCGAAAGGAAATTCTCGTCTCCGTATGCTATCTTTGTCAAACGTTCGCGGAACATTTACCGCGATAAGCGGAGCTGCACACGGTGCGCTTATTTTTTAATCTAAATGACTAAGAATATTATATTATATATACCCTACCATTCCTTTAATCAACATAACTTATACCATTAGTCACTTGTATCTTTTAATTTCTTTTTTTTTTGCTTGTTTAAAAGAACATACTGCCGTAATGAAAATATTAAAAATGTAGGAAGAAATAATAAGAGGGGACAGAAATATTATGTAAATATTGAAGAACTGATACCATGCACTGCAAATATTCAACTTTATAAATTTTATCAGGAAAGATAAATCATCAGAAGAGAGAGAGACATTGATAAATATATTGCAGCAATCATTAAAACCGTTTAAAGTTATTAGTAATTAATAAACGATGAAAATATTGAAGCTGCAGCTCTTCGAAAGATTGACTGATTTTACTTCGCCTATCACGGAAGATGTCTCGTAAAACGCGTGTCTCCTCTTCATGTTTGGATCGTTGATAGATACTTTATGGAAAGTTTCGATTAGGTTATTTATCTTCAACGCCATGTTGCTGGTCGTTAACCGGCAGCTTATGAATTTTGCAGCCGACGTTGCGAGTCGACGTTCGGATGAGGCGGTTTCCATCAAATCGATCTCGACATCGCCTTTCTGCTGCGTAAGATTTTCACCTCAAAAGCGGGCTTCGACAGCATTGGAAGACGAGCATGCACTTTCTTGAAGCAATAAAGCCCCGATGTTGTTTTCAAGTTGCGCCGATACCCCGAGCAAAAAGCTTGTGAGTAGCGTCTCTGGAGAAATTTAAACTCGGAATTGCGAAAGGAATTGAGCTTTCCTTTGACCAAACTCTTCGCTGAATTGACGCATGGTTGGGTCTACAGAACGTTGCGCTCGGTATCGTCTCATCAATCTTCGCGTAATTTAATTTGCGAGTGTGTCCGCCTCGTTAGAGTCCGCGCGTCTACAGCCTTTGATCGCAGAAATTAAATAACCAAAATAACCAAAAAAACCAGGAATTTACAAATTATCAAAGATGCATGAAAATATTATTGCTCACGGCTCTCACGTGTGATATTGACAATAATTTACATTTGTTAACATCAACGGCAAATAGAAGATCACTCTTTTCACCGCGCATCGAAACCGAACCGATAATTTTGTAGCGCGGCTACGGCAGATTAAGGCCTGGATACGAACTGTACGGATCATTAATCAAACACTTTTTGCGAGTCCATCCGGCTGTTACGCGCGGCTGCTGATAGGTGCACGCCGATGGCGTAAAAATTCACAACGCCTCGAGAACAGGCACCGCTTTTCTCGTTTGATGTTCCATCGCGTTTACCGCCGCACGGTTTACGGTGGCGTAGTGATAACTTTTTTCCTCGGGACTCGTCGCCCGTCATGAAAGTCTTTGCTACGCGTCTTGTATAGTCCCGTGTCATCGGCGATCTCGAAAGCAGCGACAACGACGATATAGTTTCCATCGCCATTGTCGTTGCTGTCGGCACTAGCGATGACGCAGCCAGCGTGGGGCGCTCTACGGCCGAGCGGATGGCATTCTTCTGTTTCTGTCGCGCGTCCGAGATGAAGGGCGCGACGAAGGATGATAACATCTCTATGAGGGTGCCTATGAATTTTTATCCGATCTGCCCGCGGCGAAGAGCTCACAGAGGAGGAAGGTTCGAGAATTGCAAGGATCTCTGAAAAAAGAGTGTTTCTTCTCTAGCCGTTTTTGCGTGATGATAAAAGTGACTGGCGACATTGCGCCGTAACGAAGAAATCTTCGTGATTTTGTCCGGTTGACGAGAAAGCAGTCGATCAAAGGGGCACGATACTGTCAAAGGAAAAAGACCTCTATCTCCGATCTCGCAAGGAGTCACCTCGGTGATTCCGAGAAACTTCATCGTGATCGTCTTCAAACATCGTCTTCAAATCTAACTTAAAAGAGTCTATCTCTCTCTCTATGTTCTCTATCTCGGAACGCAATCATGTAATCGAAATTAATGCGTAGGAGTATGATTATTATCGTCGAACCGAGTTACACGAGGTAATTTTGCTTTAATTTTTGCATTATGAACTTTGCTTGTATTGAACTCAATCAATTCTATAATGATTTTATTGGAACACTGATGCATAATAAATCTAATTATTGTCTTGTTTTAATCATAATATGCGCTGTAGCGATAATATTTTTGTAAATATTAATATCTGTTTAAAATGTAGCTCAAATTTAATTTCAATGCGAACAGAATAAATCGTATCTACAATGTAAATTAGTATGTATAACGAGCATAATAAATTATTTCTACATTTCACACGAGCTAAACGTATGTTTTATTTTCTTTTTTTCATATTTATTGTATTTAATTATAGCATTTTTATAATATTTAATGAGCACATTATTAATTTTATTGGAAATATATTCGAAACTCAATCAAACCTCTAAATTTTATAGCTTTCGCACATGCAAAATCGCTGATAGAAAAGAATTTTCACTACTTGCGACATGCCGCGTGATAAGTTTCGGGAAGAAATTTATGCGACATAAGTTCTTTCCTTTCGGAAGGGATATATATATATATATCTATATATATCGATTTAGGAGCCATAGAACATCCGGGGAGCGAATATAGAATTTCCGATTTTCTGACCTTCCCTTGAGGTTATATGGTTTCACTTTTCCGAAAACTATTTCTATTAAGTCATCATAAATTTATCAGGTAACGTTATGATTGTCAAAATAATCGACATACCAATATTAACTGCGCGAGATTCCATTTTCCGTGGAATGGGTTCAAACCAAAATTGCAACGACGGCTATTAATCGTGCGATTCCCGTTTCACGTGATAAAATATCTTTATCATAATATTGCGATATGCATATACGAATGAAATATTACGTGGAAAAAATAAAATACAGATAACTTCTCACATAATGATATGTTTTGCTGCTGCGTACCGTTTATATATGAAAAAAAACACAGCAACTTTTTCATTTAATTATTTCATTCGCATCAATCGCGAAAATTCCAATCACTCGCGGCGCAATCACATTATAAACTTACATCACTGCATTTAATTAATGAAAATACTTTTTGCGACAGAATTTCTCGCCAAAAGTAAATCGTCAAAGAGCACCAAAGCTTTGAAAGTTACATCCGAGACCCTGTGTTTGCTCACGAAATAATCCATTGGTCTATTACCGAGCGTGAATGATATCCTCGTCGACGCGGAATCTCGCTTTTCCAGGAAATCGAATTACACTCGGAAAACTCTCCTCCTACCCGGATGTTCGATGAATATATCTCGTGCTGTTTGGCGTTTATTTAGGAATTCAAACAACTCGCGCATATACACATATACATAAAGCATTTTACCGCTGAATGAAAAAAACTCGTGCATCACCAAAAAGAATCGTGTGTGTTTATATAACAAAAATTTAATAACGTGTAACAATAGTGAAATTGATTGCGCGAAGAATAATCGGATGGAACGTGTAGTGTTGCATGTATTTTTTTTGCGATGGGAAAACATCTGAAGATTATCAATGTGACAATTAATTTAAAAAATGTTGGCAAAAATTAAAACCCTAAAAAAATATAGCAAAAATAGAAAATCCTACAAAAAATAATAATTAACTGCAACAGAATGCGCTATATATTAGACAACAAATTGATATTTATTCGGCATTGTACTTCAATTTACCTTCAAAATATTATATTTTGAGTGTAAGTCCGTGGTAGATGAAAAAAAAATATCTGGTTTTTCCAGATAGCGTCTTTCCAAATAAAAATTCTAAAAAGAATTTATAGGAATGAGAAACGAATAACTCGCGCATTTCAATGAGCATATAAAGATTCGCGTCATCTTCGTTATAATGCTGCGTATGACAGAGTTTTATTTCACTTAGCATCTAGAATTTTCATACAAGATGTGAACTATTTTATCGTCCACGATCCGAACGAACGTACCTGTGGGCACGAGGGTAAGTTTTATCGTCGTCTCGAGTGTATGTCGGACATCGCACTTTATGTCAACTTTCAAGCAGACATGGACCTGAAATTTATGGCCAGACTGCAAAGACGGCTCCCGCGGTAATATTCCACATGTTTCCAGAAGGAAAAATGTAGGACAGTAAAGTTATGTTAACGTTTCTTTCTCGAGACCCGGTTTTCGATTTTTATTTTGAAACTCTTGGTATAACAAAATAATCGAAATGAATGGATGAGTTCACTTTGTGTTGAAAGATGCAGTTTTCTACATTATTTCTCAAAACTTGAGAGCATATTTGTGAACGGATTATGATATCGAGACTTCTCTATGATTTCGAGATTCCAAAAGTTACAGCGCAATAGCGTCAGTTCCGTTCATATTTCATTTTGTTCTTAATATAAACTCGGTAAGATGGATTCTAACCTCCGCAAAATTAATAGCATAGAAACATCACTGTTCACGCGGATGCTATTACATTCCCACGAATCGAACAATTAATAACTGTGTTTTCTGTTGGCGGACGTGTCGCTGTCAGTCAATATCTTCATATTTTTACTTGGGGATTCGTGAAATGTCAGCACGAGGATAGATATGGTGAAATCGGGCATCATAAAACGTGACACATCGTCGACACTCTATAGTGGGCCACGCTGTTGTTTTTCCTGAACAAACCCGACTCACGACTCGGGTTTTATTTGGTGGTTGTGCAAACACCGATTCGCTGCCAATAAACATTCTCGTTTCGACACGAGCGCATGAGCACTTAAGCATTCAAAGTTGACTCGAATTCTATGGCATGTCATCAATGCGCGACATCTGTTACCACGAAGCGGCCGCTTGTCACCTGGCGGTCGAATCATCGCCTTTAAGATGCTCCAAAACCTAAATTAATATTCCCTTGCATGTAATTGCGAGCTAAATACGATTAAATTGCTCGGCGACAGCTGTAGCTCGACATGTTTTTCATCATATAGCTAACAATAATTTAATATGTCAAATAAAGAGATCTCTCTCTCTTTTTCGATTAAAGTCCAGTTTAATAATGCCACGTGCAGAGCCGAATATAGCTATCAAGAATACGACAAATTGCGAACTGATTAATTTGCAATATTAGTTTTTCTTCATTAATTATTATCTGTATTAAATATAGAAATATGTAAATATAAATACGAAATTGATATTATTTGTTAAGCCCTGTAATTAATTTCCGCGAAAGCTCCTCAATAAAAGGATCGTGTGCGAATCGCAATAAAATGTACCAAGTATTTCATTTCGCTCTGAATTACGTCATGAGTTGACGTCGAGAAAATTATTCGTAAACTTTTTAACATTTTTATATTTTCGTCCATCGTAAAATGTAACGGGATTTTTCTCTCTGGACGGTGGACGCTACTCTCTCGCCGAAATATTCTGTTATATACAGTAAACGTTTTCTGCGTCCGGTATTTTACACATACGCACTATCTGTCCGTAGTTGGATTTTCCGCCTCCACGCCATATATGAAATACGAAGTTTTGCGTCAAATAAACCGCGACAAACGTCGTTATTAACCTTCGGATTATTAACTGGAACATCGGCGCAATAAGTAAAAGAATTTTCAAAAAATGACATGTGCGTAAACTATGATAGCTCGCAATACAATTCTGCATGATGTGAATATAACCGTTAGCGATTATTTAATAAAACGGTTTTCATGTTGCATACAAGAAGATACCGGCACTATTTTTGCTCATATCGAGTTGAAGGTTTAACGCTATTTTATGCTTCACGCACGGCACAAGATGACAAGATCTGACACCCTATCTAGGTTGAAATTATGCGTTGCCAATTTTCATCGTTTATTCCCGTATAATATATTGCGGCGGTGATTTTACGAGAGCTGTTCAATTATCGATAAAGGTAAAAGGTCGAGTGTTACTTCGAATAAAAACATTAAAAGTGCTGGAGTAAAAATCTAGCATTATCAACGAGGTTGCTATTGGCGCGTTATATCAGCGTTACGGGTGATGTGTCGATACTCCGTTTCGCCTATAGGGATTTGTATACACGATCGAACTTAATTACGAGATATGTAGCATGGATTACTTGGCATCGCGAGCCACGAGGATATAAATATGCGTCGACGCCTCGGGTTATTAATATTCGGGAAAATTAATTATTGCCCGGTGTCTACCTAATAAAAAGTGTCTGCTCATATATTTAACGATATACGTGTCAGCATAGTATAATCGGAGCTATGCTAATATTTGCGACACGTTAATGGGACCACGAATCTGTTGTTCCAAATCCGCCGTTGTTCAACTACCGTCGACCAAAACGTGTGGAATTAAACTCGTAATATTACGAATATCTATATGCGTTTAATATCATATGCGAAAGCAGTGTTGCTAGTATTTACGCTTGATATTTACTCTGCAGATTATTGTGTAAGTGATGAATTAAACATTTCAAAGAGATCTTTCGTGAACGATTATAATGAAGGATCATGCGCGACGTACAATTTCTGGCGCACTTTGCATTTTACGATTGTTCGGGCAGTATGCAAAATCAACAGTGCTTTTATGCGAGGACACCAGATGCGGTTCGCGCGGAATATTTCACATTATCGCGAAGACGTCTAGATTTTGGTAATATTGCCAACATCAACGTATAATCGCACTTTGCGTGTATTATAATCTATGCAAGCGGGAGATAACCGCATGCTATTATTATTTGTAAAATATACACGATAGCGAATGTTTACGCGACACTCGCTAGCCCGGTATCATTACACGCACATTTCCGCTTATCCTAACATTACCTGTTATCAATTTTCGTCAATATTCATGACGCATATTCATTTTCATCTATTTCTAAACATTGAAAATTATTTTGCGACACTTGCACATTTACAATTAGTAAAATTAAACCGATGGATCAATACTTGAAGTGTGTCAGAATGAAATACACATAAAATTTTGATATAATCACCGATGATGGATGATCGTGAAGTATGCGGCTTCAACGATTATAGAACATAGAGATTAAATCGAGGTCTTTTAATTCGTGTATATGTATACATGTAGCGTACTGTAATCAGAACACGATGCTGTTTGGGAATTCATCTTCCGGCTGTTTAACCGAGATGGAACAATACGAGCTCGATCATACCAATGGAGACCCTGATGGAGAAGATTAAGCAATCTCAGGCGCACGACATTGATAGAGCTTACATAGTATTCATCGTCTTGAGATAGCGCAGACTGCGCACGTGGCGGCCTAGCGAGAACAACGTCGACTCGAATAGGAGTCAATAGGTGGGGTGATCGGTCTAAGGGAGCGGGGGTTGGTAAGATGCATCGAAGCTGCGGTAAGGAATGCTGTCGGGAGTGGCAGTATGAATAGCAATGCTGTTACCATTAATGGAGCACGCTTAATGTCCCTCTTAACTTTCCCACCGAGACCCCTGTACTTGTGCGCCATTGGAGAACCCTGTCTGGCGTTGATTAAAGCGTATGAATGGAAAAGTGAACCGTTTTCCTCGTTCGAGAGTAATCCTGCTCCACGTTAAAATCGACTGTTGCACCGAGTAGTTCAAAATTGCTTTCTGTCGTTCTAAATTTTCAATGACTAAAGGCATTTGAATTTTCCATAAATAATTTCTAACTATATAATTTTTGTATAAATGGAAGAATATTCATACAATGAACAAAAAAATACATATTGAGGGTAATATTTCCTAAAATGAAAGAGCACGGAGAAGATTGTGTATACAGTAATTTATAAACAAAACACAATCTTTGAAAAACAAATTGAAATGCATGGAAATGTTATGATCCACCAGAATATAACGTTTTAGTTGTGTTAACTTATTCTCACACAACAATATATTCCGCAGAGAGAACGCGTTTGCTTATATAAAAGCGTGTTTGGTTTATGTGTGCCGCCGGTTATACTATATATAGAATCCACAGAACTTTAGAAAATTTCGTTCGTGGAATTTATAGTTTCATACATTCATAAAAAGACAACGCGTTATACTTCTTCTAACGTTATGAACAACGTGCATCTTTTTACCGTCAAACATTATCTTTTCGTACTTTATCGCAGCATCTCGCTGCAAGCGAAGAAGGGAAACGGATCTATGCTACGGTAACGACGTACACCTCCTCGAGTCCCGAATCAAGCGCGAAAATCTCTTTGCACACTCCCTAATATCCGTATTCGCATCGAAACGTTCAATATGGCCGTGGATATGAATCGTATAAAATATCGTTCTCCCGCTGGCAGCTTTCCCGACCGGCTTAATCACCGACGTTCCACTCCGCCGATTCGACGCGATTACGTTTCCATCGAATCTTCAAAATCGGAGCAGCCGCTTTGGTTAAGCTATTGATCTTGGTTCATCGGATTACGCATTCGTCAGAAAATTATCCGACGTCCCTCCCACTCCTTCTCCTTCCTTTTTTTGTAAAAAAAAAAAAGAGTAATGTTTTCTACAAATTTAATGCTCTTCGTCATTATGCAAAGACGCGAATGCAGTGAATACCATAAAAGGTCATCGGCCATCAGCGCGTTATTTCAGCAAAATCTATCTTATTTAATATAACATTTATGACATAATTTTAAAACTGACATTTTGCTATTTACAGCGATAAAATATTTCTAAACACGAATTTATCCTTGAAAACGTTTTTAACAAAGTTATCGACATTTTGTCAATAATTTAATAAGATTTCCTCCAATAATTTACTATGTATATAGATTTGAAAGTCTGATATATTTATAATAAAATCAACAATAATTGCTCTGCATGCAAAATAATGTCCGACCGCTGTACGCGCATGAAAATGTCGGAGATTTGTGCTTTTCACCTGGGCAACCACAAGTATTCGACGCAAAATTTATGATTTTTCTCAGAAAATGTATGGAATCGTCCATTTAATGTTTTAAAAAGAAATATTAAAGCTTATTATGTGTTGTTAAAAGCGAGCTTATCCAACTCTCGAATAATACATTTGTACATTTAAAAAAATAAAGTGTTTTTCATTTTTAATAGAATTTTAAAATACATTTTACAATATTTAATATCTCGAATAAATGATTTTTTATTCTAAAATGTAATATACATATATATATTAAAAATATTTATTTTATTATTGAATATTATTTCAGATAATAAATTTACAGACTGTGCAAGAACAATGCATGTCACAAACGTTTTCACCTGTTAACCTCTGTAACTTGTAATTTTGCAATACAGACATCGATGATAATTCGATAATGCATATCATGCTTTCTGTTTGAGAGAGTAATGTTCTAACGCGTGAGATGAAATATCAAAGGTAATTCTTACATTGATTGGTATAAAATCCACATAATCAATGTATGGCAATGCATATATGAACGTATTAACGACACGTAAGTACATGAAAATAATTTTACGGTAAAATAAATTAATAATGATCGCGGACGCGCAAATTTTGTAATAATATAAATGACGTTATATTCACAAAATAAATATAACATGTATTTAATATAAATAATGTCTGTTCGATACTTTTAATATATACATAATGGTTAACTGGTCACAAACTGTACTTCATAATCCAAAAATAAAGATATATCCCCGCTTCAGATCTGCATCGCATTGTTCTATATTCAAAGCTATGGACAATATCGTGCGTATATTCAGTGCGCAGTGTATTAAATCTTTCATAACTACTCTCTTTTGAATTTCAACGTTATTTTCTATAGAAATGCGAATTTAAATTAAATTTTAATCATATCTCACTGCAAATAGAAGCAATCGATCATATTGATATCAGGCATAGCCAAGTTATTTTCTATGAACTCTGTCAACACACTGCGTGATTTAATTAAAATTGTATATTCATCAATAAGCATATTGTACTATAAAATATGTTCTCTAATGTTTAATGAAATGAAATAATTTTTTTATCAAATGTATATAAATTTTGACACAATTTACTAATTCTCGTGTTCAGTATTAATATTTACGCCGTATATATGTCAAGCCCATAACTATCCCGATATAGACAATGTTATACGCAAATACTAAGTGGTTTATGAGGTATGTCGCGTTCAGACATGGCCTAATGCCAACAACACCTCTCACACAAATAAGAGATAAATAATTAGCTTCATGGATATGATTTGTGCGCACAATAGAGATACTAAATATTTTGAGCTACGGTTTCGCCAAAAACAAAGGCCGCTGAATTACGCTGAAAAAACTAGAAGCTCGAAATCTATCATACAAAATGTATTTTCCCGAACTTCGATGTGTAATAAAATATATTCCCGTTTTTGCAAAATATCCTTCTCGCTTCTCTTTGACAAGGTGCACAGAATATTCCTCGATAAACATCATTTGCTTGCAAGCGAAGCTCTCGCGAGCTTCGCGATGATCGGTCACGAACCGAGTATTTGTGGTGTAATCCGGAACATTGCAGAGACGGTAACCTTTGATCTCGCCATTTGTTTTGAAATCCGCGAGCACTCATATATTCGCACTTTGTATGTGTGCTCTGGCGAAATTCTCATGGTCATACTTTTCCCGGATCACTTTACACGCGCGTCCCGCATGTTAGCGCGCAAAGCTATTGGCGCGGCATAAAAATTCACAGTAACAACATAAAACAGGACTTGTTAATTAAAAATATCGCTTTCGTCGCGCTAAAATAGTAGCGCGAGTGTCGTTGCTCACGCTGGAATCTTCCTATCAGGTTAGACGAAAACGGATCAGCGATTTAACAAAGGGACCTGATTGAATCACGCATCGTCTTTTTGACCATTTCAATGATTGCGATTGCCGGTGGCTTTTCTATCAGCACGCGTGTTAATAAGAGAAAATTCCCTCCCGTTGTCAAATCAATCAACTGTCGGTTAACGAGATTGCTACAAGCACGGAGAATCGATTTTATCGTGCTTACGAATAAAGACGGACAGCGCGCTTCTTGTTGGTCGCAGTAGCATCGGGTCAGATTAGAAGGGCGCATATACCACGAAATCAATTGTCAACCTCAATTCCCGGTGGCGAACCTGCTAGCCTGCAACTCCGTTAGATATAACGACCGAAACCGTACGATCCCCGGCACATCCGGCCGGGTCGAACCCCTTGGACCGCTCGTAAGGGGTGTCTAATTGCTCGACCATCGCGTCCGAACACAATTGCTATTAACCTCTGGTTACACAGGCATCGGAGTTACGTCGGTGAAGCACTTTCTCATAACGACATGTTTGAAATAAAAAGATTGAATAACGATTTTATATGTTCAGCGAGATCGCAATAGCGGCAAATGCACAAATAGACATCGAGATGCTCTCTCCACGCGCGCTTGATGTATTATAATCTTACTATGCGTTGCGTTGCGCGCATCGACGAAAACTAATTTATATATTTCGGGAAATATTCACGTTCTATAGATAGTATGGGTAGATTTCCGCGACGGCTATATTGCGCACGGCGGAACTAATGGCAAATTGTAATTTTCAGTGAGCCAGCCCATGATTCAGAGTCCCGTTATAATTTGAATTCCAATCTCGCTGTTCGCAGCGATTGCTTTACATCGCGATAACTAGACTCGTTCAATTATTGAGCGAATGCATTTGTTCCGACAGCGGCTGCATTAACGGTGGCTTCATTATACATACGAATGTAGATACACCGAAAATAATGTCTCATCACGGAAGAGACGTGATCGCTGAATGTCTTTACGTGAAATGGATGCGGTATGTGTACGACGTATTTGCGCGTAGCTGTATTAACGCGTTACTATTACTTAGCGCGATCTAATCGTTTAGGATCGCTCGAGGACAAATTGCGGAGACTCAGGACACCTGGTCTATGAAATCAATTGTCAACCGCAATTTCCTGCTGGCAACGCCGCTAGATTAAGACAGTGATTTGACGCAGGAATATCGCACCGAGAGCATTCGATTGTACGACCTCTTTAATTATTCGATTTTGCGGCAATTGAAATTTACGCTTCGTGCACAACGCAAAGGTGTGTGTAAACCATTTTCCAGATTGTGCATCGCGAAATATTACTCGTTGCAGGTATAATACACAATCGGTATAATAATAAAATTTTGTTGTTACTTGAAATATTGAGCAAATGTTAATACAAATTTTTGGAAAATTTTCTAAATTTTCACTGTTTTGGCGAGTAATTATCGATATTACGTAATTAATTGATAGCATTTCAACAATTGCGCAATTATATTCGACAACTTTCGAGATTAATCATTCTAAACTGAGAACAGGGGATAAAGTACAAATCGACATTATCGCCGGATGTAAGTCGCGACATCGGAAATCGTTAAAAATTGAAACCCGGCGCCAGACGACGTGGTAATAAATCCCGGAGTTTAACGTCGTAGATATCGTACCGCAATAGATTCTTCGTTGCATATAAATCTATGGTGCCTTTGTAGCGAATTCCACGGTGCACTTTGCTGCAACCATCGATTTTATCGTTCATTGTAAACGTGCTGTGTCTCGAGCACAATGCGAAGATTCGCCTCGCGACGGCTCGTCGCTATTCCGACTCATCCCGAAAGTCGAACGGCGCATTGCCCGCATTATAAATCGTCTCGCGATAAGTTCTTCTCTCGCCGAAAGTCTTCGTTTTATATCTGAATTCTTTCCAAACGTTAATGTCTTTCATGTGTGAGAATGCGTGATACGAAGATTATAGAATGCATATCCTTCCATTGTGCTAATTGCAAGCGTGTATCATTTGAATTATACAATTTCATCATTTATTTTGTCTGCAAACTACATTAAATTAGATTGGTAACACAGCAAAATCTCTTCCTGACTGATAATTCATTCATCTCTATTTAAAGTTTCAAATCCTTGTAGCGATGTTACTGTATTTTTTACTTCTATTTATCGCAATTATAAAAAATCAATGAAAAATGGCACAATCAAAAATAAGTGTAGTTGTTAAAAAATTTCTCTTATAAAGTTTTTTTTTTATTAATTACTGTATCGTTATCAAGGGTTGAAATTGAGCATTGTTCCGTTTAATCACACGTTTCATGTCTCGGAGTCACATAAATTTCATCGTAATCAGATCGATAGTCAGGGTGGAATTTCCGGAGGACTTAAATTTCAATTCGTCCTCGAAGCTACCGGGTAGTTGAAGTTAAACGTCCCTCGTCTTGAAACGACCGGTTCGCTTTCCGCGATAAGCGATCGACTAATTAGAAACCTTGTTCCGCCGGCGGCGCGACGACGGCATTATGGTGTAATGGCGGTTCAAACGTAGCAAATAGCAATCTGTCATCGGCAGTCCATACAAGATCTAAAACCTCCCGGAAACGAACAAACCGATTTTGCGGGACGCCGTGCACACTCCGGGATAATCCTTGACTAATGAATTCTCTTGTCGTCTAATCGCCTTTCACCAATCGCAAGGAACAGACGACGTTCGTTACTAGGTAATTGCGTCGACAACTCTAGATACCTATTAAACTAAAACCGTAATTAGCTTACAGCAATAGTAAGCTGAGTATAAGAGCTATCTTTATCACTATAGAAAACGAATGAGAGAATATATCCCGCGAAAAAAAATGTCGATAAATTTAAATTAGAACTTTAAGTACATTAATCTCATTATTACGCCCAAATATTAATCTTCGTATTTTTATACACACAAATTTGCTTCAACAATTCAATTTTAATGAGATTTTACGAATTTACTATTCTATGTGACATGATCTTATAAAATCTCCCTAAATATATATTATCTTCAAATCTTTAATTTGATATGAATCATAGATTATTCTTGAATGCTTCTTATGTTAGTTCTGCTATTTCGATTCGCCATATCAATTTAATCTAGCGTGTAAGAACAAAATTGGACTTAGCATTCGACCTGCAATGGCGGAACTTTGCGTCTAATTCCCTCTTGCATACAGAGGTCCAATTTGCACTCTGTCGTTACGCCAAATTCCTTATAAAAAAAACATATAAGAAAACTAAGAAAACTCTTTCGTTTTAGTTTGTTCCGGTGAGATGAAAGAAAAACACTTAAGAAACATGATAATATTATTTTGCACTGTAATTGGTGAGCTTTCTAGCAAAACGATTTCTCTCTTATCTTTCCCGTTTTACCCGGTATTGTCGTAAAAATCTAAGGTGGACTAATTTGCATAGCTTATTTCCCCAGATTATGCGACAAGGACATTGTTTCACGCCATCGTTCAGAAGAATAAGAGTCGGTTTCTACTGTCTCGCATAATTCGCTCGTAAAGATAGGGATGAAGTGGTACTTTCGAATGCTTCATAATGGCAGTTTTGAAGTGGCGCCCGTAACACTGTTGCTTATTCATCAAACTGCGACACTTTTATGCGTTTCACATATATCTTCCATAAAATATCCGAGCCTCTTGACTTTCTCCGTTCCTTTATTTTGTACGATGTAATAGAATTTAACTCGTATATCGCGTATCATAACCTTTACGCTAGATGTACTTTACAGTTTTCTCGTAAACTTTACTTTTCAAAAATTTAAAATTAATTAACTTTTGACTTAAAATTTGATGGCGGTACAACACATATTTGTATGCATCTGTAAATTATTAATTGCGACCATTGACAATTGTCAAGCAAAAATATTAATACACAATGTTTATTGAAAAATGTGCAAATATTCTCTTTTTACAATTTGCATGAAGATACGTTCGTTTTTCATGTAAACGTTTGTTGTGCAAACAGTAATTTTTACGCGTAATAATGTCGAGATAAATGTTGGCGTAAAAAATTTTATACATTTTCGTTGGCTTAATATTTCCAGACGGCTTACAATTATTTCCAATATCAGAGGGATTTAACTTGCAGAGTTGTCATTTATCATGGCGCGAAAATGAATTTTAAATGTTTCCCTCGGAAAAAAAAACGAGCGTACGCTGGTGTCGACGTTGTTATAAAAAATTCCATAGAAATTTCAGCTTTTGCCAGTATGACGTGTACGAACGAATCATAATCACTCGCGACATCAAGCGCATGCGTCATGGTGCGAGACGAGAAATTATTCCAATGTTAACAATGTATTGCATGTAAAATTTACGCGTTGCAGTGTATTCCGATGCTCTATGCCAATCTTTGTCAGGATCTCGGATGGTTTGCAATAATTTGTAACATTAAACGTAATTCGCGCGGTGTTGTTCGCGGTACGTTAGAAGCCTAAACTTGTACGTATTCTGAGTATTGTTATTTCTGTGTTTCAGGTACGTATAATCGAGTCGAAATGGAACGCCGCCCTTTGGATATGACGTACGTGCCGCGTAACGTGAGTGTGGTCAGTGTGGTCAGACGGTGCCGAAGCGTTATAACGAAAGCTCTCAGTTAATTACTCTGTAAACGAAAGTAGAATGCAAATAAATCGTTTACCACACTACTCTCTTGCTCTCTGTCTCTCTCTTTATATGTTCTCTTCTGTTCTCACACTGCGCTTTTCTACAAGCCTCTACGTCATTACACGCACATTGGATTTCTGCGCATGGTGTAATCGGGATTATTCGGATTACTTACGCATACCGAAGCTTGCAATGTTATTTATGCGATTAATATCCGTATCGCAATGCTCGCCACGCAGAAATAGTGGTGCACTCCGATCGCGGTCGTGTTCATTATATTACATTAATTTGATTGAATGTCATTCTGCAAAGAAAACTTGCGCCTTGTGTAAATTGATCTCGAGCTGATGTGTTTCATGTTGCTTGATGCGCCTGCGTTCTCTTTCAACTTATCGCTGCGCTAATAATTATAATAGAGTTCAATAGAATTTTTGCCGTCGCTTCGTTCGATTGCTGCTTCTAAAAAAAAACTGATTTATTTTTTTTTTTATTTATTCAAACGCAAATTTTTTCACAAATCTGTGTTGTTATCGCTCTTTAATCACGACGCCTCACACTTTCATCTGCATAGCTCGTGAAGTACGCTTGAACTAACAGTCCGGAAATTCACATCCAATCACCCGAGACCGTCGGTCTTCAATCGGTACCGAATCGAAACAATCTATCTATCGGACGCTTATCTTGCGTCAGCGTGACAAACGCCCAATTTCCACGTCTTGAGCTCATCCATTTCAACGGCATTTGCATGGAGACCATCTCGAATTCGCACTTACACAGACACGTACGCGTTCGTGTGCATTCGTGTCTGTGTACTTTATCAACTACATCGTCCGTTAACAAGCGAGGTCGCGAGGGAATTAGGACGCGAGCCGACAACGGTGCGACGAGGGTTTCCCGTATTTTCGCAGGGAAAGGCGATACGGCGCCCCTTAAGTGACTTTATCCGATCCGATAGTCGCTCTCTCCTCGCTCGAAGTCGTGCGTTCCGGTCGGATCGACTTTCAGCTCTCGTGGCTCCAATGGGAGCGACGAGGCACGGCGGGATCTCGTAGCGCCTTCTACCCTGTACGGGCTGCTTAAATAAATAGGGCGGACGTGTGCTCGGCGTTAGGGAACTGGCACTGAGTGGAAAGTGGCGGTTACGGAGTTAAGCGACGATCGGAACCGGGCGGCAAGAGAAAAAGAGAGAAAGAGAGAGAGAGAGAAAGAGAGAGAAAAACGTAGGAGGGAGCATAGAAACAACAGGCGGCGAACGGAAAGGACGCCAGATTTGATGGGCCGAAATAGACCATTGCTCTGCCTCGGTCGAGTAGTAGGTAGCTCTGCTCTCGAAATTCAGTAGCGCGCCTACTATCGATCCCCGCGGTCCACCGAGATGGCTTCTCCTTTGGGACTACCGCGATCTCTTTATCCGGGTGATGCCGTTAGTTCTTTTGTCTCTCTTTTTTTTCTTTTTTTTTTTGGTATAATTACGACCAGCCGTCGCGACTCGCGCGCAAGACAATTATATCCCGTTACAACCCCGTTACTCTCATCTGCGCTTTTGCATCGCCGGCTTTGAACGCCGGCAACGTTTTGCAGGTTTTCCGGGTCTTATCTGCGTGTCCGAAAATCAAGGATTCTAAACTCGAGCGCTCTGATGGCTTTCAGTGGGACGAATATAGATGCCGGATCTAAAGCTGAGCTTACGTGTATATTTGCATCGCGAGGCTGAAACGTAATTCGGGTATTATCCATTGTTTTAGAACGGATCAAACTGCATTGTGTCCAGCTATACATGGATTATGCAGTACATGTTGTTTAATACACGAGAAATGTATTAAAAATGTCATCTTCAACAAGGACAGCGTCTCATTCTATATATTATGCTGTACATACACGAATACGTATTTATGAATCATTTAACTACAACGTAGCGCGTCAAATTGGAAATTTATGGCGCGTCAGTGAAACTTTAATTCGGTTAAATGAACACTCACTGAAGCAGAATTGAAGGCATCGGAAATACATTATAGAAACATTTCCATTAAAAGCTTTTGCTTTCGATCCATTCATTCGACTCTATTTTCCTTCGTTGCGCTACGCATTAACGTGTCCTGCGTGGCATGGGTGCATTGCGCAGCTATTGTTAATTCACACAGGGGGATAAAACTGCCGCTTCACGGTATGTCCAATGTACAGTGCTTACCGTCAACATCAGCACCACGACAATGGGCGTGCGCGCTGAATTTTTAGTGCGACACGAACGTACAGATATCACGTACGCGATGCGCCGCTTGCATTTAGTATTGCGTCGCGTCCGAAGTATTCGATCGTTCGATCTTCTTTCTATTCCGACGCGTCGACCAGCTGCCGAAAAGAGAAGCACACTCGCCGCGCCATGCTCGATAGAGTGCAACTGACCGCAATAAATTCTCCATTCACTCTAAAAGTGCCGCAATGTGCATTATAATAGTCTCTATACCTTGGACGATATTTTTATCGAATAGCTATTTCTAATGTAGGAGCGTTTATAAACGAATGTAAAATATAACTATAGACAAGAATATCCCTTTGAGTAAAATTACCGACAATAAAATATAAACGAAAAAGAGCTCCTGTCGTTAAAAGTGTTATTTTAGACGAAGATTATTCTTATGATGAATTTTTCAGTATGCTACATTTTTGTTCATAATACACGTTCTGGTCTATGCAATATGTAAAATGCGCGCAAAGCGTCGGCGTCCTGACGATTAAAGCTTAATGGTATTCAAAGTGCCGAACTTCCCTTTTTGTGACTCATTAATCGTTGAAAGTGGCCTCTTAGTTGTGGAGGACAGTTTTTTTGGACATTTTATTACATCTAAAAGTTTGGTTATTTCTAATCCTCACGTTTATATGACACTTTTTTCCAACTATTTCAAAATCCACACCAATTGTTATCACTTATCTATTTAATTTACATTATCAATGTTTATCGTGCGAGTTGTGTTTTGTAAGCGCGATTTTGTCAATTCATTCGATAAATCAAACCATTTCCAGACAACGATTTCCCCGATTGAAAACTTGAATAAACGTATTTTTATTTATAGACTGGCCAGAAATGGAATATATTGAAAAATTACATCGTAACAGCGAGCAGCGGATTTTAACGCGGCATTCGAAATTTTGTAAACGACACCATAATGCGACGCGATATGACACGACATATCAGCCCGTGCAAATTGAAATGGGTATTCCAGTTTGCGGAAAACCCGCAAAATAAATCATGCGGTCGAATTTCCTCGCAAAGTGGATATTTCTGATCAGAATTTATATCGGACTCGGGAACGTATTCCTTCTCGCGCATCTATCTGCGTGGCACATATAGTAGCACGCGTACCGGTGAACATTTCCGGTATAAATGGATCGCGCCACACGACAAGCATTGCGATACACTTACGGTCGTAAATTGAACCATAAGAGGATTCGCGCGTAGCCTTCAGCTACAGAAGCTCGAAGCTATTTATACCGATGTATCCGATATACTTTCAGCGGATCATATTAACCTTTTGCGTGGGTGGATTTCTTTGATATTGCACGGGAGATATGGCCTAACGCACAGCATGTATATAAATCCTCCTTATACAAACATGAAAATATTAGTACTACAGCAAAAATAATCAAATAAAAGAGAAAAGCGAAAATAACCATTTAAAAGGCTGTTCGCTGACAGCGCGGACAAGTTTTTTTTCCAGAAAATTAAATATTGTAAAATGTAAAGCTTTATGGAATCACTGCTAACAATAGTTAAATTCAGCGCTTTGAGTATTTTAATAAATATTGTTACGCAAAAACAATAATGCAGGGTATGTCGGAATTTATTACGTAACGGTTTTAGATGTAACCGGGCATAACAGAAATAATCCACGTTTACGTTTCCGAAAAAAAAAAAAATCAGTACGTGCAGGTACATAAAAACGCGTCCGCGAAACAAACGGGCAAAAGCTGCATGTCCCGAGGTAA
Source organism: Linepithema humile (assembly GCF_040581485.1). Classification (NCBI taxonomy): domain Eukaryota; kingdom Metazoa; phylum Arthropoda; class Insecta; order Hymenoptera; family Formicidae; genus Linepithema; species Linepithema humile. The sequence continues at coordinate 20,379,923 of NC_090134.1, forward strand.
TATTCCAGAAAGAGTTACATAGTTCCCGCCGTCAAAAATGTTGCGCCGGTGAAGAAATAGCCGGCTGTGCCGTATTGTAAATCTCCCGTCGACGTGAGTGTCATTTAAATCGTCGGTCCCGTCACAATGACTGCGCCCCGAGATGCCAGTGTTGCATAGCGTCTGCATATCACGCAACTGTAGCAGTTACAGTCTCGCGTCCCCCCCCCCCCCCGGTGACACGGCGCGGCGCGAGAAAAAAAAACGCGATTCACAAGCCCGTTCATCGGTGCGACCCTTTTTTATCCCTGCTCAGCCGGAGAAACGTGCGCGGAATGATACGAACACCACGTTTATCCCATTCGTGCGTCCGCGAGACGAAAAGCGCTGTATGCCGCGCTAAGCAATACGGCGATTTATAAACGAGCCCTTCCGCACTCGCTATGCAGATTTCTGTAGTTCCGTTCGCGAGCTGCGTTGCATTTCGCGATGCGATACTTTTCTATTCATACTGAAATATTATATTAGTCTAGATAAACAAAAGGTTTTTGTGCATTAATCTCTCGATTCTAGTATCTCAAAATCCTAAAATACTAAATCAAAAAAAAATTTTTTTTAATTTGTTAATGAAACTGTATGCATAGTACGCAACATTTTCGTATTTTTAATTTGATTCGTGAGGAAATTTATGTTAGAAGTTTTTGTGAGCGGTCGGCCTTTTAGCTGACTTAACGGTGCCATCGACTACTGTGCGCGATGCTTGCTGTCTGACTCTATCGCATTACTGACTACTGTTCCGTCGCGCCGGTGATATCTAACTAGTACTGTCATCAACTACTGTTTGTCTTGCATTAATTTTGTCGATGATCAATTATTGCTTTTACATTTCTTCAAATAATTATTATATTTATTTCATTTTGCAAGAAATTATATTGAAATTTATATCCTTTTCACATGCATGTGAAAAATTCTCAAAGCATTCTTTTTAGCATTCTACTGTAATATATCTACAATTTATTTGCTTTCTAACGCAACTCTACAAAAGTCAAATTACAGACGTTGCAAGATCGGTTATAAATTGATTCATGTTAAACCCTTTTTCACGAAGCTTGATATAAAAAAAAAAGAACTTTCAGGAGAAAAGAGAAATACAAGCTAAGCTTGTTCTAGAGAGAGAGTGCAGTTATTAAGTTCGTAACTACATCACAATCTAAAAGACTTAAAAGTTAGCTAAATGTTAATGCTCGGTCCAACAAGCCATCAGAAATCAAACTCGACCTGGTTTTATATTCCATTATACATTATTTCATTTTTATACTATATCTTGCGGTCGAGATGTCGAAACGGAAAAGATTACGAGATCAACGTTAAGTATTCTTATTAATCGAAATCGTATTTCGATCACGTGCACTCGTGAAACTTGAAATAAATTTATTCAGAATCTTTACGATTATCACAGTTTCAATTTCCGATGGACTCTGTCCTTATAAAACATAAAGCCGTTACTTCTACTCCTGTTCATTGATTTTTCAAGCGCTTCCAGCCTCTAAAAGCATTTTTTTTTTATAAATGTATTTGAAGAGTATTTACGGAAATGTGACATATTGTCATTAAACAATCGCGATGTTTAGTCATTAAGTTATTAAATTAATCTGTCAAGTAATAAATAATTAAATGCTTAAATCAAATACCTGAACACCGAGATTCTTGCCATTGTTCACCGAATATGTTTGAAATTTAATAGCGAGTTCAACGGAATGAACCGAGCGCAGACGCTGTTTTTCTCTTTGAGCTACAAAAGCTGCAAAACAATACGCACATACTCTTCTTAACAGGGCTTCCATTGACGAGTATCAATGGCGAGTATTCCACGTATCGAATATATCGAATTGTACTCGACAGTGATATCGAAAACTTCCAGAGGATTTCACAATTTCACGGCAGCTCTAACGAAAGTCACGCAGAATAACTCGCTCGGCGCGCAACTTTATTTATTGAATCACCTTTGAAATTCAATCGCGCGCGGGACCGCAACTTCGCGAATTTCTCGCATTGCAACTTCGGTGACGTCGTGCCACCGCGTAGACAGAAAGCTTAAACGCGGAGGTGTAACGTGTATTCAGGGGATCGCGCGGTTTCTATCAAATATGCAATTGCCGTTAAATTGTCGCACGTGAGAGGTCTTCCTCGGAATGTGCATGCTTCATAAATACAGATTGTGCCAGGTTAACGTAATCGTTTTGAATATGCATACCGAATCTTCATCTTGCGCTTCGTTATTTATACAGTCCACGAGATAGTTATGACTATCCGATTCTGCTGAAAACGTCTGTTGCAGCGTTATACAATAATGCCTACCAATCGCATCGCATATAATATTTCGCTATTAATCGGTTTTATTCTGTTCCGGTAATATTTCCGAATATTTCAACGTAGCTTTCATATATTCGTAGAGTAATCCAGCCCGAGTGTGTAACGCAATATAAATTTAATCGAAATAGGACATCAAAATCCTCACCGCAAATATACGCTTTTATCTATTTCCACTTTTATCATAAACCTCGTACAAATCGTTATATTATCGAACGCAAAAAATTATTAACCGCTATATGTGCTCCATATACGTAACCCCGCGGTTATGTACTGGCAGCAGCTTGTAGCTGTAACGTCGGAAGTCCCAGGAAAGAGAAGTCCTGCCCCTCCCCGGATAAAAAGCCGGTCGTGTATCGCTATGTACATATATCTTCTCAAGGGGTTTGGTACAGGAAGCACAGCTGGTGGCGTCTGCCGAATGCCAAGCCAAGACGAATTGCTTAGACACACCGGTCTCTCTATTGGCAGTCTGGATGGTTAACTTATTTTCTCGCGCTGTGTAATAGAGTTTTGTCTTCTCTATCACATTTCTCTTTCTATCTTTCTCTCTTTCTCTCCTACTTCATTTCGAGCACGCGCTCGCTCAAATCGTACTCCCTTTCTTTCTACGTTCATTTCGTGACTCGGGATTACGAGCTCCTACTGCAGCTGCGCCCCGCTTTTCACAGCAACTTCGTCTCGTCGCTCGGCGTGTCGCGTGTTTACGAGAAATCGAGACTGCCTCGGGAAACTCGGAAAGTCACGATCCCGCTTGAGGAGAATATTACGCCTGCGCTCGTCTGGCTCGACGAGAGAGTGTCAGGCCACGGCAATCTGCTTTGCAACCGTTCGCGGGTTGATATATAAAATGGCTCGGAAAAGTAATGAACGTAAGGCGGTAAGTTCCGACGGATCCCGCGGGAGTAGTTTGCCACGGACTGTGATTTATCGCCGTTGAACTACACACGAAGAAGGAGCACTCGTGCGAACTGCGGCCGCTATTTATACAGACCTCGGCGCTGACCCTTGTGAAAGAACTCGATCGTGATAGATTCGACCTTATCGCCGCATCATTCGACCGTAAAGACACCAGAAATACGTTATTATGTCCAATAATTTAGCGCTCAAGCAAAAAAACAGTGGGAAAAAGTTTAACTGCGACAGCTTAAACAAGCAGGTCACGGTTAGACGAATCCCCGAACATTCACAAATGTATATGCTATATCTTTTTGCATTTAATCAATTTTCACTTACACAAACAAAACAAAGCGAGCATAACAGGATTAACATTTAATCATCTATATTAATTAAATAGCTGTTAGTTTGTAATTAATTTCGTCTATGTATCATTATTAAGGTTGAAAAGCTGGCAAATTATTATTGTACAAAATAATGAGTATCGTAATATGAAGCGTTTTAAATATGTAATAAAACTTTATTTTATTAACTTTAATTAAGACTCTGCGTAAATTTTATAAGTTTGCGAAAAATCTCTCTTTCTCTCTTACAAAGTTATTTGCATTAATTTCGCGATATCACGTTCCATGATGTGCATATAATTTTGATTATCTATCTGGGAATCGCCCGTGCTACGCGTAAAATTATAATTACGAAATATATTGTGCTCGCGATAGATTTCCTTTTCCACCGCACCGAAATCTCGCCGCAACGTTCAAGGAAGCTATATCTGGTTATGCATTCGCGTTTCCATTAAAACGGGAGGGTTTAACCAACGCGGCAAGCGCATTAAGCCGCGCTATGCGAGGAAATAGATATGCTTAATGAAACGCGCTTTCAGAGCACACGAAGCCTAATTCGATTTCTACCGCCGCGGTAACCAGGGCCCGCGATGCATATGTTACTGCTGATAAACATATTACCATATTTCCCACCTGATAAACCGTGAAGACTTGATGCTTTGTCAACGCGAACGTACAGCGGATCCGAATGTCACTTCTAATGCGCAATTCTTGACACGTGCAACACCGTCTCTCTGTATTATTGTACCTGCTACAGTCGCGACAGTTGCGCATCATTCAGAGATAGTGTTTTCAATATACAAAATAATATTTTTCCGTGATTTCCTTCTTTTGCATAAAAATATCATATTTAGAGTGAATATTGAATATTTTATAAAAATACGTGAAATGTCAGAAATCGCACAAAATGTTATTTTATAATACAACTTTCGCATTTAAATAAGGACTGAAAAGGTAACAATTACCGTATAATTTGCAGTTTTTTTCTCAACATTGTGTATCGGTAAATTCCGCGCAATTTCCAAATAAATTGCGTTTTACAGCGTAAACTAACGGTCGGTAAAGCTTGGAAAATATTGTCCACAGATGACGAGAAATTTCATTGTAAATATTTTCATTGTACCATAAACGAATAATATTACGACGAATTAATATTGAAACTTGTGTATTCAGAAAGTTCTGCGCGGCAGCCCGCTACCAGGTTAATTAATTTTTTAATGTTATTTAATAAAATTTTAGTAAAGCTTAAGTTTGTCAATTATATATAGTTAGAGAAGAACTTTGATCGTTTTGAGTGAAAATCAGCTTAAAGAAAACTGATTCCGAAACTGACAGTTTATCTTTTCCACTTTGAGGATCTTAGTGGTTGGGAATCGAGTCAGCTGCCGCTTAACGATATCTTAACCACATTTAATTATGAAACTTATCGATATATCCGTCGATATATGTATGTTACAAAATTACATTCGCTAACTCGCATATACATACGCGATATACATGAACGTAGCATAAACATTTTACAGAACGAAAGCTCTTCTCCAAATTGAAAATCGATCGTTACAGTCGATGCAAATTACGCAAAAGGAAGAAGACGTACCTACTCCTTGGATCGCTGTTAAGTCCGCGAAACAATTTCACAAATTGCAAGCGAGCCGAAGTGGGTATCGGTCGAAAGAAAGGAAATTGTCGGGTGCAAACGGATATTCGCCTTCTACCTTCGGCTGATAATTAATCCCTTACATTATTCTAATGAAATACGCGAGCACGGAAGACAGAGGGCCGGAAGGGACCAGAAACTTAGTTAGGAGAAGTGAAAATAAGCGGATAATGATAATAGTTCTTGGACCATAGATTTTCCTCGGGCAAGATTAGGGGGCGTAACTTCCGGCAACTTTGAGGGTGCAATGACAACGACTACGACGGCGGCGACAACGAGGATGCCGGTGGAAACCAACGGCGTTCGATAGAGTTTTACGTAGTAGTTACCGGCTAATGCAATTTCAATGTTTACCTGCAGTGCTATTATAGCGACCGGTGACTCATCGTAAACATCCTAGTTAACGATAATCTGTCTTCTATAATCACGTATAATAATAACACGTGCGCGTAAAGATAGCCGTATCAGCTAGTTGTCGTAAAGAGTGTCTACTTCTCGTCGTTTCGCGAAAATGATCAGAAATTGAGTCGCGCTGTATCGTGACGTGAAGAAACATAATATTTATGTGGCTCGTCATGTTTTTCCTGCAAAGCTTTATGGCATTTGACATCGATCTTTTATGATGCCTTGGTATTTTTAGGTTACTTTCGTATGATAATCCCGCCATTTCAAACTAATTCTGCCTATAAAAAAAATGCATGGTTTTTACTTCCTATTTAAAGCATCGATCTTGCAGTGGATAAAATCGATTGATTAAAATTTTTTCGAAAATGCTAAAGCGCTTAATCAAATCAAAGTCAAATTTGACAACTTTGCGGACGTTTCACACACGTGTAACGAGCGAGAGAGAAGGAGGGTGATAATGCGACCGCCTTTCATACCACGATCTTGCTTAAGGCGCAGCAAACGTAAGCAATGGATAGCACTTCGTAATCGGCGCGATAGAATCCCTTAAATCCGCCGCGCCAATTCAGCGTATTACCGTGGCTCGAGATAAGTTAAACCAGAGGTGTGTATAAAAGAGGATATGCGGCGCGACAAAGAGCGAGCAAGCGAACGAGTGAAAGAGAGGGGGGGGGGAGGGAGGGAGAGATATTGGTAAACCGTCCCAAAGAAACAAACGAGAAACAGGAAGTGTAATGGAGGAAGACGGTGAATAGATGAGAGAAGAAGACGCAAGGCGGATACGCCAATCCTTGATTTACTCGGGGTTCTTCTTATTGAGTAGGGGGGGAAAGGCGGGCAAACAGGTTATCCGAAGCACAGGATTGTCTATAGAAGTAGAAGTAGGTGGCACGTGACGTGAATGCACAACGCCATACCAATACCCTTCGCTCTCATCCGTGTCCTCTCGACCGCCTCTATCTCGACTTCAACCCCCCCCCCCCCCCGCGTGTGTGCTCTCCAGAAGAATGCGGCTGCTGCTGTTCCTACCAATGCCATTACTATCGCTGTTGCTGCTGCACCCCATCACCACTACTATTGCAATTCGCGGCTAGCAAGCTCAGACATCGATATTTCCTCCAGCTTCTTCCGTGTCCCTTCAGTCTTTCTGCTGCGCACTTGTTCTCGCGTCCGCGGGACCATTTGTGCGGCATTTAACATGATTTTTCAATCTCGTTCCCTTTATTGTTATCCGGCTTTCCTCTTTGTCCGTTTATTTCTCCCCCACGGGCTCTCTATCCGGCGTGAGAGGAAAAACGAAAAATTCCAAGTGCATACGAACTTTTATGATTAGACCGTTTGCCCTTCTTTTATCTCTTTGTGCGCCGAGCAAAATACGTCATCTGTACTTTATTGGCATTCGTACCACCGTAATTGTTCAACACAGGTAAAATCAATAAACTGAAATCACAGAAACGTACCGTTAAGGTTGAACATACACATAGGTTTGGAGAACGGCCAATTTTATTTGCAAGAGCAACTGCTCGATTTGTTTATTCACGCCAGACGCAAACGTGTAAATAACCCGCCATTCAAATCGAATTATTCCTGTAGATAATATTAACAGAATATTGAAAGCGAGTAATTTTTAATTTGATATTTGCCGATAGTTAGACGACGAACTACCGTGTACTAAAGGAAAATGTTTATATCAAGTTTATATTCATGTATTTTGATTAATAGAATGCATCGGTGCGGAATAAACATGTACATATATGATATATGTATATGCTGTATATAAATACGTTGAATTAAGAATAACAAAGGAATAAATTGCTTCGGAAGATTATTTTTACTCTCAAGAGAAACTTCGACGCTCGCTTATTTCTCATTTTACTGCATAAATCTACAAGCCTGGTGAAATCCGTATATTTGCCGATTTCGCATCGACTGTTATCGATTTAAGCCGTCGACAAAAAAATATCGTTCGCGGGCTGACAGTAAAAAAAAAAAAGAATAAAAAAGTAAGACCTAACCGAGATACGCTCGTTTTCGATATAAAATTGCTGCACATTTACATTCTTCTCGAATTTGAAAATCCCTGCAGTGGTATTAAAAGCTCGACCGCACCAAGTTTTTATTAGCCCCTGAAAGTTTCGCAACCTCAAAGGAAGATCTGTCAGCTGCAGACTGCAGTAATCTATAATTCCGGCGCAAAGTTTAACATAAGCCGCGAAATGGAACGGACCGGCGTTATATAGTCTCTCCGGCGAATACCTCGCGTTATCTTTATATCGAAAATTGCTTCTTAAAATATCCGACAAAAGAGACAACATCTGCATCGAGAAGCAGGCGGTTTCCGATTTCTGCGAGATATCGATTCGTCCTGATATTGCAATTAAATGGATCTCGGACGTGTCGCAAATTTATAATGAGGATGAGATTGAGAAAAATTTCTATGTCCGGATGCGCAATCTACGGCAGAATACCGATGATATTCTCCATTTAACAATATCAAACTCCTTCATTCATACAAAATTTATATCCGCGCGGTTTCCACACCTCCGGGATTTTGACCCGATCGATCCGTAAACGCGACATCCGCCAGGAAGATATGTGAGACATAAGGTTCCCAAGAACAAAATTTAATAAAGGGTATCTCGTTACGGTACGTGGCATGTGTGCCGGGCTTGGTTTGACGGTGTCGAGATACTTGGCACCACTTTGACAAGAGTGTAAGCCGCCATCATCCACGACCAAGCGCGAGAACACTCGTGCACTCACATTCGCGCCCTTCTTCTCGCCTCGCTTCGACATACACAATCCCACGTGCACGCAGACACACGTATACGCGGATGCATTTATAAACACGATTCCTGCGCATACGATCTACCTTGACTCCGTTTCCTTGCTTTCATCGAACGAGTCACTCTACCATTTCCTTATGCAAGCTACAGCAGTCGGAAACTAATTATTATTCATGTCACGAGCAATTCCCAGCCGAATATGCGCGGAACAATGTAAATAAATCACGGCAAACATATGAAAAACCATAATTTTGTATCCGCCAGCTGCACACTTTTATTTTTCAAGTCTGCGTGTCTTTTTACGCGAACACTCTTTGCTTCTGACAGAATTATCGGCGATACGATTAAAGAGTTGGGAAGTTCGAAGGAGAAAGGCGCCCTTGTGATTTTGGCAGATCGCCAGCTCGCGTATAATTGAAAAATAGGAAGTTCTCATCATGAGATAGTTTTGAAAACGCACAACTACAAGATTTCGTACTTTATCGATATTACTGAAATTTTGTTTTTACAGTACAAACAACGTAAAATACATGGATAATAACAAAAAGTTGGCCGCGTAGATTGTAATTAAGGTATACGCTACCAGCGTCTTTTGAGATAATCTTACTTGAAAAGATAACGAACGCGACTCTCTCGGCGGTCACGAGCTTAATGAAGGCAACTGCGTATTAAAGTTCATTCTTATTTTTTCCGCCGAAACGGCTTTTACGCTGGAATAAATACGCATTTGCTGAAACTACTCTCAAAGTATTTGCGCGAACAACAAGCTCTTTAACAAACGCGCGAGTTTTCTGCCGTTTCGCATATTTGTTCCAGATTTCCAGGAGACACACTATTCCATTGCAAACGAATGAAATTCTCGCATAACTAAAATAATACCAGAATAGTATATGTATATATAAAAACGCAGTTACACGTAAATTTGTTTTGAGTCTGACATCTGTCTTTCTTGATTTTAACTCTGTTATTTTTTTATGCGATGAAAAAAAATCTGACGTTAGAGTGACGTATACGAAATCACAGACTTATACCTAAGCTATTTTAAATTTGCGCGTATAAATGTAATTCAATGTTGCTAGTGCTTTTTTAATGTGATAAAAAATAATGCGCAATGTGATTTTACGCGGCGATAAATGACGCCGCTGCAAGATTGCGAAATCGCGATTCGGCGAAGGATATACAAAATGAAAACGGTCGCAAGATTAATCCCGTCGTACTGAAATTAAGATGTCAAGTCCGAGTAAAAATGTCTGATTACGCGGCACCGCGCAAATTATGGTGAAAGGGACTCGTAGCTTTTTAACTTGTATCGCGGAGTTAAAGTGACGATTGCCTCCCCAGGAAGGGAAGTGGCGAAACTCATTTACGATGCTAATTACTCCGAACAATTAATTAACTCACTTATATCAAACTGAATGGAACTTATCGGTCTGCTCGCTTGAAAGGCCCACTTTGTATAAGCACGGTGCGTCCCCAGTATTTTGCATAAAAGGGAGTAGCGAGATGCTAATTGCCTTCCCTATGTAGAGAAGTTTCGACGAGAAAGTCGAGCTCCCGCGGAAAATATTATTATCCTTAATCGTAGTTCGATAAACATTGCGTCTCTTGCGTTGCTCCAAAGAGGCTTGCAATTAAATGATCGTGCAGCACAATTCAGCGCAGCACGGCGAAAAATACAAAGCGGACAGACGGTCTACAGGCTAAAGCCTTGCGCGATACAACAATCCAGTTCTGGCTCCAGAGTGCCACGTGGTCTCATTTATTCCCGACTGCCAATAAAACGCAAATAAATTGGCGCTGGTTGCCGAAGCTAAATATATTTCGTCCCAAATATCTCTGGTAACAGTTTCTGAATTTTGTTCACGGCAAGGGATTATGCGCTGAAAAATCCGGCTTTCTCGTATCGCGCTCCTCGCAAAAACGAGAAATACGAAAGAACGCATTTATCGCGCATGTTAATAAGCATTATTAGTAGTCTCGATGAGCCGCACTCATCGGATTTCGCGAAATTTATATTCTTTACTTATTTGGAAAAATTTACGTATCGATATTAAATGTCGATATTAATATCTCTTCACAAATGAACAGCTTTGCTTTAGTATTATCGTGTATTTAAATATTTGTGCAAAACTGTGCTTTCAATGTGTATTTCGCATATTGACGAGATCGCGGAACTCATAATAATGATCTGTGACGGTAAAGGGAGAATTCGAGTTGACCGCAAATGTAACAATATTATCGGTTTATTTATATAGGCAAATAACGAGTGCAATTTATGGCGCCCAAAGGAGTATACAAATATAAGTTCTCCAAGTAAATTTTCATATAGACATTGCATATAGATATTCTATTATCAGTTTGCTATATAAATATAGCCGGAAATATTGATATAAAAATATAAAAAATTTAAAAAAACCCAGAAAAACGTCTGAACAAGTTATATTTCGTCGGTTAGTGAATATTGATGATAACGTATAGCATCGCAGAGAATTTCGCTTCATCAAAAGCAGCATGCGAACCCTCTCTTTCTCCTTTGTCATATTTCAATTTAAACATCAAAAATATCCGTTTAAATAAAAATTCATGGAATGCAACGCTACATGACTTTGCTTTATTTTTATTCAATTATTGTCACACGAGAACCATTCTTTGAATTGGATTGATTGAATCAATTTTTGTACAACGATATTGACATTTCTACACACATTTATCCAACTTTTGATTATTTATGTTGCAAATGTTATGTACAGTTATTTGCAGCCATCTCCCAGATCTTTGGTCCGTAGATACGCGGTGATAATCGTAAGCATTGCGGTAGCAAGATGACAGAATGTGGAATTAATACAAGTTCGCGTCGCGAGCATGACATTCGCACAACATGGTCCCACGATATGTCCACATTACAACATAATAGAGAATGCAGTACAGCGTCTGCTGGGAACTTCGCTACGTGATTTGTTAACGAGATGAGTCACTGCGACGCGATTTAACTTTCCTACGACGACGAAGGAATTTAATGCATCAAGAGCAACAAAATCAATCTGTATGTGCATTACGTAAATTGAAGTCGGAGATATTTTTAATATGGTACAGATTTTTGGTTAACTCGAGCGCAAAGCAAAAGTATGTAAAATATACAACATTGAAAATTTGAATCACGAACAATTGGCAGTAAAAATGATTGATATTAAGGTATTACATTGAAAACAGCTTTGCAATTTAATGATAGTAATTTTAAAGCATATGAAGCGTGCAGATATTTACAAAGCTGCTGAATATGCGATAACTGACGCAGCGCAACGAGGTGTGCATTCGAGTAATTCAAGTTAGAATTAACGTGCTGGAAAATGTTAAAAATCCAGGAAGCGTGATGATAAACGTCAATTTACTTACAATGAACAGGCTTTCCTCTCCGTTGCATCGTAAAAAGATCGTCGCCATGCAATAACGTTATATGAAAATTTATGGAAAATTGAAAATTCTATCAAACGCGCAGTCGTTTATTTGAGTAAAATTTCACGCGTGAATTTCTGCCGGAAACGGTACATTGTACTAATATATGTGAGATTATTTTACGTAAGAACGTGATAAGAATAAAGACGCGATAATAATAGAAACTAGAAGTTCTTGGGACTTACTCTTGTCGTAGTTAAATAACGAAGCACGGGGCGGCGCGAGATTACATGAAGATGTTCCAGAAACTCTCGGGCATGGAATTTCTTCGTACAAGGAAAAGGAAGGAAATGCGCAAACAAAGGAAATGGGAGAATGCGTATTTGTAACCTTTAATACTGATTCGCAAGGAGCTGAGATTTCAGAATTATTCGCATTCATTAGGAAAGCACAAGGAGAAACGCGATCTTCGCCGAATTAAAAGAAGGGGACTTTAGCAGGATTTTAGAAAGATATTGCATGTTGAATAATCTCATGGATATTGCAATAGTTTCCTATCCCCGAGCAAAACTCGATTTACATATTTCACCCGCTGGAATTCCTGCGAGGAAGCGAAAGTTTAGAACACGCGGAGGCTAAACTGTCCAAAGCCTTTGAACTTTTACGGTGGTTAATCAGAGTAGCGCTCCGCTCCCATCATCGTCAAACTACCCCTAAGTAGCCACGACAACGCGCCCGGAGAACGTACGGCTCCGAGCAACCGCAAAACCACGACGAAGACTTATCGAGTTAAGCCTGGTCGAAATCACGGCCCGCCGCGTCTCGCCTCGGGCGACGAGTATCTTGAGATACTACCAAAATATTCGGCAATTCCATCTGGCGGGAGAGAAAGACCCGGCCGACCTTCGCGGCTAAGTTGATGGGTAATGAAGATAAGCGCGCGAAGGGAGAGAGGAAAGCCGAAAGGGAATAACGTCGAGAATTCTCCAATTAAATCTGATGCTCTATCTCTCTATCCCTTCTATTTTCTCTCTCTCTCTCTCCCTCTCTCTTTTTTTCGTCCTCGCTATGACGTCACGCGAACTCTATCCTTCTATGGTCGAATTGCTCTCAAATCCACTGCCGTGCCACTGTTCTCCCCGTTTCTTCTTTTCTCTTGTTATCCACTACACTGCCGCGTACGACAGAAATCTAAATCCCCCCCGACAGCGCCGGATACCCCACGATAGTAATTCCGGATTTGTAAATCGTTTTGCGCAAGAGCGTTTCTTTCTCGCCCCTGGGTAAATTGCGTTCGGGTATATCCGGGATAAAGAAGTTACAAACATTAGCCTGCCAACTATCTCAATCATGAAGAGAATCCCCGCTGTTTTTAGTTACTCTAAAACCACTCCGGTTTTAAGGTTAAAACATTCCGAGCAAAATGTGCTTTTTATTATAAACGACATTATGGAGTAACAACGATGAATTAATAACATGCTTTTAGCATACCCGGCGCCTTGTAAATATTTAAAAAATATGATTTCAAAGATTTTTATCGCTTAATACGGTGCAAAAGTACAATTAACAGTTTGACAGCATTTATATAGTTAAGCATAATCATCGTGTGTGCTCTCAACGGATCTCCACACTCTACGAACAATAACAAGAGCACTCGAAACGCGGCATGGATGCAATAGGGTGGTTCGCAAAATTTCATTTTTACCCGATGAATGCACTTCCGGGATAATGTGTGCGAGAGCGTGGGCGCGCGCGCGACCGGCATGTATAAGAGCGAAGTAGAAAAAAAGGGAGAAACTGATAGAAGGGAAATAGGACGGGGCGGTGGCGGAAAATAGGGTGGGCCGCGATAGGGTGGGCTGCGATAGGACGGGCCACGTGTGTAGGCCAGAATCGCCAGGGTATCGGGAGGAGACCGGAGGGGACGGGGGGACGCGGAACGTGATTAATCGATGTTACCGAGCCAGACGAAGCGAAAGAGGGCGCCGTGACAAAGGTCGACTTCGCCATGGCGCCTCCACGCATAGCGTCGTTGGATTACCAGAACGGTAACGAGTTAACGACGGAGGCCGGCTCTCTCGTCGACACGACGCAGGCCATTACCCATGACAAATATCGCGCTATGACGTTGACTTTTTCTTTCCATCCGCTCCGTTTTCCATCCCCTCCCCCCTCCTCCAGCCCTTCCAACCGACATCGTATCATTCCGCGACAGTCGAGGCGACAGTGGGCCGTGAAAATGAATTTTTGCTCGACAACGGACTTTTGTGTGGCACAGACGGTAAGCCCGGCCATTAGCGCAATCCGTATCTCATGCCACTTGCAGGATTGCCGGCCGAGCTTTCTTATGGTGTACCTTAGAAACGAGGGATTTGCCCGGAATTGTTTGTCTGTCCCTTTGAAAAGGACAGCAGCCTCAATTGACCTACAACCTTGGGATTTACATATTCGAGCAATTTCGTTCCGAGGGTAGCGAATCAATGAATTGTACTTTTGAAATTTTTTAGGGAAATTAATTTCGCGAAACGAAACGATCGACGGACAAATTTTTTCATTGCTAATAAAAATTGAGCACCGCTGCCTGACTCGGAATGTCTCTGTTCGATCGTGTGAAGATCGTAATGTTGCGAAGTCATGCACGCAAATCGACAGGTTGTCGGATAAATTGATAAATCGAAAAACGATGTCTAACAATGCGCTTTCTTCGGCAATTTTTATATAAACCTGTCGTTGAGATTGAATAAAGTGAAAAATGAATAAAGATCTACGAATGCGCGATCGGATCCAACAAGATGTCTTAATTCCACGATACACGTCAGAATTGACTGCTTGTGTCAATATGAAATTATATCGCTAGACTTTATCGCGAACTTTTACAAATCTTAGCGATATTATCACGGTAAGCTCATATTATCGTCCTTGGAATATACGAGTCGGAGGAAGTGCGCGGTATAATTGAAAATACCGAAGCGCACTTGAAAATGTCGATAAATCCCTGATACCTCGCCGCCCTGGCCGTGGTCGTGACACGAACCCGATTCGAGGGATACGAACGAAGTTGAATGAGGCGACGGAGTGCAGGTGGAACCCGACGATGGCGAACGGGAGATCGACGAGAGGCTGAATGGCGTAACCGCGCGTAACATGTGTACATGTTGATTGGATGGAGTTCGAATCTGTCGCGCGCAAATAAATAGTGAACGACATATTATAACATATTATTCATTATTTGCTGCAGTATTTTCTGTTAATGACAGATCCTCCGACGCACATGGACTTAATTTTTAGTTGGTCAAAATTGGATAAGAGAAGTAATTATGGAGTTAGTTAATGTCGGAAATTAAAAACTTTAAGCGGGTTCAGCTTCAACATTGCGAATCGTCGACAGAAGACTCGTAATTGAGTAAATTTTAAGTGGATTCTGTTTTAACAGAAATTAGATTTGGAATTTATTCGCCAAGAATCTAATCTCAGAGATTCAAAAGTTGTAATTTTCAGCAAGAATGAATGAACTCTAAATTCATCAAAGAATTCTGTCATTAACAGAAACAGTGGTAGTAGTGAAACACTTCCTGTATAAATGTCTCATTTTAGATTCCTAGCAGTGCTACGGCAAGCAGTAAAATTTTTGACCAAAGGCGAGATAAGCAGATGAGCAGATTTACATGTTATTAAGATCTGAAAGTAATAGCATGCATACTCGCGATATGCAAAATATAAGATATGCGAAACTTTTAATTTTCGTGCTGCGGAGAGACACATTTTTTTGTCGAGCCACCAACTTCCTGTCTCGGAATATACGTTGTTTTTTTTTTTTTTTTTGACAAAAAAAATGACAAAAACCCAGAAACCAGACCATACACATCTCTATGACGCGGTTAGTCATTTACACGGATGTTTTGTATTTGTATAACATGACGCGCAACCTCTCGTTTTTGACGTCACATCCAACACACATATAATCCACCCACGACGATATTTACGATGATATGAAGCGTAGAAAAATAATATTCCGCGAGTGACATCGCGGCCACAACCTGTCGGGATTCGTAATGATTTTTTCCACGACGGCCTCGGAGTTATATCGCATGCAAAAAAAAAAAACTACGCGGGTGGATACGCCAACGACAGAAGAACTTCATTTACGATGCAACACCTTTCGTCAGTCGTCATCGTCCGGATATGAACGTTTCCACGGGCGATGCTTTATTATGAGCTTCGAGATAACGAAGCTCACGCGGAAAACATGTTTTCCCACTTTCCACGTGCTTTATGGAGGCAATTCCATGCAAAAATACACGCGGCTTCTGTGTATTCCGCGCAAAAATAGAACTTACAACAATGTCCCGTAGTTTTCATCGCGACACGATGTCTATTTCATATTTCGCACGATACTTTACGCTAACGAGCACGAGTCATATCGCGAATGACTTGTTATTGCCGTATTGCAAAATGTTTTTGCAAAATGGTTAAAAATATCTCAAAATTTTCTGACGCAGTATTTTTGTCAAAAAGAAAAAATAATTATTCTTTTATTTCTATACATTAAACTAGGAAAGTAAGAAAGAAATGTAGTGTAGAATATATATTTATCTATATATTTATCTATCTCTTTTTATTGCTTCAAACAGCAAGTATACTATGTAAATTGTTATAATAATTAATATCACGGCTTTGTTTTAATGATTCTAGTCAAAGCTATCAAAGTTATATCTTTCGTTAGAAAATCGTTGCGTTTGTATTGATATGAATATTACAAAGTTAATTGAAGTATAATTGGAAGCGCATCTGCTTCATTCATGCCGCCCGCTTTGCCGATTTACGCGATTTCGAATTCGTATGAGTGAATTAAAAAAATTTTCTGCAAACGCGCGGAATTAAACGGATCGGCGTAACATACAATGGCGATGCGCGATTTAAATTGGGATACACGGTAGCAGCGATCCGAATTTTGCAACTGAACAAAGGCGATCGCTTGCAGCCGACAGTTAAATCGATAAAACGATGCCACTCTCATTGATTAGAAACCGGCGTAGCCTATGGCGCGGCACGTTCGAATCGAGCCGCAAACTCACGAAACCACGAACTAAACGAACAGCAGCGGCCGTTTCTGACTGTGCATTCGCGACAGTACACGTAGTTCGGACGTATGTTGTAACATGGCGTGTTGTATATATCATACGTATGATGCGCGGCAATCTAACATTCTGTTGATGCGCCTATTCAGTTGCGTGCCACACAAAAGTGATATGAACGGAATTGCATGTAATTCAGCATAATAGGAACGCATGCTCTGTGCGCCATGAACGTATGCACAGAAGGAAATCCTAAGCCCAATCTCTATCTCACTCGCGGACCGATAATGAAAAAATATTAGAAACGGTCAAGTGAACGATCAGCAACAATAAAATGCGAAAGCCACACGATGAGGAATCTTCGGAATCACCTAGTTCGTCCGCGTATTTCTTTGTTTACTTTGTCGTCCTTTCCTTTCTCGGAAGAACGTTTATATGGCATTTCCCCTCTCAGACGACGGTCCAGCATTTTCTTTGCTCTCGAAAAATGCATCAAATCTGATTACGCGGGGTACAGCAGAGCGGGACGCAAAAGTAGAAAAACCGCTCGCCGTCGTCCGGCGATATTGGCTACTCGATATCGGCCTCTCTCGATACGCTGGAGATAATACTGGGTATTTCAAGATTGATCCGAACTCAGAATACTCGGTGGAAATCAACCACGATCGTACAACCACATTTTCACGTAATTTATATGCATGACCGCGAGATGATATCGCCCTCAATCCAATCGCGCCGCGAAAATATTCGGCATTACGTGTATCCGATGATGGACTTGTTCCGCGCGTGACAAATTCAACAGATGCGACTAATGTTTTTCGTTTCAATCTGCATACAAGTGTTATCTATTCAAGTGCCGAAATATCTTTTTTATAAAAAGATCAAACAATCATTTTCTACAAAAATTAAGCTCAAATTTAAAATAAAAAAGAGAAAAAGAACAAACCCAAAACTCATCGTACACCTTTTAAAATAAACTATCGTTATTCACATTGGTTCGATCGCCCTTTTTTTATTCAATTCCTTATATTTTTTATTGACATTTGGAAAATAGCAACATAGTGAGATAGATATGGAGCTCTCCCAAGATGAATGGCTTGCAGCAATTACCTACTTGGCTACAAATATCATTATCAAGCACATCATTAACAAACGTAAGATACGATAATTATCGTTTCAAGTTATTCTCGAGCTGTTGAAGCATTCCATGAAGTCAATTACACGGTTAGTACGTGGTTCAAGAGAATTTTGTGCACGTTCTAAGCCCCTGTGCGTTTACTCTTAGTCGAAGTACTGACCTATTTCGCTCGAGGCGTTTGTGCAGCATCTCGAATTATACATGGACTGCATTTTGGCGTTTCGCAACCTGATAACACGCCCGCACCCGAGCGGTCCTTGGTGTTGCGCGATCGTGTTGCGGAATTATGGAAGACCTTGATGAAAAATTTATCGCGATGGGAATGCACGACGAGAATATGAACGTTAGCTTCGAAAGGAAATTCCATGTTGCCGAGTTGTTCTATTATGTTATACGTGCGCGCTTCAAACATAATTTATTCGACGCTCTTGCGATAATGATGAGGCACGATAGCACGAGCGATTGATTTTTCCGCGCGCAGAGACGGCTGCAGCGACGCGACGATCGGTTTCTACGTTTGCTCACACGTCGAGAGAAATGTTTCATTCACGTTATTTTCCGCAGAGGCGGATGCAGACGCGACGGTTTCGCCATGCGAACGATAAAGGCAACAAAAGAGGGAATGGAATGCAATACACACATACACGTACGTCTTGCACGTGTAGTCTATTCGAAGAGAAGTGTTCGATATATGAGGGCGCGCTACTCTCTCTCTTGTAGGTTGACCGGACTGGGTCGAACCTACGCAAATAGCGAACGGCCGATGAAAGTTACAGCGCTCAAATTTGGATGGTTGATTTTTATTCCTGCTGCTCAACCTCCCGCGGGCTTTCACTCGGACTTTTTCTCGTTATTCTGTCGTATGATTGCGAAGGGTGACGATAACGATCTATTGTACCACTTTGCCTGCTTCGTGGCAACGAAAAGGTTTCTCGCTTGTGACGTCATCCTTTAGTAAAATGTTTCTTTTTTAATTTTCCCGTAAATCCCGATGTATTTAAATGTTTCTCAAACAAAACTTTGAATTGCGACCAAATACTGCTCGTTAATAATTTTGTATATCATTTGCTAATTTAATACATTTCGAAATTAATTATACAGTACCTTTATTAAGCTAACAACAGATCGAAACAATAAAAGGTCAGCTGGAGTGACCTATTTGATATAAGGAGAAAATTAAATGTTACGCGTAATGAGTTTTGGTGAACCAGATTTGCCTTCGCAGAATAATCGTCTAAAGGGCCGTAAATAGAGAGACAGCGATAAGAGGAAGAGCAGCAGGAAGCACAGAGAAAAGGATCCCCGAAAAGGAAGATTCTACTGATATACCACTGGATAGTAACCTTTCGACCTCGCGTTTCGTTTGATCTCCCCTTCGAGACAAACTGTCGTTCTCCTACATCTTTCCTTTTCAGGGCGGCATCTGCGCTTGCATTGTAACCTGGCTTCCTGGAATTGTATTCCCTTTTTCCCTCGCTTTTCTGCCTACTACTTTCGCACGTTTTCTGTCGAAAGCCTTTTCCTTTCGTCGTTTTCATCATTTGCGCCGCTGACATACTTTATGATGGACATTGCGATAGCCGGTCACAGCTTCGTGCAACATGTCGCAATAAGAAAACGTCACACGTGTCGTTTCGCGAATGCAATCTTTAAATGCTTTTTCACAATTTTTTCGTATAGGAAATATAAACCAACGTACACGCGCTAACACGATTTAACGCTAATATTATGTAATGATATATAATATAATATAATTTTAGAATTTTGTGTTTCAAAATGTTGTGTAAATGTGTTGTCAGTTCTTGCGATGCTTTCATCTAAGAAAGATAATAAGAGGAAAAATCAAAAATGAAATCACGAAAGTAACAATTCCAATTTTACGTTTCTACTGCTGCGAGCATTAATCACTAAGCGAATTGCGCAAATACGGGTCGACATCACCACTCTCGTCATTAAATCTGCGGTTTAGTTTACTCACATTTGCCCATTAGCGTATTTTTGCGAAAATTCCTACTAAGCAGAGATGAAAATGGCATTGCCGAAGCGTGGAAATGTGAAGGGAGAAAAAAAATATAGGATACTACGCAATGAATATCACTTGTCTCAGCGTTGTATGGCGCTCGTAATTTCTGAGGCGTGATAAACTATCCCTGACGCATCTGGATTAAATCCACGCATTAACAAAGTTTCACTATTATAGAAGTATAGAACTTTCGGAATCGCCGGAAATTCGAGTAATTATTGCGTATGCCAGATTACGCCGTTTCCAGATTTTTTAACCCGCCCGAAACTTTTCTATAATTTAATAACAAACTATTTTAACAGCGTTTTTAATTTATAACACCAACGTTCATTCCCTTTTATGCTGTCTGTAATTTTAATTTCTAACGCAATTTTGAACATAAAAAATACATGTTTTAATTTTCCGCTTTTCAAAAACAATTTACCTTTATTCAAATATTTTGTAATTTAAAGCGCGAATTGTATTATACTATTTTCTTTGGAAAAAAAAAAAAAAAAAAAGTTTGTATTGAGTCGTCCGATTGAATAACGCTCTCTTGAATGTTGTGTTCATATACACGCGATTATTTATACAGTAGTAGTCGATAGAGTCCTACGCGCTACAAACTAGACATGTTAAATGTAAGAATCGAATAGAATGCATCCTATACTTTCGCGTTTGACGTCTCAGTAAATACAACCGTTGCGCCCTGAATTCGAAAGCGAACTGTCAGCACCAATACTCAGTATAAACTGGCATTGGACGTACATCCAGATAAGAACTCGGTTCTACGCTCGCCGAATCGATCTTCGTGCGAGTCTTTACGCAAATAGTTTCAGCACTGCTGTATCATCTCTGTCGATACATCTTGATCAATCATTTGCACATAAGTTGACAGCTGATATTGATTGACTGTTTGATCGTTACGAAGACTGATAAACAAGGGAAGGTTTTTAATCGCTTATGAAATGAGTAGAAATAGAAAAAATGTCATAATTTGGAAATAAAATAATTTTTACATACTTTATAATTTATGTTTTCAATAATCTAACTGAATTAAAAATAATCATTTTTAACAATGACGTCTTCAACTTTCAACAAGCAAGATGTAATAAGATTTCTTTTAAATTTTAATAATATCAAAATTTTTCGATTTTATGTATGTGTATATATTCATAAATATATCTGCTTATTTATTATAGTTATGATAAAGAGGCACTACTATTTGTTCCTTTTGGTAGAGTAGCAAGATAAAATTGTTCCGAAACTTTTAAAAGCGCGACAATAACAATATTCGGATGAAATATGTTTGGAATATGGTAAAATTGATAAAAATTGCGAGATTTCGTAAATCCCTGACATTTTCGCGCGAGATGCGCAGTGCGAACACTTCAATGTAAAGTACCAGCCGCGGGAATTTGACGTCAGAACTAGATATTCATGTGCGAATGTTTCGCATTCTGAATTGAAACCCGTCGATTACCCGTCGTATCATGGCCCGTCAGGGTCGATTATGCGATGCCACGCACGGCTTCCTCCTACTAATGCTCCGATCTTGCAGTCCGTCAGTGCGGCGTAGCCCTCTCAAAGCACGCAGGTTACAAATTACAGGCGCCCCGACGCCAGTGCCCTCATGTCGCGACGTAAAATTATGATCTCCCTCTCACCTCCAATTAAGCCGACCGCCCACGCTTGCTTCCCTGTCGGCACTCGATCTTCTGAAAAGCTCAGCGGCCGCCCCTCGTGACGTCAACATGCCACCGCTCTCAGTTTTGTTTGTCTCGAGATTTCTCCTACGCATATTTTACCGCGCGCGAAGGACGCGTTGCATATTGAGAATCGGTGTTTCTCATTGCAATTCATGAAACATTGCGACTCTATGTTTTTCTTTTGACGTATAACTGACTATTATTAACTTTCCTTCACAGAAACCTATTTTCTGACTGACTAAACAAAGAGCAACTAATTGTAAGTTTGTAGAAAAATAATGAAATGCCGAAATTCTTTTACGACGTTTTAGAAAGAATTAATTTTCAACTTTTTCACGCGTGATTAATGAGCATTCGACAAAATGACAGTAGAATAATGCGGGTTTCGCACGGTGTACGAGCGACTCGGATCGATAGGTGCATATCTGGCTGACAGGTTTCCATCGGTTAGAAATTGCTCTGTGCTACGGGCACTGTGCCTCGCTATGAATGATCCATGTGTAGCCAGCAGTGCTAACAATGAGAAACACAAACAGACCTCAGGCTGTCTATGGATTGAATCGCTAGATTTCATTGCGTCGAGATGAGTCACTCCAATCACGTTCAATTATAGGCAAAGTACTCGAACGGATTAGATTGATCGGCATCGTCATTATATCTTGATGAGTATGAAGCTCTTAATGCGAAAAGGATAAACTGGCTGTCTCTCGATATTGTCAGTTCAAATTTGAGTTTCGTATTTGTGGTGTCTGCTGACGATGCATCGATTATTGCTACGAATTTTCAAAATCAAATGGACTATATTTGATTGAGTTTATTCGAATATGTATTACGCATTGCATAGACAACGCGTAGAGGTATTCTCATCGAAAAATGGAATTCTACGTAAGAGGATTAAACATTCAGTAACGCAAACGTCAACATCAATCATTTACTACATCCTTTTACACACGTCGCATAATCGTTTCAAATCTGCATCCAATTATGTCAATCATTTTTGGGTTTTCGAGATTAACAAACGTGTCGACAGATCGTTAACCGTATGTGGGAACGGACAATACGCGAAAACAGGAGACCAGTCGAATCGATTTTAGCACGGCACTTCGTTCTCGATACAAAAGCACGCCAGCTCACTGTAAATAATGACGTATACACGGTTTTGCGATAGGTTGATGCCGCACATCAATCCGAGGGATCTGTAACTGGCGCTCCCGTGTTTATTTTAATTAATTCATTAACCGATTCAAAGCATTGCCAAAATTGCGTGAATCGAGATTTGCTACTCGCAACGGACGAACTATGCAATGTGGAATATACGCATTACTTTGATGTGAAATTAAAAACTTCTATGCCACTTTATGCGAATACTGTCCGTATTATCGAATGTTTTTGTTTGAGATTTCAACATACAATGATAGTAATTAGAAGAGCCCCGTTATATCACGGCTGAATAACGACCAAAGTTTATCATATATGCAAATGCCGCCATTAACGCGTAATTAATAGTTAGTAGTTTCGAGCAATACCTTTAAAGAATTGAAGTAGGACACAAAGGGTAGAGAGAAGAATTGGAGTAGAAATCATGGTACTTCGCGTGAGAGCATCCATTGTTCAATATCGCTATTTGCATCCATTTTTGAGTTGGAACTAGATAGTCACATTCATTTTTTGAAACTGCTTGTTTCATATCTGTGCTATATTCGTGGATTCTGATTCAAGAATGTGTCATGTGCGAATTTAATTGTATTACTCGATACAAAATAGTTCCAACTCTGGAATGGACGTAAATACTATTGATACATGAATGGACAGGCTAAAAAAGATTACGATAAAATTGGTACACATTTTGTAAGAATAAATTAATAATCATTAAATATAGTACTTTTTTATAGTACATATATATTATTTGGAATATACTGTATGCAATATATTCTGTCAATTTTTAATTTACGCTTGTAACATATGCATTTTCAAAAATTCTTTGAATTTGCTTTCCTATATTATTTTATATAATTTTATATAATAAAAATCAAACATATCCTATTTAGGGAATATTGGAGAAAGAGAAAAGAGAGCAAAAATGATATATATATATATATATATAATTATTTTTTTATATAATTATATAATTATATAAAACAATAATTAATATACATATTCATAAAATACATCTTTATGGTGCTCTCAGTTGCATTTTCCAAAAATATTGTGTAAGCAAGTGTTGTCAAGAAATATTTTCTTTATGTTTGTCAATTTATTTTATAACTTTTTAAGCAACTTGATGTCTTGTAGCTACATAGCTACATTATACAATTAATATTTTATTAATATTTTATAATAAAATACCAAAATATATTGAAGCTTTATTTTATAAGCTCTGTGCATATTTTCGTATGCACAATAAAATGATGAATAATCGCATGTATTTCAGTCAAATATTGTATATCATCCAATTTTTTTCAGTCCATCAATCTTAAGACAATGGATCTATAAAATATTCTATTCATTTATAATATTTCTTAATTTAAATTTTTTTAAATTATTTTAATTTGGAAATATATATCTCAGTAAATAATTTTTGCAAATCCATTATCTCGGTATTAAGCAAACATAATTGAATTATGACTTACCAATAAGATGCGCAGCAGCGGAGTTGTAGTCTACGTTGATCTGTAACAAAAGCATATTCAGATTATTAACAGAGCTCAATAAATTAATATTTCAACAGTAATTACTACGTGAATTAAACTTCTCATTTGTATTTCAAGCAAATATTTTATAAAAGAATTGTATAGATTTTCAATAAAATGTTGCATTTATAAACTTAAAAATATTTGATAAAATCTAATGCTTATTTAAATATTTAAAATAAATATTCAAGATAATTATAAAATTTTAAATAGATGTTGAACAATGTAAAAAATATTTCATGTTCAGAAATATTAAATAATGTAAATATTTTGTTCAGTATTCTGTGATAATAAAATAATTTAAAATATTCGATATTATATGTACAATATATTACAGCGCAATATGCCACGTAATAATAATAAAAAGAAATAAATTATTTACCTCACGGTTGCTCCGCCGTCGCCTGATGCCCCCTGGACCTCCTCCTCCTCTCAGTAGTTTATCGATGGCTGCTTCTTAATGGCACAACATTTATTCGCGAAAATACGATTATTTTACGATTGCGCAATAATTTACACGGCACTCCCGATACGAATTTCGTCAAATTACGACAAAGGTTATACAAAGAATTACAATAAAGGAACACTAAAACAGAAAAAAAAATGCGATCGCACAGAACTACGATCCGTTTGCTCTCGAGCAGGCAACGGCAATGGAGAAAAATCGAAAACTACGCAATTAACTTTGCCGTCGCGGCTTTGGTCTACCTAAACTAGTTTCGTAAGCTTCCCTCGTTTTCTGCACATGAAAAATAGCATGTTTGCGTTTTAAAGCATTCAGAGCGTTTTATGTTGTATTATAAATAATATGTTTAAATTAGTAAAATGCACAAATTAAAGTTAAAGATGTATATTCGCGAAACGAAATATTTCAGTAACCGTGCAAACTTACTAATTGCGAAAATTATGAAACAGTAATTATTAATATGAAATAACATTTCTAACATTTTTAGCAATTACGATTTAAGAAAGAGTCACGATATAGAATAGCTTCCGCTACCACCGACTGCTCTGTCTGAGCGTTGCAAGATACATGTACATTCTATTCTTTACGTTTCGAATTTTAATTCCGAACAAATAGATTATTATTGGATCTTTTGTACTTTTGCTTTTTGAAATTAGTTAGCATTGCTTAGAATTATGAGTAATTCTGACTCATTGAAATTTCGCGTTAAAATATTTTACTATCTTATATTATAAAAAAATATATATGAATTAAAAATGAATATTTGCAGAATAAAATATGCGGAAATATGATCGCTGTTTTATTATTACTCGTGTGACAAATAGAATAATAATCAATAGAATAAATTCGTGAAACGCACAACTGTACTTTATGCCGAAAAATATTACACGATTAATAATTATCAAAATAATTTATATAAATCTCATCTCGGATCGTCTCGATTTCCATTTTAAGTAAACAAATTACATGAAATGCCTGCTTCAATAAATAGCTGTCGTTTGGATATTCGTCGTTATTACATATCGTTAATCGGGACTTAATTAATCGTGCGAACTACAATGTGGAAATTATTGAATGATGTAATATTTCTCGCAATCAAAACGCGAACGATTTTAAAGATATAGCGCGACAGCACGGAACAATTCTCTCTGCGACTTGCCCACTCGAGCGATGTCGTGTGAATGAAGATTGAATGAAGGTCGAATAACACATGGCAATGAGAGTTATGGAGAGAATAGCTCCGTATAGTCGATCCGTATTAACTTTTATATCGCGATCGCGACAAATATTATATTGTGCGTTAAAGTGTGTGTTTCATGAAATTTATTCTATTGAAGTTTATTGGCGTGAAAAATTGGCAAAGCAGCTCATCATATTTTTAAAATATTTTAGTACAAAAATATTTGTTTTTAATTTTGATTCACATATTTATTAATTTTAACTCGCATATTTATTAATTTATATTATAATTCAAAATAATAAAGCATCCTAAAAATAAAAAAATACGGAATTGATCATAATCTTAGGGGTTACTAATAAATCTAAAAAATAAAGATTATAGTATAAAAATATGGTAACTAATTTATTCAAAATTAAAATTTTAAATGCGAGGAACATACGATTTTTTTTGTAATATATATATATATATTGGATATATTTTAAAATGTATCAAATATATATATTGGATATATTTTAAAATGTATCAATATTTCGATGTTAGCTCGGTGCTTACGGCATTCACAACAATTGTTTTTTTTTTTTTTTGGTGTACATGAGACATACACGTATTGTGTTGCATGTTATCTTGCTATCACTTGCATTGCAATACTCGAAAAGAATAGTAAATAATGGAAGCTGCTTTTATGTCAAATTGTTACCTCGATTAAATTGCGATCGCTATAAATATTAGAAAATCATTTTTCTATAAAGAATTGCCGATTAGCATTTTGCGCAATTAATCAGCCGTCGTGATTAACGATTTGAATATTTTATTTCGCGATCAATCTTTAATTTTAACTTTTTATTTATTCACTTTTATATATATATATATATATATATATATTCACGTTTGTATATTTATTTACTATAACATAAAATAATAAAATGTTTTAAATGCCAAAAAACTCGAATATACAGTATTTTTTTATGTACATGAGAAACATGGGAAGCATACAAAAGTAGTTTAGGTCAATCATAGCCGCGGCGTCTAAGTTGATCGCACAGGTCTTGATTTTAATCCATGCTATTGCATACTTTGAACACCAGTGTCGAATGGATCATGATTCCGTGCGATTATATTTTTTGAAATATTATGTCTATATCGTTTCTTTGTGATGATTTAACAAAATACAAGTTGGGAGTGCTGCACAAATTGTCACGTAATCGTACATAATCGTATTTTTGCGAGTGAGTGTTGTGCTAAGAAGAAACAATGATCGATGGGTTATTGAGAGAAGAAAGAGGCCCAGAAAGCATCAGGCAACGATGGAGCAACTGTGAGATAAGTAATTTATTATTTTATTATTATTATTTGACATATTGTACCACTGTGATATACACATATAATATACACATCATACATTTTAAATCATTTTATTATCATAGAATATTGAGTAAAATATTTATACTACTTAATATTTATGAACATTAAACATTTTCCATACTGCTCAACATTTATCTGTTTAAAGTTTTATAATTATTTTGAATGTTTGTATGAGCATTAGATTTTGATTCATTAAATATTTTAAAAAGTTTATACATGGAAACATTTTGTTGAAAACTTGCGCAATTCTTTTATTAAATATTTCTTTCAAAAGCAAATAAAAAGTTTAATGCTAGCAGTTATTTTTAACGAAATATTAATTATTTTGAACGCTGTTATAATCCGAATATACTTTTATATTTTACAGATCAACGTAAACTACAACTCCGCTGTTGCACACCGTGTGCCGGTGAGTTAAGATCAAAATATCTTTGTTTTTATAGCGACATAATAAATCTGCAGAAAATATTATATTTAAATATGTACTTTTGATTCATAAAAAGCTTTAAAATTGAAATTAAAAGATTAAAATAATGCGATGTGTATATTATACATATTAGTTGTCAAATAAAAATAAATCAATATATATCACAGGAGGAAAATATTAATTTTTGGATATGTTTGTATTTTTTCATTTCTGTTTTCTTCTCTAAATATTTTCTAAATTACTTAAGATACTTGTTTAGTTTCCATAATTTGGTTCTGGATTAAATATGTAAACTGATGCATGAAAGCAATATTTGGAATTTATTAAAATGCATATGTTACGAAAATAAATTAAATATTGACAGTATACACCACGCAAGATTCAATGCAGTAAATAATTATTAATTATATTTATTTTTGCACTGCAAATTTTGGCTTAATCTTTTCTATCGATTCTATCGATTCTATCGACACCTGTCGATTCATATGTATCAATAACAAAATATTTGCATCCATTTGAGAGTTGGAATTATCGTGTTACAAAATTATTACATACACAAGACAAACTAATTCATAATTTGATTTCAGCACGGACATGCATCAAAGAGTTTTGTCAAAAAATAGTATCGAAAATGTGTCTATCCAGCTCCAACTCTAAAATGCATGCAGATAGCAGTATTGAACAGTAACATATTTCAGAAAAGGCCAGGATGGTCGTTTTGAGGCTTCTTTTTGCTTTCATGTTCTGCTGAATAATCTCCATGCGTGGCTAACATTCTTTAGCATCTCGAAACTTTTTACTTTTACCGACACCGCGAAAGCAATAGCATTCGCGTTTGAACTCAGCATATTTGAAAACTCCTCTCGTCCTAGAATGCAACTATTCGTAACTGGACAAGGTATGCAGCGTCGAGAAAATTTTAGATTCCACTTTAGAGTAGAATAATATTTCTTCCTATATTTTAAATCTTGTCTTCTGTGTGAGTCAAAGTTTTTACGTCTCGCTAGCCCCACATTTTGTGCAAATTCAATTAAAAAATTATATAATTATGCACTAATGATGCGCTCACGAAATTTATAAAGAAAAAATTTGGCGCTCTTAGGGAGGCTCACTGGTTGTGTCCACTCAGTTCTCCCACAAAAAAATTTTTTTGCTAAACTAAAAGAGCGCAAAATTTTTTTTTTGCAGATTTGGTGAGCGCATAATTATGTAATTTTTTTATTGAATTTACGCAAAGTGGGGAGACTAGCTAGGCAGACGTAAAATTTTTACTTAATCTATTTTAATAAAACGCGCTTCTCTTCCTCTTCATAGCATCGTTAATACTCTCTATAGATCATAGCACGCACACACACGTTCGTTATACCGCATGTGCGGTAGTTTAACATGCGGTTAGTTAATTGTTATCATTATGGTGCCGTGAACGGTTGCGGATGAAAATAAGAGGCAGTTCAATAAACTTAAATAAATCTGTTTTATGGAATAGAAATTCGATGGAATAATAAAAATATATGCAATATCCGACTGAATGGATGGAATACACATTCATTAAGAAATTACAAACAGAAAAAAAATGCGCGTAGTACATAAGAAATATGAAAACTGCAATCGATTAATATTAAATATATAAAGAACTATTTATTCGCAATTCCAACAACCTTTTTCTACTTTAGGTCATTATCCATACTTGCCTTGCTAAATACTCAGAATTAATTGCGAGATCGAAACTTTCATCAAGCGCAAAAGAGGTATCATTACAATGAATAGCAACACAAACGAGGCACCGACACCGCCTGATTCCTCCCGCAACCATTTTCATCTTTCTCCCTTTTCCATTGTATATATCTATATTATATATGTGCATCCTTTTCTTTCCCCAATAACTTCGAGCGGTTTCTTTTCTATTCCCCCTAGCCAGAATCGCCAATAATAGTAATGAGAAAAACCCGGCAGAACTCCAATAAAGCTGTTATTATTTGACTTGTTTATGACTCCTTCGTCACTCTGCACAGTACTCTCATTAAAATTGAAAGGGGAAAAATGCCACGCGACTCAGCAGGGTATTAAAACTTTCATTAATTAAGGGGAAACATTTCCAAATGAATATCCGCAGTCATTGTTTGCCGGTTGAGCGTGGATAATGCGAGGGAAAAGAAAAGGCTAATGCATGTACCAGAGATGACACCTGTAATTCATCAGACTAATAGCTAATTACTAATTATTGTTTATACTTCTTAAGTGTATTTATGCTCGCAATTACTAGAATGTTAAAAGAATGAATATGAAAAAATTAGTACTTTCCGTGGATTAATTTTATTTAATTTTTTTTCATGATTCTCAAATATTCACTGAAAAAAATATTAGCATATCCTGCAATTTTTTTACGTAATGCTTCAATTCTCCAAAAATGTAGCCAATTGTGCAATTTCTAAAAATTTAGATTTCCTTTGAGCATATATAAATAATTGAAGCGCAATTTCACTATCAACAGCTGCGTTTGGACTCGAATGGAAGGAAACGATAACGCCTATGTTATCCGATGGTGACAACTGACGATAATCGCTTTGTTAATTGTAATGTTGGACACGCGGAAACCCGATTCGTGATCTCACTTTCGTGACATTCTCCGCGACACGGAGCGACATCGTCCAGCGTTTACCAAACATGATCCCAACTCGGAATTCGCCGGCACGCGGACATTGAGCCGGGAATCGTGAGATTGACCTCGACTTGAACATTGCTCCGAATGCAAATCGGACAGTTTACACCGGCGCAACAGCTCGAGACGCTTTCAGATTATGTTCTCTGATGCATATTCGAGGATCTCTGACGACGGCGCGACATCAGGGGCCGGTGTTACCCTGATCTGGAGAATGACAGACTGCTTACGTGGCAGCGACTCGTGATCCAATTACAACCGGAATTTCTACTATTAATTTCTTCCCCCCTTGTCGGATGAACAGATAAGAGATAATTAATGAAATACGGTCGCGCTCTATTAAAACACCAGCACGAGTGGCAATAAATTATGCAAAATTTTGAAGAGTTATTGAAATGATTATTATCATCACTATCATAACCGAGGTTTTCTGCGCACTTGAATAAACAATGATTCGATGGACGCGATTCAATCAAACGTACGTAATGAAGCGTTACGTATCGTCATTACTGCATGTATTTATCGCATGCAGCATTTTCGTTCGGAGTATTATGCGTATGAGAAAATTTACATTTAAATGCATCCTGACATTTCGAAATTGGTTGTATTATGCATGCTCGATTATAATGGGCATTTTAATTCGCGAACGTATATATTAAAATTCTCGTTTTTCGTCGACCTGTGCGCCCAACAATGGAAACGTTTGCCAATAGGATGATTTCCATTAGCTCGCTTGGTGTATTCGCTAATGACCCTTGCCTAACGATGCAATCTATTAACAGGAACGGCCAGCACAGCGGAATCCCTCTGTACTGTTTATACGTAAATAGCTGGGCTCCGTGTTGCGGAGGTCTCGACGCAATGTGTGTTACTTATCGGATTGTTCCGGATAGTTTCGAGGGTCCGTGATTTTGGTTCTCGGAGTGATGTCACGTTCCCCATCCGAGTCAATGTACTGTCACCGACATAGTTGAAACGCGACACGCGCACTGCCGCTTGATCTAGAATCATGTTGAAAACTCGATTTTCACAGAAGCCGCTACGTGTAACGAACGCCTCTTTGAGAAAAAGTGGCTAACGATTATGTGGAATTTTTACCGAGCGTCACGAAGCGCCAACAACGCAGAAAGCTTTGTTGAAAATTTTGCGCTTTAATGTGAAATTTCCACCGTCGCGCAGCCCGGTATTTCAATGTCTGCAAATAGAACGTGATTAAATAAGGATGTATATCAAACATTTAATAAGATAGCGCGGAAGTTAAATATCAGTGAATGGCTTTTACCATTTGCGCGACTACTGCAGGGGAGCATGGGTTATTAATCACATTCTTCTTCTCCATATCTGTGCGCGAAAGCCGCACAGCGCTGAGAATATACGGCACCGGAAATTCATTGGCGAGCCGGTGACCGGGCGCAAAAGACACGACTCGCTAAGGGAAGAACAATGCTCGTGAATTTAAAACCGTCCAAGATGGCGGTCTAATTAGAAGCAGCGCGACTTAAATATGAATGTCGAGCGGAAGCGGTACACGGACGTAAGAAAAAGGAACGGCCGAAGAGAAACCAGTGGGTTACATAGCTCATCCCATGTGTCAGATGCCTTCCTCTCCTGCATCTTTTCTTATTCCTAAATGGGAAGATAAGACTGCTGTTGTTCATTATGGATAAGCACGGAAGCATGCAAATCTGCAGCTTTCTGCTTTCGTATTTTATTCATCATAAGTGCGGGCTTTAACGCTGCAATTTTTAAACGCAGAACAAAAATTGCGAATGTACTTAAGAATGTATTTTTAACTAGCCTAAAAAATTATTCTTTTGCAATTGTTTGATCATTACATTTTTTTAAATTATTCCTGACATGCTTTATATTCGCGACGCAAACGCAATCTCAGATTACTATCTATATTAGATGAGTTTCGTATTCTTTATTTAAGCAGGGAAATGTAACACGGTGAAATGTTAGAAAGGAGCGACAAAGTTTCTGATTTCAGCAGAAGAAGAAGATTACAGAAATCCGCGTCCCCTATGCTACAGGCAAATGTCGTCAAAACTCGTAAAGTGGCAAGATAGGGTGAGTGGCGATAGGCACGTGGCCTGAAATTCCCCGGGACACAGTTTGCCCCTCTGAAATGATCCTTGGCGCACAACCCCAAAGAGAATTCTCTATACTGAACAAAACGGTCGCGAACGGAAGAAAACAACTTTACAGTGAGATCTTGACTGACTGAATACGACATGTGCACATATGTTCCATTCCCGGTCCTTTTATGTAATAATCAATTTAAAATCATGTGTAAAAATATTAGATTCAAGATTGAACGACAAGGATAAACCGAAACAATATACATTATTAAGAAAAAATAAAAAATACACAAAAACAAATTTAATACAGAAAGCCGCACGAATCTTTTTATTACCCGATAAAACAAAACGGTTACGTTATCATAATACGAGTCTACATCTGTCGCAATAAAAGAGTTAGAAAAACAATTTCGGAAATATCTTCCAGCGTTTGTATTCGAGGAGTTTAAACAAAAAATAAACCGCGCGAGTTTGCATTGTTGTATTGCAGTTAGCGTGACTGAGATTACTTCGACATGCATGCGCGACATGTATCTCACATATGCGTCGTCGCACGCGGTATTACAAATTCAAATGCAGCACTCATATTGTCAGAGTTATGTTCCCCTGCGATGACTTGTCACAGAGTCGACGTTTCAGAACGCGCAACAGTAACCCCTTGTACCGATATGTAAATACGGTCGATGGAGATCTCGCGGAAGTCTCACCGGAGCACACGGAACAGTGGACCGTATCATCTGGCGATTGAAATGCAGATCTCGATGCAGATTAATGACATCCCGAAGTAGATGCGTGCTCGTCGATCTACCAATGCCTGCCCACTCTGACAGAAATGATATAACGCTCGTGATCCTCGGGTCTCTCGCAAGATGATATATGAGAACTTTGTATCTCTCTCCACGTGTTCGCAATATACATCTTCGTAAAAACGTAAAATTTGTTGTGGACGCGCTCAATATATCAATTATTAAATTGTTAAAGTTTATTGTAATTTTGTATCTTTAAAAAGATTGTTATATTTTCGATCACAACATTTGGTTTTTCATCAATTTTGAAACAAGAAATCACGTTTTATTTCTCTTGAGAGCTTTCTGTTTGCTAATTTTGATAACGAATTAAATATGTTTACAATAAAGAAAACAACGTGTAGCTGTAAAGCCAAGAAAAGCAGTGACACATTTCCAGAGGAAATGGAGGGCATCTTAAATTTCACAAACAGGATTTGTCGCGTTTCTGAAGTAACTCAATAAAGACTTTTCACGCAAACAGCATGAACGTGCTCCCGCCGTACTTTGTACATAACGAATAACGATGGACTTACGACTGGCAAATCGATTTTCCAGTAAAATTTACGTCCATGTTTTGCTTCGATGATTGTTAGATCGCGCGTAGCAAAATGTATTATAATAAATTTTGCTCTAATAATTTATAAGAAGAGCTGTAAACTGAGCTGTCAAGTTTCAGCAGAATAGTAAATAAAGTGGAAACAACCATGCATGGTAACTGTATTACACAATTATTTCTGCTTAACTGATTACATTGTTAAGCAATATATTAATATACATATAAAATACTTGATATGAAAGGGTTTTACAATATCTTTTTATTGTAAAATAGTAAAAAGAAGATTCACTAAATATATCATTATCAATTTCAAACGATTTTAATATCCAACCTTAATGGATTTCAGCGCTGAATACGCAAGTTAGACGTACGCTTTGCTTTGCGCAGTTGTTTTTGTCAGAGTATGCAGGTGTAAAAGCGAGTGGTATCTAATTAGCGGTCAGCTCTGCCAGTCGACCTTAATTCACCAGTTGAAGCTCCCTTTTCGCTTGTCCGACCGTTCTCTCGGCCGCACATATCTATAGCGTCATTCGGGTCTAGTGGCTCGTGGTATCGTGCTTCACACGGATGCATTACGTATTTCGCATGGCTGTTTGTGCATTGCAAAATAGCAATAGAGTCAAAAAGAACCTACTATACTCAGAGGAGGACGCGAGCAATTCACATGCAAACACTTGCAAATAGATCCCGAAAAGATGACCGTAACGGTGATGCATTTCGTTTAAATTTTTAATGAGTATATTTGGGAATCTGAAAGATAAAGATTCGATTGAGGAAGCAATTCTACATGGCCGTATAACGACGAAAACTGTGAATCGATCCCCTCAGAAAAGAAATGTTTTTTAAATGCCACTCGATTCTATTCTTTCGATTCTCGGCACACGGACTGTTAAGATTCGGCAAGTGATATGGGTCATTCGAGAAATCGCTTCAGCGGCATCGCGCTCTTTCTAAAGGCAATAATAGTGTTCCACCTCTTTCACTTCTTTCTCTATTATTCGAAGACTTATTTTTCTCAAAGGATGAACGATTTCCGGGAACGGCTGACACGTGATGGTGTAAGCTTTGAACCACACGTCACATTGTTCTCTCTACTCCAGCTTTTCCAATGACACGCAATACTAACATCCACGGAGTAATTGTGTATAAATCAATTTTATTTTAAGTTACGTAAAATATAATCCATAAATCGTACCTCAAAGAACATTTTTCATTACA
Source organism: Linepithema humile (assembly GCF_040581485.1). Lineage (NCBI taxonomy): Eukaryota > Metazoa > Arthropoda > Insecta > Hymenoptera > Formicidae > Linepithema > Linepithema humile. The sequence continues at coordinate 20,415,105 of NC_090134.1, forward strand.
TAAAATATTCACATAATCGACATTTTTGCGATATTAAAAAATGAAATATTTTATATTAAACTAATTTTAATTTTTTTGGCGGTCAACTAGTTAGCAATATATATAACATATATATAAAATGTCAAAGAATTAAATTAAATTCCAGATGGAAATTATTGCCATGTTCTCAGCGCACATCGCGTACGCAAGAATGTAATTGCGTTATAAATAGTTGGAAACGCGCCAAGCGGCTGTAACCTGAAAATTTTGTTTCTCAGTTTATACACGTTCTACACGTAGAAAATCGAGAGCTGTAGCACAATTCTATTACAACGAATATCAATAAAACGGAATATTTACTATGCCAAAAAGCGGTTGATTCTTTTACCAACAGATATGCGACACAAGAAATAATTGGATGAAAAATATTTCAGTGTAACAAATTCGTCTTGAAAGCTCAATGGAAATTCTTGTAACGAGATTGGGCGGTGCAATTTTATAAAGATCGATTTATTGCAAATTGTGACAATCGTCCGTTCTATCGAATGTTTGTAAATTTGATGTTAGTTCAATCTGTAGCGTATCAGTCGTCATCAAATTATTCTCTCGCAGAATTTATTTGCGGAGCCGAGTGAAACGCGAAACGTTTGCTGAAATTGCCAGCGCTTTTAGTTTCGAGAGTCGCGAACTTAGTCATCTTATTACGTGCAACATGAGCTTTCTGCACGCCATAGCGAGCCGTAGTAAAAGCACTGTGGAAAAGCGAGAAAGTCCGTACACATCGATATCGAACATGCACCGTGCCTTTGTAACAATTCTATTTTCTCAACATTCGTTTACACTTTACCAACGCCAACAGCAGTATTAGTTGTGAGTTTGCCAAAAGACTAACATTCCTTCTCGCGAAAAGTGCGCTTCCATTTTCGCGTGCTTCGCAGAAGAATAGTTTCGGAAGACTCCTTCGAGGTGTAACGAAACCGACGCTACTCGCGGCGCTCACCGAGATCCTTTAACTTATAATACAAGTTTTTCCCTCGGAAACAGAGAGTAGACGCGAGATCTGTTTTACTGGAGCTGCTGAACCGGGATAAGCTCCATTTTCAATCGCTGGTCATAAGTTTTATAAACGGCAAGTTCTGCGTAAGTCATGAATTTTTACGAGCGATCGGCGCTCGTAAAAATTGGTCATAGACCCGTCCGTAGACACAGATACGGCCGTAAGGAATTCATGATCGATACCGGTACGGAACGTTTGGAAGAAGACGAGGGGCGCAGTAAGGCGGATGGAGGGATGCGGAGAATAAACGCGAGATACTTCTCCGGAAATTACGCTCTCTCCGCGGAGGCAGCACTTCCGGTTCGGCTATATATAAGTCGTGCCGGTAAGAAAAAGAACCGCAAGCGGATGTGGCCGTAAACTGTTCGTGTCCGAAATGTTTTGTCCGTAACATTTCAGGTATCCGTAAAAACACGTCGTTACTACGCGGCCGATCCAAGTACATGTAAAGTTTTGCCGAATAACGACCGCTTTTCATTCCGTTGAATTGCACAATGTATTACGTCACATAAAAAATTTTTCAATGGTTGCGAGCATAAAAAAGGAGATTATGTATTTTGTCCTTTTATAATATACATGACTGATAATGCAGTGCTCTTAAAACGATGCAATCTATATCGCGTACAATCCGATGCAAATTTTCGCTGGTTTATGCGTATCATAAAACGGCAATATTTAATCATTTTATGCGTACCACGTAAATCGAATATTGTTTATCAACGTCGGACGCGAAACATATTTAATGAATCAAGAAATTGTAGACACCAAATTTATAACCTGTACACGGTTGCAGGAAAGTAAGTCCTCTCTCAATTAATATTAATGACACTGTCGCGAAATAAGCGATTGTTTGTCAAAGTGGCTTTATTTGTTTCATGCTGCGCATCATTTCCGGCCAGCCGGATTTTGATATAGCAGAATAGCGTTACGTAACGTATATTTGTTTGACATATATCCGGATATCGAACGACAAGGCTTTCAGTTAGCAGCATTTCCGCGATTAAATACCGACGGTATATGCATTTCGCTCGCAAACGTCCGATCCGTTTATACCGAGAATGATTATTTATGACTATTATTACATATATTTCGATGCGTACAACAACCAATAATGTACGGAACAAACTTTGTTTGCCGCCATTGTTATATTATTGTATGTAAAACATTACACGGGTTTTAAATATGTTGATAAGATTGTTGTATTTTTTTATGTGCAGCTCGTAGGCGGTGAATTTGACATGGAGCTGAATTTCGTGATACAGGACGCGCAAAACATCAGGCACATGCTGGAGCTGCTCGATCATTGCCCACCCAATCTCCAGGTAAGCGAACGACGTGACGTTAAACTAGGTCGAATTAATTACGTGCGGAAAATATCTGACGTAAACCGAAGGAGAATGCGGCGGAGAGTACGCGCAAGCGGGCGCTCGTCGATATCGATAATTGAGATTGAAAATCCATTGTATCTGTGTATATACACAACGCGCTTTTCATAACGCGATTCTCGAGCACATGAAGATAGAAAAGTGATTTCTGAAATACTTCTCGAGTATCATCGAGTAGAGTCGAGTTACGCTTTTGCGTTGAAGTTTGATTAAAGTATCGAACCACTCAATCTTTCCTTTGTTTTTCTTGTAGTTGACGGTTCTCGCAGTGGACTGCAATCTATATCTATTTATAAAATTTCTCCTTTTCCATCATTCGATTCATCTAATTTTTTCGCGTCTGTCAATTGCTTTCGAGAAGCAATCGGGATATCAATTTACGTTTTAATCAAGTTTCAAGTTTAAAAATATTTAAATTAAATTATCAACCATAAATATATATAGCATATATGCAAGCATTCGAAACACTTTTGATTAATACTTCGTTCACCGCAATTAACTTCTTGTCTGATTATCGCGAAACTTACTACTTCGCTTCTTCTCTATGTCGTAGCAGAGCAATTTTATGCTACTGCTGAATGTTATCATCAGTGAAGAACAGAGCGATCAATATCACACGTCGCGTACACGCAGTAAACACGTTGACTAAAAACGCGGTAATTAAAGCTGCGCGGAAAAATCGTTTTTTTTTTTAACGTTGAAATCGCAACGGGGAAATCTGAAATAATGATGTACCAGAAAGGAATTCTGGAAGTATGAAACGGATAAGAATGCATGTTCGAATTTCTGGTTTCCTCTCTTCGCTATTCGATGGGCGAAAGAGAGCACATAACGTTAGGATATGCAGAATATCGGCGTACAAAAGAAGCGGAATCCATTACGTGGTAAATTTTTCTCGAATAGGAACGATAGGACTTTTTTTTCATTCACGAAGCACGAGATTTATCACAGCTTTGAAGCATCGTCCGCTTTTCGTGCTTGTGACGCATCTAGAGACGTACCGATTCAATGACGAAAAAATATGATCTCGCGATATCATACTATCAACGAAAAAATAGTCTGCCGTAATCTGATCGATATTGATCGATGTAGGCATATATTGAATTCTGACATATAATAACGGGCCGAGAGAGTAGTGATTCGTCAAGATATTACAGACAGAAATAGATTGTCCGGTCCATTTGAAAAAAATTCCTACACGAGTCTCGTATGAGATGATTAATTATCCGTACGATAATATTTGTTCTCGTTAATTGATAACAAATAAACATTTTAATTGCTTTATTCTTACTGACAATTTAATTTGTCCTGTTTATGTTGTCCTGTTTAACTTGATCTTTAATTAAAAGTGAACGTTAGCGTCACTAGATTAAAAACAAATACGCAATTAAATTTGTAAAAAATATTTTTAACGAATTTCTACCTGCTATAATATGTATACATTTACGTAATCCAGCACAAACATGTCAGTATAGCAATCCCTTGCCTCGTATTATTTGGAACAAACAGCCTGTTCTCGCGTTGCCTGGGTGCAAAGATTAAAGCGAAAGGCTCTCCGCAAAAAGCACCATCTGCTGTGTATCTTCGAAGTTCGTGTACGTCCCCGCTTCGTTAAAAGTGGTGTACGACTTGGCGAGAAAGGAAAGTAAGGACGGCGAACTTTTGTAAATAATAGCGGGTCCTTAGCCGCCATGTCGGGTGGAGGAAAATCCGTTTACGCTTTCGTCGCTCTTCGCAAACTCATACACGACACTTGAGCCTTCGCTGCAAACTTCTGGCGTGAAAGTAAATAGAAATTTAAACTAGATGGATGGAGCAGACAAAGTTATGAACATTCTGTCTCTTCGCTGATCTTCCGCGGTCGCTTGTCCGTTTTCCTTTCTCTGTTCTTTTTCCTTTTCCTTTTGTCGCGAGAATAGCGAATTGCTGTGCAGCGCAAACGATTAAAATCCAAATCGGATTTACGCAAGCTCATTATGTACCTAATAAAAAATGCTCGCGTAGCTGAACTACCAGCGGTGCTGCGATTTACGCGAGAGCTGGTAAGCCGCCGTATCTAGCAGCTGTTGCTGAGATGAGAATTAATTTGTACGGTGTACGGCTGGAAACGCCCGTTTCGGTGTGGTAGGATCACCGCGTGTAAACGTGAAGATGCAGTTGATGGCATGAGGATAAGAACTCGAGTCCACCTATGTATTACATACAGAGTGTTCCACCATTTTCAATCTCTCTCTCTCTCTCTCACATATTTTTTTATGTAAATATAATGCATTATTTTAAAATTACTTTTTTTCAGTTTTAAGCTTCTATTAGCATAAATTAATTAAACTTGACGTTAAATATTTTTGCGACTAAAATTTGATATTTGCTTGAAATAAAATATTCGCTCGATATTAATTGAGAATTTAGCGATAGTGGTGGTATTTCCTGTATATGATACCGAACATAGTCGCAGTGGTGCCAGTTGATATAATTTGTTACTGATCGGTTCCTGCCGTCTCTATGATCTAACTCATGCAGCATCCTGAAATGTTAATGCTGTTAAGGGAGTTTCCACGTTGCTATCCTCGACCGTACACGGCGCCAGCTTCTCTTATTCGCAGTAAATGACTATCAAAATACATATGTACACATGTATATAGAGCGCCCTAAAAAACTGCTGGTCCATAATTTAATGCAGGCTTTTTTAAATCACAATGAAATGCTATCAAGTTCTCTTAAAATTAACCGGAGAATATGAATTGTATATTTAACTTTGAAATTCTGTTGGTACGAATTTTCTCATTTTTAATCGTTTGTAATTCCAGATCTATCGATATATTAAAATTAAGACACTTTTTGCGCTATTCGTCTTCATTTGGCTCTGATATCTGTCATCGAAATACATGCCGCTGTTTTTAAGCCGCACTATATATTTTACCGTATGTTCATGGAGCTATCCATCTCCTTGAAATCTAAGCCAAGCATAATGGACCAGCGTAATGCTCACCGGAGCGTATTCTACCCAAATCTCTAGCACTTTTCTGTTAGAATCTTTGAGCAGACGAATATCCTGCAGAAACCGCGAACGTAGCGACGACCGCGTTAAAGAGACACAATGCAGTTTGAAAGTGCCATTTGCGACGCATTCGTATTTACGTCACTTTGAGAAATCGACTGAAAGCTTTCTAAATGAAGAGCTCAGTATATATATATATATATTGTATATATCTTCTCTTACGTTCCTGTCTTCATTCTTTCAATGAACATTCTGAAAATCTTCATCTCATGAAGAACTGTGAACCTCTCAGATAACATGGTAACGGATTTTCAAAAATAGAAGGGAAGAAAAGAAGAAAAAATAAATTTAAATACAATCCCTTGTTTCATACATGATTAATACTGGACTCGTTATTAAATTAACAAAATTTTCTTATTACATATTCAGAAATTTCCTTCCAAAATGATATAATAATGTACACGTGTTTCCGGCGATCGATAATAAAGAGCATAGAGCCAAATTAAATTTTTTCAACGTCGTAAAGCAATTTTGCTACTCGCAGGTGAAAATGCGAGCATATGGTGTGCTTTCAAAGAGGGAAATTAAAATGGATGAGACATTGTCTCGAAGGAAAGATAAGATAATGTGGGCGCTTTCACTCGAGTGCTATTTTAGGAAATGGCAAGAATGTGGAGGTTAAGACATTCTTTTTGACGTACTGTTGTTTACGGTTGATCGGATATACGTCAAATTGAATTTCACGTTGTCTGTTATCGTTCGCTCAAAAGAACACGACGTCTTTCCGTTCTCAGTAAAACTCATTACAACACTTTTCCTCTTCCCGTTACTATGCATCTCGGCGTATAAAATGTGCAAATTGACGTTCCTGGTAAACTATTTTTGTCTATTCATTTCTCAGAACACGGAAAATGAAAATAATAAGTATTTAATGTAAATGTACATACGCTAATAACAATTTAAATTTCCATATGACGACAGTCGCGAAAAAATTTCTGTTTTAATATCATCAATCTGTTCAAAGCTGTCGAAAAAATGTAATCGAATATCGGAAAAACAATATTTCTATTTTTATCGAATAATGCGAGAGAAATATAACCTATCAAAATTTGCGAAAAGTTTACGTAAACGAGAATATCAATTTTTCTGCGCGCGAAACATCGATTTACAACGACAGTCACAAATGTTCACAAACTCGATTTTATCTGGGTATTATGTCGCATTGTTATTTTGATAAGATGTAAAGCCGGATTACTGTTGGGGAGCATAGCACTCTGCGATATTTTACATAAAAATATATGACATGTGTGCGTGTATTTTTATAGCTATATATGAATAATTAATCAGTAATTCAATAAAAAGATAATTAATATACATTAAAGTAGTCAGAAAATAAAACTAGAATATCATTTTTATTGACCAATTCATTAACTGCTTCAGAACTCAATAAAAATGCGTTCTACTTTTTAGAATAAAATAAAAATAAAGATACAATATGATAAAATTTGTAAAATTATATTTATAAAAAATTAAAAATTCTCTCGTGATGAATTGACGCCAGTTATTTAATTATTATTTAATTAATGTTAATTTATCATGTGTTCATAACTGAATTAAACTAGTGAGAAATACTGATGTTAATGGTGTGACATAGTTAATTAGCTACTAAATATTACAGAGGATTATTAAAGCGTAGCATAGCCTTTAGAATTTGCACCCTATTACTTCCAATTGACAGAGCCCGAACTTTCATTAGATTTCATTACGCCGGCCATATTATATTGCGTTCTATTCAGTTTACGGACTATTAATAGCATTTAAGCATAATAACTTGAATATTGTATGACCATTCGCAACCTTCATAAATTGCAAGACAAGTTATGGGTACTACCGCTGCACCAAACACTGCAGGAAACACATATAGATTGTATTCCTGCGAATATGTCATTCCTTTTTCATTAGAAACGAAAAAACGATGTTCTATCGACCAACGAACTACTATTCATCAATATTTTCCGAAAAGGAAATCCAATGTGTACATATTCATAGAGAAATATAAATAATCTCTGTTGATTCGTTGTGTGAATGCAACATAGGAAAAAAAAGATTTTTATACAAAAGAAAGAGAGAGAGAGTGCAAAAATTTGAATAGTTGTATATATATAAGGACACGTAAAAATTTATTTTAACGTTATATGGGAAATCAACAATGAATTTAATAAAATAAAATAAACGAGACTACTAAAATATATTGTAAATTAATGTATGAAAATAATAATATTAATAAAATAAAAATCAGTGTTCAATAAATGCAGAAAATATGTGTATACTGTCGGATAGATACGTAAAACTAAACTTTTCGCGCGTACACTCGAAATCGTACTTAGAAAATAAACATCTCTCGGGAATGTTGCTAAAATCAATATCCGACGTCATACCCGGCGACAGTATCCACGTTTCTCTTTACTTTACCGAAGTAATTCAGGTCAACGACTGCAAGATAAATATCAATTGCAGTGTCAGCTACGAAATCGCTCGTACTTTGACAACCGCTCTGAGTTTCACGAATTTCATGGATTATTACGTTTAATTTATTTATATGCGTCCGTAATGACAGTGATATCAGCTAATCGTATATTATTACCGCGGAGAATCGTGCGTAATTATCTGCCGAATAATACATGCTATTCGTAGGCGGATGTGATCCAGCGATTTCCATCGAGCAATTTCCACTACACGCCTGCCGTCAAACATCAACAGTGAAATTAAATATCAAACATTAATGAGAAGCATCAAAGTTATATATTATATCATTAAGTAATAAAGACTACGCGTTTTGCCTTGGCGATGTGTTTGTCCTAGTTTAATTACGCTCTGTTGAACGTATTATGCGTTTCATTTAGATCTATGGCAATTACTATTAGGTTAGTTGCTCGCGCAATAGATTCGATTATTATCGCATTGTTGCACTAATATTCCAGTTCAAAGGAAGCTACTACGCATACCTTAATAATGCAAATTCCCTAACTTTTAAATTATCATCAAATGATGTAATAATCGATTTATGATTTTACCAAGTGTTACGATTACATTACTCTGTAAATTTCCAATTGTTTTATAATTATTGTACATTAATACTTTGTTATTGGATTATCAATTATTACGATGGTATGGTTACTATGCATATTCTGTCCCAATACTGTTTTTCAGTACTTGTAACATAACGCGTTTATGCAATATATTTTTTATTCTTTTTGCAATCCTTTATGTGTTATTCTTTTGCAATAATAAATTTGAATAATATAAAATAATATATACGATAAAATGTTATTTAAAAGCAATATCTTAAAACAATTCACATTTAAATTTTACATTAGTATTGAATTTTATATTAATGTATAATAAATATGTATAATATTTTATTCAAATTTTGCACTCTCTTGTACATGATAAAAATATTACTCTTCTTTTATGTTGCATTCAACAAGTTGACAAAAATTATATTATGCAAGAGTTTTCTGAGATAAAAATCTCTTTTTTTTTATTACCTTTCTCGTAAAATTCATTTTAAGTTTAAAGATATTTGGATTTTGCAATATAGGAAAGTAAACCTGCCCAAAGGAAAGGTTTCATCTTTTCAAAGATAGGCGTCTACTCTTATAGTTGATGAGAGAAGCGTCAACGAGTGAATAAGGGCTTTACATGCATGTAGCGAACCCGGTGAATTAGCTATCCGCGCGAGAATGCAGATTATTACTGGATGCCAGTCGAAGTTCTACTATGCTACTCTACACGTGTGTGCTCGCATCGTCTAATTACCATACATCAAGTACAGCAAAAGTGTTTGCGATTTTGCAGCGTGCCTGCGACACGAAGGTTCACGCCAACGTACGAAGTTGCAACGCGCCGTGATCGGATGGCGGGCGGTTGTAATTTTCATCTCTGCATCACAATTATGTTTCCCACTCGTGTTACACGATGGCACGATTACTATTACGCGCCGTTCCCCGTACACGTGCTTATGTATACGCCTATGCGTATGAATACCTTGGGTTATTAACCCGGACGGAATATTAATTCTGGTTAGCGGCAAGTACCGCGATAATGGTAACACTTGCGCCGCGGTCAGGCAAAATTTATACCGACGAATCTCGCGGTGCAGCTTATTCCAAGTGGCATCGATGAATAGTTTGGCTTCTCTTCCGGCACACGGTTCAATTACATTAAATTTTATTCTATAATAATGATTGAACGAAAGTTAGAATTCCAATAATTTGGTATATACGACATTTGAGAAATGTATAATAAGTTTGCCAGTATTTTTATGCAATTGCGATATTTGCGTCACAATCACGATGAATTTTTTAGTCTGTGAATTGTTCCTCCTGACAATTGCAATCGATAAACCAGTGTTGTTATATACGATTGTTTGAAATAGATACAGTAGCTCGAAAATATACTGCGAGTTCATTGATTTACGAAATTTCGAAAAACATTTCCATTATTCTATTGAATTTGGTATATTTCAAATTTGAATTTCTGTGAAATATTTATCTAACTTGAATATGAAAAGTTTCGTGAGAATAAATTATTTCCTGTTTTCTAGATATATTATTAACGAGAAGAGGTAGGTGTATCAAGCTTCTAGACTAGGAGAAAGTTCTTCTAACATTTTCAAGAAGTTATACCTGCTGGTATTTGCTAGCCAGCCATATTTTTATAAAAATTTCATCGGAAGCTCTACCATGCATCACACAGCATGTGCGCCTATATTTTCTTGTAGTGGAGGATATGATTTCTTGCCGCTGCCACAACAGTTCCGCGGATCGTATAATACGCCGCGGGAAATGTTTACAGTAAACAGTCGATAAACAATATTATCAACATGATAAAAAATATGTTACCTATGTATTTTTGATGAAAATGGATATTGAAAGGAAAAGTGTGATATCTTCACATCAAATATAAACCAGAACGAATATCGAGCTATATCATGAATTTTAATTTGCGTCCGATATGTTCGCTCGCCACTCTCATCCATGTCATCTGGAAAATATTTCTACGCTATCGATAAATGTTTGCGCTCTAAATCATGGAGATCCATTCGAACCGATTTAGCAGACTCGACAAGTTTTCAAACGGACACTCCGCGAAACAAGAGTTACTACTCGATTTCCATCCGTCAAGTTTTCATATAACTGCACCGTGTCGCGTTAGCTGATCCTCGCGCAGAGAGATATTCTGGCCAATATCGAACGTTCGTCCATCGAGATACAGACGCACGCACGGGACGCACGCTCGAGTGAACCGAGTGAATTCGACTTCAAAATATCCGTGGGATGAAGACGAGATGAAGACGAACCGAGCGATCGAGTGGACACGCTCGAGCGGAGATTCAACGTCGTTACGCCATTGCGTGAGTAGAATATATTGATTTATCACGGCCAACCCCGTCCACCCCGATCGTGCATCGTCGTCGTTGCCGCCGACGCCGTTACCGCCGTCGCTCCACCACCTCTCGGAATTTCTCTTCGTCACTTCCACCCAACTCTGTCTTCGATTGTGGGAAACCCTCGTTTACTGCCCGCGAGTTGTACTTCAACTCCGATTCACCTCTATCGGCGTCCCGTTCGTATGACATCCGTGTTGGGCATTATTGTCCCTGGTATTGACGATGTCGCCCTTGTTGTTCCCGAACTCTACGCATTGATCCACGCGGGATATATCCATATCCATCCGCCCATGACCTGTCGTCGATATTATGCCGCGTGACGAGCCTTCGCGCACCGCCGGAATTTCTTCCCACTCGCCGTCGAAAGATATCGCGGCCCACTGTACTTGCATATGCATTGGTAATGCATGCGTAATGGTGACAAGCGCGGTGATATGTGAAATCGCCAACCGATATCGCCTTCCGCTATCCTTCTGATATCTGTCGCTGTACATTCGGTGAAAGATGGTTCCGAGCGATGATGTAATTTAGTATGCAACGCGCTTCTATAGCGGTTATAAGTTATTTAGCACTGCGTTCTCCCTTTGCCATTCAAATAATAATATTATAGAAAGCGCAATACGATTAAATTTACAAGTGAATATAAATGTAGATAATAAAGTTGGATAATAAATATGAATAATTCTCTTATTACGAATTATTTCTCGTCAAAGTAATTCGCGTCAGTGATTGCAATGTTCGCCAATATTTGAGTACCATTAACAAAGTAGCCCTTTTACATGAGTCTGCGCAATCTGCACGGAGCGAAAATGTTGATTTTCCCACACGAGGGATCGTAGAAAAACTACTCGTGTCGGCGTATTGATGCAACCACCCACGCCGACATCGCGTCTCGATTACAGCCGAGCGTTATCGCGAGAATTCTATTCAAACGGCAGGAGCCCTCGAGCGACGAGCGTCTAAACATTCCGTGAGTGTAATCGAGTCGGTGCAATTGCGCTCGACGTAGAGAGTTCGGTGCAGCGGAAAATCGGAAATTCGAGAGACACCACCGACGAAGACCGCATATTTCCATCTTTCGCGTGCATATTCCCGTGCAATACGGCCAGAAAGGTTATTCGGCATCTCATAGCGCCGCAGCCCAAAAGTCTGCCTGAAAAATATGCCGTTATTTCGCTTGGAAGTTTATCTTTGGCGCCCGGTATCGACAATAATCGTTTATTGCGGGTGTTTGGCGAGTTTAATTTTCATCGGAACCGTATATTGCCGCATTGTGATGCATTGTGCCGGTAGCAGTGAAAGAGAATAATTAAAAAATATTGCGTCGAGATACAATGGCGATTCTTTAGTTGCTTCTCGAAAATATAAAGCACAAAGAAAACAAGAAGGAATTATGCGAAAGGTATAGTCTTAATGTTTCTCTTCTTTCTCTTCTTTTTTTTCTTAATTTTAATGATAATAGCCGGCGAGAGAATAAGAGCACTCTTAATGCTCTAGCAGAGAAGGTACGAATAAGAAAAGGTAGTCTAATATCATTTGCATCAAAGGGCAGGTAATGGCTCCTTGGCTCTTTATTACGCGCTCAAAGCCCGTTTCACGTAAGTAAGACGAATGAGTATTAATGAGGAACAATTCGTCGTGATTTGCACATCGTCTCCGAGCGCAGCAAAGGTGGAAGACAATGGGGCATCAGCATGCGAGATAGTACCACTATGGCGATTTCTTTAAAACTAATCGAGATCATATATAGTGCTGATTTCGACAAGAGAATAAAGGTCGGATGTTATGCCAACGCGAGAAACAATGCGTAACAGAACGGAGTTCATAATTTATTCACAGAGTATGCATTCCATTTTTACGAGCCGAGTGCCAGATCAGGTTGAGTAAACAAGGAAGAAAAATACGCCGGAAAAGATGCGCGCGATGGCATTTAGGAAGCCGGGAATCTTTGTAAAGGGCATGAAGATAAAACTTTAAACATAGTTCTATGTTTAAAGCATGGCATCTAGCGCAATCCCGCTTGGCATCGTTTCAGCGTTAGCATTGTCTAATGATTCTGACTTTGTGCACGTTGCGCGCATATATTTCCCTTGATTACCAATTATGAAAAATTGCGTTCAATAAAATATGCAAAAAGACTTTTGAAAAGTAACATATTCCTTCAACGAACGAGACCTATTTCTGTTGCGAGCACGAGAGCGCAACTGGATTTCCAACTGGAGCTTATATAAATCTACGAAGTTTAATACGAAGTCTAATCTCTTGATCCATTCTATAATGAACGATTGAACGTATCGATCTTGACGGGAGGAAAAAAAGTGGTGTCGCCTACGATCATCGGCACGTATACAGCCGGAGGCTAAGCCACGTCGATATGCTGATGAGGATTTAGTTCCACGTCACGCTTCCGTGACGTTGTACCCGCCGATGTAAAGGGAGAAACGATCCATCCAGAAAGGAGGCTGCTCCGAGCCACGGTGCCCCGACCGAGATGCAGTCTGGTGCCAGGGTCTCTCGTGTCCTCGCCCTCTTCTTCGCTCACTCCGATCTACTTGCCCTTCCCTTCAACGACACTTCGCGACTTGCGTCGATCCATCGCACTGGAAAATTATTCCACAGAGGGGGCGCCCGGAGTCTTGCTGCCGAGTCTCGTGGCACCGATTGCGCGATCCCGGCGAATCGGATGAGCGATAACGCGACCCAACGCTGACGTCACTGCTGATAACTTAGAAATTTCCGTTCGGGTTGCACAGCCAAGGCACTGGCCCGGAAAAGCGCGAGACAGAGGGCTTTACAGCGTTTAACGGGGGTTAAAATTATCGGAGCGTCTGCCACGTTCGCGCTATCGATCTCACCTGCACGAGAAGCATACGAGGAAACGCGCAAAATATGCAAACAATGAAGCTAAGTATGATGTGCATTTTATTTATAAGCTCGCGAGTTTTCGAAATGTTACATGTCAACTCTTGTGACGATTTAGCTTTTTAGCAAATATAAAAGTGATTTTTTTTTCAAGGAAATGCATTTTATATGTTAAATATTTTAATATTAAATGTCATATTTCCTATATTTTAAAGTAAGATTCTGTTGAAGCTTATTGAAAATTAGGTACACAATTTTTTAAAGTTACATGCACCCAACATGTCCAATTTCGCAATATTGTCGCATCTCAGAACTGCAATGATACGGAAATCGATATCGTTTTATTTTATAGCTTATGCAGAAATAGCCAGAAGACTTGCTCACATTTGCCTGTACTGATATTGGGCCACGGCTTTTGAAGCTTGTATTCCGACATTTCGTTTCACCAGATTACGATACAGGAAATACTTATCGAAGTGCTCGCGCAAAAAATGTTACATATCGATTCATAAATTCAATCATTGAACTTTCGATGCAATACTGTGCCATAAAAGTCCCTATCCATAAAAAAACGAGATCTAAAACGTTCTGTTATAATATCGGGAAAATGTTGCGTATAAAGATTTTTTTGACAAGCATGCCTAAAACGTGAAATTAATAGAATTGTCGAAACTTTGATCATCTACGATGTTCCATTAATCTTCATTTGTTGAACGAGACAAATTTTTAGTTTTTTTGTATTTTAAATATTATACTGGTAATATATGTATTTAAATATATAATTAAATAAAAGAATAAATAATATAAACTTTATATGTATCGTAACTATAATAAAACAATAAAATTCCTTAGTGCATTGTTTCATACAATTCAACGTGAAATCATAATGTAAAGCTTTCATATGCACCTATTAAAGGACGATATATCATCATTACGCCATCGTATATTTTTGCGCTTTCACTTTTATATTCAAACGAATAATCTGTAAACCTTTCTCGTTCAAGAAATGAAGATTAATGCAATATCATAGATGATCAAAGTTTCAACAATCGTTTATTTCATCTTTATTCAAATAAAACAATTCAATGAAATATTTCACAAAATTGCATTCCCCTACAATATGAATTGCCGTGTTCATATTTTACGTTATATATAAACGTAATTAAGAACAAAAATATTTATCAGCGTTATAAATTTGCGTTCTATTAACATTACATTAATAACTTTAATGATTTATAATAATTTTTATAATAAACTTTATAAAGTTATAATGAAGGATTTTTACAGGGAAAATGCAAGTCTTCAAAACTGAAAACAAGAACGCAATCTGGCCACAGTCCGATTAGGACGCATTACGATCGACTTATTGAAAACGTAAAGCTTCAGTTTTCATCCGTGAGGCGGACAATGGCTTTCATTTACTTCGCCTTCGCCGACGGGCGTCTTGACCCGCGCTTCGATCATGCCCGTGCTTTATTGCCAATCAGAGACTAGGGAGAGAAATGGTGCTCGTCAATTCGCGAACGAAACGAAGTGGAAATTCCGGCGCGGAAGCGATCTCTACTTTTCTTTCCTTTCTTTCTCACGGCGCGCCGGCAGAAACGATAAACGGTATGATCTGTATCCGGTGCATAAGGCGCGCTTTTAATTAAGAACTGACACAATAAACATTGTATGCAGAATAACGTGCCAGAAATATACGTCAGAAATGAAGGAGAAAAAAACGTCCGATTTTAATTTTCGTACGTTCTTTGCCAAATGTGATTTAAACCTTTTTATGCAATATACTCGATCAAATATGTACATGAAATGATACATTTACATGTTATAAAAAAGTCGATTTCAAAGAGACGTAATCATACAAGTCTTTCATCTTGGATAGAGTTACTTTAGAGTTGTGTAATGCTTTTTTTCTGTCATGAAAATAGTATTCCTGATATAGAAGCGGATTACGTTGCGCGAAACTCCCCGTGTAAGGGGCCGTCTTGTGCGATTTCAATTTTCCGCTCGACCCACAATACGCTTTCGCGATTTTCCCCGCAACGGCGCTCTGCCGATCATTACGCGCTGCTGCACAAAGAGATCCGCACCACCATTTCACTCGGTCTCTTATTTTTTTTTTCCCCCCCCAGGAGAACCACGTATCTGCATGTTTGATTGAGTCGTGACAGTAGATGAACAGCGATGATTCATTCTACCTCTAATGTAGACGTGGTATATATATATATATATATTATATACATATATATATACGTATATACCGCCACCCTATCAGCACGTTGTCGACGATGAACTTAATTAATGTCGTTTTATCTCGTCCCAGTAACCGCGAACTTTATGCTCGCCGATGACGTTCGCTTTAATTCAACACACCGCACCGCTGACGCACGTCTCGAGATAATAATTCATTATACTGAATGAATCGGCCGCGAATCACTCATTACGTCAGGCGTTGCCCTGGATACCGTGGTCAGGAAAAACTTTCCATTACTGTTTGTTCGAAGATATCACTTCCTTCGAACGTAGATACTTCCGTCGGAAAAGTTCGTTCAATTCTCCGGGATTCGCCGCGTCGAGCGCGGAAGCGACGGGTAAAACAGAAAAAAAAAGAAGGGTTGCAATTACAAACATTCGAGCGAACGGCTGTTATACCTATTTGCCGTTCCTGGAATCGACGCGTCATTTAACGACCGGAAAAACGATATTTGCAGCATACCGATTTTACCACACTCTACACATTCCGCAAGGCATTCGTAACATATGAATTTGACCAGCCGGAGTGCTATTTTCAGTTAAACAACGAAAAAGAAGATATCGAAAATTTTGTTCCGATTGCACTCGCGTAATTAAAAGAATATACGGTCTATTTATCGACCTTTAAATGCCCGGAAAGAAACCTGTACTAAATCTCTCGAAGTTTAAGCACCTCTTCTTTTCCTGCCACAGTTTTAAACTACATAAATCGTTTGTGTGATGACACGCGTCTATTTTACTGAAATATTTCGGACAACCTACTAGAGTAGGTCTAGTCTACTAGAGTCTGGAGTCCCGTAATTTCATAAAACTGCAGTATGTCAAATTACTGTCCAAGTAACTCGCCGTCGACGGAAAAGAATTTGCGCGTAACAGCGTTATCCAATGTTGCGGTCGAAATTCTGTCGTCGTTGCGCGAGCATAACAACATGTTATACAATAATGTGATAACGAGATTGTATTCAACTCGGATTGATACAATACGCATAAAATTGTATCATACTAAACGCAATAATGGCCAAAAAAATTTGTTTAAATTTTGACGTTTAAAAATTGATAAATTCAAAATTGGTAAATCTGAACATTTAGCTTCGCGAATTTTAAAATTTCTATTCTATTCGTAGACTTTTTTCAAAAGATAATGAATAAAACAAAAAGCTAAAAATGTGTTAATGCGTGTATATGTTAAAATTTAATGATAATATTGAATAAACATGTAAGTTTACGTAGGGGTAATGAAATTACATAGATAATGACAATCCTGTTTTGCAAATCGCTCAGTAAAATCATACTATTATGCCATCGTAATTGCATACTACGCTACTTATATGCAAACTAAATTATACATATATGATAATATTACAGGCATAGTATGTTATGTTACGATGTAATATTCGAAATCAGGTTAACATTGGATTACACATTTAGTTTACTGAAGTCACCGATATCTACAGAACGCATAAACGTGTTCTGATATGAAATAATTTTCCATCACAGCCTACAAAAAGAAATTGCTTTCAACGCACAGCTTTATATTCTTAATATTTTTGAGTAAAATTATAAATATCTACGATAATGAACCGCAAGCATGTGACGGATAATGCCCACGGAAGCAAACTTCGATGTTGCTGGACCTATACAAGGTGCTTTATCACCAGAGTAATACATCAAGCTTGACTTGCTGAAACTTGGATAGTTCTCTCCTTCACCAAGGAAGGCTCGTCTTTGCGGGCCGTCTGGGACTGAAACTCGTCGCGCGAAAGTTAAAATACATCATGAAGACGTCGGCAGACCTCTCCGCGGGGTTGACCGTCTCGCGGGATCGTTGTTTTATTCGGCGCTTGCCCCTTCGTGAAGTTACATTTCAATTCAAGAAGGGTGGCATTAGGTGAAAACCCGAAGACGCCCCATCGTGCACGAAGTGATATTCGTCAGCGTGCTCGGAATCGTGAACGGCGCTCAATCTTATTTGGATTTATCTCCATAAATCCCTGTTAGATTTGAACGTGCGAGAGATCTCGACGCGCGTGTAGAAAGACTATACACAGTCAGATGGAAAGGTACCAAAGAAATTTCCATTCGTTTCAAGATTGGCTCGGGTGGAAGTGGAAGGATCTGCGAAATGAGAAGACGCCGGGCAAAAAGGTGGGAAACCTCAACGAAATTTTCTTTGAGATGATGGGTCGAGTGAGGCTTATGGTTTCGTCCTTCGTGTGTATCAGCCGTATCTCGGGGATTATAGGAAAAAGTGAGTTTACTTTGAGAAACCTTCGATGAAGGCGCCGACATAAATCTAAAGCCGATCGCGATCGATTTGTCACTTAAGTCGATGTAACGACGAGTAATAAATTAGTGGATATATTTCGCATTGATCGACTCGATGACTAATGTTCTTAAAAAGTTGCAGTTTTTAATAAAGATTTTTTTATAAGTTAATTCGTATAAAAAATATTGTATCTTGCTAGAACGCGAAATTGATTGTAAAACATTCGACTAAAAATTTGAACACACGCGTTACCTTCGATGAAAAGCGATCACGATTTATTGTTGGAAAAATATAAAACTCAAATATAAAACTAAACTATTTTTATTTTACTTAAATTCTGAATCATTGATTTGACGTAACATAAAAATCAATCGTTCGTAAAGATTCTTTCAATCGAAATACGAACCAATAAATTCGCAAACTGAAATACTTTGAAATATTTTTATACACATTCTTACACTCTGTTTGTAAACGTTATGTATAGTAATTATAACATATTATTTCATAATATAGAAAATATATATAAATAAAGATTCTGAATAGAATCTGCATAGAACTTAGCACAAAATGCATAGTAATATATGACAAGCTGTCCATTGCCTTAGTTTAGAATATATCACGCAGCTGAGTTTCCGAAGAACGCAATCAATCCGCGTCTGCTCGCAAGATACTCCGTATATATTACGTTAGTTTGTAAACTTCCCGGCTACCGTTCGATAGGAAATCGTCTACAATCCAGTTGCCGGATCATGCTTCTAATTAACTACGGCTCTCGGACGTAGATCGATACAACGTTTGCGTCATCAACTAATTCTAATCAAATAATGCAAATATTTAAGCGTGTACTAAATACATATAAGGATGATATTAATATTAATGCGAGTAATGATTACCTCGCGCTCGTTTCCAGAACTGATGTTGCAAATGTTAGAAGGATTTTGTCTGCAACAGTTGTACACCACTCTCTGTCATCGCGATTTCTCTTTGAAATTATTAGTAACATAACAAAATTATGTTTCGAGCATTCACCACTGCCGTGTTTCCTTCGAGCAATAGCGACACTAAGCGAAGCTTTTACTTATGTAAATTAAAGTATTCTTAACCGACTGAGTGCTATTTCCGAGAAGCTCTTCGAATAAGTACCTCGCGAGAGAGTGTTTCGTTCACCCAGTGAACATTTCTCATCAGAAACAATTGTACGATTTTGCAATTTTTTCTCACGTGTTAGCCGGTAAAAGAAAGCTGTGAAAACATTTTAAAACGTGGCAAACATTATTACATTCCGAAAATCTATGTCGTTAAAGCTGCATAAATATTGTGCATTAAAGTATTTTTATTGCGATATATGTTAATTATAGGATCGCACAAAAATAATTATAACTGTAAATTTTCAGAACTGCATGATATAACTGCAATTGTTCGAATAATGCTTTCAGAGAAACTAATCATGAAACGCCTATCGCGTTCGAAAAGGCGGTTTTAATTAACCGGGATAAGAGGGAGAAAGAAACTTTGACTAAATGCATCTATCTTGTTTGCATAAGGACGCCAATATGCTTACAATTAGCTATTTCCCTTTTCAATGTCCTCTTTCCACGAGCTTGGTCATTTAATCTTCAATATTACGTCTTTGCCTGCAAAGTTAGATTAAAGCGGACATCTTCTTTCGCTTTCCTGCCTCAATGCATTGCGATGTACTTCAAAGTCAATGAAAACAGCGATATCAAACGACATCACATTTAGTATTATGCAATAGACCTGATATCTCGTATCTCATATCTTTTATGTGTGTGCTTTTTTTTGCAAATTCGAATGCGAATACATGAGAGACAAAGTGATAATAAATTGCGAGATTGAAAGTTTCATTTGCGGTATTAACTCTGTATTATAATCTTGTACAATGCGCAACGCGAATAAGTTTTTAATACATTTTCACGCCTCGCAAAATTTTACATCCTCCTCCTCGTATGAGCTACGAAATCCCGCGCGGGTTTTTACGGCTCCGCTGCTCGCGCTTTTCTCGAGTACGCCCCGTACGAGCTTTCTCATCGAAATAACTCTCTCCTCTTTCTCTCTCGTCTTTCACGCCCCCATTCTAGCTCCGCTCTTCGTGTGAAAAATCGTGGCTTTCGAGTGATGGAGCTTTTTTGGTAAGTGGCAAAGAGGCAGCTATTTGAGCTGATCGTAAGTTCCTATAAATCTCTCGGTGAGAACGGAAGCAATCAAGCAAACGAGCTAAACGATACGTGCGTTGTAAAATACAAGTATGACAAATGATTTTTAAAAGTTAGTAATATTTTCAAACAAACATTTTTCGAAAAATGGAAACATATTATTAGTTTAAATTAAATAATTTAATTAAACTAATAATATTTCCTTAATAATATTAATATTTAGTTTAAATTAAACTAATATTTAGTCATGTTTACTTCACATTATATCGAAATTAACAATAATTCTTAATTTTGTTCAAAATTAGATGTCGTAATTCTTTTTCGAATTTATGCAAATTCAACGCTTGGATGATTTACTGTAAAAAGAAAGATATTTTATTTGCCTTCCAACAAATTAAATACCAACTACAATTTTAGATATTTTATATTTAAATATTTTTAATCATGTCCAGCGTGAACAAATTTATATTATATATTTGCGTAATACGTGCATCATAAAATAGCAGCATACACGTAATATGGCTAGTCATGTATATCATGCGAATTCTGGTAGAATGCAAAATATGTATACAATTATGAAACGTCTCACCGCACATTATTTTGTGTGCAATTACGTCGTAGAGACTGCGCATGCCAGGATATACCAAGATTCTGTTTAATTAACGTTCTCACGATAATTTCACGGATATATCGTAATAATTCAAGTATTGCTGAGACACGATAAGACTTTTACTTGTACAAGGGACAACTATTACGCGTCTATAAAAAACTATTACGCGTCTGTAAATTTTTCCTTGGTATTCACGAAGTACCTTTTCACGTTGCACGCAAGCGGAATAAGTAGTCACGGTGCTTCGGATCTTGCCAATTTTGCCATGGACCCTCATTGTTATTTATTGCACAAAATCCGATATCGCTGAATGGATCGCTATCAACGAAATGGTGTCCTGCGCATCGCAATTTCCTTTCAGCACGGATAAAACCGATAAGAGAGATCATTGAGGGACAATAAAACTAAACGTGGGTAATCTTATAATCAAAACCTTGATCGCGAATCCGGGAGGAAATCGGACTTGTATTCAAACGATCAGACGCCCACGGCATATGGAACTAATAAGATGAAGAGTGACAGGATGATGTGATCAGGACATCGGAACTGGGCAGTCCTGCGTGTGATAGCCTCTCACTCGATTGCATTCTAATCGAAGCGGTTCGCTTAGTGGATACTGCGGGGTGCATTGGATCCTGGCATATCGAGATCTAATCATAATACCGTTATTACCGAAAATGATCACAATATTAGCACATTTATTTCTTCATTAATGCAATATATATAACTTATTATCATTTTTATCAACTGCAAATTTTGTGCTGAATAATCGATTTTTCTTACATTAAGACATTATAGAAGATTGCATCGAAATTTTTTTACTCGATATCTCGGTAAAAAATGTTTATCT
The DNA here is from genome assembly GCF_040581485.1 of Linepithema humile. Lineage (NCBI taxonomy): Eukaryota > Metazoa > Arthropoda > Insecta > Hymenoptera > Formicidae > Linepithema > Linepithema humile. The sequence continues at coordinate 20,436,991 of NC_090134.1, forward strand.
CTTACAATCTCTTAAAATGAAATTTTATATTAAAACTTGAATACTTGAAAAAATTTCTATAAGTATCTATAAATATTTTAATATTATATGTATCATAACTTACACCGTATATTTCTATAAATTTTCATAAACGTTATGTTTTACAGATTAGCAAAGTTTACGAAAGTTTAACAACATTATCCACTCTCAACGACGAACTTGCGATTAAGGAAAAATTCTGATTGTTGCGTCGTCTGCTAGCCAGAGCAATTCTCCGTGAGCGGGCAGCAAATGGCAGGGATTACGCTCTTAAACTTTTACGTGAGAACAGCTCTGGGTCTACATCGATTGCATTAGGACAATATAGTTATCCATCGCATATCCCTTGAAGAGAAGTTCCTCAGAAAAAGATTTGCCCTGCTCTTACAAAGCGAGGATAAGGAAAAGAAATCTCGATTCGAAAGAAAATCTCGCGAAGAAACATGGGGGAGCATTTTTGTCTATAATCCACAATATTGCTCGACGCGCAATAACCTCGGTAGGTTTTGGAATAAAAATCAGATCAAAGACCCTACACTACACCGCTTTACGCTGCCCTGCTTAGTGGCGAAAGCGGCTGACGCGAATGGTTTTCCTATAGATCTTCAAGAATAGGATAAACTCTGTTCTCGATCGGTGTCACTCCGCTTATGAAATCACTTGAATGGACGTTCCCGATATGAAACGACAGCTTTTGGGTCGGGTCTAACGCTTTCACGTTTCAACTTCCATTTTCAAATATGTTCGGCCGTTCTCTTTCCCTCGCGCACTTCGCCATCGAATCTATCTCCTTCTCGAGCTTTTTTACGAGCGTCCCTATCGCAAATACTTTCTCTCGCAAATATAAAACGCGATGATCAACACTCGTTATGTTATACTTGTTTTCTTACGTATCACATTCGTAGTCAAACATTTATAAGCTCACAAAACAGACCGCAATGCGCAAAAACGCGAAAGCCGCTTAATTTCATGGCATTTTTTCGTTTCTCACAACGAAAGTTTTAAAAAAGCTTGAAAAATACCAGATAAACGAACGATAACTGTTCGACATTATTTGCACTGCGATGATTTAACAATCGACGAAATTTTATACCGCATAAACGCGCAAACAAAAATGAATTGTTATGTTCCATTTCGAATATGTGAAGAATATAGCAGAATAAAATAATCCGATAACTTTTATGCAGATAGATAGATGAAACTCATTTGAATAAATTTACATTTTGTATGCATATTACTAATAATTTTTTTATTCAGAAAGCAGAAAAATATCGATTTATTTTATTTACAAGAGATTTAAGAGAAAGTAAAATAATAATTTTTGAAATTTTATTATTTTACTGGTACGTGGAAATGGAACCTTCGAGCTTTCTCGAGAAAAAAAGCTGACGAAGAGCTGAGAAGGATTTCGAATGATTGATCGCTTCATCTGGGGAGGGTGGGGGTTTTCCAGGAAGCTGGTTTTACGGATTATCGGATATTAAAGGAACGCTAAAGCCTGCATGTATCACTATTCGCCTGTCTCACTAATTAATAAAATGATTATCTTTAGACAAATGATGATCTTCAAGATAAACGTAATTCTACAAAATTATTATATTTCCTTCCAATTTCATTGAAATTGCGATATTTACCGTGCTAAAAATACATAATTGCAAATTATATAATGAGTTAGACCCAGTTATGATCGACGACATGTCGATGGAAATGTACGATTGTTGCCAATTATTGTTTGCCCGATAATTAACCACGCCATGTACAATTTCATCCAAAGCATTTCGACATCGCGCGACCAACGCGCAACTTTTGTGACAGCTTTAATTATAGCGACGGTTATGATATCATTTGTATACACATATATCTGCGAGCGAGTTCGTAATTCGATAGTTATATATACTTATCCAGAGAGAATGTGAAAATGATACTATAGACCAAAGGCTTGAGCTATTTTGCATGAGATAATGGAATTTACTTTCCGATGCTATTCCGGATTTCCGGACGCTATTTATTATATGATTATGTAATAAGATTATACGATCAAATTAGAAATATTAAACTTACACCACTGTTAACGATGGCTAACACAATCTCCGAGAGATTTAATTAGGAAAAAGTATTGATTTTTCTCGAAGGCGCTGACAGACAATCTTCGTTTCTATCAGATAAATGACGGTTTCGATTAGCAGCGTGACGTAATATCCTGACGAACGGATTCTTGGTTTCTTTGCCGGTAGCATGAGGGTGCTCACCTAACATTCCCGATTCCACTAATAAGAATTCCCGGCTCACTATGACAAATTTTTTTCCTGACTTGGCAAAAGAGTTCCACGACGTAAAAGGTGTGAACGCGGGTGAGAACGGCACGGTCGCGCCCGACAAAAGGGAGAACGGAGTTTCGCGAGAAATCGACAATTCGGCTCACAAAAACGTGGCATGTAATCTCGTTGCATGTGTCAACTAGATCGTGTGTGATTGACAGATTTGAATCACCGTCGAAAGTAGCACCATTATTCCGCGGCACGTATTGCTCTCCTCGTTCCCCTTACCATCCCCGTTCTTTGTCAGTCACCATATTTTTCCCTTGACACTCTTCTTTCTTTACGCGGACACGGCCGCCGCAAAACGCTCTATTTTCTTGCGAGTTACCTTTTGACTCGTTATCCTTTGACATGACAGTGATTGTACTTCTGACTCCTGCCTGTACGTGCTAGATATTTGCAGAGTTTTTGCGTGATTTCATAAAATATAGCTTGAGCATGTTCAAGACTTTGTAACTGTCACAAAAAAAAAAGAACTAGACTGCCAGACATTTTTTCCACTTCAGTTTGTAAAATATTTTATTTCATAAGTGAAAACCATTTTTTTTATGGTTTTAGAAATAAAAAATGAAATATTCTATTAAAATTTGAATATCCTATATTTGATCAAACTAAGGCCCGTAAGATTGTTTTTTGTTGCCGTTACACATTGAGGGTTTAAAGAATATTGACATTATCTCTTGCAAAGAAGTTACGTGCGAAGCGATTCCCCTCTGAACATGGCCCATCCTCGATCTTTTAAGCTAAGCTAAAATTTCATTTGATCTCGCTCTCAAGCAGCCTCGATTTACTTCTCGAATATTGCGGGACGCGATAGCGGATTGGTATGTAAATATACGCCGGCAAAGTGGCCCTAGTAATAACCCAATCGGCCTGCACGGAACGGAGCTGACGATCGAGCGGCACTGTCGGGATATTTGCAAATTCGCACAACGTGATCTCTGCGTATCTCATCCGTGGTAACGCAATGCGCGCGGTAACGCGGAATCTCAATTTACGGAGATTGGAAAGCCGGTAGCAAGAGAGAAAGAGGGGGAGAGAGAGAGAGAGAGAGAGCGAGAGAAAGGAGGGAGGGGGGGGGGGAGTGCGTGAGTGTCGCGAAAAATGCAGAAACGGAAAACGCGAGAGGCGGCCGAACGAAAAGTAGTTTGGAATTTAAATTGCATCTCGCCGGCGTCGGCCGACGATGGGTTCGGGTCGAGCGTCATATTTATCTAGCTTGACGACGACGACGGCGACGACGGCAGCAGCGTACCTGCCAGACCGAAGGACTTAGGCAAATTCCGTGTATCGCGAATTCACAGGCCCGATGACGGGAAACCAGGAGGTAAATTAGTAATTGAAATGCGGCGGCCACCAATGACGGCGCGGCGATGCGACGTCGTTTTCCGCCTCGGCGGAAACGACGACGGGTGAGTTCGAAGGATCAACGTGCACCGACTAGACGCCGCGATGTCTTCGCGACGTTATTTATTCGCGCCGCTGTCTCCCGACAGGAGCGACAGGACGGGTGGTACGATGACTGTGCACCGCGAAAGGCGGGAAATGAAAAACGATAATGCGAATGCCGCGAAGGAGCGAGTGGTTATGTAATAGCATTACGCGACGCTGTGCATTGAGAAAGCGGATATCACCGTAACGAACGCGTCGTAAATGAACGCTGACACAATTAGAACGTTCCCTTTGATAACTGACGTAAAAACATTTGCCCGGTACGGTGAACTGAATCTTCTGTACGAGTAAATGCAAATTAAACAGTAAGGACGCGAGTTACGTCACTATCATTTCCGATGAAGCATCGCAGAGCATCGTTTTCTTATCTGTAAGACAAACGTCTGAAGAACTAATTAGCGAGGTTCGCGAAAAGCATATTTCCAGTTAATTAAACTTGACTCTTGCTTCAACTTCTACGCAATATGCATATTCTATAGAAATCTTTCGTCAACTCATTGTCTTGAAATTTATAATATTTCTAAACGTGCACTATATTTAATTCAGTTCCATATCTTTCTAAAGTATGTCTAAGAAATAATAAAGACAAAAGTGGACGCTGTTAACTTTCATGTGAATAATATATGCCATACATGATAAAATTCGAAATATGAAGCGTCGTACAGGTAAAACGCATTTATGAGACTAGTCGTCATAAAGCGAGCCGGCATGCATATGATTAAATAAGGACGCAGGTCACATTAGCGACTTCAAAGAAACGTCGTGGTCGCCGGGAGGTACCTTGGCGGAAACTTATGTTGCAAAAACGACCGTAAAGCTGTCAGACGACAATTTCGCTCGTCCCTTCATCAGCGCATGTTCTAGCAAACTATTTCCTTTCTCCAGAATTGCTGTTATCCCCTCCGCTATTTCTACTTGAGCCACTCTTATTGCGTTATGGTAATAAAGATAACGCTCGTTTATATTCTAAAGATATCAGGTGAACAATGTTGCGAAAAATGAAATCGGTTTGTACACACATTCTCGCGATGATCACCGAGACGAGCACGAGAATGCGCGGTATGTTGAAGCCAATTCTCGGTTGTTCCAAGGAATACCGCAATCCCCTGTGCCCACATCCCTAACTTATGATACCTGTAATACGGGCTGGTATTTCATTGTTGCCATCTACAAAACGACCGTTCCATTGCCGGGTGCGCGTTTGGAGCTAGAAATCGCGAGTCGTGCACATACATATCTCCACCACGGCGATTTCAGGCCACGCGGCTCTCATCGGGAATGGTGTCATTTATTTTGAAAAAAGAAGTGACGGCTCTTTGGAACCGCGCGAGCGAAAAGAATTCCGTTTTCTGGCGGAAACGCGTCCGGCGCCTTTTCCGCGCACAGCACTGACCTACTCACATTTACTATAACTTCCATATAACGAAACGGCGAACGGACCGACAAGAAGTTTGCAATACGAAACTTTCGATACATCGTGGACTAATTTCAAAAATAAAAAAGACGTGTTTTAAAATACGTAATGACGGCGGATAATTCAGGATACCGAACGCTCTTTGAAGATTATTAACGTTTTACTAATTATTCAACCATTTCACTCTTGCGTTTATTGCGATAAGTACGATGATTAATTAAATTATGAAACAGTTTACAAAATTATATAATTATAATTATCACAAATTAAATAATTATCCAATTTAGATAGAAATTGCACTAGCGTAGAAACGCAAAAGAGAAATGTAAACGTCGTCAAAACGAGACAGTCGACACAGAGCGAAACTTGCGTGTCTTGTGGGGTGCTATATCAATGTTTACAAGTAGCAGAAGCTACCACCAAGCAGCCCCATCGACTTTTCGCTACCAATACTACCCGACATTCTCCGTGGGTTCGCTGCGCCATTTGCATATATTTACGTAACGCTATGTTTCTTTGCGACTCTAAACAACCAAACTTCTGACTTTCCTGACTCTTCTCGTTTTTATTCCCATGCTTTCGTGACGCCTTTATTTTTCAAAGCAGTCAAAGAGGTTACCAGCCCACGAATAAGTTTGTGGTTTAACTTGATTGCGGTTTACAAAAATCATTCAATCTAGAGTTAAAAACGTTATTTTATAAGACTCAAGCGTTTGAAAAATATCACGAGACATGGTATTGCAATTTATTATGAAAATTAATTCAATAAATTACTGCTATTCTTTTAGTCGAGAAATTATCATCTAAAAAAATAGAATAATAATCCGTTACGCGAAGAATAATATCGGCAATCCATTTTCCTTGATGCCATACAAGTTCCCCCAATGTTTGGCACGATATTAGTTGCACACATTTTTCTTTTTAGCCGTCGTTTTTACCTCAAGCAACGTAATATTTTTCTCCAAGCTCCTGGATATTTTATCGGTCTTCGAGAAAATATTGTTTCAGCTTATTGCTAATCTTCGCTTCTCGTAGTCGCGTACCTAAGTTACGGCGGCAGAAATATAAAAATGTACATAACAATACCGTTTAGAAAATATCAATATATAATATTTATTTCACTTATATTTGTATCTACGATTTGATAATAAATATTTTGTTTTAAATATTATCATAATTTTATGATACATCATCAGTAATCTTGTGAAAAATATCAAATAAACATTATTTGTGATTATTATATAAATAATGTATATTTAAGGTTTTAATGAATTTGCAGTTAAAATAATGAATTAGGAAAAAATAAATAATGTAATTGTATCGAAAAGTCTTGTTTTTTCTTCGTGAAACAATAAGATTTCTAAGATTTACAATTTCAGCAGCTGAGAGAAACCTTTTCATTACACTTAATCCACAATAGTTGTCAACTGTGCGAAACTAGCCAAAGGTTTAACAGAGCTTCGTAAATGCTTTGCCTCTACTCGTAAATCTGTACGTTTAACGCTTCGTGGATTTCAATGTAGTACTAACACTACGTGTTAAAGAGGAGGATTGTGAGGTCAATGTAGATTATAACAGTGCCACTGTCAAGAAACATTAACAATACCAGCGGAATATCAATGTCTCGAATCTTTACCCACGCGAAGACCAGCGAAGAAAGTGAAAGAGAACAACTTATTCGAAATATTAATCTCTTACTTAACCGTATAAATTAAAATTCAACGTGACGAGCATTAATAATTCTGAGTTACAAAAACTAGATGAAAACGTATGCTTTATACTTGTTTAAGTTTCCAATGTATCAGAAGGGAAAGACGATAAATGGAAAACGCGGAATCCCCGTGAAGTCGATTAAAGTCAGAAAGTTGGTTAAAGCGTGCCGTGACAGTATATTCTGTAGAACTCGGAGATAACATCGGGGATGGTTTGTTCGTTTCTGCAAATGAACTCTACCCTTCTTATTTTCACGGCTGCTCTTTTTGCGTGGCAGATCCACTAACTTAATATTTTTACTTTACCAATTCACGAAATAAAAATTTGTACTTCTGCACTGAGTCACTACGGCATACATATTTGAAAGTGTTTATAATTCAAAACGTAAGTAAATTGCAACTCATGAGCGCAATGTTAATTATAACGATTTTCAAACATAAAATTTTAAAAAGCAAATAAATAACGAATAAATAACGAATGGATTTTATTATTCACTTAACTTCATTTAAATTAAAATCTAATAATAAACAATAATTTAACAATATACGTATACAGGATGTTCCACTACCGTATCACCTATTAATAGCAGATTCCTGAAGTCATTTGGAGACGAAAATCTTTACATCAAAACGTTGAGGCTAATTTTTAAATGCAAAATATTTTATGTTGATTAATCAGATTGTCAAAACTTTACGCGCTCAGGCACGTTGCATATTGATTTTTATGTCATTGTCATATGAGAAACCTCAGAAATTTGCTATTAACGGTTGATATGGTTAGTTTGCGATACCTTGTATATTTTACTTGAAATCTATTTTTTCAATAATATTAAAATAAAACAAATTGAATTTACTCACCGTACGAAGCACAGCAGCGAAGTTGGTGTTCTTTGGCGGTGTTGTTGATTTGCAAAGTTGATCTGTAAAATAAAAAAGTAAATCCAGATTAGAGTACTGTTCAAAATGATTAATATTTATGAAATAATTATTGCGCACATTGAATTTTATATTCGTTTATCTATGCATACAGAATTTAAATTTTTTTAAATATAATTTTTTGAAAGAAAAAAATTTAATTAGTTGAATAATAATAAATATGTAAAATATTTCTAAGAATGGTGAATATCAACTATTGTAAATATTTTACTAAATATTTAAAATATTTAAAATATTTTATATCCGCTACATTATATAATATTTTATATGCAATATTTTGCGAATAACAAATAAATGAATTATTGCTTACCGTAAAGTTGCTCCGCCGGCGCCCGATGCTCCTCCTGAGCCTCCTCCTCCTCTCAGTGGTCCTTCGAAGCACTCACATTGAATCACACGCGTTCGCGGCGCATGCATTGCTCACATGCGTACCTGAATACGAAAATCGCGCGATACTTAAAACGGCACTCCCGACATCACAGGCGAATCGAACCGAATTGTCCAAGCTGTGACGTTACGCGCGAATTCCGTCCGCGTTTCAGACGACCACATTTACCAATTGGGGCACGATTCTCTCAAAACAGAAGGCAAAGATAAGCTCGAAGAAGATGAGGTGATTAGTCATCCAATCAACCGACTAGATACAAGACATCTGAAAAGCAATCGGTAGCGTTTGACTAACTCCGGTAGCCGTCCTCGACTACCTTCGACAGTCCGGCTATCTGTACAACTAGCGCGCTGCACGTAGAACCGAAGATTGCCCTGCCGTAGTGGAGATTTTATGATTGAAACCGACCTTTCCCTCCCCCGAGCCAAGCCTAAAGTCAAAAAAAATCGTGTCCCAATATTTGTCATACAGCAAAAATGCGTTCATCTATAGATTCGCTATAACTCTCGGCATTAACGGCACTCCCGACGCGCATTTTGTTATACTATACGACGGAACGAATATATTTTGTAGCACCGATTACGCGCACAAAGTTGATCTGTAAAATAAAAAAATAAATGCAGATTAGTGTTTGAAATAATTAATATTTATAAAATAATTACTGCGCACATTAAACTTTATATTCGTTTATTTATGCACACGTCTAAACAAAGAATTAAAATTTTCAAAAATATATTTTTTGAATAAAGAAAAAAGTTTAATTAGTTGAATAATAATAAATATGTAAAATATTTCTAAGAATAGTGAATATTAACTATTGTAAATATTTTACTATATATTTAAAGTATTTTAAATATTTTATGTGCGCTACATTATATTAATATTTTATGTGCAATATTTTATGTAAGTAAGAAATAAGAAATAAATGATTAATTACGCAAACGTTGTCCCCCCGCGCTCGATGCTCTTTTTGAGCCCCCTCTTCTTCTCGGTTCTCGCAGTCCAAGGCACTCACTCGCGTTCGCGTCGCGTATATGAAAATCGCCCGATATTTTAAACGAGATTCCCGACGTGTACTTTGTCATTTTAAGACAAAGATGTAACTCAAATATTACGTGTTTGACACTCTGTGCGACAGATTAAGACGGAAAAGCATGACATGGAAATCTGTGAGAAATAGTAAGGGTATTATTGAAGATAATAACGCGCCGATACGCCGATTTACCTTTCGTATGAGTGCCGCCGTGCGAATAATAATGGCACAATAGGAAACACAAGGTCGCGCCGATTCCGACTTAAAGGAATGCGAGAAGTGGGGGCAACAATGTTTACGCTGATACACGAACGCGCGCGCGAGAGAGAGAGAAAGAGGATGTGTGCGCATACTAAACGTAACGACGAAAACAACCTCATGCTACGAGTCGGTTTCGAATAAATAAATGTTTGATAATTGCTCTGTTTCGAAACCGACTATCGAAAGAAAATTAACCCGTATACTTTATGCGAATTTACATCACGAATTTGACACGCTACGGTACGTGAAACGAATACAAGTTAAACGTGCTTTGTGCCGCGACACATTTAATTATTTTTATTTTTCTATAAGAAATAAAAAATTTTCCATTAATTCTAGGAGTGCAATTTTTTTGTATTCTTTTGTATCTTATTTTATGCAGAAAACTATATCGACAAAATTAAAATTTGCAAACTAAAAATGGTTACATTGCATTAATTCATTTCTTGATAAACATTGATTTATTATGATCTTTCATTATTTGAATTACTTTATCTATGTCATTTCAATCAAATTTCTCAATCAAAAAACCTAAGACTTAAATCGGTGAAAAATTCGAAACGCGTAAAATAACATTTATATGATTTTAAAACTCACATTTTTTATTGTGATGCTTTAAAATTTTATGTTTTAAAGAAAGAAATGTTCTGGAATGTCATTGAAAGAATTGATTTCAAATTAATGTGAAATGTACAATGTGTCGCAGACTAAGCGTATCATCTGTTAATAAATAGTAAATTTCTACAAATATGAGAAATCCTTACTACATATAAGTAGTAAGGATATAAAAATCAATATGCGATATGCCTAAACACTGAATTTTTAACAATATGATTGATCAACTTTAAACACCTACCATTTAAAAACTATTGTAGCCTCGATATTTTAGTATAAAGATTTCGTTTCCAAAGGATCTTCAGGAATCTGATATTAATAGATAATACACACAACAACACACACAATTGGTTTCTGAATATTAAAACAATTATATCAAGGTGGAAAAATCATTTATATTGATCTGGAGAATATCAGTTTATTGATTTCCAGACTACCATAAACCTCATGTGCGAACTCGATATAGCAATACTTTCAGTTGCTTTTTTTCGTTTGTGAATTATCGATTCTTTGATGCAATAAAACCAAATAGGTGCACGGTTAACCTAATACCACGACTGAAACCTCATGCCTCGGGTCCAAATTCGATTGGATAGACCGCTAACCGGAAGCTGACCCTTTGAGAGACTTGAAATTCAAAGAAGCGATTGGGAGAGGTCTTCTCGCGGCATAAACACTTTACGTGTCCTCATCAAATGAAACTTCCGCTTTGCGCTTAAGTAGTTCGCGCTCGCACAGTCGCTTTTAACATATTCTCGACTTTAATCGGATTTTTACATCCATTACCATCACTTATTCTTACTACATTGAAGCCCAAAAAGAACATGTCGTAAAGTTTGAACATTTAATGCTACATCTATCTTATCATCATTTCCATTAAGTTAGTGATTAATCACAGGACATTTGGCGTTGAGGTCATTATTCAGTCTTCTTTTGTGTAAATTTTAATTTTTCTATCTTAGTAAACATCATATTCAAAGGAGTAAAAAAATATTAGCATGTTTTGAAGTCTGCAGGAAAGAAATACCGCGAACTGTTAAAGATAATACGGTATAGTGCCAAAAGGCAACGAAAATTTTATGGAAATTGAAATAGAAATTCCAAGATAGAAAATGGAAACGCTATTTTCCAGTATTTGTTCCTCGGATCTTATCATTATACGATGCATTTGAGAATTTCTATCAAACGGGAAATGGATCTAAATAAATGAAAACAACAGCAGCGATACGATAATCAGACGATGATCCGCGGACAATCCGAAACGGCGAGAAGTATAGTAATGCAACCATTGATTCAGTCGCCGTCGTTTATCTTTGCGTAATCTGTAATTTAACTCCGAAACGACGCCCGAGAGATTGAAGAAGAATGAAATGAAGAAGAGAAATCGGATTAAGTCTCGGAACGGCACGAAATGCCGTGCAAATGGAACGAATACTAGACGAAAAGCTCTATTGATTTTATAACGAATTAATTAGTGTCGGCGCAAACGCTCGAATCTCGGTCTTGCTCTTTAACGTACCGACTGTGTTATTCTTAAGACCATTGTGAACACTTTCATGCCTCGTTCTTCGACGATTTCAATCTCGATAAAGCAAAAAGGCACTTCCGAGGTGTACCAAGTTTTCCGGATTTCTTTTTGTTCGCGAAATCTTTGATAAATTTAATTACTCCCTTTCTTTCCAACAAAAACGAAAATTATATTGTAAAAGTCACGTTAGCTTTACTGTCCCCTCTATTTATTTCACTCCTGAATTTAACCCATGAATAGTTCGAGAACGAAATTTACGTATATACGATGAAGAAGTGCACAAAAGAATGTTTTTCACAGTCGGTGAAGTGAAAGAGCGCCTCGTTTCTTTCTCCCTCTCCTTTTAATGTTGTAGCCACCTTTAAAAGCCACGTTCTGTCGGTGGCTTTTAGTGCGGCAATTGTTGAATGGTACGTATTAAACTGGCGAGTACGTTTTAATGTAGAAAGCGTAATGGATGACCGCGGTAAAATTGAACGATCCCGTAGGAAGCGATTTTGCGATACTACTCTCCTCCCCTTTAAAACATCCTAATTTTAGCGGCCCCACGAGACTCTTTCGAAGTACTTTAAGAAGGATTAGTACCGTTGAGGGGTCAATTGCGAGGAAATGATAATAATATGCTGATAAAGCACGTGGCGCGCCACATCTTATGAAAAATCGATGACACACCCTAAATAATTCGCAAGAATATAGCCAGTGCTAAGTGAGGTTGATAGTTAAGTTTTTGATTGTTAAAAAATAAATTAATTGATTTAGCCTTCTGCTTTCCAAAGAATTATTCTGTAATTTTTTTTTTCAAATATTAAGTGTAGTTCTCCGACTAGATTGAATTAAATACTTTCTTTATAAATATTTACTAGATTAGTATAACGAAGTCTTCATAGTACAAATACATGTTATAAGAGAAAATCAGTCTAGATGAGTATTTTTCCTCATAATCTCAAACGATTTTCACCAACAACGACGACAGCTTTTGCTGTACAGAAACCATTAGATTCCCGATGCAACTTAACGACGCTCGCGTGCAGCGAATTATTCACGGGTGTGCCAGGTACTTGGATTTTAAAGGTTCGCAAGCCCCCATATTATGCAGGATTATCCTACCCCAGAGTACGCCGGAGGATCACGCCTAAAACATTCGCGGAAGCAGAGGGCTCATGGGAAAACCGCGCATAGAGCTGCCTTTACGTTTTCTCCTAAATGCTATCAGCGACTACCAACGATAGAACCGCGCGAATTATGGTCGGATGATTATACGCGTACACAGATCGTTAATTGCCTTTGTGTTAAATATCTACTATCTTGTATAATGCACTCATTTAGCCTCTGTTGCTCATTAATGCACAAACTTATATTATAAACCAAGGTCTGATTAACTGATTAAAGATTCGAAATAAAAAGTTTTAAGAATTTATCTTGGAGACTAAATAGTTCTAAAACGCTTATTTTAATATAAAGAAACAGTTGTTTTTTCCGCAGCAATATAAATCTAATTCATGGCAAATCAAAATGTATTGCGCGTGTCACGTACGCGATGATTTTGTGCATCAGTAGTTCAGCCATGCGTATAGACAGCCGTTAAAATCCTTTCGATGGATAGTAAAAAATATAGTTAGCGCTTTTCATGGCGATACTGTGATGTATGTGACGCAATAGCTTTGTTTTTTAAAAATTCGACTATATATTTTTTTTAAAACCCATCTCAGTTCAGTTGAATAAGTTAACAAAAAGATTATAAAAATTATAAAAACTATACATATTTTAATTTTTAGAAAACAGATAAAAATATATAAATTTTATTATTGAAAAAGCTTGAAAAGAGTTTTTTTTAGATAAGAATTAAATATAAAGCGTTTCTAATTTGTAACATAAAAATTATTGCGACAGTTAACTTAATTATTTCATTATTTATTATATTCAATTTTATTACTATTAATATGTTTAGTAAAGCATATATCGTATGTGGTGAAATTTGAAATGTTCTCTCTCGCTTGGCTAATGGCTTTTTGGTACATTTACGAAGTTAAATGAGAATCTGCAATTGATTTTATTGATTTAAACGAAGCAAGCAGCTTACTCTAAAACATGTATTTTAACTTCCCCAATTTCAAAGTAAGTTGGTATTTCAACAATTTGTATTATGTTTAACTTGAAATATTTCAAAATATAATATTGATGTGAAATCTTGAAGATCAAATTATAATCATAGATTATTGGTAAATCAAAAATGTTATAAGCGCTAAAAACTGCCTGTATTTTTTTTATTGCTAAAAAAACAGAACGCTTGATTTAAGTGATTAAATTTTTGGCATTCCGTTCATTTTCCACATCGATATATTTGTATTCCACGTATCGAATATATGGGAATAATTTCAACATTGAATTTATTACATAGCGTTTGCTACCGAGATGTTGGGTTGCTCGAATTAAAATATTATTTACCGTTCGGCTGCATTGGTTTATTTAGACAAGCGCGTTTTCGGAAAAATACGTGCGTGTGTTATTGAATTGTTAAAACTGGGAGGATATGTGCATCAGGGAAAACACGATGGTCATTTATAAATGATGTGCAGAGAGATTACGTGGATTACAGTGCATTGTAAATATCAATGTTCTGAATTTCGATTCTTGCAGCACTCAATAAACGTATATTCTAATTTATCCATAAATTATTAGATTTCTCTAGTTGTATTGTTTCTCAAATATAAATATATTGCGTATTAAATCTAATTTAACGTTGCAGTATTTAAACTAAATAATTTTTTCGAATTTAGAGCTTAACGGATTACTCCGCATGCATAAACGCACGAATCGAATGTATCAGTTCATGTCGCTTAATCATTAATTTATTATTTCACATTACGGCAGTGTTACAGACGGAAACTGTCCAGTCAGTGCGAGCACAAAAAATAACAAACAAAAAGAAGCACTCGTTTGCCGGTGATTCGTCAAAGCTGTTTATGTATATATATTAGCGCATATTTACAGTTTCTCGAGTACGACGCATACATATCTATTCCATTGAGAAATATTTGGCATGCAATAACAATACTCACCAAAACGGTTGTTAATTCGCTGACCATCAGATCTCGGCTGGCCGCAATTGTCTCGAACAATGCTGTCTCGACTATACCAAGCATTATGTTATTTTGAAGCTTCAGGCCAAATAATATACTGGACAGGTGGTGCACATTCAATATACGCTTCACATGTATATCTTGTTACAGAAACTCGACTTTGGAAGTCATATGCACATCATACGCTGTTACCTTCCATGATCTTACCTATGAAAGAGAATGTGGCATTAAAAATTACACATTATTTTAATCATAATTTTTCCCGTTACAAACAGATGATTGAGATTACAAAAATGTATAGAAATTGTGTGATACATGTGAATAGAATGTGGACAAAATAGAAAACGGTATTCATATTTTTGTTTTGTCCAGCTAGAAAAAAAACAGTTATGTATAGATCTTGACGAAAATATTAATGATGTCCCGTGTGACAGATTGTAATAAACATCACGAAAATTTGACCGAGAGGTAGTAATAGAGAACTATATATATACGATTATTTCTCCCTCTCTTTCTCTATTGTTGTTTCTCGCTAAATGTTCAGTGTTCGGCGCCAATACCAAGCAGCGCGAAGTGTTCAATTTACTCACTTAATATGCGAATATTTTATCATTGCAATTCGTTGGTTCCGCATTATCACAAAAATACACTGTGGATTAGAGGTTAAGAAGAGGTTAAAAAGAGCGCTAATAATTTTACCTGTTGAGAAGCGCACCCTTGCAGAAATATTTTACTTTACAACTGCAACTTCATACCGACGCTCAAAGCTTCACGTTCGTTCACGACTAATGCTCAACACGACGCGACAAACGCGGTTAACTTTACGAATGCCGAAAGACTAATAATCGCGCGCGTGCAAGCTAAATAACACTTTACGACGATCGTCTGTTGCCCGATTCAACATTCCTAACATTTATAGCGCGCAAAATTCACTTCAAACGAAAACAAGCACGCACAAAACACCAAACGATGCACGAACAAGTCCGATACTTCCGCCATTATCCCGCGCTGTAATATACGCGCGAAATAGATACGTGACGTCACATGACGTCATGTTCACGCGAGTGCGTTAAATTTTCAAACTAATACACAGCAAATATGAAAATTGTTAAATCGTGCACTAGTCAATTATATTACGTATTATGTACCTTTAGTCTATTATATATTATTTTACTATGCATCTTAGAGAATGGGAGTAAATAATGCAGAACACATTAATCGTTCATTTACGCAGACAAACTATTTTTATAACTGAATAAAAAATCGAAGGAATACGGTATTCATATTTTTGTTATAGCTAAAAATAAAACAGTTATGTATAGATTTTAACGAAAATATTAACGGTGTCCTGCGTGATCGTTTGTAATAACATCATGAAAATTTGACTGAGAGGTAGTAATAGAGAACTACGATTATTTCTCCCTCTCTCTCTGTCTGTCGCTGTTTCCCACTAAATGTTCAGTAACGCTCGGCGCAAATGCCAAGTAGTGCGACGCATTCAACTTACTCACCGGCTGATATACGAATATTTTATCATTGAAATTCGTTGGTTCCGCATTATCAAAATATACACTGTGGATTAGAAATTAAGAAGAGTGCTAATAATTTTACCTGTTGAGAAGCGCACCCTTGCAGCAATGTTTTACTTTACAACTGCAACTTCATATCGACGCTCGAAAATTCACGACTAATGCTCAACACGACGCGACAAACGCAGTTAACTTTACGAATGCCGAAAGACTAATAATCGTGCGCGTGCAAGCTGAATAACACTCCACGACGATCGTCTGTTGCTGGATTCAACATTTTTAACATTTATAGCGCGCAGAATTCACTTTGAACAAAAAAAAAACACGCACGAAACATCGAACGATACACAGACGCGTCCGATACTCACGCCATTATCCCGCGCTGTAATATACGCAACGAAATAGATACGTGACGTCACATGAACGACGCTGTCAGATGAACGACTAATGTGTTTGCATTATTTACTCCCATTCTCTAAGATGCATAGAAAAATAATATATAATAGACTAAAGATACATAATATGTAATATAATTGACTAATGCACGATTTAACAACTTTTATATTTGCTGTGTATTAGTTTGAAAATTTAACGCACTCGCGTGAGCATGATGTCATGTGACGTCACGTATCTATTTCGCGCGTATATTACAGCGCGGGATAATGGCGGAAGTATTGGACTTGTTCGTGCATCGTTTGGTGTTTCGTGTGTTTTTTTTTTGTTCGAAGTGAATTCCGCGCCCTATAAATGTTAGAAATGTTGAATCAAGCAACAGACGATCGTCGTGGAGTGTTATTTAGCTTGCACGCGCGCGATTATTAGTCTTTCGGCATTCGTAAAGTTAATCGCGTTTGTCGCGTCGTGTTGAGCATTAGTCATGAACGTCGTGAATCTTCGAGCGTCGGTATGAAGTTGCAGTTGTAAAGTAAAACATTGCTGCAAGAGTGCGCTTCTCAATAGGTAAAATTGTCAGTCTTCTTAACCTCTTCTTAACCTCTAATCCACGGTGTATTTTTGTGATAGTGTATTTCAATTCAGTATATTACTCGAATATCATAAACATATTTTCAATTGATGTGACACTCGAATTACTACCTTGTATTAATAAAACGCGCGTCTCGCATGTGGTCAACGCTTTCCACGGACAATCGTCGACATATCGTCCTCGTAAAGTGGCATCGTAAAGCCGTCATTAATATCCGTAAGGAAATACTCGCGGGACTGTCTCACAGTGCAACATCTTAGAGGATAGATAAGCAGCATCCTTTAGTGCGAAGACGAGATACCTCGAAGATCAACTTGACTAACCATCTCGCCTTCGCCATTCACGGCAATTTATCACGACCGAGCGACAGCTGAAAGCTTTCACGACATTACTCAGGACGACTCTGCTTCTCTTTCTCCTCCTGTAACTTTTTTTGCCCGCGCCTGGCGGATTCATCCGCAACTCCGATATAGTAAGCCGACAAGGTGTATAGCCGCGAGATCATTACTCCGGAATTATCCGAATGCCCATAACTTCTCCACGCTAAAACTCCGGCTCGCGGGGCCGAAATTCCGACTGGGAGAATTCCAGCGGCATTTTCGGGATTTCTCCGCTATTCGGCGGTTACCCCGCACCCGTAGTTATCTCGCTTCGTGGCCTACCTTGCATATCAGTAGGGGATTACGCGGGTACACGAATTGCGTTCGGCGTCGGTTGTGTGCGGTTGTCCGGCGCTATCCGAGAGTATAATAATTTGAGGATAAACTGTTGCAAGCCATTGGAAGTTGATGTACACTACATAAACGCGCTCGCCATACGATGTCGCTTGTATATTGAAATAGTTACGGGTAAATTTTATTAGAACCTGTGGCTCGGACTTATACTGTTCTCAGTATCCTGTATATATTCGAGATTAGCTGCTTGAACGTATTAAATAACACTCTTCATAGACATTCCCTGTGTTTTGTTTGGAATATCCAACTGAATTATTCGCGATTGCTTACAAAAAACCTCTTTAGAGCATTAACTTCTTCTTCGCAGGGTGAGTGTGCGGTTTTATTAAGCCATCCTTTATTCGCTCGGAACATAAAACCACTACCGCTTCACTCCGCTTGGAGAACCCCTTCAGGTAGTTTTTGCCGGGACGTAATTGGCAAGCCATTATCTATAACAAAGACATTACTGAATTTTCCATCTATTCAGACAATTCGGTTAATTGAATCAGATCAAATGGATGATGTTAAATTGGTACAGTAATAAAAATGCGAAATAACAGGAATATATAAGGTATGATGTTCTCGCAGCCGTATGCGAAATAAAATACATACAATTCAATCAAATTTTAACTTTTTTCCGTGAATTGAATGAGTATCCGGAGGCAAGTTGTAATAATTATACACATATAATTAAAACAATGTTACTGTAATTTTTTACTATTGCACATATATATGAAAGCAGAGAAATAATACAATTTTAAATATTTTAAGGAACATAAAATGTGAAATATTGTAAAATATAAATTTAATTTTTTATGAATAATATAAAACTTTTACGTTTACATTTTTACAGTTTTATAAAACTTTTACATTTTATAAGAGAAATGGAATTTCTATTAATAATGTATGAAATTTTAAATAAAAGAAAAAAATTTTTTAAATTATAGCTAATAAGATTTTGATTATTAATATTATTATTATCAACATTGATGTTTTTAACGAAAGTATATTTTCATGCAAATAAGAGTATAATAATAAACGCCCAGCATGTTTTTAATTAATATTCTTCAATGGCTATTATATGACTTTAGCAAGCGATTTACGATGGCCATTATGCAAAATGAAATTCCATTTCAGCCAAGTAATAATTTATACATGACTTGTTTGTTATATCCTTTGATCACCAATAATTAAAAAAAATTTAAGTACATGCTCATATTATATGTACATTTAATAATATAAAAATATACAGCGGTCGAAAAAGAATGTTCTATATATTATATTTCTATTATATTTCTATTAATAATTGTTTTATAGAATTTATAAAATATTACTTTATTTATAAATTTATAAATGTTACTAGTTGTAATATGTACTACAAATGCAAATAAATAATATATATATATATATGCGATATTTTGATTTCAGGCCGAAATATGGAGTGTCTTTATCGCGATCCTGAGAAAAAGCGTCAGAAACTTACAAGCATGTACAGATGTGAGTCTCATAGAACACGTTCTACATCGATTATCTCGTGCGGAAACTGTTGTCGCCGGTAAGTAAATTGAGTTTCAATTAAGTTTGATATCACTGAAAAACGGAAATTTAATTTATTGTAGTTTCTCAAAAAATATGATAAAATTATTATAAAATAAATTTTGTTCTACAATCACAGATATCAAAAATTCTACAATCACAGATAACAAAGATTCTACAATCACAGATATTAAAGGTTCACAGATTAATTAAATATATAGAAATTTGTTTTTTTTCTTTAACTATTTATATTATTTAATATCAAATATTTTTCCATTTTGCAACAGATTTATTAATCGATATGCTGGGAGTGCTAGCAAGCTACAGCATAACAGTGAAAGAATTAAAACTTTTATTCGGCGCTATGAAAGCCGTTCAAGGAAAATGGGTAAGAATTTTTAGATTTATCTGCAAAAGACACATAATAAAAATTTGAATAAGTATTGTTGCAAGAGAATATTCAGTAGATATATCAGATATGTTGAGATACTACTAATTAACATTTATATTTCTCAGCCACGGCATTCGGCGAAACTGTTAAATGTTCTCCGCCAAATGCCACAGCGGAATGGGCCCGATGTATTTTTCAGTTTCCCCGGTAGAAAGGGGTCGGTAAGTTGATTTTTTTTCTTGTTTGCCCTCACCTTAGAACAGATACTTCTTACTTTACGACATCCCAAAGGATGTCGTTCGATTTTAAACTCGATCAAAGTTCCGATAAGAGAATTTATCTTGTCTCGCAAGATTCCGCTACCCGCTTACATTTTCGAAATCAATCACAGCGAGGAACTTTCCTGAACATTAGTATCGTACGATCAAACAATGCACGCTCACTGTAGCATATAACGTCCTTAAGTATATTATGTTCAGATTATAACAAGAGTAATAGATATTAATTATATATTACTTAAGCATATTATGTTTCAATTATGATAAGAATAATTGACATTCACTATGTACCTAATACTCCTCTGATATTGTTTAAGGGAAAATAGTCGGTATTTATGAGGAAGAAAAATTTTATAAAATTTAATAAGGCGTTTAATAAGAAATATATAAGAATAAAATTTTCATTATTTGGGTACTACATTTTCTTTCTTAATTATATTGGAAATCATATTTAATATAGCGTGGACTAATAAACTCGATAAAATCTGTAAGCTAAAATTATAAAAGATGCATCTTGTGTTAATTAATATTGAGCAACAATATGGAAAGATAGACCCTTTCTATTTTTTTTCTCATTTTATGTCTAAATTAATGATATGCTGG
This sequence comes from Linepithema humile, assembly GCF_040581485.1. Lineage (NCBI taxonomy): Eukaryota > Metazoa > Arthropoda > Insecta > Hymenoptera > Formicidae > Linepithema > Linepithema humile. The sequence goes on from NC_090134.1 coordinate 20,457,784, forward strand.
GAAACGATGCATGAATATGAAACCGTAGCCATTGAGCACAAACTTATCAATAATGAGCACTGTGCATTGCTTATCATTTTATACATAGTTACGATGTTTCGGCACAGCAAATTCAGAATTATTAATTAAATAATTTATGCAGTTCGGAACTTTAGAAAACCCGTTAGCAGAGCTTATTACGTGAGATATAACGAATATAATATGTTAACGGGACTATTATACGCGATATTTCCAATAAATGCTTAGATAGAATAGGAATTGGAAGTTAAGATAGAAGTTGAAACTGTATACAGCGTATGTTTCCCTGTACCTTAATAATATTGACACGATGTGAATATTTACTATACGTAGAATATTATTGAAACACACATACATAGAAACACTGTCAAATGTTATAGAGAATTGGAAACTATTGAATAATTATCAGTATTTATTTAATCTCATGATATTTTTTACTATTTTTTGATGAGATAACTTGATAAAAATCATGTTTCCCACAGGCGATTGTCTTGCCGCCACTCGCAAAATGGCCGCACGAGAATGGGTTTACATTCACTACATGGTTCCGTCTAGATCCCATCAACTCTGTTAATATCGAACGCGAAAAACCGTACCTCTACTGGTAAGTGCTCTTACATCAAGTACCTTCGCGAAAGTACCCGCTCCACATAGAGTAGTAGTCTTAAAGAATCACCTATATTTTTCAGCTTTGAGAAAAGCACTTACACGTTTCAATCAAACTCATTAAGTGTGGTTTTGTTTGCATACAATTGCAGAGAGAACAATGCTGAAAACTTTGAACTACTATTATATTTCACTCCAACTTTATTTGCGTCGTGCTAATTCTCAAAAGTTTTATAAATATAATATTTCCCGCTATCTCTTTTTCTCCGTAAACAAACTTCCTTTAAATCAAAACAATGTAAAAGTAGGGCAACAGGAAAACCCAAAGGCAAAATGGCTTTATCAAAGGTAGGAAGTAATAATGTTATTTCATTATTTTAGCTTTAAAACAAGCAAAGGAGTAGGATACTCTGCGCATTTCGTAGGGAACTGCTTAGTCCTGACTTCTATGAAAATAAAGGGCAAGGGCTTCCAACATTGTGTCAAATACGAATTTCAACCACGAAAGGTATTCTATTAGACATGCCTTCTAAATTTAGGTACATTTAATCGTGCATAAAAAAAATATTTTTATATCATTTTAATTTTGCAGTGGTATATGATCGCGGTAGTGTATATATACAATAGGTGGACGAAAAGTGAAATTAAATGTCTGGTCAATGGTCAGTTGGCGTCGAGTACAGAAATGACATGGCATGTTTCGACGAATGACGTAAGTGCCTGCAAACATTTTTGATATTAAAAGCTAATCCTCCTCCCATCAATAACGAATTCGGAGAAAAAGAAATATTGTCTTTGCAGCCTTTTGACAAATGCTACATTGGAGCAACTCCCGAATTGGACGAGGAGCGCGTGTTTTGCGGACAGATGAGCGCGATATACTTATTCAGCGAAGCGCTGACGACGCATCAGATATGCGCGATGCACAGACTGGGACCGGGATATAAGGTATATAAATCTTTTATCGATCGCGGACATTTTGCAATTTTGTATTCACGGACGAATATTGATCGCCGCTTTTTCGATTCACGCTCAGAGCCAGTTTCGTTTCGACAACGAGTGTTACCTGAATTTGCCCGACAATCATAAAAGGGTGAGTGAGCAGGATCTCTCTACGAGCATGATGGACCAAAGTATGCAAATTGTAAGCATTTTGATTTTATTTTTTCGTTAACATATGATTTGTATTTTGTTAATTACTCTGTTACTGCGTTCGAGTTCACCTGAGGTAATTACGACCACATTTTCTTGGCGGCCGTTGCGACCAATAAGTTTGTGGATTTGTTTTATATTATTTGTCTTGGACAAAAATCGGGATTGGGATTATAAACCTTGCATATTATGTATATATATTTGTGTGTTTTATTTTTTATTATAATTTTTCTGTTCCTTACTGGATGCTTATCTTTCTTAATTAGCGAATGCCGTTTTTCACATTACCTATGTAATGTGTGCAAAATACTTTTGTTTTAAGTATTGCTTTAACTTTTTGTACAATATATTATAATCTCTTTTTATAGGATTTTGTTTATTGCTAATTGATGGCAAGTAGCAGTATAATTATGGAGACGTTAGTTTCTTGATTATTGATTCTCTTATATAAATGATATGTATGTATCTTATTACGTAGTTAGTAGTGGAAATTCCAAATGTTTGTGTACTGGTAAGAACACGTAGTGCATTTATTTTGATATCACAGTAACATGTTGTGAATGACTTATAAAAATGCAATAAGTATTTTTAGAAGGATTCATAATTTTATTAATTTATTATTTTATATGTAATTATTCCAGGTACTTTACGATGGAAAACTGTCGAATGCAATTGTGTTCATGTACAATCCAGTAGCAACAGACTCGCAGCTTTGTCTACAGAGTGCACCGAAAGGCAACGTCTCCTATTTTGTACATACACCACACGCCCTTATGCTGCAGGTATTATTACGATCTTACAGTTGAACAGAGGCAGGTTTAGTCTCAAAGAGTATATATAATTACATGCGGTTTTCATTTACTTGATCACACACACACATATCTATATATGCTATCCTACGAATAATATATAGATAAATTCCAGATATGACATACCAAAATAAATAAAAAATTATTTTCTTTCTCTTTTAGGATGTCAAGGCAGTCATAACACACTCCATTCACAGCACATTAAACTCGATAGGTGGTATACAAGTACTATTTCCATTATTCTCACAGCTGGATATGCCTTATGACTGCATAGCACCAAACGACGTTAAGCGCGATCCCACGTTATGGTGAATATTATTAATTGTTATCGCTTTGAAGAATTATGTGTATAAAAAAAGTATTAACAAGAAATATCGCAATGTCATTTTTCAGTTCGAAATTGCTCGGGTTTATTTGCGACTTGGTAGAGAGTTCTCAAACGGTTCAGCAACACATGGTACAAAACAGGGGGTTTCTGGTAATAAGTTTTATGCTACAGAAAGCAAGTCGAGATCATCTTACGACAGAAGTTCTCGCATCTTTCTTAGAACTCACAAAACATTTGGTGACATGTCTCAGCGCAAACAGCGACTTATTATTGAAACAGGTACCGATCTATTTTTTAAATTAATTAATTATAATCTGTTAATATTCTATTAGATGTAATAATATAATAAGTATTTCAATATGTTTATATTGAAATATATATAATAGTTAAGATAATTACATCTTGAATATCTATCTATTTTAATTCGAATAAGGATAGATTAAATTTTTTAATTACAATCTTGAAAAATTATATTCAATTTGTAATTATTTTAGCAGGAAGTAGTAAGATATTTACAGATAGATTTAGAAAAATCGTAGAAAAGGATAAAACTCCTGAAAGATATAAAAATTAGATTAAAAATTCCCATTAAAAAAATTGAAAATTAGATTAAATTAGAAAATTATTACTAGAAAAGTAAAAACATTATGGTAGGTTTTAAAACAGTATTTAGTTATATTTATTTCATTTCATAACAATATTGAAGAGAATATTACATGCCCGACACATAATTATTTATTGACTAATTTTTGCGAAAGTAAATCTTTATCCATGCATACCTACATTTTTTTATATTTATATGATTTTTGTTTTTGCTTTACATACATTCTATTGACTATATACAAGCATGGATATGTTCCATTTAATCAGTTAAAAAAGTATCGATACTAATGCATCCTATTTCATCAATTTGCATTACCGTCTTTGTAAATGTAATAGCTTCCCCATGCTTTTGTCCCTCCTATTAAAAAAATGTTTGCGGATCTTCTATATGTGCATATTAATGTATGCGTTTAATATGCATTTTGTTTTATGTACCTTTGACTCTGTTAAAGGCTTTTTAATAAGCCTGTCGAGCATGCTTACCCACTTTCTTCGACTATTGTTATGTTACTCAAACTTCGGATTGCATGCAATCTACCGACTTTTAAGCTTCTTGATTTAAAGAAGTGGCTACGCAAAATATTTTGTTCGTAATATGTCGCTTTTATATCAAAATTTATAATTCTTATTTTGCGACGCTAAGACTCTTCGTCTGTCTCTGCTATCATGAAAAGTTATGTTCTTCTATCTTCGAACATGCACTATCAGCAAAATCCTGTCACATATCATATTGTTTTTAATTGTCATAAGTTTTCCGATATCTAACTTAATTCAATTATTAAAATACCAATCCTTTAATACACACATTTGATTTGTTTACAGTCTATTAAATATAAATTTAATATAATCCAATTTTGACGGAAAAACGCATACAATATGAGAAATAATTAATTTCATTATTTAAACAGCAACTACACATTTAATATACCTTTAATTTATTTCCAGTTTAATGTCAATTTAATATAAAATCGATGCAGCATTTCTTGTGGAAAAATACACGATATCAAATAATCGTGTTATTAATTGTGTCAATTCAAAAGTGTTTTTTGATTTCCAGAATGTATCAATCCATATATATCTACTGTATGGTCCTAAATTTATAATTTAATATTGTTCTTTAAATTTTTCTCCAATCGACATATATATGCACGAACATCTCTCTGTACTCATGATGTTCTATATCAATTTTAATTATTTTTTTTTTGTAATAATTGTTATTATATGTAACAGCAATGCCATTTGCGTATCGCTTTCAAGTTATTTCCGTAAGCTTAATACTTCATGTTTAATATTTATCTACGATTACTCATTGTTAAAAAATCTACAATGTTCCAACATAATTTTCATTTCTAATACTATATATTTTTTATCACATATTCACATATTTGCATCGATTATCAAAACTAAAAGAAATAAATTTGTATAAAACAAAAAATTATGTAACAAAGATGTACATATATACGTTATGGAAATAATATTTTGTACACTAAGTGTTTTGGATAACTTGATCGCGCAAATTATATTAATGTGTAATACGTAATAATACAAGATAATAACATATGGCTCGGGGAAATATAAAAAGTCGGCTAGATTGGTGTGTCCGAAGAACAGGCAGATCCATGGTGATGTAGTTGTTTTATTTTTCATTCCTAACATGGCAGCTACTGGATCATGTCCTTTTTAATCCCGCTCTGTGGATATATACGCCCGCGCCAGTACAGACGCGGCTTTATTCGTACTTGGCCACAGAGTTTCTTAGCGATACGCAGATATATTCCAATGTGAGACGTGTATCGACAGTTTTGCAAACAGTACACACACTCAAGTACTATTATTGGGTGGCTAATCCTCGAGGCAAAAGCGGAATAACACCAAAGGGACTTGGTACGTCATTAAATACCGGCAACATCGAATGCAAATTCATCCCTACAGCATAAAATAAAATAATGCTTTATATGAACTATGTTTTTTTGTAGATGGACCGCGTCCGCAACAGAAAGACATTTTAACAATTCGTTCTTACATTTTATTATTTTTAAAACAATTGATAATGATCGGTAACGGCGTGAAAGACGATGAATTACAAAGCATTCTGAATTACCTAACGACGATGCACGAGGTAATTTTGAATAATAATCTGTATGTAAAATATGATAATATATAAAAAGTGTTTTTATAACTCTGTGATAATCTTTGCAGGATGAAAATTTGCACGATGTTTTACAAATGCTCATATCCTTGATGTCGGAACATCCGTCATCGATGGTACCAGCATTTGACGCGAAACAAGGCGTACGAACAATTTTCAAACTCTTGGCAGCTGAAAGCCAACTGATACGTTTACAAGCGTTAAAGCTGCTAGGATTCTTCCTTAGCCGCAGCACACACAAGTAAGCAATATTTCATAAATGATTTGGGCGACTAAACATTTTCAAAAAGTATTAATATTATTTAATATATGCAGACGGAAATACGACGTCATGAGCCCGCATAATCTGTATACGTTATTAGCCGAAAGACTCTTATTAAACGAAGAAACACTCTCATTGCCGACATACAATGTTTTATACGAGGTTCGTATTTATGATTTTTTATCTATTTTTTTTAATGCATACTTGTGAATGCTTATTAAATTTTTTATTCAAATTTAATTT